>NC_138309.1:17625000-18315000 GCF_965601325.2 Salmo salar
TGATAAAGCGAGTGGAAACCCAGTTAGCTAGACTAGCTAACTGCCAATGCAATGGCAACAATATTTATCTATAAGCAACACCCACAAGTCAAAAATGCAGTTATAATTTGGCTAAATAAACAACTCACCTTAATCAGATTAGTCCTCAATATATACACTGCTCAAAAAAATAAAGGGAACACTTAAACAACACAATGTCACTCCAAGTCAATCACACTTCTGTGAAATCAAACTGTCCACTTAGGAAGCAACACTGATTGACAATAAATTTCACATGCTGTTGTGCAAATGGAATAGACAACAGGTGGAAATTATAGGCAATTAGCAAGACACCCCCAATAAAGGAGTGGTTCGGCAGGTGGTGACCACAGACCACTTCTCAGTTCTTATGCTTCCTGGCTGATATTTTGGTCACTTTTGAATGCTGGCGGTGCTTTCACTCTAGTGGTAGCATGAGACGGAGTCTACAACCCACACAAGTGGCTCAGGTAGTGCAGCTCATCCAGGATGGCACATCAATGCGAGCTGTGGCAAGAAGGTTTGCTGTGTCTGTCAGCGTAGTGTCCAGAGCATGGAGGCGCTACCAGGAGACAGGCCAGTACATCAGGAGATGTGGAGGAGGCCGAAGACGGGCAACAACCCAGCAGCAGGACCGCTACCTCCGCCTTTGTGCAAGGAGGAGCAGGAGGAGCACTGCCAGAGCCCTGCAAAATGACCTCCAGCAGGCCACAAATGTGCATGTGTCTTCTCAAACGGTCAGAAACAGACTCCATGAGGGTGGTATGAGGGCCCGACGTCCACAGTTGGGGGTTGTGCTTACAACCCAACACCATGCAGGACGTTTGGCATTTGCCAGAGAACACCAAGATTGGCAAATTCGCCACTGACGCCCTGTGCTCTTCACAGATGAAGCAGGTTCACACTGAGCACATGTGACAGACGTGACAGAGTCTGGAGACGCAGTGGAGAATGTTCTGCTGCCTGCAACATCCTCCAGCATGACCAGTTTGGCGGTGGGTCAGTCATGGTGTGAGGTGGCATTTCTTTGGGGGGCCGCACAGCCCTCCATGTGCTCGCCAGAGGTAGCCTGACTGCCATTAGGTACTGAGATGAGATCCTCAGACCCCTTGTGAGACCACATGCTGGTGCGATTGGCCCTGGGTTCCTCCTAATGCAAGGCAATGCTAGACCTCATGTGGCTGGAGTGTGTCAGCAGTTCCTGCAAGAGGAAGGCATTGATGCTATGGACTGGCTCGCCCGTTCCCCAGACCTGAATCCAATTGAGCACATCTGGGACATCATGTCTCGCTCCATCCACCAACGCCACGTTGCACCACAGACTGTCCAGGAGTTGGCGGATGCTTTAGTCCAGGTCTGGGAGGAGATCCCTCAGGAGACCATCCGCCACCTCATCAGGAGCATGCCCAGGCGTTGTAGGGAGGTCATACAGGCACGTGGAGGCCACACACACTACTGAGCCTCATTTTGACTTGTTTTAAGGACATTACATCAAAGTTGGATCAGCCTGTAGTGTGGTTTTCCACTTTAATTTTGAGTGTGACTCCAAATCCAGACCTCCATGGGTTGATAAATTGGATTTCCATTGATTATTTTTGTGTGATTTTGTTGTCAGCACATTCAACTATGTAAAGAAAAAAGTATTTAATAAGATTATTTCATTCATTCAGATCTAAGATGTGTTATTTTAGTGTTCCCTTAATTTTTTTGAGCAGTATAGTAAGCAGCTGAAATAAAGAGAACAAACTAGCATGAGGCATAAAACGCTTGGTGCTGAAATGAGACGCGCTCATGGAACTATCACGTTGAGCAGACTAACTGCACAGGACAGGGGCGAGCTAGTTAGCTACCATGCTAGCTATCTTGCAAAGATGTGCAAAAAGTGAAACGTAAGTAACTCTAACGTTAGCTGCACACACACAATCAAAACTGTTCATTTTTTTTATGTTACACTGCAGTCTGACAACCAAGTATCAATTATTTCAATTAAAATAGCTAAATAATATCAGTGAAATAGTTGTTTAAAACTCACCTTTGCGTGGAACAAATTAGGATTCTTCTGATCCAACAAATGCGTCAAGACAATGGGAAATTTGAACGCAGAAACTGAATTTATGGGCGGGGTTGTGATGATGTTTACACTTACTGAGTAAAAGTCTACACTAATAGAGTAAAATGTTATACCTTAGCAATTAACACCAGTTATCAGCACTGACGCTAGGGGTCATTTGGCACTGCCAGTTGCTAAAACACCTCTATGGGAGTCGATCACTTTTGACACTTTGAATTTAACACTGGTGATTTTACTGTGTACCAAACTGTACCATGTGAGTTCATATGAGTCCATGTGAAGTGTACCTTTGACCTTTTTTTAACCCCAGGTAACAACACTGTAGTAGTCAATTATGTCAGATAATACAGTATGTCAATTATGCCTTTCAAAGTAAAATATTCAAAATTACATTTGACACCTGGGTTTTCACATGCTCAAATGTTTTCACATGTGTAGTGTTATGGTATAAAATTTAAATGTTTCATCCCCATGTTGTCACATTTATTTCACTTGAACGATCTTGTTTTCACATGTGGTTACATGTTGTCAGGAATAGTTTCAAATGTGAGAATATCATTACTTTTTTAAAATCTCAATGGCATTGATTAGGAAAGGTGCTTTAAATTGGCATACACATAATTCTATGTAAATTATTTACATCACAATTTACTCAGACCAGCAGACAGCAGGTCATAGACGTGTTCTAGCCCAGATTGCATATAGGAAATACAAAGGAAATGCTAAGAAGGGATTTAGAACCAAGAGAAGGCCATGCTTGCCAGTAACCCATTCACAGCCCAGGAAGTCCGTGTGAGAGTCTTAGCCATAGCACTTGAAAGACCTACAGTATGAATGGACACTTACGTGCAGCCAGAGAGAGATGGAACGACTCCCTCTCTCTCTCTGTCTCTCTCCGGCCTCTCTCTCCCCACTCTCAGCTATAATAAGTTAAAGGGTCTTAAAAAAAGCCATTCCTTTCTGACAGTGTCTCACTGTTACCCCAGACAGAATTGAGATGCACAGGAAAAAGCAAGTAGACAAGCTTCTCTCTCTCTCGCGCTCTCTCTCTTTCTATCTCTCTCACACTCGTTCTTTCTCTCTATTGGCTGTGGATAATCTTGACTCCACAGAAAAATCCTTAAGCAGCTGGCCTCAAACCGTTCGCTCCAGTGCACATGTATACAATATCTCGCTCCGGCCCCGAGGCCGTTTTTCTTATTCTTTTCCCTCCTTTTTTTCTCCCTCTCCCTCTCCCTCGCTCCCAGCACTCCTGCGAGTTTCAGAGCCAACCGGTCTAGAAAAGGCAGGATTTGTTGGTAGGGAATGGGAAGGAGTGCCAAAATCAACACCAGTCCCTTTCCTTTGGGAGCATTGCAGCAAATTGGTCTTCAGAAAGAGACAGCTTGGTTTCTGTCCCTCCGACCAATGTGAACCCTTACACTCCAGGGTTAGGGCTGGCCCACAAAACCAGAGGTTGTGTTCGTTTTTGTTTAACCTTAACATACAGTCAGTCATAAAGTCCAGAAGTGAATGAGTGGGATGGGAAATTGATTGATTGATTTCCTGTGTAACCAGCTAGCCTGTAGAAGGTTGTTTTAGACATGTAAAACTTATATTAGTGGTTTACCTCAGACTAGCATATGAATATGTGTGAGGGCTTAATATACAGTTGCCCATAGTATCAGGGAATGACAGTGCAGTGTTCAGCAATTTTCTGATTTCTCCATTTATATCAATGCTTACAAAACCCAAGCAAGTATTTATAGCCTATGCAGGTCTATACCAATAACTGATATTTGTATCTGAACAACTTTTTCTGCATTGTTCGATCATATCAGCTCAACACTCACTTGAGCCGTCCATTATAGGGGAAGGTGCATCCATCCGGACATAGGCTATTTGTCTTGCGCATTTGGATCTGGGCGGAGGGATTCTCAAAGAATAATGGCTTGTGTGGCTACTATATCTACTGTATGATATCATTACATCCTTCACTTCAAATAGCCTACGACTGGACAGCAGATGACACCCGGTTTGAAGTTCTGACGTTTGATCGAGGTCCGTTTGATCGGGGTGGAATAAAAGACCAACACCTTACCTGTTTCAACTTGTGGTGAGGTGAGAGGTTTTGAAGTATCAAGCCAAAGTTGTCAGATGGTTGAGTCCGAGGGTTTGCCATAAAGATGAGAGTCCCGGCCTCTTGGCTCCATATAATGCTACAATAGCCTACCTACTGTATGCAGCTAAACATTATGCTCCATATACCGATACAATGGTGTTGGTAGTTCTGTAACAGTATTACAATTATCTTACTACAGAAATTAATGCGTAATTACACAGATATAAATGTCTAAATCCAACTACAATATTGAACATGAGCATGTTAAAAGTTTGAAGCAGAACACCATGCAAAGCAGACCATATTAGACAATGCACTCACTCTAAAAGCATGTTACTAAATTGGCAGTATCTCAACATCACATGGAAATGCAAGCTAGAGCACAGAGACACAGAGATTAAATCATTGAAAAAAGTCTGCCCAGAATGTTAACACTAGTTCAGACAGAATGTACACAGACAGGTGTGTTGAGTAGAATGGACTATTTTTCTTCACACATGGCATAACGCATGACAGATGAACAGGTGACAGAAAGTCAAGGCAAAGTGCAGATAAGATATTACCAAGGTTACACGCAGATGTTGTTTCAGCATGTTCCATGCACAATATCAGATCAGTCTGAGATTAACATTGCTGAGGGATGAGTTCTGCTGTTTCCCCCCTCCCCTCACACACACACGTGCCTGCCTGCATCCGTGCGTGCGTCCTTGCATGCCTGAGGGTGTGTGTGCATTTGTGTGTGCTTGCATGCATGTGTATTTCCATAATTTACACCCAGAGCACAGAGGAGAGCTTGGGCCATGGTGAAATGTCAGGCGTATGGAGGAAGGCTCTTGGCCCAGCCTTATCTCCTGTCTTGGGGCTTCCTCATCCCACCAAGGAGAGGGAGAGATAGGGGGAAAAGAGAAAGATAGAGAGAGACAAACAGGGAGACAGGGAGGAGAGAGAGAGGAAGAGAAAGAGATGGGGAGTAGAGAAAGAGAGAAAGGGGTAGAGAGAGAAAGAGAAAGGGGAGAGAGACTCCAAAGCACCTCAGAAATACACCCAGGTTTCTAAGTAGCACCACAGGAAACAGCTCTGCATTCCCTAGACCAGTGGTTCCCAAACTTGTTATAGTCCCGTACCCCTTCAAACATTCAACCTCCAGCTGCATACCCCCTCTAGCACCAGGGTCAGCGTACTCTCAAATGTTGTTTTGCCATCATTGTAAGCCTGCCACACACACACTAACGATACATTTATTAAACATAAGAATGAGTGTGAGTTTTTGTCACAACACGGCTCGTGGGAAGTGACAAAGAGCTCTTATAGGACCAGGGCACAAATAATAATGTAATAATAATTTATTTAACCATCTTACATATAAAACCTTATTTGTTCATCGAAAATTGTGAAAAACTCACCACAGGTTAATGAGAAGGGTGTGTTTGAAAGGATGCACATAACTCTGCAATGTTGGGTTGTATTGGAGAGAGTCTCAGTCTTAAAACATTTTCCACACTCAGTCTGTGCCTGTATTTAGTTTCCATGCTAGTGAGGGCCGAGAATCCACTCTCACATTGGTACGTGGTTGCAAAGGGCATCAGTGTCTTAACAGCGCGATTTGCCAAGGCAGGATACTCTGAGCGCAGCCCAATCCAGAAATCTGGCAGTGGCTTCTGATTAAATTACATTTTCGCAGAACCGCTTGTTGCAATTTCGATGAGGCTCTCTTGTTCAGATATCGGTAAGTGGACTGGAGGCTGGGCATAAAAGGGATAACGAATCCAGTTGTTTGTGTCATCCGTTTTGGTAAAGTACCTGGGTAATTGCATACCCAAGTCACTCAGGTGCTTCGCTATATCACATTTGACATTGTCCGTAAGCTTGAGTTAATTTGCACACAAAAAAGACCTGTGTGTTGTCCTTGTTAATGCAGACAGAGAAGAGCTCCAACTTCTTAATCATAGCCTCAATTTTGTCCCGCAAATTGAATATAGTTGCGGAGAGTCCCTGTAGTCCTAGATTCAGATCATTCAGGCGAGAAAAAACATCACCCAGATAGGACAGTCGTGTGAGAAACTCGTCATCATGCAAGCGGCCAGACAAGTGAAAATGATGGTCAGTAAAGAGAACTTTAAGCTCGTCTCTCAATTAAACAAAATATGTCAATACTTTGCCCCTTGATAACCAGCACACTTCTGTACGTTGTAAAAGCGTTACATGATCGCTGCCAATATCATTGCATAGTGCAGAAAATACACGAGAGTTCAGGGGCCTCGCTTTAACAAAGTTAACAATTTTTACGGTATGTCCAAAACATCTTTCAAGCTGTCAGGCATTTCCTTGGCAGCAAGAGCCTCTCGGTGGATGCTGCAGTGTACCCAAGTGGTGTCGGTAGCAACTGTTTGCATGCGCATTACGACTCCACTATGTCTCCCTGTCATGGCTTTTGTGCCGTCAGTACAGATACCAACACATCTTGACCACCAAAGTCCATTTGATGTCACAAAGTTGTCCAGTACTTAAAAAGATCCTCTCCTGTTGTCCTGGTTTCCAGTGTGCAGAAGAGGATGTCTTCCTTAATTGACCCCCCATAAACGTAACTGACATATACCAGGAGCTGTGCCAGGCCCACCACGTCTGTTGACTCATCCAGCTGTAATACATAGAATTCACTGGCTTGTAGGAGAATCAGTAATTGTTTCAAAACATCTCCTGCCATGTCACTGATGCGCTGTGAAACAGTGTTGTTTGATGAAGGCATTGTCTGTATAGTTTTTTGGGCCTTTTCCCCCAGCTTTGTCCAAGCCATATCCGCGGCAGCAGGAAGAATTAAGTCCTCCACAATAGTATGGGGCTTGCATGTCATAGCCATTTGGTAGCTCATCCATATAAGACGCTTCTAAATATAAATATATATATATATATATATATATATAAATGGTATCTGTTGCTTTTATACATGTCTTACTACTCGAATGTCGTCTTAATTCTCACTCAAAAAACTCCTGTGGCTTATTTTTCAAATTGCCATGTTTTGTTTCTAAATGTATGTGCAAGAGTGAATGTTTCATTGAGTTGTGAGATAGTACTTTTGCACATATAGCACACTGTGGCTGAGGAAAGGCACTACTCCAAATATACAGTAAGTGAACCCCAAATCAATGTAGTTCTCATCATATTTCGCCTCTTCGATGGTCCAACGTCCCTGTCTGTTGTTCGGTGCTTTCCCGGGTAAGGGGGCAGTAGCTCTTCGGCTGCATCAGATTCCCAACTGTCAGTGTCCACGCTAGCTGGGCTAACAACAAATGTAGAATTACTGATGCTAGCATTGGATGTGCTCATGGAAGCAGAACAACTTGTGTCTTCGACAGGTGCAGGTGTAGTACTGCTGGTAGTAGCAAATCAGATCAAACTTTATTTGTCACATGCGCCAAACACAACCGTGTAGACCTTACAGTGAAATGCTTATTTACAAGCCCTTAACCAACAGTGCAGTTCAAGAAGAGATAAGAAAATATTTACCAAATAAACTAAAGTAAAAAATTGTAAAAAGTAACACAATAACATAACAATAATGAGCCTATATACAGGGGTTACCAGTACTGAGTCAGTGTGCGGGGTTACAGGTTAGAGGTCATTTGTACATGTACTGTAGGTAGGGGTGAAGTGACTATGCATAGATAATAAACAGCAAGTAGCAGCAGTGTACAAAACAAATGGAGGGGGAGGGGTCAATGTAATAGTCCGGTGGCCATTTGATCAGTTGTTCAGCAGGTTTGGGGGTTAGAAGCTGTTAAGGAGCCTTTTGGTCCTAGACTTAGCACTCTGGTACTAGTGTTCAGCCAAATAACACAATGTCAAATACAGGTAGCCTAGTCAAATAATCAACATCCAATCACATTAACCGTTACACTCTCGCGGGAATTCCATTAATGGTACTACCAGTAGAGCTGGTATGTGTCTCTATGGATGCGGGCCTTACTTTTTTTTAACCATTTATCAATTTTCGAGCAAATGAAATGAGCAGCAGCTACGTTTGGCTATGTACGGACCGTTAATGGAATTCCCACTAGAGAGTAACGGTTATTGTGATTGGATGTTAACGTACGCTAACCCCATTCCGTACAAATGTGCATAACCGCAACATTCAAACGAGGCTGCAAAGAAAACTAATGGGACTGTAGCGACTGTGTTGACATCAATATCTGGAGTGTGAACTACGTTTCTATTCAAGCGTTGATTGACCTGGTAATGGCTCTATAATATCGGAGAAAATCTGACCCCTCCAACGCTGTACGTTACATCGTGGAGCGTCATGGCGTAACGTACAGCACGCATAAAGCAACTAATTCTGTCTTACAGCCTCTCTCCACCAGGTGTAGCACTTCTCTCACCGTTTAAAAACAAGAAAGGGGGGGGGGGGGATACCTAGTCATTTTTTGCGTCTGTCACTGCAAGCTATCATGACTCTCAAAAGCCGCTGTTTACTTCTGAAGGTCACTTTAGCACCACCCTAAAAACCATATTCAAATTTGACACAAACCTTCAAATAGGTATGTAATGGCAATTATATAAACTCTTTATAGTGTTTTATTTACATTTTAGAGACGATAAGGAGATAAGTTGCACAGATCGAGTGAAAAAAGCCGTTTCCCCACACGACATCTCTCCTTCTCACTATCACGCAATAGGTTTCGCTTCCCCACCCGCCATTTTTAAAAAGACCCGACGGAGCTCATTGCCTTCTTGAATCATGGGCATCATGAAGGTCTCGTCATTGATTTTGTTGGAAAGCGGAGAAATTGTGCTTTACAATGGTATTGATATTACAGTTGATCTGGAAGTATTACATTTTTTGAGCGCTAAAATAAGGTAAATTGTACAGACCAGCGCGATGTACAAAAGTGAGTTACTTCATATTAATAATTTGACTAGGCTACCTGTATTTGACATTGTGTTGTTATTTCGATGAACACTAGACGGTTGAATTTTATTTTTGGCAGTGAAACGAGGCTACTAAGGCGAGAAAAAAAACGCACCGCGTACCCAAGTTTGGGAATACCTGCCCTAGACTATTTTCTATCATATTTAGTTTTACGAATTCTGAAAGGCATTTGTGGAATGTAGATACAGGGTAATTACCTTTTTTTGAACACTTCCGCTGTGTATCAAAATAATTATTTTATTCCACATCTGTTAAGTAGCTATACAATGTTGTGTGAGAAAAATCCTTATGTAAAAGAAGCCTTGATGACAGAGGCTGTGGGGTTTTGTCTTTCATTTCTCATAATGGCTTTTCTTTTACATAATACACCTCGATTTGGCCCTTAAATTGTGGTCACCCATTTATGTGGAATGCAATGGTGTATTTCTCATAATGGGGTATGCATGCTGATTTCCCCTTCCTGTCTGAGCCTGATATTTCTATCCCTCTCTCCTCAGATGGCTTCAAAGAGAAGGTATCCCACAACCCCCTAGGGGCCCTGTGATTGAAAGCTCAGAAGGAGGATGGACAGAGTGCCAAAGTCTTATAAAGAATGTAACAGAAGATACATACATTATTCAGATTACAATTTTTATGCAGGGTATGGTATGTCCACACAAATACAAGCAAGGGAAAGTTGTTATTTAATGATTTCACGGTTCCTTGTTGGCTGCCAAGAAAGAAGAAAAACATATCCATAATTCTTTACTGGAATAAATGGCTGTTTAATTACTTAACTTTGTAGAAGATGAAAATCATTGGGACAGATATGAACTGGTTGCTGGACGGCTTCGCTCTGACCAGTGGTGGGCATGACATACTTCTGATGAGCTTATCATGTTACGCCCACTAGAGTGTCGAAATTCAGCCTTTCTTTTTAATGGATTTCAGTTGTATAGACGGGGTGTGACAACTTCAAATATTCCTGAAATCTAAAGCGTAGAAGACTTGTGAGATTTGCCCTCAAACTGGAAGATTTCCTGATGCCAGAGCACCAAGCGATTAGCATGGCCGAGACATTTAGTATGGCAGAACTCAAATACAAATATATTCATAAACAACCCCCCCCCCCCCCTTCAGGGGCCCCTTGCTGGCCACCCCAGCTATGCAATCCCCAATCCACTCTTCACACGGCCGGCTGTATAAAATCAGTTTCCTCTGCTCTGCACCACGCTGTTTCAGGGAGGGAGAGATGTCTCATCATCATACTGATGTCAAACCGCCTCTCCAGAGAGAGGACTCACACCGTGCCACAGGGTACACCACTCGAGCAGAAGGCAGGGGCAATTGACAAAATATACACAACATCAATGCCCCAGGCAGAATGAAGCCAGCTAAGGACACAAATATACTGTAGCTGCTGTTTATCTATTAATTAAAAGAAGGATGAAAATAAACACAGAAATTGTTTTCGCCCATCTGCAGTGCCCTGGGACTGCTTTGCCAAAGTTATTGAGAGGGAAATGGTATTTCTAATTTCTTAGACGCTTCCTCCCTACACGGCAAGTCTGCATACATCATTATTTTTCAGATTTGTTTGTGGAGGTATCACTTTCCCCCGCTCGTCGTCCCCACTCCCCAGTGCACAGGGAGGGATGCAGCTGTGCAAAATTAATTTTTCATCAGGTTTAAAGGCTTTTTGGCAGGCTATCCCAAAGTCCCGAATCCAGCCATGCAGGCAGGGTTCTTGAAGTAGGAAAAGGCTTTCCCGCTGCTCCGCTCCTCTCAGCTCCTTCGCCTCTCAGCAGGTTCAGGGATTCAATTTATGACTACTGTCAAAGCCTCTGACAGGCCGTAAAGGGGAAGCAGCGTTTTACTGACTCCCTCTCATTATTCCCCCAGGGCTCTGGGTTGGGTCCTTGTCATTAACAGCTGTGGAGTCCACGGTGCCCCTGTGAGATGGCATAATATGGCATAATGCACTCTGTCTGGGCTCGCTGGGCTTAGGAAGACGCATGCCGCCACTCTCTCTCTCTCTCTCTCTCTTGTTCAGTTGTTCAATCTCTCTGTCTCACTTCCTCTCTGTTGTTCAATCTCTCTATCAGTCACTCATCTCCTTAGTCTTGCTAATATGAACAGTATGGCTCCCAGTCAGAGGGAGTCACAGATATACACTGTGTACAAAACACTATTCTTTCCATGTCATAGGCTGAACAAATGAATCCAGGTGAAAGCTATGATCATTTATTGATGGCACCTGTTAAATCCATTTCAATCAGTGTAGATGAAGGGAGGAGACTGGTTAAAGAAATATTTTCAATTGACAATTGAGACATGGATTGTGTATGTGTGCAATTCAGAGGGTATATGGGCAAGACAAACGATTTAAGTGCCTTTGAACGGGGTATGGTAGTATGTGCCAGGCACACCTGTTTGGTTGTGTCAGAAACAGCAACGCGCTGGGTTTTTCACGCTCAACAGTTTCCCGTGTGTATCAAGAATGGTCCACCACCCAAAGGACATTCAGCCAACTTGACACAACAGTGGGAAGCATTGGAGTCAACATGAGCCAGCATCCCTGTGGAACGCTTTCGACACTTTGTCCATGCCCCGATGACTTGAGGTCGTTCTGAGGGCAAAAAAAGGGTGCAACTCAATATTAGGAAGGTTTTCTTAATGTCTTGTGCAATCAGTGTATATCCTCTTAAAATCAGCAGGAGGAGACCATGCTGGAAGAAATCATCATGGATTTGTAGTTAAGGATGTAGTATTGTATGTGCTCCTCCCAAATTGACCTGAATGGCAAATCATGCAATCGCTTCAAATGGGGAGACGTTCTGAAGTACGATTTACCATATTTAGTTTGGACACTTATACCCAGCCCATCCTGTTCTAAATGTACAGTAAATGTGGATGCCATTTTGGAGACGTTTCTGAATCTCATCCATATAATTTACTGTAAGTATTGTAACGGTAAGTACTTACCAGTTTAAGTAATTACAGACATGGCTCTACAGTAAAAAATGATCGAGCATTCATCCGTCTAACATATTTATCTTTATCTAAAAATAAGCCTACTCTCCAATTTAAATAACATCAGCCTCTCACCTTGAGCTAACAATCTTTCCTTACACCTCTAGGTTAGTGAAGGTGAAATCTGAAGCACCTCTCTGCTGTAATTGTCGGAGCAAGTCTGGTATTGATTTTTCTCTCCTCCATCTTCAGTAGCCTTCCAATTACACGCACATACATACACACACATACACACATGCACAGACACACACACACACACGCAGACACACATACCACACACACACACAAACAAGAGGGATCTGCACCAGGCTGAGACAACCACTTGTTTAGCACCAGGCGGCCCTGGATAGAAACCTTGGGAAAATGTTTGTGGGAGGGTTAATGAATTTAGATCAGTGTTTACTGCAAACAGTACCGTGCCATAGACAAACACTGCCATGCCAGAGACTGCTGCGGCTGCCTTGATGTCTCAGTATGGCTGGCCACAGGTCAGATTTGGGTCGTCTCGGAGACAATGCGGCTGATTAGGATGGCAAACACCAACGGCGACTGCCGCCTGGCTGCAGGGTTCGAGTCATGGCCTGTATTCATAAAGAGTCTCAGAGTAGTGCTAATCTAGGATCAGGTCAACCCTATCCATATTATCGTATTCATTATGATCTAAAAGGAAAAACTGATCCTAGATCTGCACTCCCACTACTCACTACTCTGAGTCGCTTCATGAATATGGGCCCTGGACTGGTTAAATGCAAAGCCATGCTTCACTATAATAAAGAAGTCCATTGGGTGATGATAGAATGGGGTGATTGTAGTTTAGACGACCATTGAAGGGTAGATTCATAGAGTAGATGAATGTTTTTGGACAAGTTCTAGTCCTGTAATACACTTTATTATACGCTTTATAATATTGTTCTTTTGGACATTGGACAGGAACGAAATGGAATATACTATTTTCTCTCACCGACACATGAAGAAACTCTGGGAAATTGTTCGGAGATATAAGTAAGAATCTGATGTCTGAATACCATGTTCCAAGTCAAGTCAGTCAGTTATTTGAAACACATTGCAGTTGAAGTTCCTATGGCAGTAAAATCCTATCGATGTCAGATTGTATTACTGTACACAGCTGGGAGCAAACAGGGTGATTCACTACAGTATCTGGAGATTATACGGGGGAGAGCGGCTTTAAAATGTATCAAATTATGATGAGGACAAAGGCCAAACATCACAATAGCATTCCTTTAGCATTTCTGGGACATGAGCGTCTGGCCCTTTTCTTTTTACTCCCCCCAGTACGTCTAGTCCGCACCTTGAATAATAAACAACTCTTTGAGAAAAATATACCAAGCGACTCTCACTACAAGCATGTTTAAAAGATAGCACTTCACGCGGCCTGATTTAAAACGACACCCCTGGAAATGCAGGTCTTCATTACATTTGCAATGCTAACTTTTCCCGGATGGCGCTAACGCGGCTCAACAGTCTGAGATGGAGGGGGCTAATTGCTGAGAGGTGGCCGGTAGTAACATGAGTGCTTATAATTGGTGGGTGTGGAGGACACGCTCTGTGGTGTGTGTGTGTGTGTGTGTGTCTGTGTGTGTGTATAATTGGTAGGTGGAGGATGCGCTCAGTGGGTGTGCTGGAGACTATTTGAATATCACTATCCACTGTCTCTGTGTCATGATGGAACTGCATTTACTGGGACAAACAATCTCAGAAGAGTCTAGTCCATGGACTTTCTCTATTTCGCTCTGTATCCCTCTGCCTGTCTGTCGGTCCGCTTGTCCGTCCTGTCTTTCTGTCTCTCTCTCTCACTCTCTCGCTCTCTTTCTCTCTCGCTCTCTCTCGCTCTCTCTTTTCGACATCTCCATCTCTCTTTCTGTCTCTTCTCTCTTTCTCTCCCTCTGTCTATAAATATTGATAAAGACAGGAAAATGCTTCTGGCAGCATATGGGCCTCTCCAGAATATATCAAAGTCATCAGCACTCTATTACACTTAACCCAATGTTGTGAGTAAACAGAGCACAAAGGTCTTTGCATAAAATCAGCTCATTGGACTTCGATATTAGACAGGGATTGATAGAAAGGTTTCCCGTAGGCCCTAGGTCCTAAAAGGCTGCTGAGGCTATTTCTGAACTGTAGCGTTTAACCTCAACGGAAGCCAAATTGAACTTATTGACTTATTTAAAAGCTCTGAAAGCAGGATGCAAATCATGCTCATGGGGGGAGCAGCCTCCTTAATTGGGTTTTAAGTGGGGGGATAGGCTTCATATGTACCACTACCATTGGTCCCTTTATTAGTTTTCATGGGCTTGCAGGGGGGACAATACACCTTGGCTGCAGCAGCCTCCTCCCAGCCTCCTCCCTCAGTGACGGGCTGAACAATGGCCCTGTTGTGAGCCCCCAATGGTGGGGAGTATAGCCCTGGCCCCTGGGAGCCTGCACCGGCAGCTGTGGTGGGATCTAGGGGAGGAGTAGAGAGTAGGGGAGAGGGAGGAGGGGAGGAGAGAGGTCATAGAAGGGGAGAAGGAGGGCCAGTGCTGTGGGAACGCTCTCCCCTCCTCAGTATGTCTGCTGACTCCAGAAAGGCCACTGAACACTGCCGCCATTTGCAATTCAGATCATGTCCAGGGGAAAGGGGAATCAATGGTCCTGTATCAATCTGCTGACTGCTAATGTCATCTGCATTTTGATTCCCGACCCCCACTCTGCCGTCCCCCACACAACCACCATTGTCCCTCAGGGCCACCCCTCTCTATGTTCCATTGCACAGCCAGGGATCCCACATTAGGCAAGGAAAATCCACAACTCAACATCCCTTTGAGGGGAGAAGCAGTAACTGTCATTTAGAAATGTGTTTAGCAGGTCTGAGGTCTGTTAAATAAAGGAATGAATGAAGAAAAAGGAAAACAAGTGTGGAGGCGATACCCGTCAGTGTTTGGAGAACGAGACGTTTTACCCTTGTGGTCATTGTGGTAATATCCCAATTTGTGTCACAAATCTGGTTAGAATGACACGCTAAATCAAAACAGGCAAAGGACGTGACAGTTTACAGTGGCACAGTGACGCATATAGAGACAAAGAAGATGGACAAAGTATAGGACAAAGTTTAGGAAGAAAAAAACTATTACAAGGAATAGGGCAAAGTAAAAAGAAAAGTTGAATCACTTTTGTGCGAATCACAAATGTAAGAACTTGTTATAAAATCAAAGCCCTTTTAGCAAACACACTAATTAGAGCAACCTATTAAGACATTCCATTGTTTTTTTTCTCTTTCATCTCTCTCATAGATTTGTACGATACATGATTTTCTTTTTACTTCTCAGACATTTATTTGAGGTTATCTGAATTCATTACCAATCTCTTTGTCTAACCAAGCTTTTTGTTGAAGCATTTACATTCTACTCAGGCCTGAATCAAATATTATATAGATAATAGAGCAAAAGGAGAAGCACTTAGAAATGAATCTAACTACTCTAAAGTATTCTGGTTTTAATCATTTTCGATATTATTAAGAGAATTTGTTCTGCTTCTCACACATATTACATTTAGTTCTTAAGTTGATCAGTTTTCCCAAACTATAAGTACTGTCAATGCTTACCAGGCACTCTTAAGACCCTCACCGAAAATGCATCCGAATTATATTCTCCAAATATCTACGTGATGTAGCATTTGGCTGAGGCAGGAAGAGGGACATACATGCATTTAGTGGACCTTTACCCTTCATGGAAAATACCCGAGATATTTATGTCCATTACCATTTGAGTTAGAAGCAAACCCTTATCCCTTAAACCTGGGGTGAGTAAGGGAGCGTCTCAAATGGAACCTTATTCTCTATTTAGTGCACTACTGTTGACCAGAGTCTTATGGGCCCTGGTAAAAAGTAGTGCACTATAAAAGGAATAAGGTGCCATTTGGGGCAAAGTCTGAAACACTGCAGAGGAGTTCAATTGGCAGAAATGCTATTCTGGAGTCAAAAAGTTCAGCTTGTGGAAGGCAGTCTGCCTCTGCCTGTCCCATTATACAGTTAAATGTAGACAGAGGGTCATCCGGTAGCAAGCTACCCCTCGTCTGTGGGGAAACAACTGAAGAAAACCGCTGGATAGTGATGGCAAAGGCTTGAACATATAGACACTGGGTCATTGGTATTCTCCCTGAGTTCAGAGTCCAGGACTTGGCTAGAGAGAGTGAAGTGGGATGGGGGTTTAAGGGGAGGTGTGTGTTACAGGGAAGGGTAGTGAGTTATACTCCTTCTCTAACACTGTTTTCATCTGACTCTGCAGCGCCTTTACTACAGTATAGTAAGTCCTGATTTTGTTTAAGTGGATCTTATGAAGGCTTCATAAAACGACGTACTGTAGATGCTTTACAAATCATGTATAGCCGTATATCATGCTCTATGACTATTCATAATGTGACACAACTGTGTGGCATTGCCATCAATTTATTTGTTCACATTTATAGAGTATGAAATACAGTTAAAGATTATTTGTGGCCCATTTATGCAGTGCTTACAAAGCCAAATTAATGCATTAAATCAAATCAAATTTTCAAATCAAATGTTATTGGTCACATATACATATTTAGCAGATGTTATTCCGGGTGTAGCGAAATGCTTTTTCCAAGTTGCTTAGGAGCTAGAGCTGCCATGTCTGTCGGCGCCGTCTTGCCATCAAGAGGAAACCTTCATAAGATGCACATTAAATCAAATGGGACCGTATAGTGCACATCCTCCTCATCATTTCTGACCAGGCTGACCAGGAAGTATAGTGATATACAGTGGATAAACTTCCATTGAACGGTATAATTTGGGTCCCTCACCCGCTCAGTCAGTCCGTTTTCTCTGTATCCTGTTCAACCCTAAGCTTTGTGTATATTTATGAGATGATCCAGGGCACAGCATTTTTTATTATTCATGAAGCCGTTTCGAATGGGCCACAAAGTCAACTCCATTCAAGATCTGGTCTTGACCAGCATTAAAAAAACAACCCATTGACTTTATCAAATGTAAATGTGTCAGAAATTTATTGAGAAAAAATGATGACACAATAAATAAATAATGTTCTTGTTTTTCATAGATGTTTCATTGTTTTGTTTGTTTTGCTTATTTCTTTCCTTTCCATATAATGGACAATTCTAGATGATTGACATGACCAGCAGAAGACCCCATGCTATCTTTCTTTTTCCATATTTTATCCACCAATTATTAATCTATTTGATGAATAACAGCTTGACCAGAATAACACTCTGGGTTCCGGCTTGATAACCCATCAAATAACATGACCCATTACTTCAGCTAACATTCTGCAATCGTCTGTCTCACCATCCAATAGAACACTCCCCCCCCCCCCCCCCCCCCCCCCAATTCTGATTAAGTAAAAACAAATAGCAAGAAAGGCCAAATAAATTGAAATGCTCCTTGTAGAGCAAGCAAAGCATGATAAAGTTCGGCTGCAGTACAGAGTGGTGAAATCGCTGTTGTAAATCTGGAGTTGAAAAGTTCAAATTAAAACTGCTGACATATTTACTATTGAGGCCAAAGCCGTTCAGATATTATGAGCGGGAGACAGAGAAAAAAAAACAAAAAAAACTTGATTAGCAGGAAATAATTTGTTATTTCTACAGACTAATGTGTTTGACCCCACTGCATGGGTCTGGACTGTGGTTTGTAAATGTTTTTGAGTGCAGCCCCAAACAAACACATTTAGTATGTCTCTAAGGTGAGGGACCATTTGGCGCTGTAGTTGGCCTATAATTGGCCGAGCTGGAGGACTCAGGCTTATGGTTGGCTGTGCTAGGGAGTGGGGAACTCAGGCTCAAGTCGAGCTCTGGAGCCTCACTAACAGTGTGAAGATCATAACCCATAAATGCCTTAAAGAGTGTCATTAGCTAATTAGATCTGTTTCACTGGGACACTAGTAACACACACTTGATGAATCACTGTGATTGTCTACAGGACACCTCAATATATACAGGTTAGGATCATACCTAATAGGTATTGTGGACTGTGGTTGCTGGAATAACTGAACACATGTTGTATTATATTCTAAAATGTGATTGTCATTGTATTAAGATCTGCTGAGAGTGGACTTTCTCAATCACTATTTTCATCAGTATTTAAGTCATCAATTATCATGTGATAATACATGATTATATGATAGCTAGACCCTGCTCATTGTTGATGGCTCAAACTCACAGTCAACTGTTGCATTCACTCCAATCCCAATAATACTTCAGGCTTGTAATCATAAGCAAATTCTTACAAGCTGTTTCAGCCACTTGAAGACAAGATTTGACAAATGGTTGTGCACAGCTGCGCACAGAAGTGCTGCGGCTCAGTTTGGAAATATTTCAGAACCTGCTTTGCCAACTTCCAGGGATTAAAACCAGAAGAAGAGGGGTGCATTTCCAGGGAGAGGGAACATCTGTGTTTAGGAAGGGCAAGCCTCGAGTTACCCAACAAGTTGTGGAGTAGAGCTGAACTGAGGTCTGCTATTACTGCCCTTAAAGTTTTCAAAAGGTTAGCCAATTTGCCTTGAGGCAAGCAAATGGAGCTGGCAGCCTCAAGTCAATGTACCCAAACAATGAGGTGATTGGCTAGGCAAACAAATTCCAGGAGCGGTAAAAGAAAACACAAAGGAATGCAAATTTAATCAAATGAATATATGAATATGTCACAGTCTGTGTGCACATAACTCTATGAAAACGTCACCACCGCGCTCAAACGAATTACCTTCGTCCTGTATTGTGACAACAGACGATTGAGTAGAGAAAAGATGGATGGTGGACTCTGAAGGTCGGCAGTGTTTGTGTGTTTGCTTTTGGTGTTTGCAGAGAAGGGCCTCCCTCTTTTTTACGATGCCGTCTGCAACACAGCCAGAATAGAACTTATTGTCTAAATTTGCAGCCCCCTCAGTGAAGGATGGCCCCGTTGAGGTGTTAATGACAATACCATTTTAACTTCCCACACTGGCTCCTCTTTCATGGTTTAAAGTTCTACTCCCCTCTGCCAAGGATAACAGACTGTAATGGACATTTTCTGCCTGAGCAATTATGTGAAACGCAACTCAACTGCCCTCAGAGTTTTGTTTGTGATGGTTTGTGGCAGGGAGAGCAAATGCTGGACTGAGCAAAGTCCAAAAGTTCAGTCCTGTTGTGTCAGTTTATTTTTACAATCCTCACGAGGTCTACATTTTCATATCATATCTCATTCAAAATCATATGAAAATATCAATTACAAAGTCACTGTTATGACAGTGCAAGCTCTCGGACAATACAAAAAGGCTTCAGAAGGCCACTTTATGGTGTGCAGTTGCAATGTTTTGTCTTGGCTTCTTGTCAGCTGTACTCCTATGTACAGTATTTTTCAATCCTTGAGACAACCAAAAATAAAGTTGCACACAACGTCTAGATGGTTCTTCCACTGTGTATGATTCCGAATATTTATGTTACCCACATTCTCAAGCACATATACAGTTCTCTATTCATTCATACATGATTAGTTTCTACTGTACTTTGCGCTGAGTTCAGTTTATCCTGATTCCGCTGAGCCTCTTCCATGATCTCGGGTGCATGTCAGGACTGTGCTGAGTACGTTTTTACTTTGATGAAGTTTGGATGCCTTTCCCCTATGTCCTGAGAACATCTTTAGGACGAGGCCAAATAATTCCAAGCATTTATTGGCCTGTTTTGTCACATTTTCTCAAACAGAACGTTTCATTACTCTCACACATATATTCATTGACTCTCAAATGTACAGAAGGTGGGGTCATCAACTCCTCTGTACACATCTGTGGTCATAGTAAAGCAATTCTCATTACAGTGTTTTGCCTTCTAGACCATATTGCAACCACAGAGTGTAACCTTTCTGCACCAGACTGCACAAGTAGCTCTGAAATGTCTCTCCTTGCTTATGTAACTCTGCAGCTAAATGTGCTTACCCTGCATCCATCCCTCCTTCTTAACACTGTCATTCCTGCCGGTTAATTGTATCAATTTGTGCTTGTTGTTGAATCGCTGGCTTCTGAGCATGTCCAGAGGAAGTTGTTTCCTGAGCACCTGGGGAAGAGGGTCTTCTTGCTTGTGGCGGGGGTTGATTCATGCAGCTCATTAGCCAACTTTCTCCTTGCCTTCATCCCAAATGGCACCCTATTTTATATGTAGTACTCTACTTTTGACCAGGGCCCAAATGGCTCTGGTCAAAAGTAGAGCACTATATAGGGAATAGGGTGCCTTTTGGGACACATCCCTTGTCTTATCTGCAAACAGCCTGGTTTGCATATTGAAGCAAATGGAAAGTGAAGGTGTAATAAGGGAGAGGGGAGAAAATACAGCCCTAAAACTTCTGATTGGCATTACTGCCTAATTTATGGCCGGAATTACAAAGTACAATATATATACAAAAGTATGTGGTCACCCCTTCAAATGAGTGGATTCGGCTATTTCAGCCACACCCATTGCTGACAGGCGTATAAAATCGAGCACACAGCCATGCAAACTCCATAGACACACATTGGCAGTCGAATGGCCTTACTGAAGAGCTTAGTGACTTTCAACGTGGCACCGTCATTGGATGCCACCTTTCCAACAGTCAGTTCATAACATTTCTGCCCTGCTAGAACTGCTCCGGTCAACTATAAGTGCTGTTACTGTGAATTGGAAACGTCTAGGAGCAATAATGGCTCAGCCGCGAAGTGGTAGGCCACACAAGCTCACAGAACAGGACGAATCTGAGTTTGGCGGATACCAGGAGAACGCTACCTGCCCGAATGCATAGTGCCAACTGTAAAGTTTGGTGGAGGAGGAATAATGGTCTGGGACTGTTTTTCATGGCCCGGGCTAGGCCCCTTAGTTCCATAGAAGGGAAATCTTAATGCTACAGCATACAATGACATTCTAGACGATTCTGTGCTTCCAAGTCCATACAGAAATGGTTTGTCGAGATCAGTGCGGAAGAACTTGACTGGTCTGCACAGAGCCCAGACCTCAACCCCATCGAAAACCTTTGGGATGAATTGGAACACCGACTGTGAGCCAGGCTTAATCAACCAACATCAGTGCGCGACCTCATTAATGCTCTTGTGGCTGAATGGAGCAGGTTCCTGCAGCAATGTTCCAACATCTAGTGAGTGGAAAGCCTTCCTAGAAGAGTGGAAACTGTTATAGCAGCAAAAGGGGGACCAACTCCATATTAATGCCCATGATTTTGGAATGAGATGTTCGACGAGTAGGTGTCCACATACTTTTTATCATGTACTGTGTGTCTGCCCCCCCCCCCCCCCCCCCAAAAAAAAATAACACACCGTTCCTGCTTATAATAATGTTAAGGACACTGGGTTTTGTATAATTGACATATTCTCTAAACCAATGCTGTTGACATTGTTGCCACACTAGTTTGTCATTATGACACAATGGAACTAATAAATTCACAGAGGAAAACGTCAGAGCACCTTACCGATCACTGCAGCTGTACACAGCCCATCTGTAAATAGCCCATCCAACCAAATACCTACTTCATCCCCATTTTTGTTTTTCTGCTCTTTTGCACACCAGTATTTCTACTTGCACGTCCTCATCTGCACATATATCACTCCAGTGTAAATTGCTAAATTGTAATTACTTCGCCACTATTGGCCTATTTATTGCCTTACCTCCTTACTTCATTTGCACACACTGTATACAGATTTTTATATTGTGTTATTGACTGTACGTTTGTTTATCCCATGTGTAACTCTGTGTTGTTTTTGTCGCACTGCTTTGCTTTATCTTGGCCAGGTCGCAGTTGTAAATGAGAACTTGTTCTCAACTGGCCTACCTGGTTAAATAAAGTTGAAATAAATAATAAAATGCAAATGGAAGAGGGTCATGCTTTTTTACATTTCCGTTAGTGGGAGTGTTTAGTATTTGTTTTATTTAGTCCAGGGGAGGGTCATGCAATTTGTAATCGATTAAATGTCAGTATTTTGTCATTTACGTACAGAATTCTACTATGTGTAACTTTGGTGTACAACCCTGCTCTCTCTCTCATTCTCCTTGCTGAGCCTGGCTGGGGGGGCATTTTGCTTTTACCTTTCCATTGGCTGCTCGATCAGTCCCTCTTTGTGCTTGACTTATGAAGAACGTGGGCATGTAGAGTATCTGGCGAATCAAATAGCGCTTGTAGCGGTGACATCGGGAGCTAGCTGAATTTGTCCAATAGAATCTGTTGTTTTGCTCTATTTGCTTCGTTTGGTTATAAACGGTCAACGGTTTCTGTAATGAATATGCTCCTGGCTGGGAATTTGAAAGGAGAGAGAGCGAGAGAGAGCGAGAGAGAGCGAGGGAGACAGAGAGAGCGAGAGAGAGAGCAATGGCGTGATCGAAATACACCATATGAGTAGCCTGCTAATGTACCTTTCTTTGACCTTAAACTGTCGAGAATAGATCCATAACTGATCCAAATGGTTACATAATCAGGCCGAGGCTGTATGGTACTCCCTGTAAATAAATCAAATCAAATGTGCTGAATACAACAGGTGTACGCATTTCACCTTACAGTGAAAGCCCTTAACCAACAACGCAGTTTTAAGAAAAATAAGTGTTGAGTAAAAAAATAACAAATAATTAAAGAGCAGCAGTAAAATAACAGTAGCAAGGCTATATACAGGGGGTACCGGTAAAGAGTCAATGTGCAGGGACACAGGTTAGTCGATGTAAATGAGGTAATATATACATGTAGGTAGAGTTAAAGTGACTACGCACAGATAATAAACAGAGAGTAGCAGCAGCGTAGCGGGGGGGTGGGACAATGCAAATAGTCTGGGTAGTCCACAATCATCTCATTTGTCTTGATCACGCTGAGGGAGAAGTTGTTATCCTGCCAGGTCTCTGACCTCCCTATAGGCTGTCTCATCGTTGTCGGTGATCAGGCCTATCACTGTTGTGACATCGGCAAACTTAATGATGGTGTTGGAGTTGTTCCTAGCCATGCAGGGAGTAGAGGAGGGGACTGAACACTCACCCCTGAGGGGCCCCCAGTGTTGAGGATCAGCGTGACAGATGTGTTGTTACCTACCCTTACTGGGTGAGGCCCGTCAGGAAGTCCAGGATCCAGTTGCAGAGGGAGGTGTTTAGTCCCAGGTTCCTTAGCTTAGTGATGAGCTTTGAGAGCGCTATGGTGTTGAACGCTGAGCTATAGTCAATAAATAGCATTCTCCGTCATAGCTTTTGTGAGTGTTTACAATTTGCACCCTCATAAACACTCACAAAAGCTCTGACGAAGGCCTTGAGGCCGATACGTAAAGATTAATAAAGAGCAGTGACACTAGCAAGAGCAGTGTGCGGGTTTCTTCTTTTTTCTCATCTCAGGAGAGACTACATCACTTTTCCTTTTTACAAGAAGCATTAATGTGTGAAAATCCAAATAGTTTGCATAGTCAACTTTCACACAGTACTGACACACACACTTACCCAGCCAGCTATGTGTGACGTTTTAAATGCATGTAGTTCTGTCCTGTAAGCTGTTCTTGTTTACTAATGTTCTGTATTTTGTCATGTTTCATGTTTTGTGTGGACCCCGGGAAGAGTGACTGCGGCAATCGCCACAGTTAATGGGATCATTCACTTGATAACAATAATAAATGATTCATTGCACTGTGTTGTTGTACGTTCCTTGGTAGAATAATGTTATTGTCTAAAAACGGAGGCCTAATCAATAATGGACCTTGCGTGCCCGACTGCTGCAGAGCTCGGCCTGGAGGAACGCACAGATCTGCCATTTCAACCCATCTTTTTCTTGCAATTTGACAGGTAAATATTCATCGCCCTAATATTTAGTTAATGAGGGGCCAAATATCTAGCTACATTTTCAGCTTCTTCGGCTACACAACTCCAGCCTCTCTCTTCAAGCTGTTCCCGTGGGGGGGGGTACGTTTTCTTTCGGACACTTCGGGAGGGCCAGGTAAAAATATATTTTCCTCACAGGAAGGACCATCAATTTTAATTTAAAAGATTACCTCTAGGTATCCCTCAATATAAATAATGATCACTCCCTTACTTTTAGATTTGTAGTCAGAGTATGCCGTACTATATGTGTATAAAATGAGATCCTTGTCTTGGGAATGAGAGATCTCTATTATTCAGGCAGGAAGCATATAAAAGGTTATATAAGGCTATAGAGGTTACAGTATTTCACAAGGCTAAGTCAAGGACCTTTATTCGTAGCATAATATATGCCATTTAGCAGACACTTTTATCCAAAGCGACTTACAGTCATGTGTGCATACATTATTCGTATGGCTGGCCCCAGCAGGAATTGAACTCACACCCTTGGTCTTACAGGTGACATCCTCTAGCAACTGATCCACACAGGACCAGCCACAAAGTCAGTGTTTCTTATGTGGAAAGGACCCAGATGTTAGTGTGTGCTTTATCTGAGTGTAGAGAGCAGTTCAGCTTCATGAGGGGAGAGAGCAGGACAGCTAGCGGGATTCATGTGAGGCTAGACAGCAGAGCAGTACTTCTGGTGTGGAGAGAGGAGAAAAGCAGATCTCCTGGGCCATGGCTGACTGCTGCCTGCCGCCTGTCTGTAGGAGAAGAACGTAAAAGGGATGGAATTCCAGTTCCAAGTCTGGAAAAAATATCTTCATATGACGACTGGTGTATGGAACCTATGGAACCTCGACAGACCCCATCCAAAGAAAACAACATCACTTTGGGCTGCTGTGTCCCAATTTACCAGAGCTTTCAAAGATCAAGTCCTGTATTATAAATGAGTCTATGTGTTAAAGAAGGAGGGGTGTGTCTGTGTGTGTCCATGAATGCGTGCTGTACTGTAATGTGCATTAGTTCCCATCAAGAAGCACCTCTGGCAATAGTTGGCTGTGTTGAAGCTCTGTGAGCGACAGGAAATCCACGATCCATTAATCAACGTGCCATATGAACTGTGAAAAGTAGTTCACTATATAGGGAATAGGGTGCCATTTGGGACGCAGGCCAGGATATAATGGCGTCATGAACACAGCAGTTTAGCCTGCAGGTTAGCTACCTGGCTGTAGGATACAGAGTGTATCACTTCTAAACCCATTAATGGAATATGGTTACGATACCGGTATCCTACAGCCTGTTTGTTGCACTTAATGTTTTAGGCTACTTTGGCTTCAGTGCTGTAGGTATACCATGGATTTGTACTGTAGCTAATCTTTATATTTCATATGCAGGATTATTCATTTCTACTCATTGACCGAGAGCAAATATAACCTTGGAATCGAGAATATCTCTCAGTATTATTGATTTATCTTTTCAATAAGCCAGGTAGGCCAGCTCAGCTCAAGGTCCATCTGAAATATTTGAAGCAGAATTGAATCTGAAAGGTTGTCCACCGAACCCATACGAACCATGTCAATCAATTATTGCTGGATTACAGACTGTAAATGTGGAAAAGCATAATGCTTATTGAATAATATCAGAGTTTGGAGATCAGAACATTGAATATGAATTACAGAAACCTGAAGACCAGGCAAGGTCCTATCTATGAAGGTCAGACCTGACACTTTGAAAATTCAGTTTCAGTTGAAAATTCAATTCAATTAAAAATTCAAAAATAATTTGCATTCCTCGTCATCCCTTCTCTGTAATACTAGTCTGCACTATAATACATTCAAATGATCAAAACATTACACAATCAACCAATAAATATCTAATTTTAATGATGAACTCCCAAATGAGAAACTGCACTGCATCAACGAGGCAAAAAAATCGAAGGTTTTACAAACTGAGTAAAGCAAGCCGCCGGGTATCTAAAATGTGTTGCGGTACCCAAGCTACACCAAGAAACATACTTTAATCTCTGTTTGGAACATGTAAACAATCATTAAGGTGGTGGGAACTCTATTCAGCCTTTCAGCTAGTTGATAGATAAAGGAAGCGTTGCCAATGTCTACATGTACACATGAGACTGAGCTGTCTCCCAAAAGCTTTCAAGACACTATTTGTGAGCTTGTGTATAAAGAGATTTGCACACACCTATAAATACACACACACCACACACACTCACACACACACTCACACAAACAGACACAGACAAGCATTGAGACGTGCTCACAGGAACCAAGGGAACTACTCAGGCTGACGTTAATGTACCCCCCCCGAGTTCAATCGCAGATGCTCTGCTGGCTTGTAAAAGTGGGGAGGCATGGGAGGCATGGGTTTCTTAATTAGTGGGATGTTTTGAAAGGACCCACGTCCCGGCTTGGCAGGTTGGCAGCACCTGATTAGTGAAGGAATGGGAGCGCTGAGAAGCGCTGAGAAAGAAGCATCTCAAACTCAAAAGTTTCCCAAAATAAAGACTAAAAAGGCACAAGTGCTCCTCTGCTGTTCATCACACCTCCTTCTCTCTCTCCCTCTCTCTCGCCTCCCGGGGCCCATAGATTGGGCTTGCTGTGTTGTTCTCTCTGCATCTCTCTCACTTCACCTGACAAATTTCATTCAGGAAGGGATGTAAACACAGAGGGGAATACAGTATGTGAGCCTAAAAACAAGTCATTTGAACAAGCAATGCTAAAAAGATCATTAGACAAACACGTTGTTTTTCGCATGAACCACTCGCAGGAAATGGATGCAAACTACTTGCATTATGATGTAGACGATGTATACATTTTGAATGCAAACATTCACTCTTTCTTATTTCAATGTGTAGATACAAACTGTTCATTTAATCTACATTTTGGATTGAACTGACTCAGAACTTCTTACCTCTAAGTGACAGGTTGGGGACAGTCTTTTATCTATGAGAACCCTCCAAGGTCAGCGACATGTAGTAGTGTCCATGGACCAGTGTGATATCCCCTAGCTGCTTTCCTTGTCAGGACCACCCTGTGTAGTGGTACACAAGGGAGAATCCCCAAGACCTCTGCATGGGTAATATTACTGATTTTGGAATTAAATATACTCCTGTGAAGGGTACATTTAATGGGAGAGAAAGAGAGAGAATCTCCTCATCCTGGACAGGAAACGTTATCTGGATGAGAGGAGACAGCCACCTACCACAACCATCACCAGGACCTCCATGCAGCGACAGACAGACAGCCCCCCTGACAGATGGGGACCCCCAGACCTGGGGAAACCTGGGGAGTGACAGGTTACCAGGACCCCCCTGATGTGGCTTGGAGCCTGGCTAATGGACATCTGTCAGGGTCCCAAGACAGCCACTGGGATCAGGGACCAGTCACAGTCACCCAGGATGAGATATGTATGAAACAAGGGTGTTATGGCTCATAGATGAGTGTAGCTAATCAATGGTTCGACCCACTGACACACACACCTATACACAAGCACATACACACACTCTCTCATACATATCTTCCATGCAGTCAATTTTATACATTCTTATTCCACCTCCAGTGGCATTGAATGAAAATCTGGCATATTGTAAGTAATTATATTGAACATTTATAATGGTCCCATTGCTTTGAGCTAGTGTCTTTTTTCAACAAAGCCTTGTACTGTATCGCTTTCGCTGTCAAGCAGAATACAGTCCAGCTATCTTTGTCTTAAATGTTTTACACTCTTCTCTGAAACACATGCCTCTATAATATGACCGCAGTTATAGCTACAGAAAATCCTTTTACATTTGTATTTTCAAAAAGACAGTAATAAACTCAAACAAACACTACACCAAATCCGGGTTAGTTCGTAATTGTGAAAAAGTGTCTGGTGCAGCTTTCCACTAAGATAATTGACCTGAACAGGAGTTAGCATGTGCAGCCAAGGGCAGAGGCAGGCAGCTAATGTAAACCAAATCCTGTACCTGGGGAAATTGCCTTATTCAGGGCTAATCCTGGGGCCTGGAGGCCGCTATTGCTGATTTAATGGGGGATCTGTGGGGCTCTGTGGGGCCAGCTATTGTCCACACAACTCTAAGACATGCAACATGTGAGCCCTGTGAAAGCCACTAGACACCAGGGCTGCATCCAACCTTACCTGAATATTTATCTCTGGAGTGTGGGGTGGAGTGGGGGATGGAAAAGAGGGAGAAGGAGAGGATGAACTAGAGAGGGGCTGGAAGGGGGAGAGAGGAAGTCATGTGTTGGGGGGGTTGGATATGAGATTGCTAAAGAAATGTAGCGTTTTTAGAAAATTTCTGTACAAAAAACTCAATGATAATATATTTAAAATCAAGACTCCCTGATTTTTTTCGACATTTGTTAAGTTACAGCCTTATTCTAAAATGGATTAAATAAATTGTTTTCCTTATCAGTCTACACATAGTACCCCATAATGACAAAGCGAAAACAGGTTTTTAGACATTTTTGCAAATGTAGAAAAAGAAAAAGAAAAAAAGAAAATGTATTTACATAAGTATTCAGAGCCTTTGCTATGAGAATCAAAATTGAGCTCAGGTGCATCCTGTTTCCATTGATCTTCCTTGAGATGTTTCTACAACTTGATTGGAGTCCAACTGTGGTAAATTCCATTGATTGGACATGATTTGGAAAGGCACACACTGTCTATATAAGGTCTCACAGTTGACAGTGCATGTCAGACGAAAAACCAAGCCAAGAGGTCGAAGGAATTGTCCGTAGAGCTCCGAGACAGGATTGTGTCGACGCACAGATCTGGGGAAGGGTACTAAAACATTTCTGCAGCATTGAAGGTCCCAAAGAACACATTGGCCTCCTTCATTCTTAAATGGAAGAAGTTTGGAACCACCAATACCCTTCCTAGAGCTGGCTGCCTGGCCAAACTGAGCAATGGCCTTCGTCAGGGAGCTGACCAAGAACCCGATGATCACTCTGACAGAGCTCCAGAGTTCTTCTGTGGAGTTGTGAGAACCTTCCAAAAGGACAACCATCTCTGCAGCACCACCAATCAGGCCTTTATTGTAGAGTGGCCAAAGAGAAGCCACTCCTCAGTAAAAGGCACATGACAGCTCGCTTGGAGTTTGCCAAAAGGCTCCTAAAGACTCTTAGACTGTGAGAAACAAGATTCTCTGGTCTGATGAAACCAAGATTGAACTATTTGGCCTGAATTCCAAGCATCACGTCTGGAGGAAACCTTGCAGCATCCCTATGGTGAAGCATGGTGGTGGCAGCATCATGCTGTGGGGATGTTTTTCAGCGGCAGGGACTGGGAGACTAGTCAGGATCGAGGGAAAGATGAACGGAGCAAAGTACAGAGAGATCCTTGATGAAAACCTGCTCGAGAGCACTCAGGAACTCAGACTGAGGTGAAAGTTCACCTTGCAACAGAACAACAACCCTAAGCACACAGCCAAGACAATGCAGGAGAGGCTTTGGGATAAGTCTCTGAACATCCTTGAGTGGCCCAGCCAGAGCCCGGAGTTGAACCCGATCTAATATCTCTGGAGAAATACTTCCCATCCAACCTGACAGAGCTTGAGAGAATATGCAGAGAAGAATGGGAGCAACTCCCCAAATACAGGTCTGCCAATGTTGTGAAATGTTGTGAAATGTTACTTGTTAGATATTATTGCACTGTCGGAGCTAGAAACACAAGCATTTCGCTACACCCGCAATAACATCTGCTAAACACGTGTATGTGACCAATAAAATTTGATTTGATTTGATTTGGAAATTGCTGTGCAGCAACACTCCCCATCCAACCTGACAGAGCTTGAGAGAATCTGCAGAGAATAATGGGAGAAACTCCCCAAATACAGGTCTGTCAAGTAGCGTTATACCCAAGAAGACTCGAGGCTGTTATCGCTGCCAAAGGTGCCTCAACAAAGTACTGAGTAAAATTACTAAAAACCTGTTTTTGCTTTGTCATTATGGGGCACTGTGTGTAGATTGATGAGGGGGAAAAACAATTGAATTAATTAAATAATAAGGCTTTAATGTAACAAAATGTGGAAAAAGTCAAGGGGTCTGAATACTTTCCGAATGCACTGTATATACTATAAGTAGTGGCTATCATTAAAATATTTTCTCATGGTCTTAGCATCGCCATGGTAATAGCTTACCTCAGGCATGTAATTGCCGTCTGACCCAGTGACACACTGGGAGACATGTCGGACCATAACTACATTAGGAGAGAAGAAACAACGGGTACAGGGAAGAAGAAGAACAGCCACATTCCGACAATCTAATCAATAAGCCATCTACAATCTTCTATCTGGAAGGTTTAGTCACTTTTCTATCTGAATTTCAGTATGCGGGACTATACCGCCTTATAGCAATGGATAGGACCCCTTCACATTGGACAATATTGTGCACTATAATAAGCCTACATCTATCCCTGCATTACCTACAATGACCTACATCGCTGTATCGTTACCTAGTTACAGAATGTTAGGTTCCACATTTAGAAGAGGAATCTATAATCTCAGTATTTTTATTCACGTTGTCTTTTATTTAAAGTTTTTTTATCAATAAATACAAATAAAACAGTATGATTAACTCGAACAACAGTGTAAAAGCAGAAGCTGAATATCTTTAATAGGATTTATGTTAGTTGTAATGTCAAACACGTTCTTCTTTACAGACCTGATGTTTGGCACCATTTACCTAGGGAGTATTAGTAGCTGTCAACAGGCTCTCTTTACATATCTATCCTCCTAACCTGATGCATTACATTTGATTGAATATATTCTACCTGAGGGGTTTTGTCAACCTTCCTTACTGCTTGATCGTGACTGGCTCAGGTGTGTGTGTGTGTGTGTGTGTGTGTGTGTGTGTGTGTGTGTGTGTGTGTGTGTGTGTGTGTGTGTGTGTGTGTGTGTGTGTGTGTGTGTGTGTGTGTGTGTGTGTGTGTGTGTGTGTGTGTGTGTGTGTGTGTGTGTGTGTGTGTGTGTGTGTGCTTGCGTGTGTGTGTGTGTGGGATGAAGGACAGAGTATTTATACACATGTTTACACCCGCTACCATGGGAGCAAGGTAAGGCGCCATGAGCCATTAAGGTCACAGGAATCTAGCGAAGTGAAGGCGTCCTCCTGACTGAATAATTATCTGTTCCATCCATTTTGAAAATACCAACTTGTTGACTGTCTGCTGGTGCAAATTCATATTCCTGCCTGCTGAAGTATCAGGTGGCACAGAGACCTTCAGGTCCAGGAGCATCTTAAATGTTAATGCCGTATTGATAATATGAATGTTAATGTTTGGATTGGGTTACCCTCTGGAGAGACCGTGCCTCGTGTTTGCATGTATTTGGCCTTGCTGGTGAGACTGTATGTTTTTTTTATCTAACACCCAGTGGGAAAAATGAGTTGCAATGACATCATTACAATCATATTAGATGTAATTTTTTAATTTAACTAGTTAAATTCTTATTTATAATGACGGCCTACCCAAATCAAATCAACTTTTATTGGTCACATACACATGGTTTGCAGATGTTAATGCAAGTGTAGCGAAATGCTTGTGCTTCTAGTTCCGACCGTGCAGTAATATCTAACAAGTAATCTAACAATCTCACAACAATTACCTTTTACACACAAGTGTAAAGGAACGAATAAGAATATGTACATATAAATATATGGATGAGTGATGGCCGAACGGCATAGGCAAGATGCAGTAGATGGTATAGAGTACAGTATATACATATGAGATGAGTAATGTAGGGTATGTAAACATTATATAAAGTGGCATTGTTTAAGTGACTAGTGATACATTTATTACATTCAAATGTTAATTATAAAAGTGGCTAGAGATTTGAGTCAGTGTGTTGGCAGAAGCCACTCAATGTTAGTGATGGCTGTTAAACAGTCTGATGGCCTTGAGATAGAAGCTGTTTTTCTGGATGATAGCGCCTTCTGGATGATAGCGGGGTGAACAGGCAATGGCTTGGGTGGTTGTTGTCCTTGATGATCTTTTTGGCCTTCCTGTGACATCTGATGGTGTAGGTGTCCTGGAGGGCAGGTAGTTTACCCCTGGTGATGCGTTGTGCAGACCTCTACCCTTTGGAGAGCCTTGCGGTTGTGGGCAGAGCAGTTGCCGTATCAAGCGGTGATACAGCCCGACAGGATGCTCTCGATTGTGCATCGTAAAAGTTTGTGAGTGTTTTTGGTGACAAGTCAAATTTCTTCAGCCTCCTGAGGTTGAAGAGGCGCTGTTGTGCCTTCTTCACCACACCGTCTGTGTGGGTGGACCATTTCAGTTTGTCCATGACGTTTACGCCGAAGAACGTATAACTTTCCACCTTCTCCACTACTGTTCCGTCGATGTGGATAGGGGGGTGCTCCCTCTGCTGTTTCCTGAAGTCCACAATCATCTTCTTTGTTTTGTTGACATTGAGTGTGAGGATATTTTCCTGACACCACATTCTGAGAGCCCTCACCTCCTCTCTGTAGGCCATCTCGTCCTTGTTGGTAATCAAGCCTACCACTGTAGTGTCGTCTGCAAACTTGATGATTGAGTTGGAGGCGTGCATGGCCACGCAGTCATGGGTGAACAGGGAGTACAGGAGAGGGCTGAGAACCCACCCTTGTGGGACCCCAGTGTTCAGGATCAGTGGGGTGGTGATGTTGTTTCCTACCCTCACTACCTGGGGCTGCCCGTCAGAAAGTCCAGGACCCAGTTGCACAGGGCGGGGTCAAGACCCAGGGTCTCAAGCTTAATGACGAGTTTGGAGGGTACTATGGTGTGAAATGCTGAGCTGTAATCGATGAACAGCATTCTTACATAGGTATTCCACTTGTCCTGATGGGTCAGGGCAGTGTGCAGTGTGGTTGCAATTGTGTCATCTGTGGGGCGGTAAGCAAATTGGAGTGGGTCTAGACTGTCAGGTAGGGTGGAGGTGATATGATCCTTGACTAGTCTCTCAAAGCACTTCATGATGACTGAAGTAAGTGCTACAGGGCGATAGTCGTTTAACTCAGTTACCTTAGGTTTCTTGGGAACAGGAACAATGGTGGCCCTCATGAAGCATGTGGGAACAGCAGACTGGGATAGGGATTGATTAAATATGTCCGTAAACACACCAGCCAGCTGGTCTGCGCATGCTCTGTGGACGCGGCTAGGAATGCCGACTGGGCCGGCAGCCTTGCGAGGGTTACCACGTTTAAATGTTTTACTCACGTTGGCTGCGGTGAAGGAGAGCCAACAGCTTTTGGTAGCGGGCCGTGTTAGTGGCACTGTATTGTCCTCAAAGCGAGCAAAGAAGTTGTTTAGCTTGTCTGGGAGCAGGACATCGGTGTCCGCGACGGGGTTGGTTTTCTTTTTGTAGTCCGTGATTGACTGTAGACCCTGCCACATACGTTTCGTGTCTGAGCCGTTGAATTGCTACTCTACTTTGTCTCTATACTGACGCTTAGCTTGCTTGATTGCCTTGCGGAGGGAATAGCTACGCTGTTTGTATTCGGTCATGTTTCCGGTCGCCTTGCCATGATTAAAAGCAGTGGTTCGCGCCTTCAGTTTTGCATGATATGCTGCCATCAATCCACGGTTTCTGGTTGGGGAAGGATTTAATAGTCACCGTGGGTAGCACATCATCGATGCACTTGCTAATAAACTCGCTCACCGAATCAGCGTATACATCAATGTTATTGTCCGATGCTATCCGGAACATATCCCAGTCCACGTGATCGAAGCAATCTTGAAGCGTGGAGTCAGATTGGTCAGATCAGCGTTGAATATACTTGAACACGGGCGTTTCCTGTTTTAGTTTCTGTCTATAGGCTACACAAGCTCACAAAACGGGACCATCGAGTGCTGAAGCACATAGCATTTAAAAATCATCTGTCCTCGTTTGCAACACTCTCTCCAAACTACCCTGGCCAAACCCGGATGACGCTGGGCCAATTGTGTGCCGCAATATGGGACTCACAATCACAGCTGGATGTGATGGAGCCTGGATTCAAACAAGGGACTATAGTGACCCCTCTTGCACTGAGATGCACTGCCTTAGACCTCTGCGCCACTGAGGAGCCCTTGTTACAGTAAAGGCTGTAACAAGTCCAGTTTCATTTAATTGATTGCACCCGAACTATGTTATGTTGTAGTAAACCCAACACCATTGTAAGGTAAGAGGAAAGCAAAGCATTCAACTAGTCCCACATCAAGGGAACCTAACAGGACAATGTTATTCCTTTCATCTTCAACACAGCCTATGAGTCTAGAAAGGTAATTTTTAAATGCTTTGAATAGCCAATAAACACTCAAAATGTAAATAGACTATATATACAAAAGTATGTCGACACCCCTTCAAATTAGTGGATTTGGTTATTTCAGCCACACCCGTTGCTGACAGGTGTATGAAATCAAGCACACAGCCATGCAATCTCCATAGACAAACATTGGCAGTAGAATGGGTTTACCGAAGAGCTCTGTGACTTTCCACGTGGCACCGTCATAGGATGCCACCTTTCCAACAAGCCAGTTCGCAAAATTTCTGCCCTGCTAGAGCTGCCCTGGTCAACTGTAAGTTCTGTTAATGTGAAGAGGAACCGTATAGGAGCAACAACGGCTCAGCCGCGAAGTGGCAGGCCACACAAGCTCACAAAACGGGACCATCGAGTGCTGAAGCACATAGTGTGTAAAAATCGTCTGTCCTCGTTTGCAACACTCACTACCGAGTTCCAAACTACCTCTGGAAGCAACCGGCAGCACAATATTTGTTTGGCCGAGAAGCCGCACACAAGCCTAAGATCACCATGAGCAATGCCAAGTGTCAGCTGGAGTGTTGTAAAGCTTGCCGCCATTGGACTCTGGAGCAGTGGAAACGCATTCTCTTGAGTGATGAATTACGCTTCACCATCTGGCAGTCCGACGGATGAATCTGGTTTTGGCAGATGCCAGGAGAACGCTACATGCCCGAATGCATAGTGCCAACTGTTAAGTTTGGTGGAGGAGGAACAATGGTGTGGGGCTGTTTTTCATGGTTCAGGCTAGGCCCCTTAGTTCCAGAGAAGGGAAATCTTAATGCTACAGCATACAATGATATTCTAGACGATTCTGTGCTTCCAACTTTGCGGCAACAGTTTGGGAAAGGACCTTTCCTATTTCAACATGACAATGCCCCCATGCACAAAGTGAGGTCAATACAGAAATGGTTTGTCGAGATCGGTGTGGAAGAACTTGACTGGCTTGCACAGAGCCCTGACCTCAACCCCATCTAACATCTTTGGGATGAATTGGAACGCTGACTGCGAGCCAAGCCTAATCGCCCAACATCAGTGCCTGACCTCACTAATGCTCTTGTGGCTGAATGGAAGCAAGTCCCTGCAGCAATGTTCCAACATCTAGTGGAAAGCCTTCCCAGAAGAGTGGAGGTTGTTATTAGCAGCAAAGGGGGGACCGACTCCATATAATGCCCACGATTTTGGAATGAGATGTTTGACAAGCAGGTGTCCACATACTTTTGGTCATGTAGTGTGAGTAAGTTGTGTTTTCATTTCATGACTCCTTGGTTGTAACATAACACACTAGGACCAATGAGTCCGTCTGACCGCCCGTAGCTTTGTCAGGAATGTAGAGGTCACTGCCAAAATGTTTGAGTGCAGGGGGAGAGCATTTCCTAAATCCATCATTTGTATAGGAGGGAAATTAGCCAGACTACACACATAAAAGGACTTCAACCATCTTCCCTCCTTTTCCCTCACAAGACATTATTGCAGCAGTTTTGTCCGAATTTTCTAATTGAGAGAAAAAAGTATTCCTTTTGTGTCACGTAACAGATTTTCAATACTGGGTGTAAACCTGTACTAGAACCTGTACTATAACTTATCATTCAGTGATTAAAATGTTTAACATCATTATTCTAAGTCTGCATTTACCTAAACTAGTCACAGTACCAAGGTGAGTGGGGCCTAGCTGTGTCCTATGTCCTAGCTTTGTCATTACCACTCATCAACATCAGAGCTCTGTCCCCCTTTGATGATGTTAGGCGACCGGTGAGCACAGACAGTAATGCCGCCAAGCTGAGTTCAGGGGTTAATTGTAAGTATTTTGGTTTGTTACTCCACGTGTAGCTCCCATCCACTTTGATTCCCACCCTGCTGACTGATGTGATGTGGGCGTCTCAGTGGGTAGCTGCCTGTATGTGGATCTCATTAATAGTCATAATCAGGGAGAGCCAGCCAGAGCCCAGCATCACTAAAGGCATGGGGACAGGGGCTGTGTATTCCCGCCAGACCTGGTTTAAAAAACTACTTGAAATCTTTCAAATATGTTGAGCATTTGCTTTAGACTGCCTGAAGTGCCAGTGTGGGCAGGGTCTGTACTTCTGAGACTTTTTATTGGTTCCATCCCTGCAGGCAAACTCAATCAAGTACAGGCAAAGGATTAGAAAGGATTTCGAATAGTATTCGAACCCAGGTCTGGTTCCAGCCTATAGCCCACAGCCCTGTGGTGGCAGTGGCACGGCAGCCTTGGGAAGCAAGGCAAAGTGATGAAAATTAATTATCTCTGCTTAATTGAAGGTAGAGCTGTGATGTTCCACACAGACAGCAATGTGTGATTATTCTATTCAGTTTTCCTTTCAGCTACAGTAACAGTTAAAAGTTTGGACACACCTACTCATTCAAGGGTTTTTCTTAATTTTTTACTATTTTCTACATTGTATAATAATAGTAAAGACATCAAAACTATGAAATAACACATATGGAATCATGTAGTAATCAAAAAAGAGTTCAACAAATGAAAATATATGTTATATTTGAGATTCTTCAAAGTAGCCACCCTTTGCCTTGATGACTGCTTTGTACACTATTGTCACGCCCTGACCATAGAGAGCCTTTCTATTTCACTATTTGGTCAGGTCAGGGTGTGATTTGGGTGGGCAATCTAGTTTTCTTATTTCTTTGTTTGGCCGGTATGGTCCCCAATCAGAGGCAGCTGTCTATCGTTGTCTCTGATTGGGGATCATACTTAGGCAGCCATTTTCCCACCTGAGATTGGGGGATCTTGTTTTTGTGTAGCTGCCTGTGTGCAGCCCAGAATGTTACGTTTACTTTACCTTCTGTTTTGTTTTTTTGTTTCACTTCATTAAAGGATGTGGAATTCCATGCACGTTGCGCCTTGGCTTATTTACGATAGGGAGTTTGAAGACAGCAATCGTGACAACTATTGCCATACTCTCAACCAGCTTCATGAGATAGTCACCTGGAATGCATTTCAATTAACAGGTCTGCCTTGTTAAAAGTTAATTTAATTTATTTTGTTCTTAATGTGTTTGAGCCAATCAGCTGTGTTGTGACAATGTAAGGGTGGTATACAGAAGATAGCCCTATTGGTAAAAGACCAAGTCCATATTATGGCAAGAACAGCTCAAATAAGCAAAGAGAAACGACAGTCCATCATTACTTTAAGACATGAAGGTCAGTCAATCCGTAAAATTTCAAGAACTTTGAAAGTTTATTCAAGTGCAGTCACAAAAACCATCAAGCGATATGGTGAATCTGGCTCTCATGAGGACCGCCACAGGAAAGGAAGACCCAGAGTTACCTCTGCTGCATAGGAGAAGTTCATTAGAGTTAACTGCACCTCAGACTGCAGCCCAAATAAATGTTTCACAGAGTTCAATTAACAGACACATCTCAGCATCAACTGTTCAGAGGAGACTGCGGGAATCAGGTCTTCATGGTTGGATTGCTGCAAAGAAACCACTACTAAAGGACACCAATAAGAAGAAGAGACTTGCTTGGGCCAAGAAACACGAGCAACGGACATTAGACCAGTAGAAATCTGTCCTTTGGTCTGATGAGTCCAAATGTGTGATTTTTGGTTCCAACCACTGCATCTTTGTGAAACGCAGAGTAGGTGAAAGGATGATCTCCATATGTGTGGTTCCCACCGTGAAGCATGGAGGAGGAGGTGTGATGGTGTGGGGGTGCTTTGCCGGTGACAGTGTCAGTGATTTATTTAGAATTCAAGGCACACTTAACCAGCATGGCTACCACAGCATTCTGCTGCGATACGCCATCCCATATGATTTGCGCTTGGTGGGACTATCATTTGTTTTTCAACAGGGCAAAGACCCAAAACACACTTCCAGGCTGTGTAAGGGCTATTTGTCCAAGAAGGAGAGTGATGGTGCTGCATCAGATGACCTGCACTCCAACTCGACCTCAAACCGATTGAGATGGTTTGGGATGAGTTGGACTGCAGAGTGAAGGAAAAGCAGCAAACAAATGCTTAACATATGTGAGAACTCCTTTAAGATTGTTGTAAAAGCACTCCTCGTGAAGCTGGTTGAGAGAATGCCAAGAGTGTGCAAAGCTGTCATCAAGACAAAGGTTGGCTATTTGAAGAATCTCAAATATAAAACATAGGGTGTTTGGTTCGATGGCAGCCAGCTCCATTTGGGAACCGGATTTTGTTCCCCCCGTATGGCATTTAGGAAGTCAAATCAAACTCTGTAAGGCAAACAGCATGAGAAACGAAGCCTCGGTTCTATTGCTTTTCTCAGCAGTGACTGGTTGCTAGCTGCGTTTCTCTCCCAGCCCCTTCCTTTCACAGTGAGAACCAGCTCTATGCGGATTACTACACACACTGCTGAGTCCTTTTCTCTCACAACACAGTGGTATGGAAATGACCGCAGCCTTTAACAATGTTGTTGCCCTGACCCCTAGCCTGAGATCAATCTCCCATCTGACCCTCGACCTATTCCACACTAGGCCTCTCCTGACTATCAGTCAGAGAACAGAGACCTACCTCCCACTGACCTCGGGAGTTTACCCAAACACCAGGATAACGCCAACAATAAAAACCAGAGCTAATACTATGCACTAACTAGCACACACAGACACCTGGGAAACAGAAGCACTAACACCAGGATAACACCAATGCTAACAGAAGTGCTAACATAGCCTGGCTACACCTAACACAGTCAAATGCTACGTAGGATAACACCAGTGTTAACACCAACGCTAACCAAAGCACTAACACCAACTTGCTAACACACTAGCTAGCTAGCTAAGTAGCTAACCGACTAAGGATCCAACCACAGAGATATCCCCACACCAGCTCTAACACAGTATAATATCTGCTAACATACTGAATTTCCATTGGTTACCTACTTGTGTCATATCATACTGCACTATGATGGTTACCCGGACTATTTGCATTGTGTTCTACAGCTGCAACATCGAGCGCATCCTGACCGGTTGCATCACTGCCTGGTACGGCAATTGCTTGGCCTCCGACCGCAAGGCACTTCAGAGGGTAGTGCGTACGGCCCAGTACATCACTGGGGCAAAGCTGCCTGCCATCCAGGATCTCTACACCAGGCGGTGTCAGAGGAAGGCCCTAAAAATTGTCAAAGACCCCAGCCACCCCAGTCATAGACTGTTCTCTCTACTACCACATGGCAAGCGGTACTGGAGTGCCAAGTCTAGGACAAAAAGGTTTTACCCCCAAGCCATAAGACTCCTGAACAGGTAACCAAATGGTTACCCGGACTATTTGCATTGTGTGCCCTCCCCCTGCTACTCTCTGTTTATCTTATATGCATAGTCACTTTAACTATACGTTCATGTACATACTACCTCAATTGTCCCGACCAACCAGTGCTCCCGCACATTGGCTAACCAGGCTATCTGCATTCTGTCCCACCACCCACCAACCCCTCTTTTTACACTACTGCTACTCTCTGTTCATCATATATACATAGTCACTTTAACCATACCTACATGTACATACCACCTCAATAAGCCTGACTAACCGGTGTCTGTATATAGACTTGCTACTCTTATTTTCAAATGTCTTTTTACTGTTGTTTTATTTCTTTACTTACCTACACATCACACACACACACACACACACACACACACACACACACACACACACACACACACATACCTTTTTTTCGCACTATTGGTTAGAGCCTGTAAGTAAGCATTTCACTGTAAGGTCTACACCTGTTGTATTCGGCGCACGTGACAAATAAACTTTGATTTGATTTGATATGATTGGTTTAGACCACCCAGGTTGTGACGTCATTGCAGTTCATCATGGCCAGAGACATGAATATGAACATGAACATGCCAGTTATTGCTAGCTAATAAAGTAGCTACATTTAAAAATATCCTGTCCTCATCCATTTATGTGTTTTCTACAATTCATGCAAAACAAGACACACAGCTTGACTAGCTAACACACCAGGATAACAACACAGCTAACATAACTAAGTGACTGAGTAAATATCCCACCACAGACCCACTGGCTGGATCAGCTCAGATCAGGACTCACCACACACCCTTTAGATCCGGGGCCTTGAAAGCATAACCACATAAATGCAGCGTTGATTATTTGACAGCAGTTTTTTCTTTTAACTAGCATATACCGTAAAATATAATTGCACTGATCTCATTGAACTACATTTAATGACAGAACTAGAGTAAATTACTACTGTTCATGAACACTTTGTGCATTAGTGAGTTGCCCAACTACAATCGTTTGTGATTTAGTCATTATAACGTGATGTTATGCCAAAACAAAGAGTACAGTAAAAGAAATTGGGACAAAAAGAGATTTCCAAGAAATAGGCTACATTACAGATAACTATTATAGTCCTTCTTTTTGGACCAGGAGGAGTCTGAACACTCAGAGACACTGAGGAATTTGGTGGAGGACCAAAGAGGGGCAGGGGAGTGACATACTGTATAACTTACTCTGGGGTCACTGCCTCTGAGGTCATTAAAAGGGGCCGGGCCCCACAGTTCTTCATTCCATCTGCTACACATGCCATAAGCAATATTGCTCCTATATACACACACACAGACACACACAGACACACATACACACACACACACTAGTGCCTACCCAGGTGCCCAGAACAAAAGTAATTTCTTCCCGCTAAATAATAACTCCCAAATCTGGGCCAGACGCTGCTACACATGCCATAAGCAGTATTCTTCCTGTACACACACACACACACACACACACACACACACACACACACACACACACACACACACACACACACACACACACACACACACACACACACACGCACTTCAGTATGTCTGTTAATCGACCATGTTTTGATATGTCTGATAATGAAGGACATGCAGACACACTGATGTGTCTTTTAACTGTTTAATTGTAAAAACAATCACGTCCTTCTATCAAGAGGTGCTCTTGCAACTTTACATCACAGACCCTCCCTCTATCCTCTCTCTCCCCCGTTCTTTTTTTCTCTCTCTCTTGCTCTCTCTCTAGCTCTCACTCTCTCTCTCTCTCTCTCTCTCTCTCTCTCTCTCTCTCACACACACACACACACACACACACACACACACACACACACACACACATACACACACACACACACACACACACACACACACACACACACACACACACACACACACGAACACACAAACATCATCAGTTATGCGTTTACACAGGCAGCCTAATTATGATCTTTTGCCCAATTATGGGAAAAAGAGCTGATCTGATTGGTCAAAAGACTAGTTAGAAGAAAACGATCAGAATCTGACTGCCCGTATAAAGACTTAGAGACTGAGCTGAGAGTGTGTAGTAAAGGTCTCGGTTGGTGACGGTGCTGTGCGCCCGCTGGGCTCGCTGTGCAGTGCGCTGCAGTGATTATTGGGCGGGCGGGCGCTGCCTGGCACTGTTGGGGGATATTAGCCGCCTCTCTGCAGCCGCCTCCTGACGTGGTGACAAGTTCCACAGGCCTCCTGCACAGCTGGGGACAACCACAGGCCCCAGACATCAGAAGCAGCATACGCACCGTTCCGCCTGCCCCACGCGCCCCCCCTGACAGAAAACATGCCGATGTACAGTTTTGTCTCAATGCGCTCTCTTTCTCGTGCCCATTCCATCTCTCTCTTGTGCTTGCGCTTTCACTCTCTCTCCCCCTCTGGCTTCCCTCTCTTTCTGGATAGGAACGTTTTATTCCGAAAAGGAACTTTTCATCTTCCTGGTTACTTTCAGGCTTAAAGTTCAATCTTGTCACATAAGAATTTGGTACATTATCAAATTGTATTAATGCCAAGAATGTCAGTCATCATTATTTAGTAATTTTTTGAGTTATTAGGGCAATTTGCTTGGAGCAATGCTTATTTAAATGGATTTGATAAGGCGGAGGTATTATAATCCTCCTGAACAAGTAGTGATGTCATCAGTTATGGGTGTTGATCATTTCCTTCCATTTTATGAGACGGAGCGTCACGCCAAGCAACGGTAAATCCCTTTAATCAGGGGCCACTCACTCAGTGGGCTTCATACAACACACGTATGCACACACACACACACACACACACACACACACACACACACACACACACACACACACACACACACACACACACACACACACACACACACCAGCGCCTACCCAAGTACCTAGAACAAAAGTAACTTCTTCCGCTGAATAATAACTTCCAAATCTGGGCCAGACGCTGCTGAGTTCACCCCTGAAACACACAAGTGCCCTTGGAGCTCCTTAAGAAGGGCCTGTAAAAATCATGACTGATTTATATCCCCAATGCATGGGCTTCCGCTGGTCCAGCGCTCCGGCGCTGTAGTGGGCTGGAGAGGGCCAGGCGGAAAGAGGAGGTGGGGGGGGGGAGTGGAGTGGGGGAGGGACAGGGAGTGGAAGAGGGAGGGAGGAAAGTGAGGGAGGAAGGTGAGGGAGAGAGTGGGGGGAGGAGAGGAGGGAGAGGATTGGAACTAGAGTGAAGGGGGCCAGAGGGATTGAGAAACGGAAGGGAAGGGAGGGAGGGAGGGAGGGAGGGAGGGAGGGGAGGGAGGGAGGGAGAAAGAGGGTGAAAGGTCAGTGTGAGGCGCTCCCAATCAGTGTTATGTAAACAGCCCCCTCCTGGAGAGGACAGGTTGCAGGAGGGGTTCTCCACGGGCCACTGGGGCTGTCAGCAGAGCAGATAACTGATGGGAGGAATGTGCCATTTGTTCTTAAAGAGAGGGAAGGAGGGATGGAAGGTGGAGGAGGGAGGGAAAGGAGGGGAAGTTCAACTAGTGGGAGTGGGGCCCGCCAATTAACATCTACTTGAAGCTGTGTTCGTACAGCCTTGCCTCCTTAACTTATTAAGCTCTCTCCTGCTCCAGCTGCTGTTCGCCAACCAGCAGCTCTCTACAGGCTGCAGCTCATTGCTACTGCAGCACACAGCTACCCCACAGCAACAAGTGAAATCTAAGCAAGCCTAAATATCTTATATTGAATGATAATTCACTTAAAATGTGTTTTTTTCTTGTTTTTTCGTACCAGGCTAAATTATCTAACGTCATTGGAAGATAATTTAGCTTATTTTAACTTTAAAAAGGTTCAATAAAGTAATTTATCTTATGTCTTAGATATCTTCCTAGATATTTTACCTTAATTGTCGTATTTTGGTCAAATACCTTGAAAGCTATCTTAACATAAGATAAATTCTTGTATTATGCAGTTTTTTAGGTTAAAATAAGCAAAATTATCTGCAAATGACATTAGATAACTTAGCTTGGTACACATTTTTTTTATATATTTAGGCTTACTTAGATTTCCCTTTTTGCAGTGCATAGCCTTCTCTCTCACATTGCCACCTGAATGAGTTATTCGTGATAAAGAGTTACTGAATAATTTTTTGATATGAATTCATATTCCTACATCTGCACACCTCCAGAAACTAATACATTTTTACGAACTTGTTCAAAGTTCAAATGAGTTACATATTTAGTTAGTGCTACACTTAAGTTACTATTACACACTTCAAATTTATATTTGTATTAATCCTATGGAAATGTCAGAGATGGGACAAGGTTTTTGTCCAGCTCAGTGCACACATGGAGGTCACTTTCCCCAGATCTAGCTATCACAACACAAGGCAATTACTCCAACAGAAGAATCCAACTCTCTGAAATATATATGACTAATTGTCATACTTCTACTTGTATCTAATTGTCACCGTCACACATGTCATAATTTTGCCCGTGTAGCTAATCCCATCTCCCAGTCTGTCTAAATCTAAGAAGTCGTCTTCATTTGCATACGTTGGTGTGTAGAAGATTGACATCAATTTAAGAGTTAAGCTGAAAAGTCTTGGATTAGTGGTGAGCAGTTAACTTAGCGCCCTGTTTCTTCTGTCGGCCCTGCGTGAAACCTTGTCTGTCTGACTGTGGAGGGTGGAACTCTACCCTCAGCCCTTTCAGTCCCTTCTTGCATCCCAAATAGAACCCTATTCCCAATGTAGTGCACTACTTAGACCAGGGCTCATAGGATGCCATTTGGGATGCACCCTAGCCTCAACCCCTTCAGTCCCTCAATCAGCAAATGGACCTATGATCCCTGGCTCTGGCCCTCCCTCTCTCACCACCCATGGAGGAGGTCTTTGTGTGCTAGTGGGGTGTAAACAAATCCAATATACACTGCATTGTGTAGAAACCCTGAGGGTCCAAATAAAGTTAGTCCAAAGGTACCAAATCACCTCTGTTAATGATTGCTTCCTTAAAGCCAGTTCAACCCACTATTCATAATCCTGGTTTATTTAGATACATCCTGAGATTGATTAGATGGGCTTGGTTCTCAGATGAGTCTAAACAGTTCTGGTGAGTGTTTAGACCAGAGACCACCAGCCAGGATACACCATGTAAACAGTCCACACATTGGGCCATAAGGCAAAAATCTTAAATCATACCACAGACTGACTCGATCTTCACAGTGTGTGTATGCAAGGCCTGCCTTAAATCATAGCCTAGACCTAGACTGACTCTATTTACATTTTAGTCATTTAGCAGACGCTCTTATCCAGAGCGACTTACAGTAGTGAGTGCATACATTTTTGTACTGGTCCCCCATGGTAATCAAACCCACAACCCTGAGCTACACGGGACTACTATATACAATGTGTGAACACTGTAAATCACCAGCAACGTCAGAAACAGCAGAAGTTATGAAGAAATTCTCCCCTAGATTCTCTCTGAATTGACCCCAGGCCATAGCTAGTATCATGGTAGTCATAAGTGACAGTTTCTGTATCAGTGATGACCTACAGTGGCTCTGTTTTGACAGGCTACGTCTCTCTATGAGCTGCTGTGTTACTCAGGAAAGGAAGCTTTTACTAAATACCTAGGGGAGGAACATAGGCTATTTGCTATTCAGTGAATAATCAGTTGTGTAATACATGTTATGTATGCAAAGTAAGGTGATCAGGAAATGAATGTCTGATACATTAAGCAAATAACCATTGCTGTCACTGCGTAGATAATTGAATGTGACACCTCTAATAAGTATGCTATTGACATAAGTCATTGTTAATGTGCTCAGCAAATCTGCCTGACTTGTTGGCATGAGGGTGTTACCGTTTATCTAGGTTATGTTTACAGACTTCCTGCATTAACTTCATCATTTTCCTCATTATGAAGTTATTATGTTCGTTTGAATGTCTAATATATTTGGACAGGTGTACTGTAGGCTACAGTATGTGAATCCCTCATCCCATCTTCCTTAGACAGTGTCTATATCCCCAATGGCACCCTATCCCCTATGTAGTGAGTCCTGGTCAAAAGTAGTGCACTAAATAGGTAATGGGGTGTCATTTGGGACGCAGGCAATGACTGTAAGGCAATGAAAGGAGTCAGACAACACAATTAAGCTAGTCTTGCAGTCTCCCTCCATGACCCCATTCATTTTAATAATGGCATGATAGGATAGTCTACGCAGCACATCCTGAAGCTCAGCACAATAACACATTATGCTGTTGTGTTTTGTTGTCTTGTCTTGCTGTATCAGGTTTTTAACACAACACTCTGCATTTCCTGGATAGTCTTCTTTCCCTAGTTTACCCTCCTGTATGCTAATTAGACAAAAAAAGACTTGGTGTGCTTCTCAAATGGCACCCTATTCCCTATATAGTGCACTACTTTTGACTAGAGCACTATTTGAGTGCAGACTTGATCTGTAGTCTTATTTCTCTCCACTTAGCTACTTTCTTAGGGGTTTTCATCTCAAATGACAGATGTGCCATCACTAAAAACAAAACAGACCTGGGAGGGAGGACACCTTGATTCAAGCAAAAACCTCTGCGCTGTATACAGAGGGATGCCATTTAATTCCGATCCCTTTATCAGGATACGGATCAGAATGAGCCTCCATCACATCTCCACAATAAGGGTGTCAGGAAACAGATGTAACTAACATTCATTAACAATGGAAGGGTGTCAAAATCCAGATCTAGGACGGTTCTTTTCCCTTCTTTAATCCCTGTCAGCATGGTACATCACATGTCAACATGCCAATTAAACCAGTGAATAGACATGAAGGTTGTTCTATTGTTTCTTTCCACCGCCCATGCCTGTATTGTGTGGTGTGCATGTGAGGACTGGAGTGACATTTGTAGTTGTTTGTATTTTTCAAGTGATGTTCATCAATATTTTGCGAATGACATAAATATTCAATGTGACAAGGATGTTTATGATAGTCAGGCAGTGGATGTCTCAAACTTTTGTGAAAATTGCTTGTGTTGCATCTATCGAAGTGACAGGAATGTTGCAACATGAAAAAATACCAAATTGAAACAGGATAATCATACCATGACGATTAGCAGCTCACAGATGACTGTAAAGATTGGCCTGCTGCTATGTACATTTTAAGTTTTTGTACTCTACTTAAGTTGAGATATGTAAATTCAATGAGTTATGAAATGTTAAAATGAACATACGCAACTAGCATAATTTGGAATGTTTATATTTACGTCATGAAACTAAACACCGACTATAACATGAATCTTATCTGGTCTTTTTAGGGTCAAAGAAAATGAACCAGTTTGTCAATAATTCAGACGATAACTGATTAATGAGTTGTGAGTGAAATATTTAAAGGCCCAGTGCAGTAAAAAAAAAAAAATTCCTGTGTTTTATATATATTCCAAACTATGAGGTTAGAATAATACTGTGAAATTGTGAAAATGATGATAATACCCTTTTAGTGTAAGAGCTGTTTGAAAAGACCGCCTGAAATTTCAGCCTGTTTTGGTGGGATGGAGTTTTGGCCTAACTGGTGACATCACCAGGGGTGGTCAATTAGTGAACAGACCAATAAGAAAAAGAGTTCTAAACCTCTCGGCCAATAACAGCCATTTTTCTGTTTTCCCCTCTCCACTCAGACCACTGCTAGACAGTCCTAGCAAAATTCTTGCTTGAGAAATTGTTCTTTGCTAAGAAGCAATTTTTGTTTCATTTTGACAATTTAAATTAAAAACAAGGTAGGGTGCTTAATTGTTACCCAGAAATGGTTTGATATTGAGATACAAATGGCTCTATTGGACCTTTAACAAGTCTGATTCCAGTGATATTTTTTTTCATGATTACCTGAATCAGTTGTTTTTAAATAATTGATCTCTTACATTTGTTATGTAAAAACAATGCTCTTTGGTCTGATTTGATATTTCTTAATGCAACTGTTAGGAACTGTCACGCTCTGACCTAGGAGAGCTGTGTTTTTCTGTTTAGTTAGCTCAGGGTGTGATAGATGGGTGGGTATTCTGTTTTTGTTTTCTATGTTTTGGCCAGGTATGGTTTCCAATCAGAGGCAGCTGTCTATCGTTGTCTCTGATTGGAAGCCATACTTAGGCAGCCTGTTTTTCCTGTGTTGGTGTGGGTAGTTGTTTTCCGTTTTGTAAGTAGTACCTGATGGAACTGTTGGCTGTCGTTTTGTTGTTTTCTGTTTAAGTGTCATCATTAAAGTAATTATGAGCACTCTACACGCTGCGCCTTGGTCCCCTTTATACGACCCTCGTTACAGAACTACCCACCATGATTGGATCAAGCGCCGTGCTCGGGCAGAAATGGACATCTGGTCAAGTGAGGAGTGGATAGAAAGGAGAAACTGGACTTGGGGGCAAGTAATAGAGAGATATCGGAGCCTACCGGGGAAGAACGGAAGGCACCCCCAAAAAATTTTTTTGGGGGGGGCACACGGGTAGTTTGGCTGGGCCAGGACTGAGACCTGAGCCAACTTCCCGTGCTTATTGTGGTGAGCATGTGCCTGCCTCTCGCGCTCTCTCTCCAGTGCACCTCCGTAGCCCAGTACGTCCTGTGCCTGCTCATCCCTTTATACGACCCTCGTTACAGGAACAGATACCCATTCAATGAATTACCATAGTACTGCGTGTGGTTTGGAGTTAAAACATTAGAAGTATTGCCCTTGAGGTACTAGCCTAACATGAATACAATAATAATAATATTTTGAATAAAACATTATGGTTAAGTTTGAAAAACAAAAAACTTTATTCAGAAAACTGACGCTGACAAGAAATAATTCATAAACTCTGCAAAAGTGTTTAAAAAAAAGAAAAAATTTATACAAGGTTGTAAGTTCGTTTGGGAAAATATTGTACTTGTAATGGAGTGGGCAGAAAAATATTTCAAGAGATATATACACTGCTCAAAAAAATAAAGGGAACACTTAAACAACACATCCTAGATCTGAATGAAAGAAATAATCTTATTAAAAACTTTTTTCTTTAGATAGTTGAATGTGCTGACAACAAAATCACACAAAAATAATCAATGGAAATCCAATTTATCAACCCATGGAGGTCTGGATTTGGAGTCACACTCAAAATTAAAGTGGAAAACCACACTACAGGCTGATCCAACTTTGATGTAATGTCCTTAAAACAAGTCAAAATGAGGCTCAGTAGTGTGTGTGGCCTCCACGTGCCCGTATGACCTCCCTACAACGCCTGGGCATGCTCCTGATGAGGTGGCGGATGGTCTCCTGAGGGATCTCCTCCCAGATCTGGACTAAAGCATCCGCCAACTCCTGGACAGTCTGTGGTGCAACGTGGCGTTGGTGGATGGAGCGAGACATTATGTCCCAGATGTGCTCAATTGGATTCAGGTCTGGGGAACGGGCGGGCCAGTCCATAACATCAATGCCTTCCTCTTGCAGGAACTGCTGACACACTCCAGCCACATGAGGTCTAGCATTGTCTTGCATTAGGAGGAACCTAGGGCCAACCGCACCAGCAAATGGTCTCACAAGGGGTCTGAGGATCTCATCTCGGTACCTAATGGCAGTCAAGCTACCTCTGGCGAGCACATGGAGGGCTGTGCGGCCCCCCAAAGAAATGCCACCCCACACCATGACTGACCCACCGCCAAACCGGTCATGCTGGAGGATGTTGCAGGCAGCAGAACGTTCTCCACGGCGTCTCCAGACTCTGTCACGTCTGTCACATGTGCTCAGTGTGAACCTGCTTCATCTGTGAAGAGCACATGGCGCCAGTGGCGAATTTGCCAATCTTGGTGTTCTCTGGCAAATGCCAAACGTCCTGCACGGTGTTGGGCTGTAAGCACAACCCCCACCTGTGGACGTCGGGCCCTCATACCACCCTCATGGAGTCTGTTTCTGACCGTTTGAGCAGACACATGCACATTTGTGGCCTGCTGGAGGTCATTTTGCAGGGCTCTGGCAGTGCTCCTCCTGCTCCTCCTTGCACAAAGGCGGAGGTAGCGGTCCTGCTGCTGGGTTGTTGCCCTCCTACGGCCTCCTCCACGTCTCCTGATGTACTGGCCTGTCTCCTGGTAGCGCCTCCATGCTCTGGACACTATGCTGACAGACACAGCAAACCTTCTTTCCACAGCTCGCATTGATGTGCCATCCTGGATGAGCTGCACTACCTGAGCCACTTGTGTGGGTTGTAGACTCCGTCTCATGCTACCACTAGAGTGAAAGCACCGCCAGCATTCAAAAGTGACCAAAACATCAGCCAGGAAGCATAAGAACTGAGAAGTGGTCTGTGGTCACCACCTGCCGAACCACTCATTTATTGGGGGTGTCTTGCTAATTGCCTATAATTTCCACCTGTTGTCTATTCCATTTGCACAACAGCATGTGAAATTTATTGTCAATCAGTGTTGCTTCCTAAGTGGACAGTTTGATTTCACAGAAGTGTGATTGACTTGGAGTTACATTGTGTTGTTTATGTGTTCCCTTTATTTTTTTGAGCAGTATATTTGGCCTTAATCAATAAAACAAAACTCTGTAAAGGTCTGTTTTCAATATTAAAATTAAAGTGTACTAATGTTCAATATTTTTTTGTTGCTTTTTCAGTGTATTTTTCTTACTGGTTCAGCAAATTCCAGATTTTAAAAAAATGAATAGCCTTAGTAACAAGTAGACGCACCCGAAGCAGGCATTAGCCATAAACCTAGCCATGAAGTCAGTAGTCTGTCCAATCAGGGTTGATAAAGTATGTTACCCTATATAGGCCCAGATGGAACACTAAGGTTAGCTGAGTCCCAAAATTCAGCTGCGGTCACTATCCCCCCCCCTCCTAATTTTTGACTACAGCAGTTGTACTGTAGGGCCCCTTCTCTATTTCATATTCTACACCTACAGTATATGAAGCAGCATTACTCAGAGGTGAGAAAGGCCTATTGATTTGTCAGCTGAATCCCAGCACCTCATCATCACCTTAGCCTTGACATATGGATAGAAAGATGGATGGCCTGGAGCAGAGGGGGAGGGAGAGGGACGGAGGGAGTGAGAAAGAGCCTGAAAGAGCCAGAGTGATAGAGAGGGAAGGGGGGGGGCCAACGCTCGGTCACTTGTTCAAGTTCAGTGACATCAGTAAAATTACTGCGCATTCCCATGAATAAGGACAGACAGCTAGGGGTAGAAAGAGTATGTTGAGGAATGGACTTAGTAGTGTAATGCAGTGGGATTCTGCTGATGCTTGTGGTCCTCTAACCACCACATGTTCCTCCACTTTCCCTGTCTCTCTTTCCCTTCCCTTGTCTCCTCTTCAGTCCAGACCAGCAATCAGCCAGAGAGGAAAAGAGAGAAAGCGACAGGACAGCCCCCTGTATCCTCATCAATTGAGTTCTTCAGTTCTTCAGTTCCTCCTTCTCTTCCCCTGTCTCTGTCTCCTCCTCAGTCCAGACCAGTGGCTCCCTGACAGGACTCCTTAATGACTCCGGCACAATGCCTCACACCTCCCTGCCACACAACAAAGGGACACCAACCAGATGGCAAATTAGCAGCGATTGTTCAAAAACATTGTGGTCCATTGATGACAGGTGCACAGGAGAGAAGGAGGGAGAGAATGAGAGAGAGTTGGGGAGGGAGGCCGCTATAGACCACTGTTTGGACAGTGTCTTTTTCCATTCAGCGGCTCAGCTCTCCTCCACTCATTTACTTTCTGAGGGAAACTGTCTGGGAATGATTATTTCTGATTCCAGGGCCCAAGCCATTTAACACGCATCAGCCAGATTCAATCTGTAGTGCAAGGCTTCTTCTCCCATCTTATTGCTGAGTGAATTCTCTCTCCCTTCTTCTCTCTTGCTCCTCTCTCTCTCTCAATTCAATTAAATTTCAATTCAATTTAAGGGCTTTATTGGCATGGGAAGCATATGTTAACATTGTCAGAGCAAGTGAACTAGATAATAAACAAGCAGTTGTACAGTACTGTACCCTTTCTCGCTCTCACACACACACACACTCCATGTCTGAGGAGATACATGTGAAGAGGTGTTGAAGTGAATGCTTGGATACAGCTAGCTATGACATCAGACACTCTCTCTTGTATATATTATATCCACATGCCACGTCATTAAAGTAGCAGGCGGTGGGAAACAACATAACATATTTGTCAGAAGGTCACTCACTTTTATCATAGACGGTACTTCGGGAGTGCTGCTGTTCCACAAGTTGGTCGTATTAGAAATCTAAAAAGTACAAATCTATTTCAATTTGATCAACCTGGTGTTATCTTTTTACAAATGAGCCGCACTTTAAGAACAGTATATTCATTTTGTTATAAAAATAAAAGTTCCCAAGGACATTTGTTCAAAATGAAAAGAAAACGAAAGAGCTTAGATGCCAAACTGTGTATGATGGCAAAAGACTGAAGATGAGGTAGTGTGTTTGGAGTTATATTTAGAAATAACAGGATTGGTCCTCTAACCACAGAGCAGAGAGACAGGCCACGGTTTGGGTCTCACCCAGCCATAACAAACCAGGACTTATTTTAGCCTGCTGCTGAAAGAGGTTGGGAACACACACACACACTTCTGATCTGAGGCCTGCGGTATTTACCCAGAACCACAATCTATTACTATTAAAAAATAAATCAAAATATAAAATAAATGGCCAAGAATATCAGCCATTAAAAGTTTGCACTATTACAACATAGCTCCCTTCCACAGCATGCAGTTAGATTTGATTTAAACTGGCTTACTGTAAGTACATCAGAACCACTGTAAAAACTAGCCATAGTGGTGTTATTAGCAACAGCAGCAGCAGCAGCATTAGTTGTTAGTACTACGCTGAAAAAAAAAAGGTTCTTAAATCGTTCGTCCTCAGCTCTAAAGGTTCCTTGCTTGGAGAACTCTTGCCCAATAAAGAACCTTTGACTTAATAGTGGGGTTCTTGACATGGCATCCACTGTTCTTCAGAATTCTAAAAGGTTCTTGAAATGTATGTAAGCCTGCCGATGCGTCCCTTTCCTAGCACACAGTAAATTGGCCAGTGTGAACTGGTGTTGATTTTTCAGTGTAACATTTCTACTGTTGATTCAGAAGTTCAATTAACACTGTAAAGAGTTTAATTAACACTCAGTGGTGTAACAGCAACCCCGGGGTTGCTGTTAATAACCATATTTGAACCAAAACCACATCCATCACTATCATGTTTCTCAGCATGCTCTATTGCAGGTTGATTGTTTAATAACCTTTTATTGCAGTGGGCTAAATCAGGGTCACACATAATGATTCTTGGTAGTCTTAAACAAATCTACATTCAAACAAAAGTATACACCTCAAACACATGTCAGATATAGAGTTGAAACGTATTCAAAAATGTTTTAACCGTTTGGCAAAAAAAACACTGGATTTTCCTCAGTTTTGTTTTACAGATAATCTTTATTAATGATGAAATTATGAAACATACACTGCTCAAAAAAATAAAGGGAACACTTAAACAACACAATGTAACTCCAAGTCAATCACACTTCTGTGAAATCAAACTGTCCACTTAGGAAGCAACACTGATTGACAATAAATTTCACAAGCTGTTGTGCAAATGGAATAGACAACAGGTGGAAATTATAGGCAATTAGCAAGACACCCCCAATAAAGGAGTGGTTCTGCAGGTGGTAACCACAGACCACTTCTCAGTTCCTATGCTTCCTGGCTGATGTTTTGGTCACTTTTGAATGCTGGTGGTGCTTTCACTCTAGTGGTAGCATGAGACGGAGTCTACAACCCACACAAGTGGCTCAGGTAGTGCAGCTCATCCAGGATGGCACATCAATGCGAGCTGTGGCAAGAAGGTTTGCTGTGTCTGTCAGCGTAGTGTCCAGAGCATGGAGGCGCTACCAGGAGACAGGCCAGTACATCAGGAGACGTGGAGGAGGCCGTAGGAGGGCAACAACCCAGCAGCAGGACCGCTACCTCCGCCTTTGTGCAAGGAGGAGCAGGAGAAGAACTGCCAGAGCCCTGCAAAATGACCTCCAGCAGGCCACAAATATGCATGTGTCTGCTCAAACGGTCAGAAACAGACTCCATGAGGGTGGTATGAGGGCCCGACGTCCACAGGTGGGGGTTGTGCTTATAGCCCAACACCGTGCAGGACGTTTGGCATTTGCCAGAGAACACCAAGATTGGCAAATTCGCCACTAGCGCCCTGTGCTCTTGACAGATGAAAGCAGGTTCACACTGAGCACATGTGACAGACGTGACAGAGTCTGGAGGCGCCGTGGAGAACGTTCTGCTGCCTGCAACATCCTCCAGCATGACCGGTTTGGCGGTGGGTCAGTCATGGTGTTGGGTGGCATTTCTTTGGGGGGCCGCACAGCCCTCCATGTGCTCGCCAGAGGTAGCCTGACTGCCATTAGGTACCGAGATGAGATCCTCAGACCCCTTGTGAGACCATATGCTGGTGCGGTTGGCCCTGGGTTCCTCCTAATGCAAGACAATGCTAGACCTCATGTGGCTGGAGTGTGTCAGCAGTTCCTGCAAGAGGAAGGCATTGATGCTATGCACTGGCCCGCCCGTTTCCCAGACCTGAATTCAATTAAGCACATCTGGGACATCATGTCTCGCTCCATCCACCAACGCCACGTTGCACCACAGATTGTCCAGGAGTTGGCGGATGCTTTAGTCCAGGTCTGGGAGGAGATCCCTCAGGAGACCATCCGCCACCTCATCAGGAGCATGCCCAGGCGTTGTAGGGAGGTCATACAGGCACGTGGAGGCCACACACACTACTGAGCCTCATTTGACTTGTTTTAAGGACATTACATCAAAGTTGGATCAGCCTGTAGTGTGGTTTTCCACTTTAATTTTGAGTGTGACTCCAAATCCAGACCTCCATGGGTTGATAAATTGGATTTCCATTGATTCTTTTTGTGTGATTTTGTTGTCAGCACATTCAACTACGTAAAGAAAAAAGTATTTAATAAGATTATTTATTTCAGTCAGATCCAGGATGTGTTGTTTAAGTGTTCCCTTTATTTTTTGAGCAGTATATTAATAACAACTATTTCAATCAGTTAAGTGGACTTATTGCACCCGTTACTGAAATGGTTGTTCCAGTTTAGATGTTTAAGGTAGTCTCATATTGTAGTCTTCCCAACCCTGGCAGTCATTCTAAATGGAGATTGCGGGTGAACAAAAACTCCAAATGTTGGATCTCCCCACTCTGGCTGGGTTCCAATAGGAATTACACATCACTTTGCAAACCATAATAATGTGACTTGCAGGACTGATGTGGCGTGTAAACCATGAGTTTCAGGCCACTGTATTAGGGTAAAACTAGGCCCTCAAAAGAAGGCCTTATGAAATACACTACCGGTCAAAAGTTTTAGAACACCTACTCATTCAAGGGTTTTTCTTAATTTTTATTATTTTCTACAGTGTAGAATAATAGTGAAGACATCAAAACTATGAAATAACACATATGGAATCATGTAGTAACCAAAAAAGTGTTAAACAAATCAAAATATATTTTATACATCATATTCTTCAAATAGCCACCCTTTGCCTTGATGACAGCTTTGCACACTTTTGGCATTCTCTCAACCAGCTTCATGAGGTAGTCACCTGGAATGCATTTCAATTAACAGGTGTGTCTTGTTAAAAGTTCATTTGTGGAATATGTTTCCCTCTTAATGTGTTTGAGCAAATCAGTTGTGTTGTTACAAGGTAGGGGGATATACAGAAGATAGCCCTATTTGGTAAATGACCAAGTCCATACTATGGCAAGAAAAGCTCAAATAAGCAAAGAGAAATGACAGTCCATCATTACTTTAAGACGTGAGGGTCAGTCAATCCGGAACATTTCAAGAACTTTGAAAGTTTTTTCAAGTGCAGTTGCAAAAACCATCACGCACTGGCTCTCATGAGGACAGCCACAGGAAAGGAAGACCCAGAGTTACCTGCTAAAGAGGATAAGTTAATTAGAGTTACCAGCCTCAGAAAATACAGCCCAAATAAATGCTCCACAGTTCAATTAACAGACACATCTCAACATCAACAGTTCAGAGGAGACTGTGTGAATCAGGCCTTCGTGGTCAAATTGCTGCAAAGAAACCACTACTAAAGGACACCAATAAGAAGAAGAGACTTGCTTGGGCCAAGAAACACAACTGGTGGTAATTTGTCCTTTGATCTGGAGTCCAAATTGGAGATTTTTGATTCCAACCACCATGTCTTTGTGAGAAGCGGTGTGGGTGAAAGGATGATCTCTGCATGTGTATTTCCCACCGTAAAGCATGGGTTGAGGGTTGAGGTGTGATTGTGTGGGGGTGCTTTGCCGGTGACACTATCTGCAATTTATTTAGAATTCAAGGCATACTTAACCAGTATGGCTACCACAGCATTCTGCAGCGATACGCCATCTCATCTGGTTTGTGCTTAGTGGGACTATCATTTGTTTTTCAACAGGACAATGACCCAACAAATCAAATCAAAGTGTATTTGTCACGTGCGCCGAATACAACAGGTGTAGACCTTAGAGTGAAATGCTTACTTATAGGCTCTAACCAATAGTGCGAAAAAAATGTGTGTGTGCGTGTGCGTGTGCGTGTGCATGTGTGTGTGTGTGGGGGGGGGGTGTAAGTAAAGAAATAAAATAACAGTAAAAAGACATTTGAAAATAAGAGTAGCAAGGCTATATACAGGCAAAGGTTAAAGTCACTATGCATATATGATGAACAGAGAGTAGCAGTAGCATAAAAAGAGGGGTTGGCGGGTGGTGGGACACAATGCAGATAGCCAGGTTAGCCAATGTGCGGGAGCACCTGTTGGTCGGGACAATTGAGGTAGTATGTACATGAATGTATAGTTAAAGTGACTATGCATATAATATAAACAGAGAGTAGCAGCAGCGTAAAAGAGAGGTTGGGGGGCACACAATACAAATAGTCCGGGTAACCATTTGGTTACCTGTTCAGGAGTCTTATGGCTTGGGGGTAAAAACTGTTGAGAAGCCTTTTTGTCCTGGACTGCACTCCAGTACCGCTTGCCATGCGGTAGTAGAGAGAACAGTCTATGACTGGGGTGGCTGGGGTCTTTGACAATTTTTAGGGCCTTCCTCTGACACCGCCTGGTGTAGAGATCCTGGATGGCAGGCAGCTTTGCCCCAGTGATGTACTGGGCCATACGCACTACCCTCTGAAGTGCCTTGCGGTCGGAGGCCAAGCAATTGCTGTACCAGGCAGTGATGCAACCGGTCAGGATGCTCTCGATGTTGCAGCTGTAGAACCTTTTGAGGATCTGAGGACCCATGCCAAATCTTTTTAGTTTCCTGTGGGGGAATAGGCTTTGTCGTGCCCTCTTCACGACTGTCTTGGTGTGTTTGAACCATTCTAGTTTGTTGTTAATGTGGACACCAAGGAATTTGAAGCTCTCAACCTGCTCCACTACAGCCCCGTCGATGAGAATGGGGACGTGCTCGGTGCTCCTTTTCCTGTAGTCCACAATCATCTCCTTAGTCTTAGTTACGTTGAGGGATAGGTTGTTATTCTGGCACCACGCGGCCAGGTCTCTGACCTCCTCCCTATAGGCTGTCTCGTTGTTGTCGGTGATCAGGCCTACCACTGTTGTGTCGTCTGCAAACTTAATGATGGTGTTGGAGTCGTGCCTGGCCATGCAGTCATGGGTGAACAGGGAGTACAGGAGTGGACTGAGCACTCACCCCTGGGGAGCTCCAGTGTTGAGGATCAGTGTGGCAGATGTGTTGCTACCTACCCTCACCACCTGGGGACGGCCCGTCAGGAAGTCCAGGATCCAGTTGCAGAGGGAGGTGTTTAATCCCAGGTTCCTTAGCTTAGTGATGAGCTTTGAGGGTACTATGGTGTTGAACGCTGAGCTGTAGTCAATGAATAGTATTCTCACATAGGTGTTCCTTTTGTCCCGGTGGGAAAGGGCAGTGTGGAGTGCAATAGAGATTGCATCATCTGTGGATCTGTTTGGGCGGTATGCAAATTGGAGTGGGTCTAGGGTTTCCAGCATAATGGTGTTGATGTGAGCCATTACCAGCCTTTCAAAGCACTTCATGGCTATGGACGTGAGTGCTACGGGTCTGTAGTCATTTAGGCAGGTTGCCTTTGTGTTCTTGGGCACAGGGACTATGGTGGTCAGCTTGAAGCATGTTGGTATTACAGACTCAATCAGGGACATGTTGAAAATGTCAGTGAAGACACCTGCCAGTTGGTCAGCACATGCCCGGCGCACACGTCCTGGTAATCCGTCTGGCCCCGCAGCCTTGTGTATGTTGACCTGTTTAAAGGTCTTACTCATGTCGGCTACGGAGAGCGTGATCACACAGTCGTCCGGAACAGCTGATGCTCTTGTGCATGCCTCAGTGTTGCTTGCCTCAAAGTGAGCATAGAAGTGATTTAGCTCATCTGGTAGGCTCGTGTCACTGGGCAGCTCGCGGCTGTGCTTCCCTTTGTAGTCTGTAATAGTTTGCAAGCCCTGCCACATCCGACGAGCATCGGAGCCGGTGTAGTATGATTCAATCTAAGCCCTGTATTGACGCTTTGCCTGTTTGATGGTTCGTCGGAGGGCAAGGCGGGATTTCTTGTAAGCTTCCGGGTTAGAGTCCCGCACCTTGAAAGCGGCAGCTCTACCCTTTAGCTCAGTGTGAATGTTGCCTGTAATCCATGGCTTCTGGTTGGGGAATGTACGTACAGTCACTGTGGGGACGATGTCCTCAATGCACTTATTGATAAAGCCAGTGACTGATGTGGTGTATTCCTCAATGTCATCGGAAGAATCCTGGAACATGTTCCATTCTGTGATAGCAAAACAGTCCTGTAGTTTAGCATCTGCTTCATCTGACCATTTTTTTATAGACCGAGTCACTGGTGCTTCCTGCTTTAATTTTTGCTTGTAAGCAGGAATCAGGAGGATAGAGTTGTGGTCGGATTTACCAAATGTAAGGCGAGGGAGAGCTTTGTACGCGTCTCTGTGTGTGGAGTACAGGTGATCTAGAATTTTTTTCCCTCTGGTTGCACATTTAAAACATGTTGATAGAGATTTGATAGAACTGATTTAAGTTTCCCTGCATTAAAGTCTCCGGCCACTAGGAGCGCCACCTCTAGGTGAGTGGTTTCCTGTTTGCTTATTTCCTTATACAGCTGACTGAGTGTGATCTTAGTGCCAGCATCTGTTTGTGGTGGTAAATAAACAGCAACGAAAAGTATAGCTGAGAACTCTCTAGGCAAGTAGTGTGGCCTGCAATTTATCACAATATACTCTACTTCAGGTGAGCAAAATCTAGAGAAAAATCTACTTCCTTAGATTTCATGCACCAGCTGTTGTTTACAAATATGCACAGACCGCCCCCCCCCTCGTCTTACTATCCTGCTGGTGCAGCGTATATCCTGCTAGCTGGATATCCAAGTTGTCATTCAACCACGATTCCGTGAAACATAGGATATTACAGTTTTTTATGTCCCGTTGGTAGGATATTCGTGATCGTACCTCGTCTAGTTTATTGTCCAATGATTGCACGTTGGCGAGTAATATTGACGGTAACGGCAGCTTTCCTACTCGCCTTCTGCGGTCCGGACGAGGCATCTGGCTCTTTGTCCTCTGCGTTGCTTCCTTTTGCGAATAATTGGGATGTCTGCCCTGTGGGTTGTTTGGAGAATATCGTGTGAGTCCTGCTTGTTGTTGTTGTTGAAAAATTCTTTGTCTAATCCGAGGTGAGTGATCGCTGTCCTGATATCCAGAAGCTCTTTTCTGCCATAAGATATGGTTGCAGAAACATTATGTACAAAATAATTTACAAAAATCGCGAAAAAAAAACACATAATAGCACAATTGGTTAGGAGACCGTAAAACGGTGGCCATCTCCTCCGGTGCCATTTAATGTGACATAACACCTCCAGGCTGTGTAAGGTCTATTTTACCAAGAAGGAGAGTGATGGAGTGCTGCATCAGATGACCTGGCCTCCACAATCCCCCGACCTCAACCGAATTGAGATGGTTTGGGATGAGTCGAGTGAAGGAAAAGCAGCCAACAAGTGCTCAGCATATGTGGGAACTCCTTCAAGAGTGTTGGAAAAGCATTCCAGGTGAAGCAATTGAGAGAATGCTAAGAGTGTGCAAAGCTGTCATCAAAGCAAAGGGTGACTATTTGAAGAATCTCAAATATAAAATATATTTTGATTTGTTTAACACTGTTTTGGTTACTACATGATTCCATATGTGTTATTTCATAGTTTTGATGTCTTCACTATTATTCTACAATATAGAAAATTAAGAAATTAAGAAAAACCCTTGAGTGAGTAGGTGTTCTAAAACTTTCAATCGGTATTTTATATGTTGTATTGTCTTAAAATAAATTAATTTTAATGACAATATATTTACTTAGATCTCAGTTTGTCACAGGACAATAAATGTATGCAACAATGTAACAATCATGTCTCTGTCGCTAGCAAACACAGTCATGGGGTGGTGCTGGTAACTCTAATATTAACTTGAAAGGCACCCTGGGAAATATGCAAATAAGGCTTAAATCCTTGCAGCAGTGCAATTCAATTCTGGTCCTGTAGGGTCGAAACATTCCTGGTTTAGAATTTGTATATGGTTCTTTAAAGAACCATCACATTTATGGTTCTTCAGAGACCCTTAAAATGGTTCCCCTACGGCATCGCTCATAAGAACCTTATTTGGTACCAACTTGCAACTTCATTTTTAAGAGTCTACCAGTACTGAAGAACCCTCTGAATCTATCACAACAGATTGTTCAAAATCAGACGACCGTCCCTAAGGATCTGATTGATTTCATCTATTCAAAATGTAGAGGACAAAGGCTGAAGGATAGAATGGATATCAATATGGTCAAAAGTAGTGCACTAAATTGGTGCTGTCCTACAGCTCGTCCATGTTGAAGGTGCATGATGTAGCTACCTTGTATTGGTTTTTATTGTCAAACGAACATGAGTCGTTCTAAGGGAGCAGCAAGTGACTTTGTAAGGTGAAAGAGATTTCTTGAAGAAGCCATTTTTGTTCAACTCATAGACAGTAAAATGTTCAACTCTAGCCATCTGGAAATATATTTCAAAATATGAAATCACATACGTGATTTGAGGGGTAAGTGCCTTGGGTATACTCAGGCCTCCAGCTAATTCTTTCCTGACATATTATTTATAAAGCTACATGATTGGTTAAATTACATGAGGGGACCTTTACAATGTTCTCCCACAGGTGTTCCATGTCAGAAAACATGCATTGGAGGAAAGAAAATGTTGGGTATATATTTTTTCATGTATCCTATGTAGAACATCAACTTCTAATGTGCATATACTTAAACAACAGCCAATATAAACTAATCTCCTTCCACGTTCGTACATTTCACATCTCATTCCATCAATTAAAAACAAGACATTATAAATCAAAACACCTGTTAGTGATTCAGCAAACATTTCAAAGGACATTTGAACTACTTTGAAGAAAATATTTTCAACTCTCTATTTCCCGTGTCATATAACTTTGATTTATAGGTCCATGACTTCATATAAAACTTCACTACCTGAATCAACTCCACAACTGTATAAAAGCACACCTCCAGGGTTAGCAGAAGGGTAATGCGTTGGAACATGTTGTAGTGGAGTTCAAAGTAGCAGGTATATAGAGAGCCCTCTTCAAGTCCTGCTGCTCCAGTTTCTGCCAATTGTTCTCCTTTCTGGGATAAAACCCCCTCTGAAAGCAACAGGATGTCGGATGTACAGAGTAGAGGAACAGAGGACTAGTAGACACCCCTCTTTTGGACATGCTTGTCTACAATTATCTATCGGCAAGGGTTGGGTTGGGTTTGGAATATTGCTCTCTCCCTCCCTCTCTCGCTCTATCCCCCCCATGTGTCTTCTTTGGTCTCTATGGTAATAGTTTTCGTCTGCCAGGTTGCCAAAGTAGAGACTTTTGAGAATTCCCTGCCTATCCTGACTTTTTCCATTTTATCGTTTAACCCCAAAATCATCATTGGGAAAACTACCCAGCAACTATGTAATTTTTGTGTAATTCATTTATTTTATTGTTGTGAAATAGAAGATGGGGCCCATGGAGCTGGATCGTGCTAAGCTAGTTGTGTATTGTACAATATGTTATTTTTTTTTTTATCTCTCCTCTGACATTATCGTTTGTCATGTTCTTGGCAGGGAGGGACGTTGCTAGGTGAACACCACACACACACACACACACACACACACACACACACACACACACACACACACACACACACACACACACACACACACACACACACACACACACACACACACACACACACACACTCTCACCAGGCAGCATCAGCTTACCTTCCTGTCTCCCTCCTCCAACTGTCCTGTCCTGACTCTTCCTGCTAACTAAGCCTTGACAATTCTACACCCAATCAAACAGCAGTGATCAGTTTACCAACAGTACAATCCCCTTCTGTCATCCTGCCTGACACCTGTAACGATAACGAAAACCCTCTTTCCCACTTTCTCATCCTCTCCTCACTTTACACACAGATTCATTTCACTTTGGGCTTGACAGACAGGTGCGCCGTCCAAACCTGCCTGGTACAAGGTTACTGACTGAAGCCTGTAACAGTGTGTGTGTGTGTGTGTGTGTATTTTATTGCCTACCTCCTCTATCTGCTGCTGCCAAAGCACTTCCTTAAACACGTCAGACATAATCCTATCATCGCTGGAGGGGTAATTGTGTAGAGGGAGACGTGGAGAACGTCGTGTGTGTGTGAGTGTAAGTGTGAGTGTGAGAGAGAGAAGGAGAGAGAGAGAGAAAGAGACAGAGAGAGAGAGAGAGAGAGAGAGAGAGAGAGAGAGAGAGAGAGAGAGAGAGAGAGAGAGAGAGAAGTCTAGTACAAGTAAGGGGAGAGAAGGTTCAGACATAGCTGAGTAGACATGGAGACAGACAGGTCATGGTGTGGGAGTGGGATCCTGTCTGTCTAAATTGCCTAATTAGGTTCAGTACTGGGCCTGATGTCTGGACTGCCAAAGGAACGTGACTCCGCAACTGAACTGCCCTGAAGACACCTCTGACTGCTGAGTTTACACATCACCTTCAGCTTCACAGCTCTTCTCACTGGGTTTTACATAATGACTCTTTAGAGATGACTCAGTGAGCTCTAGCTACTTTAACATGTAGGCCTAGATCATAGAAAAGAGCCTCTCAACTTTGGTACGGTGAAGGGCAATGGTCGACGAACATATTCAATTTCCTTTGGAAAATGTATTCATTTCCCCTTTCAGAACCTCCACACTCTCTTAGGCAGTAGAGATGGTAAAATAGTCTGTCAGACATGTAAACCTCAGCAGTGGATGTGGGTTTTTAGGAGGTGTCACTGTTCCACGGTTTGGCAGAGTTCTACCTTAAGTGGAAAAACAGAAATGTCAGCAAACGTTTCCCAATTTCTAACCCTGCAGTCTTATTTCTCACCATATTTCTTGACAGCTGAAGGAGGGGCCTGCTCAACATTAGTCACCATAGTGGTGTAGAATTCAGAAATACTTTTCCCGTTAAAGATGGTAAAAATATCACCCACATTTGAGACAGTAACATGAAACATTGGTAGAGTTTGAGGATGTTGTGTGTGGCCAGAGGCTAATCGGTAACTGAGATATTGTACATCATATAGGCCTACTGTGCATTTGTTTGTTCATGTGCATCATTGTGCGTGTGTTGCATGTGACTCTTTGGGCTCTATTCAATCCGATCCGCTTTAGCCGACGTCTACATAGAGGTTGTCTTGGTGGTGTCGGAGGTCGAACTGCATTAGAGCTGTGAAATCCACAACCCGGCTCCTGGCATTATACCTAAAGAGGACATTGCCATTGGCTGCACGAAGTCGCATTAAGAGAAATCCCATGCAGCCATGTTAAAAACACTGGAATGTGAGATGTAATCTACACCTATATTACGCTGATAGAAATCCTCATTATTTTGTTTAATGATTTTCAATTTGGGTGTCATTCTTTCTATATAGCCTACACTTTTTTGTTCTGAGCTACTAACGAAATGGGACGGGTGTGGCTTCGTGACAATGATCAAGAGCAGCAGCTCACCAATTTGACAGCACCAACACAGTTACACCTTCAACACTGCCAAAACATCAGCTATGTGGGTGTCGGCTATTGCCAGTTAACGCTTGATCTGATTTAATCTAGGCCTTAGTGGAGGATCTTATTTTTTTTAAGGGAAACTCATAAATGACAGGTTGCCAGAGGGGGAGAGAGAGAGAGAGAGAGGCGATACTTCATTTCATCTGTCACCAGCAACCTGTTTTCTCTTCTCCTTCAGGTTGTCTTGGCTCTGCCGGCTTCCTTATATTCAAGTGAGGTTGTTATGGATGACATGCATTTAACTAAACACAAACTTAGAGCCCATCTGGTAAATCTGTATCCATGATGCAGAGGGCCCTCTCTGTACCAGGGCTGCAGGGAGAGCCAGATAGACTCTTTAATTATTTTTGTATTTTATTTAACTAGGCAAGTCAGTGAAGACAAATTCTTATTTACAATGACAACCTACTGGGGAACAGAGGGTTAACTTCCTTGTTCAGGAGCAGAATGACAGATTTTTACCTTGTCAGCCAGGGGATTCAATCCAGCGATCTTTCGGTTACTGGCCCAATGCTCTAACCACTAGGCTACCTGTCGCCCCCCTCTAAGGTGATATTTTATAAGAAGCTGACATGTCAGGGGAGAATGCATTGGAAAAACAACTGTCTCACTGAGTCTTCACCAAGCAGACCTGAACCAGGGCCTCCAAGTCTTTACCACATGCACGCAGACACACACACACACCCCAAAACACACCCACATACACACACACATGCAAGCACACACAAACGCACATGTTCAGACTAAGCCTGGAATCAATGTAACCTCTAATATGAATTCCTCTGACCACACAATATATTATGTATAACACTGTAACAGACTGTTAATGCATGACAAATGCATTGGTATGTGCCTCTTTGGGCCTCACCACAAAGTTTGAGTAAGGAATGTAATTTGGAATCTGGCTCATCATGAATTTGAATATTGAATAGCATATAAAGTTGAGAGGTGCATTAACTGCCAAAGCACCAGTCCCACATATGGTTCTATGATGTATCTTCTCATCTATTTCTACACTGAGGATACTCCCTTTCAACAAAATAATAGAGGATGCCTTCTTCCACTCTTCCACCCTTTTACCAAGTAGCTCTGTGGTCCAACAGTAACAAAGCTCTCCGTGCTATATATCAACCCGCCTCAGAATGAAATCTTTCCCTGAGGTTTGAAAAACAATCTGTAATCTGTCCAAGTTCTAGAAGTAGCATCTGTCAATAAAGAATAAATGAATGGCTTGATTATACAGCTGGCTGGGCTGGTGCCAGGTCTCCAAAAGAAAAGAGGGAGAGAAAGAGAACAAGAGAAAAAAATCTGAAGAAAGTCGAATTTGGTGGTTTTACTTTGGTTGGTCGAACGCTGCATCCCTGACCCATCCATGCCACATAGTACTGCAGCTGCTGACAAACTAGAAAAATAAAGCTGGAATGCCAAAGGGTATTCTGCTAGCTGCACACGCCACTCTCCACCTACACACATAAACACACACCTGCATATTGTATTTCTTCCCAAAAATGTAGGCGTACATGTGATTCTCTACTGTTGGGTGCACAAGAGTTTCTCTATAACTTGATAAAAATATTGTACAGTACAGGATTGTTGTCATGAAACAAATGGATTCCATCTGAACTTTGCAACATTCAAGAGAACGAACTGGCTCCATTGAACTCTGTAAATGTGCTATAGTTGCCATTTTCTCATATGGTCTCAAACGAACAGACAACAGACAGCAGACCTTGGAGTTTGAACGAAGGGGCGAATCATATGAAAAACACTATAAAATGTTTAGTATTTCTAAAGTTATCTCTGCTTTGTGTCTGTAACAACGTTCATTGTTATACAGTAAGCTATAGAAGTGCTTTATGATTAAACCGAGTGACTGAAAGTGTAAACCTTAACTGAATAAGTCAGCACTCATACAAGACAGTAGCTGTAAAAATATCTGTAAATACATGAATATACACAAACTGCTATGGAGAGGATGTGACAGGTGTGTTTCTATGCTAGTACAACTCTTTCTCTCCCAGAGGTAGAAGCTTCATTAAGGCAAGCCAACTGGTGTCAACCTCAAAGAGGCAGGCAGACGTGATGAAAAACCCCGCCACACACACACACACATTCACACACACACCTCTTTACCAGCTACAGAAAACTCCACATCTTGCGTGAAGTCCTCCAATATCCCACAGAGCAAAATAAACTGGACCATAAAAAGCATACACAACCTAGTTCACTCAGACCAGGCCTACAGCTAAACTTTTCCTCCAGATATCCCCCATGGGCCAACCAATGTTAGTTTCTTCTATCTCTCTCTCTCTCTCTCTCTCTCTCTCTCTCTCTCTCCCTCTCTCTCCTTTTTTATCCTTCTTCTTTTTCACATGCTTTTACAGTGAGGTACGGTGAAAGCGCTCTTTGTTGCCACGGTCTACGGCATCTGAATGGTCCCAAACAAACCCCAAGTGCACTGAGCCCCCAAGACCCGAAGGCTGAATAGAATTCTTCCCCTGACTTCTCCCTCCACAGCCGACAATGAGAAACCACTCCTTTTTAGTCAGCTCACACTAATGGATAAGACAATATTTGCAGGAATGAGGGGGATTTAATTTGCATTCAGGCAGTCTACATTTCTTTTCACTGGAACTTGGGTATTGCTCAGTTCAACTGGGCGCCAGACTCTGAAAATAAGCATTCTGCCGATTTCGCTTTGATTTTTTGATTTTTTATTCTTTCAAACACCATTTGCTGCCCTGTGCTTCGTTTCTCTAATTCAAAGCGGATAAAGAGGAGAGGTGGGCGGAGAAGAGAGGAAAAGAAGAGAAGGAACAGGTGTGGGATGGAAAACGAGAGTACATAATTGGAGGCGTTGTATTGCCAGGAAAAGATAAATGTCTCGATTGTTTAGTGAGATATGTTTCCCTAAATCAAAATCAAATCAAACTTTATTGATTGCGAACACAGATTTGCAGATGTTATCGAGGGTACAGTAATAATACCTAGAAAACAATACAAAACAATACGCACATAATCCACTGTAAAAATTATTAAATTAAGAAATATCGGAAAAAGCAATATCAGAGACCGGAATATATATACAGTACACTACCATTCAAAAGTTTGGGGTCACTAAGAAATGTCCTTGTTTTTGAAAGAAAAGCCATTTTTTGTCCATTAAAATAACATCCAATTGATCAGAAATACAGTGTAGACATTGTTAATGTTGTAAATGACTATTGTAGCTGGAAATGGCTGATTTTTTATGGAATATCTACATAGGCGTACAGAGGCCCATTATCAGCAACCATCACTCCTCTGTTCCAATGGCACGTTGTGTTAGCTAATCCAAGTTTATCATTTTAAAAGGCTAATTGATCATTAGAAAACCCTTTTGCAATTATGTTAGCACAGCTGAAAACTGTTGTCCTAATTAAAGAAACAATAAAACTGGCCTTCTTTAGACTAGTTGAGTATCTGGAGAATCAGTGTTTGTGGGTTCGATTACAGGCTCAAAATGGCCAGAAACAAAGAACTTTCTTCTGAAACTTGTCACTCTATTCTTGTTCTAATAAATGAAAGCTATTCCATGCAAGAAATTGCCAAGAAACTGAAGATCTTGTACAACGCTGTGCGAGTTCATTAATAAGTGCATCGGTGATGTCGTACCAACAGCGTCTATTAAAACATTCCCCAACCAGAAACCGTGGATTGATGGCAGCATTCGCGCAAAACTGAACTGCGAACCACTGCTTTTAATCATGGCAAAGTGATCGGAAACATGACCGAATATAAACAGTGTAGCTATTCCCTCCGCAAGGCAATCAAACAAGCTAAGCGTCAGTATAGAGACAAAGTGGAGTCGCAATTCAACGGCTCAGACACGAGAGGTATGTGGCAGGGTCTACAGTCAATCACGGACTACAAAAGAAAAATCAGCCCCGTCGCGGATCACGATGCCTTGCTCCAAAAGACTAAACAATTTTTTTGCTCGCTTTGAGGACAATACAGTGCCACTAACACGGCCCGCTACCAAAACCTGCGGGCTCTCCTTCACTGCAGCCAAAGTGAGTAAAACATTTAAATGTGTTAACCCTCGCAAGGCTGCAGGCCCATATGGCATCCCCGGCCGCGTCCTCAGAGCATGCACAGACCAGCTGGCTGGTGTGTTTACAGACATATTCAATCAATCCTTATCCTAGTCTGCTGTCCCCACATGCTTCAAGAGGGCCACCATTGTTCCTGTTCCCAAGAAAGCTAAGGTAACTGAGCTAAATGACTACCACCTTGTAGCACTCACTTCCGTCATCATGAAGTGCTTTGAGAGAATAGTCAAGGAGCATATCACCTCCACCCTACCTGACACCCTAGACCCACACCAATTTGCTTACCGACCCAATAGGTCCACAGACGACGCAATCGCCTTCACACTGCACACTGCCCTAACCCATCTGGACAAGAGGAATACCTATGTAAGAATGCTGTTCATCGATTACAGCTCAGCATTTAACACTATAGTACCCTCCAAACTCGTCATTAAGCTCGAGACCCTGGGTCTCGACCCCGCCCTGTGCAACTGGGTTCTGGACTTCCTGACGGGCCGCCCCCAGGTGGTGAGGGTAAGTAACAACATCTCCACCCCGCTGATCCTCAACACTGTGTCCCCACAAGGGTGCGTTCTCAGCAGTCTTCTGTACTCCCTGTTCACCCACGACTGCGTGGCCATGCACGCATCCAACTCAATCATCAAGATTGCAGACGACACAACAGTAGTGGGCTTGATTACCAACAATGACGAGACAGCCTACAGGGAGGAGGTGAGGGCACTCAGAGTGTGATGTCAGGAAAACAACCTCTCACTCAATGTCAACAAAACAAAGGAGATGATTGTGGATTTCAGGAAACTGCTGAGGGATGCACCCCCCTATCCACATCGACGGAACAGTTGTGGAGAAGGTGGAAAGTTTTAAGTTCCTCGGCGTACACATCACAGACAAACTGAAATTGTCCACCCACACAGACAGTGTGGTGAAGAAGGCGCAACAGCGCCTCTTCAACCTCAGGAGGCTGAAGAAATTTGTCTTGTCACCTAAAACCCTCACAAACTTTTACAGATGCACAATCGAGAGCATCCTGTGGGGCTGTATTACCGCCTGGTACGGCAACTGCACCGTCCTCAATAGCAAGGCTCTCCAGAGGGTAGTGCAGTCTGCACAATGCCTCACCGGGGGCAAACTACCTGCCCTCCAGTACACCTACAGCACCCGATGTCCCAGGAAGGCCAACAAGATCATCAAAATCATCAACCACCCAAGCCACTGCCTGTTCACCCCATTATCATCCAGAAGGCGAGGTCAGTACAGGTGCATCAAAGCTGGGACCGAGAGACTGAAAAACAGCTTCTATCTCAAGGCCATCAGACTGCTAAACAGCCATCACTAACATAGAGAGAATGCTGCCAACATACAGACCCAAATCACTGGCCACTTTAATAAATTGATTTAATAAAGGTATCACTAGTCACTTTCAATAATGCCACTTTAATCATGTTTACATATCCTACATTTGTCACGCCCTGACCTGAGAGAGCCTTTTTTATGTCTCTATTTAGGTTTGGTCAGGGTGTGATTTGGGTGGGCATTCTATGTCCTTTTTTCTATGCTTTGTATTTCTTTGTTTTGGCCTGGTATGGCTCTCAATCAGGGACAGCTGTACATCATTGTTGCTGATTGGGAGTCATACTTAGGCAGCCTGTTTTCCTTTGGGGTTTGTGTCCCCTTCTTCTACAGACGACAGCCATTACAACATTACTCATCTCATATGTATATACTGTATTTCATTTCATCCATTGCATCTTGAATATGCCGCATGGCCATCGCGCATCCATATATACACTGCTCAAAAAAATAAAGGGAACACTTAAACAACACAATGTAACTCCAAGTCAATCACACTTCTGTGAAATCAAACTGTCCACTTAGGAAGCAACACTGATTGACAATAAATTTCACATGCTGTTGTGCAAATGGAATAGACAACAGGTGGAAATTATAGGCAATTAGCAAGACACCCCCAATAAAGGAGTGGTTCTGCAGGTGGGGACCACAGACCACTTCTCAGTTCCTATGCTTCCTGGCTGATGTTTTGGTCACTTTTGAATGCTGGAGGTGCTTTCACTCTAGTGGTAGCATGAGAGTCTACAACCCACACAAGTGGCTCAGGAAGTGCAGCTCATCCAGGATGGCACATCAACGCGAGCTGTGGCAAGAAGGTTTGCTGTGTCTGTCAGCGTAGTGTCCAGAGCATGGAGGCGCTACTAGGAGACAGGCCAGTACATCAGGAGACGTGGAGGAGGCCGTAGGAGGGCAACAACCCAGCAGCAGGACCGCTACCTCCTCCTTTGTGCAAGGAGGAGCAGGAGGAGCACTGCCAGAGCCCTGCAAAATGACCTCCAGCAGGCCACAAATGTGCATGTGTCTGCTCAAAGGGTCAGAAACAGACTCCATGAGGGTGGTATGAGGGCCCGACGTCCACAGGTGGGGGTTGTGCTTACAGCCCAACACCGTGCAGGACATTTGGCATTTGCCAGAGAACACCAAGATTGGCAAATTCGCCACTGGCGCCCTGTGCTCTTCACAGATGAAAGCAGGTTCACACTGAGCACGTGACAGACGTGACAGAGTCTGGAGATGCCGTGGAGAACGTTCTGCTGCCTGCAACATCATCCAGCATGACCGGTTTGGCGGTGGGTCAGTCATGGTGTAGGGTGGCATTTCTTTGGGGGGCCGCACAGCCCTCCATGTGCTCGCCAGAGGTAGCCTGACTGCCATTAGGTACCGAGATGAGATCCTCAGACCACTTGTGAGACCATATGCTGGTGCAGTTGGCCCTGGGTTCCTCCTAATGCAAGACAATGCTAGACCCCATGTGGCTGGAGTGTGTCAGCAGTTCCTGCAAGAGGAAGGCATTGATGCTATGGACTGGCCAGCCCGTTCCCCAGACCTGAATCCAATTGAGCACATCTGGGACATCATGTCTCGCTCCATCCACCAACGTCACGTTGCACCACAGACTGTCCAGGAGTTGGCGGATGCTTTAGTCCAGGTCTAGGAGGAGATCCCTCAGGAGACCATCTGCCACCTCATCAGGAGCATGCCCAGGCGTTGTAGGGAGGTCATATAGGCACGTGGAGGCCACACACACTGCTGAGCCTCATTTTGACTCGTTTTAAGGACATTACATCAAAGTTGGATCAGCCTGTAGTGTGGTTTTCCACTTTAATTTTTTAGTGTGACTCCAAATCCAGACCTCCATGGGTTGATAAATTGGATTTCCATTGATTATTTTTGTGTGATTTTGTTGTCAGCACATTCAACTATGTAAAGAAAAAAGTATTTAATAAGATTATTTATTTCATTCAGATCTAGGATGTGTTGTTTAAGTGTTCCCTTTATTTTTTTGAGCAGTATATATTGTCATGACGTTGGCCTCTTTTGGTACAGGGAGGACAGTTGACCCCTCCCTTTTGCACCCAATCGACCCTGTGTGTAAAGGGTCGTAAAAACTCTAAAATTCCAGGAGAGTCTCTGGCCACATGGCCCATAGGGAGACACAGGAAATTCTTCCAACTCATAGAATTGGAGAGCCAAGCGACATTTTGTGTTCTGGAGAAGGTATGGAAGATTGGTGAAGAATCCAGCTACGAACTGATCCGCTTGGTACCATTTTGTGATACTCAGAAGAGACAATATAGCCATATTACCATAAAACTGTTTATATAATAGACTCAGTTTAAGACTTGCATCATATGGGTGTATGGAATGTATTAATAAGGATAAAGCTTTTGTAAGACATTGAGATGCTATGTACTGATGTAATGTGATAGAATTGTATTTCTGTAACCAAATCTAACTCAGTCATAGGCACGCCCCCAGGGACCCATACAGGACCAGGCGTCATTTAACAAGCTGTTCTATGGGCACTATAAAACACCCCCGGATTTACATTTCTTCAGACCAGGCCTACACTCCGTTGGCTAATAGGTTTTACCTTCCAATTCCTCTACTGAAAGTGAACCATACCACGTGGTTAACTTTTAGACTATTGATACTGACAGAATAAGAACAAGTCTTTGATATTAATTATTAGTCTGCAGCTAAGTAAATTATATCATTGAACGCGAAGACCAACGAAACAACCATTCGATGACGACATTAATGAATGTCGCTTTGAAAGATCCATTCTAACCGAGAGAGAGACTCTCCATCAGAACTACTCTCCAACAAGAATCAGAACGACACACTGAGCGTAAATATATATTGATTGCAATTGTTCCCGAATGAGTGAGCCTTCAATTGTCAATTGTTAATATTAATGAACTCTGTGTAACTGCCACAGCTGACCTTTTATGATCCATTGTTCAACAGGCCGACCTGCCTGTTTAGCCCACAAGGGCTCATTCCGATACCAATCCTTTGTGACGATAATTACTGTTTGCATGTTTTTCTGTTAATTACTTAGTGTAGTAAATAAATGATTTTAAGACAATTGATGTATGGATGATTTTAGTAAAGACTGGGTTCGTGCAGATACAACAATTTACGACGTTTGGGATGAGACTGGACTAGAGGTAAATACACCATTGAAACTAGAAGATAATCGACCTATACTATAATAGAATATAATATTATAGTACAGGAAAGTTATATTGGGAAAATTATAGCTTTGTAATCTGAATATTCTCCTTGGTGCCCCGATCTCCTAGTTAATTACAATTAAACGATTAATCAGTTTAATCGCGTGATAATAATTACAGGGAGCTAATTGATAAACATATCTTCCGTTTAATGGTAACCCAAAGACACGACAATATATATATATATATATATATATATATATATACAGTACATATTCTTATTCCATCCCTTTACATTTGTGTGTATAAGGTAGTTGTTGTGAATTTGTTAGATTACTTGTTAGATATTACTGCACTGTCGGAACTAGAAGCACAAGCATTTCGCTACACTCACATTAACATCTGCTAACCATGTGTATGTGACAAATAACATTTGGTTTGATTTGATGGACCCCAAAAGAGTTCTAACTGGAAACCAAAAAGGGTTCTATTTGGAACCAAAAAGGGTTCTAATATGGGGACAGCCGAAGAACCCTTTAGGAACCGTTTTTTTCTAAGAGTGTGTGTGCAATAATAGTGTTTAACATGATTTTTTAATGACTACCTCATCTCTGTACCCCACCATATACAATTATCTGTGAGGTCCTTTGGGTCGAGCAGTGAATTTCAAACACCAAAAAAAATGTTTAAAAAAAAAGCAGATATTGGTGAAGTTATTAATTAAACTATGGATGGTGTATCAATACACCCAGTCACTACAAAGATACAGGCGTCCATCCTAACTCAATTGCCGGAGAGAAAGGAAACGGATTTCACCATGAGGCCAATGGTGACTTTAAAACAGTTACAGAGTTGAATGGCTGTGATAGGAAAAAACTGAGGATGGATCAACAACAATGTACATAGTTACTCAAAAATACTAACCTAATCAACAAAGTGAAAAGAAGGAAGCCTGTACAGAATAAAAATATTCCAAAACATGCATCCTGTTTGCAATACGGCACTAAAATAAAACTGCAAAAGATTTGGCTAAGAAATTAACTTTATTTCCTGAATACAAAGTTATGTTTGGTGCAAATTCAACACAACTCATCACTGAGTACCACTCTTCATATTTTCAAGCATGGTGGTGGCTGCATCATGTTATAGGTATGCTTGTCACCAGCGAGGACTAATGAGTTTTTTAGCAAAGCACAGGCAAAATCCTAGAGGAAAACCTGGTTAAGTCTGCTTTCCAACAGACACTGGGAGACAAATTCACCTTTCAGCAGGACAATAACCTAAAACAGGCCAAATACTGTATACACTGGAGTTGCTCAACAAGACGACATTGAATGTTCCTGAGTAGCCTAGTTACAGTTTTGACTTAAATAGGCTTGACAATCTATGGTAATACTTGAAAATGGCAGTCTATCAATGATCAACAACCAACTTGACAGAGTTTGAAGAATATTAAAATTGTATTTAAGTACAAATATTCGTACAATCCAGGTGTGCAAACCTTTTAGAAAATTTGCCAAAGGGGTGTTACTCATGGGGTGTGAATACTTACATGAATTTGATATTTCTGTATTTCATATTATTATATTGCATAGAGTTGATCAGGCTGTTGATTGTGGCCTAAAGGTGATTCTAACATGTATTGACTCAGGAGTGTGAATACTTACATAAATGAGATATTTCTGTCTTTCATTTTTTATATTGCATGGAGTTGATCAGGCTGTTGATTGTGGCCTGTGGAATGTTGTCCCACTCTTCTTCAATGGCTATACAAAGCTGCTGGATATTGGCGGGAACTGGAACACGCTGTCGTACACGTCGATCCAAAACATCCCAAACATGCTCAGTGGTTGACATGCCTGGTGAGTATGCAGGCCATGGAAGAACTGGGACATTTTCAGCTTCCAGGAATTGTGTAGAGATCCTTATGACATGGGGCTGTGCATTTTCATGCTGAAACGTGAGTTGATGGTGGCGGATGAATGGCACGACAATGGGCCTCAGGATCTTGTTACGGTGTCTCTGTGTACTACAATTGCCATCGATAAAATCTAATTTTGTTCGTTGTCTGTAGCTTATGCCATCCCATACCATAACCCCACCTCCACAATGGGGCACTCTGTTCACATCAGTGACATCAGCAAACCACTCGCCCACATGACGCCATACACGCATCATGTGGGCATCATGTCTGCCATCTGCCCGGTACAGTTGAAACCGGGATTCATTCGTGAAGAGAACACTTCTCCAGCTTGCCAGTGGCCATCGAAGGTGAGCATTTCCCCACTAGTCTCAGACAACTGGTCTCAGATGATCCCACAGGTGAAGAAGCCGAATGTGGAGGTCCTGGGCTGGCGTGGTTACACGTGGTCTGCGGTTGTGAGGCCGGTTGGACGTACTGCGAAATTCTCGAAAACGACGTTGAAGGCGGCTTATGGAGGCGAAATGAACATTCAATTCTCTGGCAACAACTATGGTGGACATTCCTGCAGTCAGCATGCCAATTGCACGCACGCTCAAAACTTGAGACGTCTGTGGCATTGTGTTGTGTGACAAAACTGCACATTATAGAGTGGCCTTTTTTGTCCCCAGCAAAAGGTGCACCTGTGTAATGATCATGCTGTTTTAATCAGCTTCTTGATATGCCACACCTGTCAGATGGATGGATTATCTTGGCAAACAGGGATGTAAAAAAAATCTAATCTAATCAAATCAAAATGTATTGGTCACATACACATATTTAGCAGATGTTATTGCGGGTGTAGTGAAATGCTTGCATTCCTAGCTCCAACAGTGCAGAAGTATCTAAAAATGTACAACAATACACACAAATCTAAAAGTAAAAGAATGGAATTTAAGAAATTTAAGAAATATATAAATATTAGGACTTGCAATGTCGGAGTGGCATTGACTAAAATACAGTAGAATAGAATACAGTATATACAGTTGAAGTCGGAAGTCTTAGGTCAGTTAGGTTCACCACTTTATTTTAAGAATGTGAAATATCAGAATAAGAGTAGAGAGAATGATTTATTTCAGCTTTTAGACCAGAGGACATTTCTCCAAAAAGAATGATCTTTGTCCCCATGTGCAGTCTGGCTTTTTTTTTGGCGGTTTTGGAGCAGTGGCTTCCTCCTTGCTGAGCTGCCTTTCAGGTTATGTCGATATAGGACTCGTTTCACTGTGGATATAGATACTTTAGTCATGTTTCCTCCAGCATCTTCACAAGGTCCTTTGCTGTTGTTCTGGGATTGATTTGCACTTTTCGCACCAAAGTACGTTCATCTCTAGGAGACAGAACGCGTCCGGGGCGGGATGACGGCTGCGTGTTCCCATGGTGTTTGTACTAGCGTACTATTGTTTGTACAGATGAACGTGGTACCTTCAAGCGTTTGGAAATTGCTCCCAAGGATAAACCAAACTTGTGGAGGTCTACAATTTTTTTCTGAGGTCTTGGCTGATTTCTTTTGATTTTCCCATGATGTCAAGCAAAGAGGCACTGAGTTTGAAGGTAGGCCTTGAAATACATCCACAGGTACACCTCCAATTGAGTCAAATGATGTCAATTACCTAACAGAAGCTTCTAAAGCCATGACATCTTTTTCTGGAATTTTCCAATCTGTTTAAAGGCACAGTCAACTTAGTGTATGTAAACTTCTGACCCACTGGAATTGTGATACAGTGAATTATAAGTGAAATAATCTGTCTGTTAACAATTGTTGGAAAAATGACATGTGTCATGCACAAATTAGATGTCCTAACCGACTTGCCAAAACTATAGTTTGTTAACAAGAAATTTGTGGAGTGGTTTAAAAACGGGTTATAATGACTCCAACCTAAGTGTATGTAAACTTCCGACTTCAACTGTACATATGAAATGAGTAAAGCAGTATGTAAACATTAATAAAGGGACTGGTGTTCCATTATTAAAGTGACCATTGATTCCATGTCTATGTATATGGGGCAGCAGCCTCTATGGTGCAGGGTTGCGTAACCGGATGATAGCTGGCTAGTGATGGCTATTTTACAGTCTGATGGCCTTGAGATAAAAGCAGTTTTTCAGTTTCTCAGTCCCAGCTTTGTTGCACCTGTACTGACCTCACCTTCTAGATGCTTGCGGGATGAACAGGCCGTGGCTCGGTTGGTTGATGTCCTTCATGATCTTTTTGGTCTTCCTGTGACATCGGGGGCTCTAGGTGTCCTGGAGGGCAGACAGAGTGCCCCTGGTGATGCGTTGGGCAGACCGCACCATCCTCTGGAGAGCTCTGCGGTTGCGGATGGTGCAATTACCGTACCAACCCGACAGGATGCTCTCAATCGTGCATCTGTAGACGTTTGTGAGGGTCTTAGGGTTCAAGACAAATTTATTCAGCCTCCTGAGGTTGAGGCACTGTTGCTCCTTCTTCACCACACTGTCTGTGTGGAGGGACCATTTCAGGTCATCAGTGATGTGCACACCCAGGAACTTGAAGCTTTTGACCCTCCCCATTGATGTGGATGGGGACCTGCTCTCGCTGCTGTCTCTTGTAGTCCACGATCTGCTCCTTTGTTTTGTTGAAGTTGAGGGAGAGGTTATTTTCCTGCACCACTCCGCCAGGGCTCTCACCTCCTACCCGTAGGCAGTCTCATCATTGTTGGTAATCAGGCCTACCACTGTTGTGCCATCAGAAAACTTGGAGACGTGCGTGGCCATGCAGTCATGGGTGAACAAGGAGTACAGGAGTATCTAAGTCCCAGGAACCTGAAAAACACATTAAATAGATCTATGACTTTGTTGATTTAATATGCCTACAGATTAGTCAAGAAGCATTTTTTCAAATGATATTCCTAGAGCTATTATTACAGGTTCAAAATCACCTCCGGCTACAAAAATAATTCCTTGGCTATTCTGTGATTAAATAAAGTAATTAGCGAACTCGGATTTAAAAGGAACAGTTAGATTACAAAGGCAAATATGACTGGCAAAACAGACTTAATGCTGACTGACAGCGGAGGAGTGGAGGGGTACTTGTGAAAGATGCTGTCCCTCCATAACAGCACATTTTCTTTGGGGGGGGGGGGGGGGGGCTTCTTGAAGTCTCTTTAAACAGGTTCTGCACCACACAACTAATTATCACTGCTAACTTTCTGCATTTGATGCTGAAAACAAAAAAACGTTACTGGTGGATTGTCGCCATAGAAATCATCTATTTCTGCTGCGGTGAAATTATTGACTTTTGCTTTTGCGAGTCAATGCGTTGCGTTTACAAAGGAGCAGTGTAGTAGATTAGGGAATTGAAGCGAGTGGGCCTGGAAGGCAGCCATGTTGCCATCCATATAATGGCAACAAAGGGGACCGTTTGCATACTTAAAGATGACAATTAAATATAGTGTTTGCCGTGAAACAATGATCCTAATGCACTGTATTGTATCTGTCTTCTAGACTAGTGGCTTACAGCACCACCAGGGTTGTGGGTTCAATTCCCACAGGGGTCCATCTGAAAAGTATGAAATAAGAGCGTCTGCTGAAATGATTAAAATGTACAAAAAAATGTACCTGTTATCCTCTCCTCACACATTCAGTCGTACATACTCAAAGACTAAAGGCTTGTGGAGATGTCACTATTATTGTCTTCTCTCACTGAAAGAGCTGTCCAAACAACCTCTATTCGAGGGAAACCAAGCAGACATAAACAAAAGTATATTTCACTAGTGGTTTGTCTAGCTGTTCTTCAACTGCAATATGAATGCTCTGGACTGCCGTTGAAAGTTGTCCCTTATGAGTGTCATAATAATGACTTAGAGGAATCCTTACTTCTGCTTTAAAACCCTCATCTCTTTTCTGCTTATGTTTCAACACAGTACCCATTATGTTAATTAATTTTTTCCAAGATTCTTATTTAAATACAGAAAGTTACGAAGGATTTATATTATTAATTAATGATCTAACTTCCAAAGTAAATTTAACTTATAAAGTAGTTTTCGTTATACTTAGTCTGCCAAACAGTAGGCTTTATAAGCAGTGAATCTATGAGGTTCTCTATCACCACTGATGTTTTCTTCTATTTACCTTTTGGTTATGTCACGTGGGAGTTACCTGGCTGCAGAGTCAAATTAGCGTGTGAGAGAAATTTGATTTTTGTTTTTCCTGTTTGGAAAAGGAGCATACTGATCACTCAGGAGAGGAGTTCAATACTCTGTCTGTCTATGGGAGAGGGGGAGAGAGAAGAGAGAGAGAGAGAGAGAGAGAGAGAGAGAGAGAGAGAGAGAGAGAGAGAGAGAGAGAGAGAGAGAGAGAGAGAGAGAGAGAGAGAGAGAGAGAGAGAGAGAGAGGAGGATAGCGGGAAAGAGACAGAGAGGGGGTGAGGAGAGAGGAGGAGAGGGGAGAGGGAGAAAGCTCAAAGGCTGCCACTGCTATTTAATTCTAATTATTATTCCGCCCAAATTGCTGTGATTGAACTTCTCTGAGTTTTTCGTCTCCAAGTGAAATGCTGCTCCTCCACAAGTAACTTGTTTTTGGGGGGGGAGCAGAGCAAAACAGTGCAAAGAAAAGCAGCGATGTGCTTGATTTCCCAGTGGCCTCCCTCCCATTTTCTCCACCCTCCTCCCTCCTCTTGTTCCAAATGATTTGACATAATGCTCAGCAGGGAGAAGAGAGTATGTCTGCGATCTCCCTACATATATGATCAGGGAAGTCAAATCAAATCAAATTGAATTGGTCACATTCACATGGTTAGCAGAAGTTAATGCGAATGTAATGAAATGCTTGTGGTTCTAGTCCAACAGTGCAGTAAAATCTAACAAGTAATCTAATAATTTCCCAACAACTACCTAATACACACAAATCTAAAGGGGTGAATGAGAATATGTACATATAAATATATGGATGAGTGATGGCCGAGCGGCAGAGACAAGGTGCAATAGATGGTATAAAATACAGTATATACATATGATATGAGTAATGTAAGATGTGTAAACATTATTAAAGTGGCATTATTTAGCCCGACAGGATGCTCTCAATTGTGCATCTGTAAAAATTATGAAGGTTTTAGGTAACACACCAAATTTCTTCAGCCTCCTGAGGTTGAAGAGGTGCTGTTGCGCCTTCTTCACCGCACTGTCTGTTTGGGTGGACCACTTCAGTTTGTCTGTGATGTGTACGCCGAGGAACTTTCCACTGTTGTCCCTTCGATGTGGATAGTCGGGTGCTCCCTCTGCTGTTTCCTGAAGTCTGCGATCATCTCCTCTGTTTTGTTGACATTGAGTGAGAGGTTGTTTTCCTGACATCACACTCCGAGTGCCCTCACCTCCTCCCTGTAGGCTGTCTCGTCACTGCTGATAATCATGCCCACTACTGTTGTGTCGTCTGCAAACTTGATGATTGAGTTGGAGGCGTGCATGGCTATGCAGTCATGGCTGAACAGGGAGTACAGGAGGGGGCTGAGCACTCACCCTTGTGGGTCCCCAGTGTTGAGGATCAGCGAAGTGGAAATATTGTTTCCTACCTTCACCACCTGGGGGTGGCCCGTCAGAAAGTCCAGGACCCAATTGCACAGGGTGGGGTTGAGACTCAGGGCCTTCAGCTTGATGATGAGCTTGGAGGGTACTATGGTGCTGAATGCTGAGCTGTAGTCAATGAACAGCATTCTTACATAGGTATTCCTCTTGTCCAGATGGGATAGGGCAGTGTGCAGGGTGATGGCGATTGCATCTTCTGTGGACCTGTTGGGGCGGTATGCAAACTGAAGTGGGTCTAGGGTGGCCAGTAAGGTGGAGGTGATATGATCCATTATTAGTCTGTCAAAGCACTTCATGATGACAGAAGTAGTTATTTACGTAGTTCAGTTATCTTTGCCTTCTTTGGTACAGGAACAATGGTGGCCATCTTGAAGCATGTGGGGACAGCAGACTGGGAGAGGGAGTGATTGAATACGTCCATAAACACACCAGCTAGCTGGTCTGCTCATGCTCTGAGGACCCGGCGTTTAAATATTTTACTCATGTCAGCCATGGAGAAGGAGAGGGGGGGGGGGGGGGCGCAGTCCTTATTAGCGGGACGCGACAGTGGCACTGTATTATCCTCAAAGCGGGCAAAGAAGGTGTTAAGTTTGTCTGGAAGCCTGACGTCGGTGTCCATGACGTGGCTGGTTTTCTATTTCTAGTCTGTGATTGTCTGTAGACCCTGCCACATATGTCTCGTGTCTGAGCCATTGAATTGAAACTCCACTTTGTCACTGTACCGGCATTTCGCTTGTTTGATTGTCTTGCGGAGGGAATAACTACACTGTTTATATTCAGCCATATTCCCAAACCTCTTTCCATGGCTAAATGTGGTGGTTCGCCCTTTCATTTTTGCGCGAATGCCGCCATCTATCCACGGTTTCTGGTTAGGGTAGGTTTTAAAAGTCACAGTGGGTACAACATCTCCAATGCACTCCCTAATAAACTCACTCATGAGTCAGCGTATAGATTGATGTTGTTCTCTGAGGCTGACCGGAACATATCCTAGTCCGCGTGATCAAAACAATCTTGAATCGTGGATTCCGATTGGTCAGACAGGCATTGAATGGTTCTAGTCACGGATACATCCTGTTTGAGTTTCTGCCTATAACACCGTAGGAGCAAAATGGCGTTGTGGTCGGATTTGCCGATTTGAGGGCGGGGGAGGGCTTTGTATGCATCGTGGTAGTTAGAGTAGCAGTGATTGAGTGTATTACCCTGGCGAGTACTACAATCAATATGCTGATAAAATATCTGTCGGCACGATGCATGGAGAAGCCAAGGTGGCTGATCCGATTCTGACAACATATCCCGAGAGAGCCATATTTCCAGGAAACAGAGGACGTTACAATACCTTATGCCTCTCTGGAAGGCAACCTTTGCTCGAATTTCGTCTACCTTGTTGTCAAGACACTGGACATTAGCGAGTAGTATACTCGGGAGCGGTGGGCGATGTGCACGTTTACGGAGCCTAACCAGGAGGCCGCTCCGTCTGCCCCTTCTGTGGCGCCGTTGTTTTGATTCGGTTTCTGGGATTAGATCCATTGTCCTGGGTGGTGGTCTAAACAGAGGATCCGCTTCGGGAAAGTCATATTCCTGGTCGTAATGTTGGTAAGTTGACATCGCTCTTATATCCAATAGTTCTTTCCGGCTATATGTAATAAGACTTAAGATTTCCTGGGGTAACAATGTAAGAAATAATACATAAAAAAAACAAAATACTGCATAGTTTCCTAAGGGCTCGAAGCGAGGTGACCATCTCTGTCGGCGCCATCTTGCTATGCAGCCCAAAATATTCAGCTGAAAGAAAAAAAAGGGGGAGTGAGAGACACAGAGGGGAAAGGAGAGAGGGAGAGAGTTAATCATGGAGTGGTAGAGGATGGAGTGAGAGAGAGAGAGAGAGAGAGAGAGAGAGAGAGAGAGAGAGAGAGAGAGAAAGAGAAAGAGAAAGAGAAAGAGAAAGAGAAATAGAGAGAGGAGTGGTGAATGAGTATTTTTCCATAGTGAGGCCACTGATTGAGTGGGACCAGTTCCACCATATAGCCTCTAGTCATATTGACTCCAGCCAGGCTAGGTTGCCGGGACCAGGGGCTGCAATGACTGCAGGCTGCCGGGCCAGGGCTGAAATGACTGCAGGCTATGTGTGGGCTGGCTTCTGCCTGCCTGTCTGTTGGCTGCCGTCAAGGCTAGTATCCATCTAGGCTAGTGCCTGTCTGTCTGTGGTCTGCCTGCCACCCTGCTTGTCTGTCTGTCTGTCTGTCTGTCTGTCTGTCTGTCTGTCTGCCTCCCTGCTTGCCTGTCTGTCTGTCTGTCTGTCTGTCTGTCTGTCTGTCTGTCTGTCTGTCTGTCTGTCTGTCTGTCTGTCTGTCTGTCTGTCTGTCTGTCTGTCTGTCTGTCTGCCTCCCTGCTTGCCTGTCTGTCTGTCTGTCTGTCTGTCGGTCTGTCTGCGCTGGGGAGAGTTAGGAGAAACCCCTGTGAATGTGTTTAGTTTTTCCACAGGGCAAATACCCGGTCTCCCATCTACCGAATTAACGAGATGAGTTCCAGTAGATACTCGTTCTGACAGCTTGTCTATCTCTCCATACCTCTACAAGCTGGTAAAATGCACCGCATGTATCAGACTGTATGAATTTGAATGATTTTTTTAAAGTGGTGTTTGTGTATCAGTAATTACATCCCAAGAAACCGAGAAGGTAAATAAATGTAAATGACGTGTTCAGAACTCACTCAGAACAATTTAATGAATTCCAACACAAAAATAAGGAATAAAAGAAAAAAAATGCTTTAACATGCATTGCTTTTTTCTTATGAAAGAAGAAGAAAATGGTCTGAGGAGTCATGCTGTGCAATATAATTCACGGCTACAGTACATCCTCCAAACTGTCTCCTTTCTCACATTCTTACCCTCCCTCATGTCATTGTATTACACTGAGGGTGCTTGTCATGAGTGAAATACATCTGCCCAGACCTATACTTTAGACTGACATGGTCCCTCCCTCTCTGTCATAAAACTAGACAAGTATTTTTTCTGGCAGTAATCTGTTCATCATCGGCTTCAATAATCTGCACTTACAGTCCATTTCATGCTGAAAGTCACAAGTCAATGGTAACTTACTGTAAGCTTTGTCTATTACTGTACAGGAAGTGAATGTAATTTATTGTGCGGAGTATCTGCTTGACAGGATGTTCTTGACTGTTACCTGTCTATAAATGTTATTAATACAAAGAACAATGTTTTAAATTAAATATTAGCTTTTGTCTGAAGCCAAAAAAAGACAACAAATTCAATTCAAAAGTACTTCAACAACAGATGTACTAACATTGGATGGATTGATTAGGATTCCAACTGTTTCTCAAACTGCCTAATACATACTCTTAGAGTAGGTTTACCCCATTAATGTACTTGGTAATGTAACGTGTTTTTTCATGTAAGACATCTTCTCATTTCACTCATTTAAACATTATGGGGAGGTTTTCCCGGACACAGATTAAGCCTAGTCCTGGACTAAAAAAGCAAGATGAACGGAAAATCTCCAGCCTACATTCTTTCTAGTCCAAGACTAGGTATCCTTGAAACGGCGAAACTGACCTAGCCTAATACATAAACCTACTCAGATGTGAAATGGACAAGGTAGTTGACAGCTTTTTAAGATATTTTGAAGCTATACATGGTTTACGTTCCTGTTATAAACAATGGAGTAATGCAATCTTATATTTTGGGTTATGATATGGTATGAGAGTTATGCTATACTCTTGGGACATACATAAGTTATAGTATTTAAAGCAGAGGCGGCACCACTGGTTCAAATGTTGTGGGGGAAAATGTGCGTCTTTTCTGGGGCCTGGAGCTTTTCCTGATCTCATGACCTGGTCAGGTAAAACTCTGGGTCCAATTCATAGGCTATGATAGGGTCCAACGCTAACTTTTTTTCTCACTGTCACAACTGGGCCAGTTGGCCAAAAACATACTGGCCCGAATAGAATTTCGACTGGCCTGGACATGGTGTAGGTTTTAATGCATTGGGGTCATGCAGGGCCAATAGGTTGGCATGCTTTATCTATAAATCCAGATATTAATAGGCTATATTTATAATAAATAAAATAAAATTGGTGGGTGTTATATTTGTCCTATTTCACACATGTATACGTGTGTATTCATACGCATGTGTGAATTTAACATGTGTTTTTTGCATATCCCAACTCTCCCTGAGACACCCTCGGAGATTGGGGTCACAGCCAGTGTGTGCCATTATGAGTCATTACTCTATTCTTAAGAATTGCATTGTATTAGGTTGCAAGTTCAAATCCCGGAGCTGACAAGGTACAAATCTGTCGTTCTGCCCCTGAACAGGCAGTTAACCCACTGTTCCTAGGCCGTCATTGAAAATAAGAATTTGTTCTTAACTGACTTGCCTAGTTAAATAAAGGTAAAATAAAAAAATAAAAACTTTTATTGCATACATTTTTCTTTTCAAAATATGTATATATATATATATTTTTTACATCTCAAAATAGTATGCTGCCCCTTTAAGAGAACTGTGTTCAAAAGAGATATCAACCTGGCTATCATAGACTAGACAAGATTAATGCTAAAATGTCTTTTTTTGCTTTCTTTTTGTAGACCATCAACAGTAGCAAGCATATTGCTAATATGTTCACTATTAAAGGTTCACTTTTGTAAATCACTTTCCCTAAAATAAATAAGCTCAGCGAGTAGATTGATGGGCCCTTATTTTTGCTCAGGACAGCTTGCGTGTGCTGTGTGAAAGTATCAGTTCATGTACTGCTCAAGTGCTCGAGAAGTTGTCACTCGCAGGAGTGTCGTGGTGCTTGAATGAACGGCCAATCATATTGCTCAAATACAAATAGCACAGCTTTATTCTAAAATGTATTTAAATAAAAAATGATCATCGATCTACACACAATACCCCATAATGACAAAGCTAAAACCTGAAATATCACATTTACATCAGTCATCAGACCCTTTACTCAGTACTTTGTTGAAGTTCTTTTGGCAGCGATTACAGCATCAAGTTTTATTGGGTATGACGCTACAGATTGGCACACCTGTATTTGGGGAGTTTCTCCCATTCTGCTGTGCATATACTCTCTAAATCTGTCACAACATGAGCCTTCCACCACCATGCTTCACCGTAGTGATGGTGCCAGGTTTCCTCCAGACGTAACGCTTGGCATTCAGGCCAAAGAGTTCAATCTTGGTTTCCTCAGACCAGAGAATATTGTTTCTCATGGTCTGAGAGTCCTTTAGGTGCCTTTGGCAAAGTCCAAGCGGGCTCTCATATTCATTTTACTCCATCTGGCCACTCTACCATAAAGGCCTGATTGGTGGAGTGCTGCAGAGATGGTTGTCCTTCTGGAAGGTTCTCCCATCTCCATGGAGGAACTCCGGAGCTCTGTCAGAGTGACCATCGGGTTCTTGGTCACTTCCTTGATCAAGGCCCTTCGGCCCTGATTGCTCAGTTTGGCCGGGCGGCCAGCTCTAGGAAGAGTCTTGGTGGTTCCAGACTTCGTCCATTTAAGAATGATGGAGGCCACTGTGTTCTTGGGGACCTTCAATGCTGCAGAAATTGTTTGGTACCCTTCCCCAGATCTGTGCGTCGACACAGTCTCGGAGTTCTACTAACATTTCCTTCGACCTCATTGCTTGGTTTGTGTGACCTTATATAAACAGCCTTTCCAAATCCTGTCCAATCAATTGGATTTACCATAGGTGGACTCCTATCAAGTCTCATAGCGTTTTTTGCAAAAATGTCCAAAATGTCCAAAAACCTGTTTTTGTTTTATCGTTATGGGATATTGTGTGTAGATTGAGCAGTATTTTAATTTATTTATTCCTTTTGAGAATACGGCTGTAACGTAACAAAATGTCGAAAAAGTCAAGGGGTGTGAATACTTTCCGAACGCACTGTATAATCAATCCATAGCTGGCAGTTCCCATTCAAGTCAAGACGGGCAGCCATTGCTACTGTACCCATAAGTTTAATAACAGTCAAATTGCCAGGGTTAGAGGTTCCAAAACCCTTCTATGGATTATATCAATCAATCATATGTATTTATAAAGCCCTTTTTACATCTGCCAATGTCACAAAGTGCTATACAAAAGTGCCATCTTTATCTTATTATTTATTGTTAATGGCGTCTTTGGTGTGCTTATCAATACACTACCACCTTTTTCCCACTCCTGTCGCTCCTTCTATCTGTGGAACAATGCAACAAGCTGTTCCACAGATTGAAGGAGCGACAGGAGTGGGAAAAAAGTGCTAGTGCATTGATAAGCACACCAAAGACGCCATTAACAATAAATAATAAGATAAAGATGGCAATTCTTAAAGCCCATTTCACACCATAGCCTGCTGAATTTGCAAGATAACTTTTATTTCATTTAGATTTTGCCAAAAATGAAAATGTTACACCGATTCTCCCATGGATTGATGTTTCAGCATTGTCTCAATGAAGAGTTCAGCATTCGACTAGCCATGTGTGACATGCACATGCAGTTACAAGCCTGCTAGAGTTAGCGTCAGGCAGGCGAGCAATATCCACCGTCGTAGTACAGATGAAGCCTGACCTGGAATGTGAAGCTAACTGAAGCTGGCTGGCTTTATAAAAGCCTGAGTAGTATACCACTCTGGTGATACACAATGAGACACACATTGTGAAACATACACTAACCCCCATTCCCTTGTATCTCTCTGTTAGTCTAATGGCTGGTGTTAGTCTAATGGCTGGGATGCCCCTGAGATGTTCAACTAGGAGAGGTACGGAGTCAACTCCACCTATGGCTTTCTCTACATGTGAGTACCCTCCCCTCATCTCCTCAATGGCTCCTCAATGTCTTTTTAGAAGGTGTAGTAATGCATTATTTGCCTTGTCAAGCATCCCATTTCCAACCAGAATAACAGTATTTATACTAGTATGCCTTACTGATAAGACAATGTAAATGTTTTCTCCATCCCATCTATCCCTCTTTCCCCCTTCAGTGTTCCTCTGTAGAGGCCTGCCTCAAATGAATGAGACTGAGGGAAACCCCCCAAGACCACCACCTCATCTCACTGAAGAACAATGAAGGCAAGACTGAGGAGTACAAGTACAGTACCACGGTCTAAGAGAGAGAGGGGAGACATGAATGAGAAGTGCTCAGGGCAGGTGGGTCATGAGAAGAATCACAGACATACACTAATACATGATCACATACAAACGTGTAACAGAGTTAAGAACGTGCCGTAAACTCACTCCACAGCTAGCTTGAAATGTCGCAGATGGGGCCATCCAATTGGTACCTTTTGGGTGGCTTAAACCATTGGTACGTTGTCAAGGAGGACGGTCACATGTATTTGCGAGCAGAGGATCACTGGTTTGAGTGTGGAACAGGGACAAAGGAGGAAGATATACTGTTTTTGCATTAGCACTACACACCTGATTCAAATCATCAAGACTTGATGAGAAGTTCATAATTTGAATTGGCTGTGTAGTGCTAGGGGGGAAAAAATGTGCACCCCTTTGGGTCACCAGGAACAGGATTAAAACCTCTACAGGATAGGTGTCCCTAAACCGGGACGGTTGTTGTTCAATATGCAATAATGTGACTAGAAAACATTGTATACAACAGCCAACTTTCCGGGACATAGACATGTCTTATATGGGCAAAAGCTTACATTCTTGTTAATCTAACTACAGTGTGCAATTTACAGTAGCTATTACAGAGAAAAAATCCATGCTATTGTTTGAGGATAGTGCACAACAACAAAACACTTTTATCACGGCAACTGGTTTGATACATTCACCTCTGAGGGTAAACAATGCACTTCCTGTCACGTCTGCCCCCACTCTTCCCTCCTGGCGCTCGAGGGCGCAGGGCTCCCCAGCACTCCTGCCACCATCATTACGCACACCTGCTTCCCTCGTCCAGCGTGTCAGCCATCAATTGGACTCACCTGGACTCAATCACCTGTGTTATTTCCTTCCCTATATCTGTCTGTCCCCCAGCTCTGTTCCCCACTTCCGCATTAACGTTCGTATGTCGTTTTGTTACCCGTGTGCTGACGCTGTTCCTGTCTTGTTCCTTGTCTATTCCTCATTAAATGTTTAAACTCCCCGTACCTGCTTCTCGACTCCAGTGTTGGTCCTTATATAATAAGGAAGCCATCAAACGAAGCATCGGGGAGTGCTGGCGTTTCGGTTGGTGGTGACGTCGGGTCCGGGGTCCACCGTCGATGGAACCGGGGGTGCCTAAGCCAGCTCGTCGGGCTTCCACGCCCTAGCTGGCTCGAGAGGTTTCCTTGCCCCAGTTGGCTCGGCAGGCACCCATCCCACGTTAGGCCTTATCTGGATCACCAGGGTTTTACGCCTCAGCCAGCTCCCCAGGCGTCTATGCTTCTGCCAGCTCATCAGGCTCCCATGTTCCGGCGGGATCAGCAGATTTTCACGCCTCAGCCGGATCGTCAGGCTCCTATGCCTCAGTCGGCTCGCCAGGCTCCCACACCTCTGCCGGTTCGTCGGGATTTTACGCCCAGCCGGCTTGTCCAGCCACTGTGCCTCGGTCGGCCCGTCAGGCTCGTCCAGGTGGGACGCCGGGTGGCGCCCCTAAAGGGGGGGTACTGTCACGCCTGCTCCCGCTCTTCCACCCTGGCGCTCAAGGGCGCCTGGCTCCCCAGCATTACGCAATCCTGCCACCATCATTACGCACACCTGCTTCCCTCGTCACGCACATCGGCAATCATTTGGACTCAGCTGGACTCAATCCCCTGTGTTATTTCCTTCCCTATATCTGTCTGTTCCCCAGCTCTGTTCCCCGCTTCCGCATTAAAGTTCGTATGTCATTTTGTTACCCGTGTGCTTACACTGTTCCTGTCTTGTTCCTTGTCTGTTCCTCATTAAATGTTTGACTCCCCGTACCTGCTTCTCGACTCCAGTGTTGGTCCTTACACTTACATTCAGTAATATTGCTCTGATGTGTCATAAAATATAGTGTAGTTTTATATTTTTAAAATAAAATGTAGAAACTGGGTTCTACAGTTTGACCCCACTGTTGTCTCTGGCTCCACCCCCTTGCTTCAGGTCCTGAGCTACAGGGAGTTAAATTTGGGTATGTCATTTCAGGCGAAAATGGAAAAAATTGTCAGATCCTTAAGTTAAGAAACACTGTTCTATCTAGACTAATCACATTCCCCACCTCACCTCTCCCTGGCTACGGTATGTAAACATGATCCAACTCTGTGAACACATTGACAATACATTTTTTTTTGTTCACCTTTATTTAACCAGGTAAGCTTGTTGAGAACAAGTTCTCATTTACAACTGCGACCTAGCCAAGAAAAAGCAAATCATCAATTAATTCATGTTTGTTATGTGCACCTGTTTGCTTTCTTTGCTGACCACAAGCATGTATTGAATGAGAGCATTGCTTGTTTTTTTTTTTTAAGTTTCAGTGTTGCTACAGTATGCAATCACAGTAAATGTGACAATATGTTTTTCGGGTGTTTCTCTAGAGGAATCTAGTCCTCGAGTGCAATTAGTTTAATCAGGTGTGTTAGCAGGATGCTGGGGAAAAAATGTAACACCAATCAGGCCCCCGAGTGCTTGATCTGATACTCTCCTGGAGAGTTATCGTCTTGTAGGTTTTCTCCAACCCTAATCTAGCCAAGGCAGCAACTACTCTTCCAGCAAAATCAAGGCAGTTATACATTTTTATTACAAAACATTCACAACAGATTTCATAATACATGAAGTGCATGCCCTCAGGCCCCTACTCTACTACCACATATCTACAGCACAAAATCCATGTGTGTGTGTGTATGCATGTGTCTGTGCCTGTGTTTGTGTTGCTTCACAGTCCCCGTTGTTACATAACGTGTATTTTGATCTATTTTTTAAATCAAATTTTACTGCTTGCATGAGTAACTTGATGTGAAATATAGTTCAATGTAGTCATGGCTCTATGTAGTACTGTGCACCTCCCATTTTCTGTTCTGGACTTGGGGACTGGGAAGAGACCTCTGGTGGCATGTCTTATGGGGTATGCATGGGTGTACTGGTCTCATCACCTGTTGTTTGCATTTCAATAGCTAAGTTGCTTATAAATTACACACAGTGGCAGCTCTAGCCTTTTGGGAGGGCCACCACCTACATTTTTACATTTTAGTCATTTTGCAGATGCTCTTATCCAGAGCGACATACAGGAGCAATTAGGGTTAAGTGACTTGCTCAAGGGCACATTGGCAGATTATTCACCAGGCCACCTGGAAGTCATGGCCCCTGGGCATGTGACCTGTGTGCCCAGTTGGTATACAATCATTGCTACAAGTTTAGATAGCTAGCTAGACTAACTACCAATCTAACAATCGTTAGCTGACATGGCTAATTGAGTGACTGTCAGTGACAGCCATAACATCTACTATTCTTACTTTCAATAGTTAGTTGAGACCCCACTGAGTTCCTAAATGTTTACATGTTTTGGGTCGGGTCCCCTAGCGGCCGAGGGACCTAAGCAACCGCTTATGTCACTTATGCCTGAAACCGGCCCTGTTTACACAATTGCCAGAAAGTCTGGATAAATCAGGCTAAGATACTGCAACATCAGTCAACTGCCATCTTAGTGCAGAACAACATTGCCTGGAAACTGGTATGATTTTGTGATGACACTCAAAATAATATTTGCGATATGGCCAAATAGTAGCGAATACCGAGGATCAAGGTAAGAATTTATTTATGCTTGCATACTATTGTTTGAACAGATGAACGTGGTACCTTCAAGCGTTTGGAAATTGCTCCCAAGAATGAACCAGACTTGTGGAGGTCTACAATTCTGTTTCTGAGGTCTTGGCTAAATTTCTTTTGATTTTCCCATGATGTCAAGCAAAGAGACACTGAGTTTGAAGGTAGGCCTTGAAATACATCCACAGGTACACCTCCAATTGAGTCAAATGATGTCAATTACCTAACAGAAGCTTCTAAAGCCATGACATCATTTTCTGGAATTTTCCAATCTGTTTAAAGGCACAGTCAACTTGTGTATGTAAACTTCTGACCCACTAGAATTGTGATACATTGAATTATAAGTGAAATAATCTGTCTGTTAACAATTGTTGGAAAAATTACTTGTGTCATGCACAAATTAGATGTCCTAACCGACTTGCCAAAACTATAGTTTGTTAACAAGAAATTTGTGGAGTGGTTGAAAAATGAGTTTTAATGACTCCAAGCTAAGTGTATGTAAACTTCCGACTTCAATTGTAGATATACAATGAGAGCATGCTGCATTTGTCACTTTGAATTAGACTGTATGTAATCCTAATTATATCTGTCGTTTTCTGTTTCTCCTTCAACAAAAATGAAATAATTTGCTTGATAGCCCCCATGTAATTTAGTTCATTTAGTTAGCTCACCTTCATTCTTTGCTGAAAAAAAATTGCAGAGAAAATATCTTTCTCGGATATTCAAATGGAAGTCACTTCTGATAAGTAATCTTTCTTGGTCATTCGAGTGTCACTTACAATTTTGTGGATTTTCTTAAATGCCTTCTTAAAGAATTCCTACAGGACAATTCCTACACATCCTTCCAGCAAGAAAACTAGCGATCGGATCGCGGTGCCATCTGCTGACCATTTAGGGAGTTGAGTTCTCAACCGGTGTGCCAAATTTCGTACCGTAATATGGAATATTGACTGAGAAATGAATAAGGGAAAAACTGACTTTAACATGGATTGCTGGCTCAAAACCTAATATAGACGGGACTATCGTCGCCTCCATAATATACTGTAGATGCTGGTTTTTCTTTTTCGCTCATAACCAAAAAACTGTAATGAAAGTGTGAGGTTATCTGTGTGTATGTGTGTGCACGCGCACATGTGCGTATGTGTTTGTGTGCATGCTTGGTTGTGGCCTGTCAGGTCGTAGGTTACCTTGGTAATCAGGTTAACATGATCTACATAGATTGAGATGGCACACACACACACACAAAATAATACAACCTCCAAGTCCCCAGCTTTACCACATGCTCCTGTTTAAATGGAAACATACCACATTTAAAACCACAAACACACACCCGACACATCCCCACACAGCAAGGCAGGCATTGAGCGGAGCAACAGGGGGGAAATGTAAACTGGGATGTTAAGAATAGCTAATGGTGCGTCAGGCATTTCAAAGGTTTCCGTGTTTCCTTACATCATGTTCCAAACTCTGACACCATCCAATCAGATATGAAATCCCCACTTGATCCCAAAGAGGAAACATTAGGGGGAGTGAAACGCTATATAGTATTTCCCCGGGTACTTGGCTCCGTGCTGATAGGAAGCTGCGATGACTTTAATCTTTCATGCTGGATAGGGTTTGGTGTAACCGCCCAGATCCTCCAGACTCAAGCCTCTGCCTTGTGATTAGACCCCCGTGTTGGATCATCAAAGTGGGGGAGATGTGAGCGGTGACAGCCCGTCCATCTTCAACAAAGTCTGGAGCTCCGTCGCTAAATATCCAACTCAACACTACACACACCACTTCTAATGTTGAACTAGTATTTACTCCCATATTCTGATTGGCTGTTTATATAGTCCAGAGAGCTGGGATGGGGACCTCCAGTAGAGCAGTGATCTAGCTTAGCAGGATTCATTAGAGAACACATCAGTCGTCAGTCGGTGTGTGATGTACATCTGTATGTGTATCTGTCATTTTCTATACTACCAAAGAAGTAGCATTAACATGGGCCTTCCCTTGTCACCTACAGAGAAACCCCAAAATCGCCACAGACCAAGGGCATAACAGGCCAGCATATCTTCTCAATACGATCACCACGCCAGTCTATATACATGTACATGGCATCTGATTGGTTTCTTATCAGTCTCTGTCAGTGAATATGGCCCACAGACAGACAGAGCCACAAGGACCACCACACCAGGATCCATTGTATGTGTGACTAAGGGTTGAGCAGGGTGGTCCACGGTGGTCCAGGCCCTGAGACAATAGGCCGGTCCTGGGGCATTGTGCTGGGATCCTGGGGGCTTTGTGGGAGACTGGGAGTAGGACTGGTTGAATTAGCCCCTGCCATCGCTTGTCTCCTCTCTCCTCATGATGTCAGCTAAACTGTCAACACCAACTGGTTCTCTGGTCAGTTGAACACTGATGAATAGATCAGCATTGTCACCAGACATAATATAACATTCTCATTATTATGTAATTGCTAAGGATTTCAGCATTGCCTGGACTCTCTCTCTCTCTCTCTCTCTCTCTCTCACTCTCTCCGTCTCCATCTCTGTCTCTCGCTCTCTGCAGGTCCACAGCCTTCACACAGTGAGAGACGGAGAGAGAGGAGCATCAGGGTGTGAGGATGTAGCCTGTGTCAACACAGGTTACCTCTGAAGACTGTTTTATCAGCCTCCAATTACACCTAATTGGATTGGTAGTCACCCCTTAAATGAGGTTGCCTAATAAGAATTCCGCCATCAGAAAACGGTGTGGACAAATAATGAATAAATATTTGAGGTGTTGGAGCTCCACTGTGTCTCGCACTCGAAGGAAACCTCTACAGATATCCCAATTAAGTTGAAATTCTGGCATCAGAGTAAACAGATGAAAACACACAAAGACAAACACGCACAACACACACACACACACATGTACACACACCAGGTGACAAGGCACAGCTGAAGGTAAAGGAATGCGCTGTTTGCTTCCCTGAGATTGAATATTTAACAGAGTGTGTGGTTAAAAAGTAACATAATGCTCCAACATTGACAGCAGTATTAATTTTTAACCAGCCAAGCAGGAATTTATTCAGCTGTGTTCTCTGGCATTTCTGGTTTAGCATACAGAATTAGGACACAACATGAAAGCATGCAGGGAATTTGAAAATGAATCACAAAGTCCAAACGGACACGCTGGTGTTGTATCTGGTGGCTTTTTCAATGAAGGATGTAGTTCATTGTAGTTTTCTGGAGCTGTTGTTGTTGTTTTAAGTTCTTACATCCTATTACCCACAAGGACACTGACTGAGACAGAAGATATACTGATCACATCTATATTCCCTGGAAACAGCCTTTTTGTTTTCACACACAATGTTTTTCAGATGAAAATTTGCCAAATAGGGAAGGCTTTTTTCCCTCCAAAACAGCATATGCAGATTCTTTTATCAAAATACATTCCAACAGAGAATGTAGAAATTGGAATAAAATGCGTTCCACAGAGAAGTGCAGGGAAGGGTTATGGGGTTTGAGGGGCCTTAGTTTGAAGTTTGAGGGGCCTTAGTTTGAAGCCTGTAGAGACGTAATAAGCACGCATGGTTCTTCAATCAAATTGAGTCTTGATGCTTGAGACTTTGGCCTTTGCTATAGAAATGAAATGTCTCATCCTGATAATTGCATTGGGATATTGAGATTGCATTGCCACAGGGCAGAAACATAACCCACCACCACTAAACTCCTTGGTGGCTGAATGAAACTATAGAAAAGCTACAGTTGGTCTGGATTGTGTTTGAACCTCGTATTATGGAAGAGAATCAAGTGGCGGCATGAAGTGGAAGAATCCTTTTTCTACTCTTTCATCACTGGAGAGAACATGTGATCTGTTGGTGTAGCCAGCCATGCATACCAATGCATACAGACAGACAGAGAAGTCACTTCAATGTATAGTACACTAAAGTCAATGGATGCACAAACTGTATAGAAATAGCAATGGAAAAGATTGAACAGGAATACTGTACCCCTACTGAAAATCTAACTGGGTTAAATTTGTCTAAAAACATGCATTTTCCTCAGACTAGGCTGTAGATATAAAATACTAGCATTATGAGTTGTGGATGCTAAACTATTTTGTGAAAATGTATTATTCAACCTATGATTCAAGGCAGTGATAAAGATGATACAGTAAAATGGAAAGGATGATTGTTTAAGATATTTCATTTGGCCACCACAGAGGCACCAATAAGGTCCCTCTCTTACCCGTGCAGCCGTACAGGGCAGATTCATGTGGGAAGCATCGAAGGGGAAAGGGGAAGACCTTCTTTTAGATCAACGCTATTTTCATTGTAGCTGTTTATATAGTGTTTCAAACACCTTATATAATGTATGGTGTCAATATCACGTGTTATGGATAATAATTAAGATATGAATACATTAACATGTGGGACATGGGATGTCAATGAAATTGCGCAGCCAGCCACAATAATGAAGGCATTTGAAAATGTTTTGTTATTTGTTATTTCAAAAAGAATAACACCAACATCTGTTTTTTACAAGAAACTCACCAATCAGCAATAGAAAGTGAAAGGTTTGGGTGAGCTTGGGATGAGTTGGCGTTCTCCTTCACCTTCTTCTCAAAATCCAGAGGAGTATCAATTCTCATTGATTAAACAAAAAGTCAAATTTAAGTCTACAAAAATGACTACAGACCAAAATGGAAGTTTTATAATGATTAAAAGAAAACTGGAACAAGAAAAAGTAACTTAAATGAACTGTTATTGCCAAAATGAAGACGACTCAAAGTGAATTAATGATGATTTTAATTGTGTGCGGGATGCAACTCTAGACAGGTCATCAACTAAACGATATCCTCTTCCTAACACGTCTAAGGTATTAAACCACAACATCAAAGAGATAGATCTATGTGAACTGTGGAGATAGAAACATCCAACTGAAAGACAATACTCCTATACTCACATCCACAACTCATAACAAAGATTTCACTTTTTTATTGTGAACATTTCTTTAATTGACTGTGTTTCTGAATGTAAAGACCTTCGTAGAATAATTATGGACCATAGCCCATTGTCCTTCACGTTAAAACTCAAACCTCCTATGCCAATAGCAAAGCAAAGAAATAAGTTCAGTCAGAGTTCCTCTGTCCAGTGTCTGTGTTCTTTGGCCCAGCTTACTTTTAAATTTTTATTGGCCAGTCTGAGATATGGCTTTTTCTTTGCTACTCTGCCTAGAAGGCCAGAATCCCGGAGTCGCCTCATCACTGTTGATGTTGAGACTGGTGTTTTGCGGGTACTATTTAATGAAGCTGCCAGTAGAGGACTTGTGAGGCATCTGTTTCTCAAACTAGACACTCTAATGTACTTGTCCTCTTGCTCAGTTGTGCACCAGGGCCTCCCACTCCTCTTTCTATTCTGGTTAGAGCCAGTTTGCGCTGTTCTGTGAAGGGAGTAGTGCACAGCGTTGTACAAGATCTTCAGTTTCTTGGCAATTTCTCGCATGGAATAGCCTTCATTTCTCAGAACAAGAATAGACTGATGAGTTTCAGAAGAAAGTTCTTTGTTTCTAGTCATTTTGAGCCTGTAATTGAACCCACAAATGCTGATGCTCCAGATACTCAACTAGTCTAAAGAAGGCCAGTTTTATTGCTTCTTCAATCAAAACAAGAGTTTTCAGCTGTGCTAACATAATTGCAAAAGGGTTTTCTAATGATCAATTAGCCTTTTAAAATGATAAACTTGGATAAGCTAACACAATGTGCCATTGCAACATAGGAGTGATGGTTGCTGATAATGGGCCTCTGTACGCCTATGTAGATATTCCATTAAAAATCTGCCATTTCCAGCTACAATAGTCATTTACAACATTAACAATGTCTACACTGTATTTCTGATCAATTTCATGTTATTTTAATGGACGAAAAATGTGCTTTTCTTTCAAAAACAAGGACATTTCTAAGTGACCCCAAAATTTTGAATTGTAGTGTACGTATTCAACACCAGTCAACAGTTTGGACACACCTACTCATTCAAGAGTTTTTCTTTATTTTTACTATTTTCTACATTGTACAATAAATAGGTGACTACCTCATGAAGCTGGTTGAGAGAATGCCAAGAGTGTGCAAAGCTGTCATCAAGGCAAAGGGTGGCTACTTTGAAGAGTCTAAGATATAAAATATATTTTGATTTGTTTAACAATATTTTGGTTACTACATGATTCCATATGTGTTATTTCATAGGTTTGATGTCTTCCCTATAATTCTAGAATGTAGAAAATAGTAAAAATAAAGAAAAACCCTTGAATGAGTAGGGGTTGGTCCAAACTTTTGACTGGTGCTATATATATCTATTTCATTTGAAGAGCTTAGAAAATGTCTAAGATGGGTATAGTTTCTCCTGAAAATACAACAAAGTGTATTTTCTTGTGAGAATGTACAAGTGTTGCTCCTTTTCATTTTCTTGCCATTCTAAGTAGCAGCCCACCCTCCTTGTCCTATCACAGGTGCTAATGATTATTTGGCAGCCACCAGTGCAAACAAATGATTAACGTTAGTGTTAACGAATTGCCTCGTTTGCCTCTGCGAACCCATTCTCATTGTTTTGCTAATGGCGGCTTCAGTGTGAGCAGATTGCCTGAAACATTTCCTATCTATAAAGATAATGTCCTAATTCCAGTGAGTAAACAACACAAGCCACTTAGCCTATGGCATTATTATTCTACCAGACACCTGTCTGTAACATTGTTCATTCATACAAAAGAGGTTAGTGTTTGCCAGGGGTTATTAGCAAATAGCTCACTTAAACAACCACAGCATAGTCAGTAAAAGCCAGGCCGCACCAAAGAGGGTGGATTTTATAAAGACGACGCAAAAAGGCCTTTGACCATTGAAAAAATGTTCACAGTTCCAGTCTACTTATGGTACCAATGGGCACCAATGCGATGGCAGCTGGGTCTGGTCTACTTAGTTCATTCGCCACGCACCAACCATAAAAAAAGGAGCCATTGAAAGAGACCTTTACACAGTTGTTGACATGGAACCAATCTATCCTCCTGTTACATTGCGGAAGCTGCTAGATCCTGTAGAATGGAAGATATTAGGATCCAGGGTGTGACACAGAGCTGTATAGGGCTGTGATATGGCTACCTAATGATCCATAGAGTCCAGATTACTGCCAGGTTATGGGAACCAGGACTGTAGTCAACCACTGGAACTGTGGTCAAACAGGACAAACAGGAAAGCCACAGTTAGGTGAGACGTGAAACCTGTTCCCATTCGCTCTGAATGGATGGATGCCTGGACATAAACCACAACAACCTGGAAACACTGTGACCTTTGACCTAATGTTTACATCCTTCCTAAAGGTCAACTGATCTCACTTCGTAAACCCCCCACTAACAAAACCTCCTCCGCCGGAATGAGCTAACCAAATAATTATTTCCCATTGTGTACATTGTTGTTTCCTGAGCAGGGGTTTGGTGGTTTCCCTCTCAGTGGTGACTCACTTCCTCCTATAAACACCAACAGACAGACAGAAGAGAAACTAACGGCCACGTCTACATGGTGCAGTAGATAGTTTAAATAGTTTAAATCTGTGCAAAAAACACTGTAAAACTCATTATAATCTGGCAGTGTGATTTAATTTGACACTTTTCGTCAACAATGTGCTTTGGAGTACTTGCCAGGTCCTTAACTCCCAAATATATGTCCATTTGCCGTTAAGGAAAAACATATTCTGCTATCACTTCTTACCCAGAAGGCATCCAGTTCTCCGAGCACTGAATTTTATCCTGTCTCAATGTCAGATTATGCCAGTGAACACTTCATAAAAAAACGAAAAAGTATGAAAATGTATGCACTCACTACTATAAGTCACTCTGGATAAGAGCGTCTGCTAAATGACTAAAATGTAACTGTAATACAGTAGGTTAGCCTTATTCCACAACATTAGGCTACTCCCTGCTAAGCTTAATAAATCCTGTATACAGTAGGGGTAAATTAAGTCAAGGCAATGAAGATGCTAATGTACTTAGCGTTAGCGGTAAACAAAATGAGATTACTAGGAAGCAAATTCAGAATTTGATTTACTTAGGCTTAACGTAAACAGCCTGTCAAACTCCTTTAAAAATACTCCAAATGTGTATTTGACTTAGTCAACAAGCCAAGGAATTATTTCTTTCTCACTGTTGAGAAATGCTATTTGGCATTTGTCACTGTAATTGCCATCTGCAGTGAAAAGGGTAAATTTAGCACGATTCCCCTCAATAATAATGCCCAGATGGATATTGTTGATATGTTGTCGTTTACTTATTGTGTTTGAGTCCATGTAAGATTTTCACTGTATCATGCAATCACACCTGCAACCCTGTACATGTGACTATTAAACACTATGAATCTGAGTGACGGGGATAAACAGATAAACAGAATTAGAATATGGAATGGAACAATATAATTAAATATAAACAGATAAACAAGATTAGTATAAATAAGTATACCACACACATAAATGCTTGGCAATTGAGCACCTAAATGTTAGTTATCTATGTGCATATATTTTGCCCACATTTGCATAATCCACAACATAATCCAACGAAGAAGCAGATAACAAGCTGAAGACAAGACTCTACTCCTTATGGGACTAGAAACTGTTAAATGAGATGGAACCAACGAACCAGGCTTAGTCCCTCAATCGTATTATTATGATGAGATAAATAGGATTTTCAAGTTAGGAGTTGGGATTTTCTGTCATCTTTTTTTTCTAGTTCTGATGACTACAGCTGTAAGTCATATTATGTCTACGTCCGTAATGGCACCCTATTCCCCTATAGGCCCTGGTCAAAAGTAGTGCACTAAATAGGTATTGGGTTCCATTTGAGACTGAGACTTCTCTCTCCTCCTCAGCGCACCGCAGGGGGAAAGTTTCCAGTGTCTCCCACATAAAGACCAGGCTAATTACATGTCAATAATTCAATGCTTAATTTTAATGACCATGCAGGAGAGTTCAGTTCCTTTATTCTCTGCTGAACGAAGGAAGGAACGGAGCCTGGCTGCCGATGTGATTAGCAGGGATGAAGGGATGAAAGATAAAGCTGCAGGGAGAGAAAAGGAGAGAAAGGGAGGGGAAGATAACGTTAGGATCTGCTATTCTGTTTTTCCTCCTTCACCCTTCCGAGGTGGCAAAAGGTCCCCCTGACTACTGAGTCGACAGATTTGAGTGTGGCTGGGGCACACAGCGAGGGGGAGGGGAAGGGGGGAGAAGGGAAGAGGGAAGAGGAGGGAGCAGGGAGGGGGGAGGAAGGAGGAGGGGGGAGGGGGAGGGGCGTGCTAGAGATATGGTCTTCTTGTCTCCACGAGCAGGTGAATGTAAGAATGAAAACATGTACATGAGCTATACCAGTCAGGTTCATTCATCATGCATTCCCTCCTCTTTTTTATTTCACCCAATTTAGCAATTGCTTAAAAACCTACAGATCTCAAAAGGTGCATGTGAACAAGATTGTGTTGCTCCTTCGAAATGCCAAAAAGCTTTCCTGGTAATATAATATTTTTTGGGGGTAAAAGCCAGTCCTGAACCTGATCTAGGTATTATTAAACCATATTATCCTGAATCACAGCAAAACCAGCAAATTTGGTTGAGAGAGGAAGAAAGAAAATGCGTCAATTCTACTCTCTCTGATTGGTCCTATGAAGGACCAATGAAGGCATCGCAGTAGGTTTTCCTGACAATGGCAAAACTTCCTTAGGGCTGTAATCAGGGGTGAAAGTAAGCCGGTACTGTCAGGTACAGAGTACCAGCAAACTAAATAGTGGGGGTACACTGTGCCGGTAAAGCATGAGCCTATCATAATAATTAAAAGAAAGATGCCAAGAAAACTTTAGGCTATTACACTATTACCGTAATTTCCGGACTATTAAGCGCACCTGAATATTAGCCGCACCCACTGAATTTAAAAATATAGATTATTTTGAACATAAATAAGCCGCACATGTCTATAAGCCGCAGGTGCCTACCGGTACATTGAAACAAATGAACTTTACACAGGCTTTAACGAAACACGGCTTGTAACAAAAAATACAAAATTAGCAGTAAGCTTTAGTTGTCTTTTTGCACTGAGTCAATTCCTCACGCTGCTGTTTCCAACGTCTTATCATCGACTCATTATGACCAAGCTCCCGTGCAGCAGCTCTATTTCCTTTTCCAACAGCCAGATCAATCGCCTTCAACTTGAAAGCTGCATCATATGCATTTCTCCGTGTCTTTGCCATGATGAGGGTGACAAAATGACTACTGTAATCAGAATGAAGTTTGAAGTTTGAGAGCGCTCGATTTAATCTAAACAGTAAACAAAAAAGTATTTTGACCTTAACCCGTTCGGCAATTTCATTGGTCTAATGAAAGCTTCATGCCGCCAAAAAACTGAGCACGTCACACAATGTGTTTTTTTGGAGAAAAAAAAATTTGAAAGCGGGAAAAATCCATATATTAGCCACGTCATTGTTTAAGCCGCGGGGTTCAAAGCATGGGAAAAAAGTTGCGGCTTATAGTCCGGAATTTACGGTACTTATCATTATTGCATGTCACCCACATGAAAAATGTGCGAATTAACATGAAAACGTGTGGAATACGCTCCAAAACGCAGAGATGGCCGAGACCGAGACGTGTGCAGACAGTGGACTCATGAATTCAGGTTCCAAGTGTAGGCCTACTGATTGGGAATCACTGAATGTGATTGATTACACTTGTTGGTGTTTTGTTAGAGATGTCTCTTTCCATTCCTCAAATGGCGGGTGCACAGTGACCTGTATGGATGAGGTAATTGTTTTAGAGTGGACGAACGTGGGAGATAGCCAGGCTTACCGGAGCCTTTGAAGTGATTGTTTGACAATCCGTTGAAAACATAAAAACATAAAAGGTAATACCTTTTAAAAGATAAACAACATGTCTTTACTATTAGGCCCACAGAGATCCTATTAAATTAATAGGGATTCTATGTTATTCTATGATTAGCACCCTCCCCCACCAAAAAAATCTGTACCGGGAAGAAAGTAAATCTACTTTCACCCCTGGCTATAATGGTGGCTGAGCCCCAGCCTTTGTCCCCTGATTAGCCAGCCTATTCAGAGCTCAGCTTGCTAATTGCATAGCCTGTATAGCTAGCCTGCATTACCCCGCATTACTGTAAGAATTAACAAGACACAAATACTGCGGCACCCAGGAAATCTCTTTCCTTCTCCAGCCCGGCCAATCCCTAAGTGGTGGTCCCCCATGCACTGAATAAGAGCTCTCTCTCTATATCTGGCTGGTTCTTGTTCTCTCTCTCTCTCTCTCTCTCTCTCTCTCTCTCGCTCTCTCTCTCTCGCTCTCTCTCTCTCTCTCTCTCTCTCTCTCTCTCGCTCTCTCTCTCTCGCTCTGAGAATAGAATTCACAGTTCTGGCCATTGGCAAAAATTGCGCTATGTAGGTAAACATATGGTAAATGTCATTTGGCAGATCGTATCCAGAGTGACTTACAGTATCTCAGTCATATCTCAGTCATAGTCAAGTACATTTTTCCTCAATAAACTAGCTAAAATGTAGTCATTTGAAGCTGCCTCATAATTAGGACCTACAATGAGTGAGAGAGAGAGAGAAAGAGAGACACAGAGAGAGGGAGATCCCCGAAAGTGCTTGTCACAAACTCAAACAAGCACAATTATATTTTGAGTTATACAGTTGTTGGAAGACATTTCTGTGTGCTGGGAGTGAGTTAGAGTTCTTCAGCGCTAACAGCTGATGCTCGTGACAGTAATGTTTAAAGTTCTGCTCTTCTGGAGCCTGTATGGTTCCACATGGGAACCGAGTGTTATTGCTCAGAGCAGATAGGAGACAAATGAAGGATAATCAGCGAAAACACTCTTACGTTTTATATACCACTCCTACTGACACATAGCCTAGGCCTACCCACTGCAGTGACTATTAAATAGTAATGGTTTCTCTCTTCTTCTCTCATTTTCTCTGTGGCATGTAACTTGGAAAGGTTAGAGGGAATAAAATTAGCCATTAGAGGACTGCTAGTTACACAGATTTATAAAGTATTTCACTACAATTGGCCAATGGGTTGACTTCTGAAGTTGTCTATTATGTATTTGAAAAAGCCAAGCTGCCATAGGGAGGATTAGCACCCCTGTATGACATATGTTCAACCCTAGTAGAAATGTGTGGAATGTCTATTGGGCTTTAATGTGTGTTTACTCACCTGTCAATCTGTTTTCCCTTCTCTAACACACACACACACACACACACACACACACACACACACACACACACACACACACACACACACACACACACACACACACACACACACACACACACACACACACACACACACACACACACACACACACACACACACACACACACACACACACACACTCGCACACAGAGACACAGAGACACAAACACGAACACACACACACATTCCGCTGCTAAGTCTTAAGCGTTGCCTATGCAAACGCTAGTACATTAGCCGCTCCACTCAGTCTTATTCTTAGCTCCATGGGAGCCCTAGCTGTCTCCGGGATCCTTCACCTGAATGGTCTTTGTTTCCCACTGACCCTCTCTAGAGCAGGTCGCTGCCCCAAGCCATTCCACCCCGGATTTACACTCATCAGGTTTCAACCTCTCAGAGAGAGAGAGAGAGAGAGAGAGAGAGAGAGAGAGAGAGAAGAAAGCGAGAGAGAAGGAGAGAGAGACAGAGAGAAGGAGAAGAGAGGAAAGAGAACGAGAGAGAGAAAAGGCGATAGAGGGAGAGAGAGAGACAGAGAGAGAGTGGGGGGTGGAGGGAGAAGGGGAAGAAGAAAGAGAGGGTTCAGAAGCTTAGGTAAATCCACCATGTTCTCTGTCAATCAAATATCAGTCACTATGGCAGTATGCCTGTCCCTCAGTAGAACTTGTGGTCTGACGACATAACGTCTATGTCCCAAATGTCACCCTGTTCCTGTACTACATACGGAATAGAGTGCCAATTGGGCTGCAGATTATGTCTCTCTCAGCCTCTTTCTTTGTATGTCTTTTATAAATGCAAATGCATTCAGGGCCTAAACTATACAATCTGTGATTTTTTCTTTACTTTTGACAGATTGAAATATCAGAATAACAAACTGCTATTTCATATCTGAATTAAGCTTTGTGGTCAAAAATTTAGACTTTGTTGAGGCTACAAAATTCCACACAAGCCAACTGGGTTTGGACTTTTTAGGGTTTGTTCACGCTACAGAGATCCTATAAACCAGTTCTATATGTAATTCTTTGTTTTAGCCTTTCCCTGTTGATCTCTCTATGCTCAATGTGTTGATACTGGCACTGTTGGTTTGATATCTATATATAAGATCCATATAACCATAAATCATACACTGGGACAGCAGACCCAAGTATTCCTTTATTTACACTGGCAGAAGAACTCTCAGCTACAGCACATTCTGAGAATGAGTTATAAAAATAACAGCTTCTTCTTCATTCATGAAGAAAGCAGTAATAATTAATTAGAATGACAGGTCATAATAAACTATAGCAGACTTGAGATTGCGGGTGGTGGTAGAAGTCAAATCTAAGGCCCTTTGTATAGATTTGTCATAACCGTCGTAGTGAGTGGACCAAAACGCAGCGGGTATATGTATGCTCATCTTCTTTTATTGAAAAAAACAAAAACAAAAAACACTTATACTACACAAACGACGAAAAACAGTCCTGTAAGGTTCACGGACAATACATGGAGACAACTACCCACAAAACCCATGGAAAAACACCCCTACTAAATAGGACCTTCAATTAGAGGCAACGAGGAACAGCTGCCTCCAATTGAAGGTCAACCCAAGAAACTTAAACATAGAAATAGACACACTAGAACAAACATAGAAATATACTAACATAGAACATAAACCAAAAACCCCGAAACACATAAAGCAAACACCCCCTGCCACGCCCTGACTAAACTACAATAACAAATAACCCCCTTTACTGGTCAGGACGTGACAGTACCCCCCCCAAAGGTGCAGACCCCGTATGCACCTCAACCAAAACACAAAATTAACCCCAACTAAAGGGAGGGAAGGGAGGGTGTCTACCGTCACCGACGGCTTCTGTGCTACACCCCCCCTTCCCAAACCTCCCCCCACGGAGGTGGCTCTGGCTGCGCCGGACTGGCGGGCGACTCTGGCCGCGCAGGACTGGCGGGCGACTCTGTCGGTTCCGGACTGTGGGCCGTCGCCGGAAGCACTGGACGGGGCACTGTCGCCGGAAGCTCTAGACGGGGCACTGTCGCCGGAAGCTCTAGACGGGGACTGCGCACTGAAGGCCTGATGCGTGGGACTGGCTTTGGAGGCGCCAGACTAGTGACATGAACCACAGGGCTAGTGCGAGGAGCAGGAACAGGACGTACTGTACTGGGCAGGCGCACTAAAGGCCTGGTGCGTGGGACTGGCTTTGGAGGTGCCAGACTATTGACATGCACCACAGGGCTAGTGCGAGGAGCAGGAACAGGACACACCGGGTCTTGAAAATGCACCGGAGGTCTGGAGCGCACAGCCTGCACAACCCCTACTGGCTGGCTTGTCAACGTAGCCCTGCACGGGCGGAGTGCTGGCACAGGGCGAACTGGACTTTGCTGAGGACTGATGGCTGCCGTGCGTAGAGCAGGCGCAGGGTAGCCTGGGCCTAGGAGACGCACTGGTGGCCAGATGTGCTGCGCCGGTGCACTTCTCCCTGGCTGGATGCCCACTCTAGCACGGCACTTGTGGGGAACTGGTATCGACCGCAACGGGCTTTGACTGCGTCTGGGCAATACAGTGCGCATTTCCGCATAGCTCGGTGCCTTCTTGATCAGTTGCTCCCCATAATAAGCACGAGGAGTTGGCTCAGGTCTATTGCCTGACTTAGCCAATCTCCCCGTGTGCCCCCCCCAAAAAATGGCTGCCTCTCAGGCTTCCTTGCCAGCCATGTTCCGGCATAGCGTTCCCGGTCCTCTCCAACCTTACTCCATGGTCCTTCTCCAGCTAGTATCTCCTCCCATGTCCAGGACTCGAGATAGCTCTCCTGTTGCTCCTTCCTCCGCTGCTTGGTCCTTTTTTGGTGGGTAGTTCTGTCATATTCTTCGTCATCTGAAGAGGAGAAATCATCGGACCAATACGCAGCGTGGTAAGTGTCCATACTTATATTTATTTACTGGTGAACACTGAAACAAAACAAGAAAACGAACGACACATAAAACAAACCCCCCCTGCCATGCCCTGACCAAACTACAATAACAAATAACCCCCTTTACTGGTCAGGATGTGACAAGATTATTGTGTTTATGCGATCGTAACCACCATAGAGATAATATAATTATATTAAATTGAGCGATAACGACACTGTAAGAGCTGGATTACAGGGGTGTAGTCGATGGTATACGCAGGTAAACACCGTATACCAACTTATTTTTCAGTGGCCATTGCATATACTCACTTCTTAATCCCCACAATGCATATCAAAGTATTGTAGTGGAGGTATAGACCGTATCAATAAATAAGGTTGATGGAACAGATTCGAATATTTAGCCAAAAATGTTGATAAACTATTATTTCTTCACATTTTAGGTGCAGCAACGTGCACACACGGCAGTAGACCTGTGCGCGAATGTTCGAAAATGCAATTCAAGGGGAAAACACTGTTCTAAAATGCCCTGCACACATGCAAGCATTTTCATGGGCAGAAATGGAAATATGAATTAGAAATTTTGAAAGAGGGGAGATCAAAAGATGCAGAAACTATCATTGGTTGCTAATATGACTAGGATAATGCCTTTGGCTGCTAGAAAATGGAAAAAAGTTGAAAGAAAACCAATAGAACGGGAGAACGCATTTGAGGAAGTCTTTATAAAATAATTGCCTCCACGTTTCTATGGGGAGATTTTTTACTATAGGCCTCATAATGCGAAGTAAAACTTTCAGGTTTAAAACAATTTAGGAACAGGTCAAATATAGCAGTGCTAACCGTCTTCTGGTAGATGGAAAGGCTTTCCCAAAAACCATGTCAATTAAATGTTAACTATTAGTGAAATAAATTCCCCAAAACCATGTAAATTAAATGTTAACTATTAGTGAAAAAAAATATAAACGCAACAGGTAAAGTGTTGCTCCCATATTTCATGAGCTGAAATAAAAGATCCCAGAAATGTTCCATACACACAATTAACGTATTCATCAAAAATGTTGTGCACAGATTTGTTTACATCCACCTGACAAGTGTAGCATATCAAGAAGCTGATTAAACAGCATGATCATTACACAGGTGCACCTTGTACTGGGGACAATAAAAGGCCAGTCAAAAATGTGCAGTTTTGCCACACAACACAATGCCACAGATGTCTAAAGTTTTGATGGAGCATGCAATTGGCATGCTGACTGCAGGAATGTCCACCAGAGCTGTTGCCAGATAATTTCATGATCCACTGCAGGATCATCTGAGACCAGCCACCCAGACAGCTGATGAAACTGTGGGTTTGTAACAACCAAAGAATTTCTGCAGAAACTGTCAGAAACCATCTCCGCATGCTTGTCGTCCTCACCAGGGTCTTGACCTGACTGCAGTTCTTCGTCGTTACCGACTTCAATGAACACAGTTGAATTTTATCAATGGCAATTTGAATGCACAGAGATACCATGATGAGATCCTGAGGCCCATTGTCATGCCATTCATCCGCAGCGATCACCTCATGTTTCAGCTTGATAATGCATGGCCCTATGTCGCAAGGATCTCTACACAATTCCCGGAAGCTTAAAATGTCCCAGTTCTTCCATGGCCTGCACAATCACCAGACATGTCACCCATTGAGCAGTTTGGGATGCTCTGGATCGACGTGTACGACAGCATGTTCCAGTTCCCGCCAATATCCAGCAACTTCGCACAGCCATTGAAGAGGAGTGGGACAACATTCCACAGGCCACAATCAACAGCCAGATCAACTCTATGCGAAGGAGATGTGTCGCGCTGCATGAGGTAAATGGTGGTCAAGCCCCCACCTTTTTTTTAAAGGTATCTGTGACCAACAGATGCATATCTGTATTCCCAGTCATGGCAAATCCATAGATTAGGGCCTAATGAATTTATTTCAATTGACTGATTTCCTTATTTGAACTGTAACTCAGTAAAATCTAGGAAATTGATGCATATTGAATTTATATTTTTGTTCAGTGTAGCTACAAACTATCCTATGCCTACCTGACAGAATGATATCATGATTATTTACATCAATACAGAATCCATCTTTGCAAACGTGATCTCATGTGCTACAGAAACACTGCTAACCAAAAAAACAGTGCTATGAGTCTGTGCATTTGAATTAAAGGGTAACTACACCAAAAAAATCAACATTTCTTAGATTTTTCCCAGACCTCAAAAGTGGTTTCCAGATGTAGTTTAAGTATTGTTATGGACATAGAACATCCAATTTTGTTGTTTTTCTCTTTAAAAAAGTCTGACTTTGAGTGCAAAAAAGCAGATTTTTTATCAGAAACCTGTGAATTTCTGAGTCAGTTGACAGCCTAAATTATCTTTTTCAATAGTAGGCCTACTATAAGGCAAATTGACAGTACAGCTTAGGTTGGCCTAACTGTGAAAGACCAATATGAACAGTACAGCTTGGGTTGGTCTGACTGTGAAAGACCAATATGGGATTCATCATTTAAGGTCATTCAGAGTATATGGCACTGTTTCTCATAGAATTTTTCACACAGGGATCCTTCGAGAATTTTGGGCCAAAATGTGTGTACTACTACACTACTGCTGGGTTACAATATTGATCTTGACTTGCACTTCAACTCTCTCAGTCTGTGGTACAATGGTCCACTTACCTAATCCATTCTGTCTGGAGACAGCTATCTTAATGTTGTCACTGACTGATAAAGGCCTCTGTGATTCCCTCTATATCTATAAAGCCAGATAACATCTACAACTCAGAGTGAAATCTTTATTGCGTTTCCATCTTACCTTACCTCGCTGATTCAATCAGTCATAGTAAAACAATCCTTCACCTCAAAGGAGTGCCGCTCTGTCATCCCCCTACCTAATTTAAGTAACACCCCTGTGCCATGCACCCCAATACAGAAATGCCTAGCCGTGTCGTTATACGTGAATTCAATTAGTCTAATTACCATTGGGCAGAAATCCTGCTTTAATCTGTATTGTATCATTAGAGAAGCTGATCAAGGACTGAGGAAGGCAGGACACACACTCCTTAAACGTCTATCAACATGAACACGCTCCGTCTAGTCTGGGAAATACATCAGAAAACACAAACACAAACACACACACACACACTCACACAAACACACTTCTGCTGTCACTGTCTGTGTTCCCTGTTCTCGTGCGAATGAAAAGTCCAGCACCCCTAATTACGTCTGTGACAAACCAGAGTGACACTGGGGAGAAATTGGATCGCATCACCAACATGGCTTCTGATACCGAACAGTCATCAGGACAGAAGTGGCCAGCATCCCAAATGGCACCCTATTCCCTTTATAGTGTGCTACTTTTGTCCAGGGTCCATAGATCACTATAAAGGTGTTAGGGTGCCATTTGGGGCAAAGACGTGTCTAATGATCTGATGCTATATCTATCCAAATGATTCACTCTGTACATTTTACATTTGCACAGGCTGGTTGGTCTAATCATCATCTCTTTGGTAAAATGTTACTTATCTGTAGAGAACAAACTGATATTCTCTATGTGACCTTTTAGCTGAGTTAGTGGTGTCCCATTTTTATCTATCTCCGTGTCCCCGGCTGCAAAAGTAACACTCCAAGTTCCGGAAACTTACAACAGGAGAGATATGCAGCAACAGAAGGACATTTTGTGGAGCACAGCACGTTATGTTTGTAATTGGAATGTGTTACTAAGTTCGCACTGTGCAATAAAGATAACCCCTTCTTGATTCCATTAAAATCCCAGGGGCTCTGAATGTGTAACTGTCTACAGTGCCTTTATAACATTGAATGTAGGAAAGTGAAAGGGTTGTAATGTTTTCATGGTGGATGCAGTGGGAGGACACAGCCAACTGCTGTGGGAGGACCAGAAAGAGGTCAAGGTTTATCTACAGGTTCATCTGTGAAAGAGACCTTGGTCTCAGCATGGCTCCCTGTTAAAATAAAGGTTAAATAAAGAAACCTTGGTTTACTAGTGCTGCTCAAAGGTTAACATCAGCTACAGGGAGCCATAAACACACACACTCACACACACACACACACACTCACACACACAGCAATAGAAAGCAATACACACACAGCCATGAGCAGAATTTCAACAACCTCAGAGTGCATCACCATCAAGACCAGGCAGTCAACCATTAGTTGTGAGTCCCCCACAGTATTTCATCTATAATAATATGGTAAACATATCCAAGCCACATAGGTAATTGTGGTATTCATTATCATGTCCATCATTCATTATTCAGTATGGCATCAACATGCCTGCCACTCTGGGTAGAAGGGGGCAGATGAACCAGTTTGAAGTGTGGGGTGTTACCAGTCCATGGAGAGATGTGTGTGTGTGTGTGTGTGTGTGTGTGTGTGTGTGTGTGTGTGTGTGTGTGTGTGTGTGTGTGTGTGTGTGTGTGTGTGTGTGTGTGTGTGTGTATGTGTGTGTGTGTGTGTGTGCGTGTGTTTGGAACACATGATCACATGTAGTCTCAGGTCATCCATGTCTCTGTGTTTGGGCCGATAGGAGAGACAGATCCTTCACTCCTAACGTTCCCCCTCTCTATCTCACTTTCTCTACCCTTCTCATTCTCTTTCTCCCCCCAGCTCTCTCTCTCTCTCTCTCTCTCTCTCTCTCTCTCTCTCTCTCTCTCTCTCTCTCTCTCTCTCTCTCTCTCTCTCTCTCTCTCTCTCTCTCTCTCTCTCTCTCTCTCTCTCTCTCTCTCTCTCTCTCTCTCTCTCTCAACATGGTCCCCCTTCCCCAATACCACCCACCCAACCAAGAGTCTCCTCTCTGCTCTGCTCACCCCAGCTCACTACAGATGTTCACCAGGAGAACTTCAAACACAGATCTCTCCTCGTCTGCAATTCCCCAATTCAGTCAGTCATCATATGAACTGGATATGAAGGCAAAATTAATAAATAAGCCCATGTTTACCCACACTGTTTATCTATATAAATAAACATCTCTTAATCCTAGTGCTAATGAGCATTACAGGTGCCCAGGGAGGTTCGCTTGAGGTGTCTGCCTGCCTGTGATATGTTTGTGTGATATGTGTGTGTGTGTGTGTGTGTGTGTGGTGTGTGTGTGTGTGTGTGTGTGTGTGTGTGTGTGTGTGTGTGTGTGTGTGTGTGTGTGTGTGTGTGTGTGTGTGTGTGTGTGTGTGTGTGTGTGTGTGTGTGTGTACAAGGGGAGTGAGGGCAGGCCAGCCTGTCTGGTGAGAGCTGAAATGTCTGCAAGGTTGTTGTGTTGTACATCTGCTCTTGCTCTCTTTCGCTCGCCGAATTTTGGTTCCCGTCATTCCGCTTTGACGTTCTCTCCTCTATATAGTAGTTTTCCGTCTGGTGGTCATCCTTGCCCTCGCCATCTGTTCTGCAGTCCACACATAAAGATGGAGAGAGAGAGAGAGAGAGAGACGGAGGAGGTGGACCAGCAGACCACTGCTGTGAACGGTATTGCTCAGTCCATTAACGAACATTTGGGACAGGAAACAGTGAGAGAGAGGACCTGATATCATCCTCAGGTTCTTGACAGGATAGGGGAGAGAGAGAGGGGGAGAGAGAGAGAGAGCGAGAGAGAGAGAGAGAGAGGGGGAGAGAGAGAGAGAGCGAGAGAGAGAGAGAGAGAGAGAGAGATACAAGCAAACTATCAAATTAGTCAGCAGCGACCTTTGACACTTTGAGACACCCAGGTAAAGGTGGTCTCTACTGAATAACCTGCACCAACACCTGTCCCACCCTTCTGTCACGGTCAGGAGGACATCATAAACAGGACATCATAAACTCTGTCTGACATGTGACTATACTCTCTACTGTAAAGAGGAAGGACAGAGGAAAAGCAATTTCAAGAGAGAGAGAGAGGAATTCATAAAATATTCTAAAATTGGATGCATACGAAATTGGAAAGTGATTTGGCCGTCCAGCCCACCCCAGCTCACTAGACCTACAAAGAGGAGACACTACATCACACACCCAGACATGTAACCCGGACATCCAGACAGGGTCAGGGGTCAGCTCTGGTAGAACATATATCACCCTCCAGAACGTCTAATGTCTATCTATGGTATAATGATGGCACTGAGGCCAGGAAAAGTAATTATGGGATAGCGTTCTCTAGGTTAGTATTCCCTCCATCTGTTCTCTCTTTACCTGGAAGGCAACTTCGCTCTCCATGTGTCAGGCAAACTAGGCCTCCTCTCAAATTACGGACCAGGTTAAAAAAGCTTTTCACTGTGTGTGTTTCCTGGAGGGAGGAAGGGAACTCTCATTGGGCTCACTAAGAAAGAACAAGATGCATTCTCTTTTACAAGAGGAGCGGTAAATCTGACATGGGTGTCAAATAGCAGCCCATACCAGCCAGACACGTACCGAAGAATACATTGGGAAACGGAATAGTCATGTATCACAACGCTTCATTTAACGTACAGCGCACAGTGGTTCCAAGATTATAACCAAAAACAGCTTCTGTTAAGCATAATTGGTTTACTTGCCTGAACATTTTTTGACAGTACATAGTTGTAAATAATGAACCCTGTTGACAGCATTTAATGGCCCATAGTGTGAAGGAACACACACACACACACACACACACACACACACACACACACACACACACACACACACACACACACACACACACACACACACACACACACACACACACACACACACACACACACACACACACACACACACACACACACACACACACACACACACACACACAGGTAGCTAAGGGAGGATTTCCTGCCCTGCCTCTTCCCAGCAGTAGACTGATTAGAGGGGACGAGGGGTTGGCCATGTTTGTTAAGGTAATGGACTGAAGGTGAGGTAATTCACAGGGTACACACTCTGACACCTCGGAGTTCCACAGTGGAGGAGGCTCTCCCACAACTTTACACACCCACTCCCTAAGTCTACGCCCCACTCCCTGCCTCAACCTCCCCATCAGCCACAGGCTCAACCTTACCACCACCCCCAGCCACCAAGCCCTCAGCCCCCACCCCCCACCCCCAACCCCCGCACCCACCCCCATCCCCGCCCCCAGCTCAAGCCTCAACCCCAGCCTCACCCCAAGCCCCACCTGAAACTGATTAGCAGGCCAACCCCTGAGCACACAGACCCATATGGGGAGTCTCCAAGTGGGGCTACGACCGGGCACAGTGAGGCCTCCAGCCACCTCCTCCATCTCTATAGAAAGGAGAGGCTGAGCAAACACAGCTAATTAAGACTTAACAAGCACTGCTGGTTTAGCATGAGTCTGCTACATGCCATATAGGTTCTTGGAATTGTGTTTGGTAGATTGGGCTAACATCTCTCTGTCTGAGTGCTTAGCCCTTTACAAGATAAAGTTGTATTACTGTATCTTTCCCACCATCTCTGGGTTACGTCAATACACACAAATCAAATCAAATCAAATTTATTTTTATATAGCCCTTCGTACATCAGCTGATATCTCAAAGTGCTGTACAGAAACCCAGCCTAAAACCCCAAACAGCAAGCAAAGCATGTGAAAGAAGCACGGTGGCTAGGAAAAACTCCCTAGAAAAAAACTCCCTAGAAAGGCCAAAAACCTAGGAAGAAACCTAGAGAGGAACCAGGCTATGAGGGGTGGCCAGTCCTCTTCTGGCTGTGCAGGGTGGATATTATAACAGAACATGGTCAAGATGTTAAAATGTTAAAATGTTCATAAATGACCAGCATGGTCAAATAATAATAATCATAGTAGTTGTCGAGGGTGCAACAAGCACGTCCGGTGAACAGGTCAGGGTTCCATAGCCGCAGGCAGAACAGTTGAAACTGGAGCAGCAGCACGGCCAGGTGGACTGGGGACAGCAAGGAGTCATCATACCAGGTAGTCCTGAGGCATGGTCCTAGGGCTCAGGTCCTCCGAGAGAAAGACAGAAAGAGAGAAAGAGAGAATTAGAGAGAGCATATTTAAATTCACACAGGACACCGGATAAGACAAGAGAAATACTCCAGATGTAACAGACTGACCCTAGCCCCCCGACACATAAACTACTGCAGCATAAATACTGGAGGCTGAGACAGGAGGGATCAGAAGACACTGTGGCCCCATCCGATGATACCCCCGGACAGGGCCAAACAGGCAGTATATAACCCCACCCACTTTGCCAAAGCACAGCCCCCACACCACTAGAGGGATGTCTCCAACCACCAACTTACCGTCCTAAGACAAGGCCGAGTATAGCCCACAACGATCTCCGCCATGGCACAACCCAAGGGGGGGCGCCAACCCAGACAGGAAGACCACGTCAGTGACTCAACCCACTCAAGTGACGCACCCCTCCCATGGACGGCATGGAAGAACACCAGTAAGCCAGTGACTCAGCCCCTGTAAAAGGGTTAGAGGCAGAGAATCCCAGTGGAAAGAGGGGAACCGGCAAGGCAGAGACGGCAAGGGCGGTTCGTTGCTCCAGCCTTTCCGTTCACCTTCACACTCCTAGGCCAGACTATACTTAATCATAGGACCTACTGAAGAGATAAGTCTTCAGTAAAGACTTAAAGGTTGAGACTGAGTCTGCGTCTCTCACATTGGTAGGCAGACCATTCCATAAAAATGGAGCTCTATAGGAGAAAGCCCTACCTCCAGCCGTTTGCTTAGAAATTCTAGGGACAATTAGGAGGCCTGCGTCTTGTGACCGTAGCGTACGTGTAGGTATGTACGGCAGGACCAAATCGGAAAGATAGGTAGGAGCAAGCCCATGTAATGCTTTGTAGCTTAGCAGTAAAACCTTGAAATCAGCCCTTGCCTTAACAGGAAGCCAGTGTAGGGAGGCTAGCACTGGAGTAATATGATCAAATTTTTTGGTTCTAGTCAGGATTCTAGCAGCCGTATTTAGCACTAACTGAAGTTTATTTAGTGCTTTATCCGGGTAACCGGAAAGTAGAGCATTGCAGTAGTCCAGCCTAGAAGTAACAAAAGCATGGATTAATTTTTCTGCGTCATTTTTGGACAGAAAGTTTCTGATTTTTGCAATGTTACGTAGATGGAAAAAAGCTGTCCTTGAAACAGTCTTGATATGTTCTTCAAAAGAGAGAACAGGGTCCAGAGTAACACCAAGGTCCTTCACAGTTTTATTTGAGACGACTGTACAACCATCCAGATTAATTGTCAGATTCAACAGAAGATCTCTTTGTTTCTTGGGACCTAGAACAAGCATCTCTGTTTTGTCCGAGTTTAAAAGTAGAAAGTTTGCAGCCATCCACTTCTTTATGTCTGAAACACAGGCTTCTAGCGAGGGCAATTTTGGGGCTTCACCATGTTTCATTGAAATGTACAGCTGTGTGTCGTCCGCATAGCAGTGAAATTTAACATTATGTTTTCGAATGACATCCCCAAGAGGTAAAATATATAGTGAAAACAATAGTGGTCCTAAAACACACACACAACACACACACACACACACACACACACACACACACACACACACACACACACACACACACACACACACACACACACACACACACACACACACACACACACACACACACACACACACACACACACACAAATAGTCTTATTTTCAATGTGAAGAAAAAACTGCTTGGGTCAACACATTCATTAGTTTAATGAGTTAAATTGTATTTTGGTTGACTAGATCTTATAGGGACCATTTTCACATGCTCCCTGACACTGAGTAACTCAGTGTCTCAGTCTGGGTTGTAAATCAAGACTGAACCCTTTACCACACAGTGAATCATTACCTGTTATTGGAACAGACTGAGTACAGTGGCAACAACACACTGTCTCACCTCACACCTATTCGACCATGCCCTCCCTCCTCCTCCCTATTGTTATTGTGTGTGTGTGTGTGTGTGTGTGTGTGTGTGTGTGTGTGTGTGTGTGTGTGTGTGTGTGTGTGTGTGTGTGTGTGTGTGTGTGTGTGTGTGTGTGTGTGTTTTCACACATCTCAATCATTGGTGTTTATTGGCGCTTCTGGAAGAGTAATGGATATCTCTCCTCCAACACACACACACGCACACACCACACGTCTGGTTGGTATCGTCCTGCCTCTGAGCCTAATCAAAGGTAAACACCCATTTAGACTGTTCTTATCTCCTATAGTAAACCAGATCTAATCCCAGTCACACTATGTCTTTAAAGAACATAGGTACCATATCTCTACACACACAGGCAGACTGATGAATTAAAGTGTGTTATTTTATTAGATTAGTGTGTCTGCTGCATGTGAAAACTCCCTCACATGACAAAGACCTGGCTCCAACCCAAACACAATACTACTCAACCTTAACCACCACTTTTCTGCTTCAGTCGTTCATTCCAGTTCTTGGGACTATAAGGTTCCATCTGCAAAAAGATGATTCTTAGATAATTGGCTTGAAAGTTCTGAACCCTCATTGGTTTGAATGATGTCAGTTAATGTTATCTTATATTCTTTTGAGAACATTGAACAGACTATATCAGGCTATATCAATAACTCCATTTTGACAGAAATACCTTATAGTCCCAAGCTCTCGCATAATTCTTGGACATGATAACGGGAGAATAAAATACACTGATTCTTACATCATCCTTACTAAACATCAGGTAACGCGACAAGATACCACATTTGATTCATATGTAAATAAACGTTGTATTTAATATTACTCTAGTTTTAGGTCAACAAGTGCAATTTGAGTTTACGTGGCTTTAATATTGTTTATAGCTTGTTTATAGCTTGCCAAATGCAGGCTACATAAAAATGTCTTCAGAGGTTGCATATCTAGGTAACATAATTCTTTCTGTGTCCCCTCAGACTGGGGCTCTGCTCTTCTACACTGGGTCTGCTACACTGGGTCTGCTACGCTGGGTCTGCCACACTGGGTCTGCTACACTGGGTCTGCCACACTGGGTCTGCCACACTGGGTCTGCCACACTGGGTCTGCCACGCTGGGTCTGCTACGCTGGGTCTGCCACACTGGGGCTGCTACACTGGGTCTGCTACACTGGGTCTGCTACACTGGGTCTGCCACACTGGGTCTGCTACACTGGGTCTGCCACACTGGGTCTGCCACACTGGGTCTGCTACACTGGGTCTGCCACGCTGGGTCTGCCACGCTGGGTCTGCCACGCTGGGTCTGCCACGCTGGGTCTGCTACGCTGGGTCTGCCACACTGGGGCTGCCACGCTGGGTCTGCCACGCTGGGTCTGCCACACTGGGTCTGCCACACTGGGTCTGCCACGCTGGGTCTGCTACGCTGGGTCTGCTACACTGGGTCTGCTACACTGGGTCTGCTACGCTGGGTCTGCTACACTGGGTCTGCTACACTGGGTCTGCTACACTGGGTCTGCCACACTGGGTCTGCTACACTGGGTCTGCCACACTGGGTCTGCTACGCTGGGTCTGCTACACTGGGTCTGCTACACTGGGTCTGCTACACTGGGTCTGCCACACTGGGTCTGCTACACTGGGTCTGCCACACTGGGTCTGCCACACTGGGTCTGCCACGCTGGGTCTGCTACACTGGGTCTGCTACACTGGGTCTGCTACACTGGGTCTGCCACACTGGGTCTGCCACACTGGGTCTGCCACACTGGGTCTGCCACACTGGGTCTGCCACACTGGGTCTGCCACACTGGGTCTGCTACGCTGGGTCTTTGAGCACAAATGCGGGAAGTGCAGTATAAAGGAATAAGGGAAGCATGGAACCCAACCACAACACCCGAGAGTCTCAGAAGTGAATTGAAAATAATAAAGTTCTGAACAGATGCAGTAATCAAATTTCTACCCTTTCAAACTTGGAATGCTGGAGCTGTGAGTAACCCAACTCTGGATTTAGTCTGCGGATGTGGGTTGTATCAAATGGCACCCTATTCCCTATACACTGCACTACTTTTGGCCAGGTCCTGTAGGGCATTGGTCAAAAGTAGTGCACTATAAAGGGAATTGGGTGCCATTTGGGATGAAATCATGGACCAGAGTGGTGAGGGTCCAGTTGGTGGATGGAGGGAACACACATAGCCCCCGTCTCCATGTTAATTAATATGTGTTCAGCAGTAATACCCTGTCACAGTGTAAGTGATTCTGATAGTCATCTGCTTGCTCTCTGCTAGTTTGTTTCATTATGGTCCGTTCAGAAACCAAACACCTGTTGTCAGCCTTTTAACCACTCTGCATTAACAGGCTTCGTTTTTAGTTCTGCAAGCATTCAACACTAACAGATACTAAAGGACGGTGCCAGGGGTAGGCTATATGGCTAGGGCAGGCGAGCCATTGGCTATTTATAAACATAGTATTACACCTTTAATATGTTTTGTAAAAATACATTGATTTTATCCATTGTTTATCACATTAACATATAATGTTTAATTAATGTATTGCCTAAACAAAGCTTGACACCAATCAGGGTAGCTTATGTCCAAAAAACTGAATTGTCATGAAACAAAGTAGTAATTGTTTATTGCAGTAGGCTGTAAGTTAATTTAAGCAAACTACACCATCACTTTACAAAGAGTAAACTGGACTGGACTAGTTGGAAGCAGGGGGTATGTTGTGCTCTGCCAGTGTTTTACAAACTGTGGTGCTTGTTCTTGGCGTTCACGCAATTACCTCCCCTGCGTGAGCCCTATACAACCGCTAAACAAAACATCAGCACCTCAATTAATCAATAAATACCCCTTTCTCACAGACAGACAACCCCCTGCACAGCCCTATCATGCGCAAACGAACCTGCTGAAGAAGAGCTCCCATTCCATTATGGGTCGTAGTGGTATTTTAATTATTTTGAACACAGTATTTTTAGAAGTGTCAATAGTGAATTTTTTTAAACTGAAAATCGACAAAGGTATAAAATGAAAATACCTTGTGCATTAAATGTGCATTTTCACTTTTACCGTGGCTACTGGCTACTTTTCATTGTAGCTTCATACAAATTACAGTAGCCTATATACATGTGATCAATACTGTGTTACTACTGTGTTACTATTATGGCGTTTCTATTCTACATCTGGTAAACCTATTCAATAATCACCTCCCTTTACGCCTTGTGTTACACGTCACGAACACTCCATTGCATTTATAATAGAATTGGTCAAACATTACCGTAGGCAACTGAAAAACAAACTAAGGCTATTAAACAAAACGCTCTAAGAAAACTTGATTGACTTATCCCAAAGTCCCGCCCCTGCTGTCTGATTAGTCAACGGAGCATGGGGGAAGAACTTCACGTCTCCAATATAAATACTGAACGTGGCGTCCGTGGCACCACGAATTGTATGGGCAATAGAACATAGAACACACACAACGAATGTAGCCACTGCTTTTCGAGAAACAGTAGCCACGAATTTTAAACTTCTATAATTGTTTTAAACGGAGCATGCAAACCAATTGAGGGGGAATAGCCTTGGTCGAGGATAAGCTACAGGATAACCACAGCACCCTTCTCTTTTTTTACAAGGGAATAAAGCCGGGTGTTCTGCATCTCTCGCTTCTCCTCAGTCCTCAGCCATCTTGACTGCTCCTGCTCGCCTGAAGGCTATATTTTCTCCTCCCGATCCTCCTCTGAAAGTGTACACGGTTTGCAAATTGCTTGCAACTCCGTGCCAAAAGAGTAAGCGAGATGGGTTCACTGTACACGATCTAATTGGACTGCGCAGGCTCTGGCAAGAGACAGGAGCAAGCAGAGGAGGATTACTGTACTGCTGTTTTATCAACAGAGGAGAGGGATCCGATAAAGGATGGAGTGCTACCTGTTGGGGATATACCTGCTTCTCGCACTTGCTATTTTACCGAGATCCAGCGGCACCACGGCGAAGGAGATCACCTGCCAAGAGATTGCCGTGCCTCTGTGCAAGGGGATCGGCTACAACTATACCTACATGCCCAACCAGTTCAATCACGACACCCAGGACGAGGCGGGTTTGGAGGTACACCAGTTCTGGCCTCTGGTTGAAATCCAGTGCTCGCCGGACCTCAAGTTCTTTCTTTGCAGCATGTACACTCCTATTTGCCTAGAGGACTATAAGAAACCACTGCCACCGTGCCGGAGCGTCTGCGAGAGAGCGAAGGCAGGCTGCGCGCCTCTTATGAGGCAGTATGGTTTCCCCTGGCCAGACAGAATGAAATGTGACTCGCTACCGGTTCAAGGCAATCCGGAGATGTTATGTATGGACTACAATAGGACTCACTCGACCACAGTTTCACCGGTACTTTCTAAGCCCACCAACTATCCGGGTAAGGCGTTTAACCCTAATAAAAACAACAAAGGACATAATCGACCCGGTGTTCCCGGTAAATACAAACCGCCGGCTCCCTGCGAGCCGCAGTGCAAGTGTCTTTCGCCCATGGTCCCGGTAAACACTGACCGGCATCACCTCTACAACCGGGTGAAGACCGGGCAGCTTTTAAACTGCGCCATGCCCTGCCATAACCCATATTTTACGCAAGACGAGAGAACGTTTACCGCGTTCTGGATAGGTCTGTGGTCCGTGTTATGTTTTGTGTCCACGTTCGCAACGGTTGCCACTTTTCTCATAGACATGGAGCGGTTTAAGTACCCAGAGAGACCCATTATTTTCCTCTCCGCCTGTTACATGTTTGTTTCCATCGGGTATATCGTCAGACTAATCGCTGGACACGAAAAGGTGGCCTGCAACCGGGAGTATGACGTGGAACACATTCACTATGAGACCACTGGCCCTGCACTCTGTACTGTTGTGTTTCTTTTGATTTATTTCTTCGGCATGGCCAGTTCTATCTGGTGGGTCATTCTCTCTTTGACATGGTTCCTGGCAGCTGGGATGAAATGGGGAAACGAAGCCATAGCCAGTTACTCCCAATATTTTCACCTGGCTGCTTGGCTTATCCCTAGTATGAAATCTATAGCTGTTTTGGCCCTCAGCTCTGTGGACGGGGACTCGGTGGCTGGAATCTGCTACGTTGGCAATCAAAACTTGGACAATCTGAGAGGGTTCGTGTTGGCCCCCCTGGTCATATATTTATTTATCGGCACTATGTTCCTCCTGGCCGGGTTTGTGTCCCTGTTCAGGATACGCAGCGTCATCAAACAGGGTGGCACCAAAACAGACAAGCTGGAGAAGTTGATGATAAGGATAGGGATATTCACAGTGTTGTACACCGTACCTGCCACTATTATAGTGGCCTGTTACTTCTATGAGCAGCACAACAGACAGAGTTGGGAGATAACCCACAACTGCTCCTGTTTGTTGGAGCATGAACTGAACAAGCCGGACTATGCTGTCTTCATGTTAAAGTACTTTATGTGCCTTTTGGTGGGCATCACGTCAGGCGTGTGGATATGGTCGGGGAAGACCCTGGAATCATGGAGGACCTTCTGCACGCGCTGCTGTTGGGGTAGCAAAGGCACCAGTGGCTCAATGTATAGTGACGTGAGCACAGGACTAACCTGGAGATCGGGTACTGCCAGCTCTGTATCTTGCCCAAAGCAGATGCCATTGTCACAGGTTTAAAAAGAAACCCATGGATGGACTAATGGGCTAATTGTTCCGGAGCTTGGCTAGCACTCTTTTTATACCAGTTAGCATTTTAACATACTGTTGAAGAACTGGTTATAACATTGTAGCCTACCTGGCATTAACAAGAGTTAATTCCTACCCATTCATATGTATAGAACGCGCAGACTGACATTTCTGGGCACATGGGCATTATGTGTTCTTTCTTTTTACGCAAAGAAACATTTAGTTCATAACCCTGTAAGGACTGATTGATAACCTTAACATAGTGCCAGTCAGATATAATTGTATAAATCAATCAGAACAATATCAAAGATGGTTTAAATTAAGCCTTAATAGTGCCCAAATATTATACGTGTCATTTTTTTTATTATAAAAATGTATTTATATAATGGTTATGTACAAACTTGTAAATTCTGTATAAAAGAACATGTATAAGCTATTGTAAATGTGTATAAAGTGTAGAAGATGTCTCTTTGTGAAAAAGCAAATATGACTTTTATTTTGACAATAAAAATAAACATTTTGATAAATGTTAAACTTCCGTGTAACTTTTCTAAAGCTATTTGATTCTGCTACAAATCCCTCCCTACTGGTACTCGGTACTTGGTGGTTCCTTGCGGTCACTCAGTCACCAGGTTGAAGACCGCTGTAATAGATGCTTTTGTGAATCTGAGCAGCAAAGAGAACCCTTTTAACCATCGGCCTCGTAATTAGAGGCAGGGGTTGAGTTGAAGCATCCTCTCTCCATAATGGTTCGAACTCTTCACATGCTTGCATAGGCCCGCTACTTAATTGATTAAAAGAGGACCAAGTTGAATAGAGTTTAAATGTAGGGAACGGATTCTTTTCATCTGTCGGAGACTTTGATCTCGCTTTTTAATGGCAGAGAATAAAGGTGACATGTAGTTAGAAGTGTCCGTCAGATGCGCCAAGGATCCCCTAATGTCCAATTTGCGCGGCTGTTGTTGCTTTGATGGACGCCGTTATTGAATTAAAAGAACTTTAGGGCTCCTCTCTCGCTTTGGTTTGTCAGAGCAGAGCTGCTGAAGCTGCAACTCTTCCCATTTTATAAAGCTGAATCAAAACATCTCTGTCTCAACTCTCTATGTAGCCTATTATTAAGACCGTAGGGTTTTGACATGATATTGAAATGGCAGTGAAAGCTCCACAGCTGGTCTGTTCACATCATGTCACATCTTAGGACACCCCGGGACAGACGTTTTCGCAGCAAATGTATCTTTGTGTCCAAGTAACCCAAATGCATTTGCATAAGATGATACAATATAACCCCACATAAAAGGTGCTCCATTTTTTCAGCAAAATGTAAAATGTGAATGTGATCCTCTGATATTTGAGGTATTTTTCAAGGCTCTTATATGTTTTGTGGCCCGGCTAAGCGTTATTTGGATTTAGATCCATGCAATGGACAGAGATGTCAATTGAGAGTGTTTTAAAGCTAACTTCTGTGAGTAAAAACACTGGACCTAAATGAGATGTGTCCATAACAGAATGTCTGGAATGAAGATAGGCCTATTAACTAACAACTAAGCCTACAGCCATAAAACTGTTATTACAAAGTTATGATACTTTTTGTTTTCATTTACCTGGATCTGTACTCTGACCTGGAGCTTCAACTATCAGTTTTGAGGAAATAATTATTAATTTGTGTTACTATCAACTTTACGCACATGAAGTTGGCCAAACATATCCCGCAGAGGTCATTTAGGTCTATACAGTTTAATTTAAAAAACACTCCTTGTTGACGCAGACATGATTTCATACTCCCACCTAGTGGTAAAAAGAAAGCTGTGCATCTGATTTCCTCTTAACACGTACGTCTATTGAGCAAGCGGGCGGTTCGGGGCAATGGGGCAAGCCCTGGCTTGGCTGATTGTCACAAGATGTAATTATCGGAGAGCCGTCTGTTTCTTAAGAGGATCGTAACCCAAATCTGGGGATGTTATCTAAGAAAGTAAAACCTGAACCCTTCGACTCCCTGGGAGTGTCGTTAAAATGAGCTTCGCATCGTAATCAGAAGTGACTCCAAAAGGCCAAATGGCTGTCCACTCTGGCCTTATGACCCGCACACACAGGGCTCTGGTTGCTGAAAGCCAGATTACGGATTCCATATAGTTCCCTTTTGTTTTCTGAGATGACACTTTTCTTCACACATTGGATTGCTACCTGAATCCATTTCAAATCTGTATTTATTAACGCATGCATGTGTTTTTTGTGGAAATAACCTTTGTGTTCTACTCAGAATAATAGCCACATTTATTTTTATTTTATTTCACCTTTATTTAACCAGGTAGGTCAATTGAGAACAAGTTCTCATTTACAACTGCGACCTGGCCAAGATAAAGCAAAGCAGTGCGACACAAACAACAACACAGAGTTACACATGGAATAAACAAACGTACAGTCAATAACACAATATAAAACAATCTATATACAGTGTGTAAATAGCCTACAATGTATCACCACTGTGGTATCAGACAGAGAAGGTAGCTAGCCTATCCTTCCACCTAATATCAACTATTAACAGAGTGAAATCCTCACCAACAAGATAAAAGATTAAAAGAACTCATCTTGAATCCTCTAGCTTTGTGCAGCGAGGCAAGAAACAACCTCCCATTGCATTGCAGCGATTGACTTGTCTGATTTCCTAATCAGTGGCTGCAGTGAAGCGAAGCATTCGGAGCCTTTATGTTGTTCCTTTTTCTGCCGTACGTGGTAAGAGATGCATGCATTCTGACATGGCTAGGCCGTTAAATATTAATCCCAGTGTTTGATGAAGGAGCAACACAGAGGACTGCAGCGGGTCAGAGCCAGGTTATGCTTATTAAACGCAATCGATCGCTAGCGCAAGCATGCGCACGCACATTCACACACACACACATTCACACACACACACACACACACACACACACACACACACACACACACACACACACACACACACACACACACACACACACACACACACACACACACACAGCCTTTTCATCTCCTAGTGCGTGAGGGGAGATGTGGAGTGGAGTTGGCCTATACATCAGTACAAAGCCTTAGTGAGGATGGAGGACACACAGCAACTCTGACACACACCTCCGATCATTTGCTAGCCAGAAATCAAAACGTGTCTCTTGGCTATAATCAGCCTATATATCACCAACCCCAATCAACCCGTTGTGGTGTGCGAAAATCACAAAAGAGTATAGGGACACAAATGTAATTAGGCATTGGATTAATATTTCCACACAGTGATCTGTGACTATACCACAGCTTTGTTGAATACTCATTTGGATATTTTTTTGAATTATTATATTTTTTGGGTCATTTAGCAAACACTCTTATCCTGAGTGACTTACAGGAGCAATTAAGGTTAAGCGCTTTGCTCAAGGGCACAGACAGATTTTTCACCTAGTCGGCTCAGGGATTCGAACCAGCAATCTTTCGGTTACTGGCTCAATGCTCTTAACCGCTGGGCTACCTGCCACCCTGTCCCTTCCATTTACAGTGAAGACGACAACATTTACAACATAATAAAAAGACCCCACAGCTGTGTATCCGAGTGTATGACTACATCTACTGTATGAGATAGAGCATGCCCTGACCCTAGTGCTCTGTGACTTGCTCATATAGAATGGGAGGGTTCATGACCCCAGACTGGTTTTATGCTCATATTCCCAACAGGCCTGTTTAAAACGCAGATGTTGAGAAATAAAGAGCTCAGCGACATCTGTGTTCTCTCCGATTTTGGAGTTACACCACGAGGGATATAAACGTCACAGAAACTGTTACAGTTGGGCTTGGGATTAAAGTTGCTTTATGATTTCGAAAAATACTAGAAGACAGGCTTCCCCACCCCTGACTCTACCACCTGCCACACCCAGTTGTTTTTCCCAAATGGGAAATTCTATCATTGTGACATCATTTCTTCAAAGTATCCTCTGATCCAATTAAGCCATTTAAACTTCAAAGACCACTTGACAAGTGGTCCGACTGTCCGCCAGTCCAATTAAGAAGTTTGTCTTTACAGTACCTCTAACTTAAGGACAGGTGTCAGCAGAGCCAGAACTGTTATTGTGTGTGACAAAGATGTCATGTTAGCATGACAACAATGACCATGCAGAGGAAGAATGGTCTGCACAACATCCTGCCTCTCAAGAGTTCCCATGCAACCCCCTTGTCCCCACACGGCAAGGAGGAACACAGTGCTCCTTTCCCTCGGGCCCCCTGGTGCTGACACACACACAAAAGGAAAAGTTCTCCTTTTATCTAAAGGACTGAGCTATTTCCCAGACGTTCTTCCACAATGGACAGTTTATAGTCGGACCACTATGATATTCAGGAGGGGAGACATGCTACATGGAGAATACATCTCATACCATCTTGCAGGGGAATGCCTAACTGTGAACAGACCGTATGGCCAAGTGTTCATATATAGAGTACCAGTCAAAAGTTTGGACACACCTACTCATTCAAGGGTTTTTCAATTTTTTTTACTACTTTCTACATTGTAGAATAATAGTGAAGAGATCAGAACTATGAAATAACACATATGGAATCATGTAGTTACCAAAAAAGTAGATAGTCTTATTTGGTAAGATACCAAGTCCATATTATGGCAAGAGCAGCTCAAATAAGCAAAGTACCTACAGTATAAAGACTACAGGTTAGGACAATACCTGCAGTATAAAGATTACCGGTTAGGACAGTACCTACAGTATAAAGACTACATGTTAGGACAGTACCTACAGTATAAAGACTACATGTTAGGACAGTACCTACAGTATAAAGACTATCGGTTAGGACAGCACGTACAGTATAAAGAATACCGGTTAGGACAGTACCTACAGTATAAAGACTACATGTTAGGACAGTACCTACAGTATAAAGACTACCGGTTAGGACAGTACCTACAGTATAAAGACTACCGGTTAGGACAGTACCTACAGTATAAAGACTATCGGTTAGGACAGTACCTACAGTATAAAGACTACCGGTTAGGACAGTACCTACAGTATAAAGACTATCGGTTAGGACAGCACGTACAGTATAAAGACTACAGGTTAGGACAGCACGTACAGTATAAAGACTACCGGTTAGGACAGCACGTACAGTATAAAGACTACCGGTTAGGACAGTACCTACAGTATAAAGACTACATGTTAGGACAGTACCTACAGTATAAAGACTACCGGTTAGGACAGTACCTACAGTATAAAGACTACCGGTTAGGACAGTACCTACAGTATAAAGACTACCGGTTAGGACAGTACCTACAGTATAAAGACTACATGTTAGGACAGTACCTACAGTATAAAGACTACATGTTAGGACAGTACCTACAGTATAAAGACTACCGGTTAGGACAGTACCTACAGTATAAAGACTACCGGTTAGGACAGTACCTACAGTATAAAGACTATCGGTTAGGACAGTACCTACAGTATAAAGACTACCGGTTAGGACAGTACCTACAGTATAAAGACTACCGGTTAGGACAGTACCTACAGTATAAAGACTATCGGTTAGGACAGTACCTACAGTATAAAGACTACATGTTAGGACAGTACCTACAGTATAAAGACTACCGGTTAGGACAGTACCTACAGTATAAAGACTACCGGTTAGGACAGTACCTACAGTATAAAATCCACATGTGGAGACAAGACACTCCTTCGTGGCTGGAGGATGAGCGGTGCTCGATGTAACCTTCCTTTTCTCTCATCCTTTCTCCTAATAGTTTATTCTCTTTCTCCCACCCCATCCTCCCCTCCTCTCTCCCACCAAAAAAACTACCGCATCATTTGTATTTGTATTTGTATTTATTATGGAACCCCATTAGCTGCTGCCAAAGCAGCAGCTACTCTTCCTGGACAGTTTATACCATTTTAAAAACATTACAATCCATTCACAGATTTCACAACACACTGTGTGCCCTCAGGCCCTACTCCACTACTACCACATATCTACAGTACTAAATCCATGTGTATGTATAGTGTGTATGTTATCGTGTGTGTGTGTGTGTGTGTGTGTGTGTGTGTGTGTGTGTGTGTGTGTGTGTGTGTGTGTGTGTGTGTTCACAGTACCCGCTGTTCCATAAGGTGTTTTTTTCATGTTTTTTAAATCTAATTTTTCTGCTGGCATGAGTAACTTGATGTGTAATTGTGTTCCATCTAGTCATGGCTCTATGTAGTACTGTGTGCCTCCCATAGTCTGTTCTGGACTTGGGGACTGTGAAGAGACCTCTGGTGGCATGTCTTGTGGGGTATGCACGGGTGTCCGAGCTGTGTGTCAGTAGTTCAGACAGACAGCTTCGTGCATTCAACATGCCAATACCTCTCATAAATAAAAGTTTCAGCCAGGAGAGATTGACATGCATATTACAAATATTAGCTCTCTGTGTACATCCAAGAGTCAGCTGTGCTGCCCTATTCTGAGACAATTGCAATTTTCCTAAGTCCTTTTTTTGGCACCTGACCACGCGACTGAACAGTAGTCAAGGTGCAACAAAACTAGGGCCTGTTGGACCTGCCTTGTTGATAGTGTTGTTAAGAAGGTAGAACATCGCTTTATTATAGACAGTCTTCTCCCCATCTTAGCTACTACTGCATCAATATGTTTTGACCATGACAATTTGCAATCTAGGGTTACTCCAAGCAGTTTAGTCATCTTAACTTGCTCAATTTCCACATTATTTATTATAAGATTTAGTTGAGATTTAGGGTTTAGTGAGTGTTTTGTTCCAAATACAATGCTTTTAGTTTTAGAAATATTTAGGGCTAACTTATTCCTTGCCACCCACTCTGAAACTAACTGCAGCTCTTTGTTGAGTGTTGCAGTCATTTCAGTCGCTGTAGTAGCTGACATGTATAGTGTTGAGTCATCCGCATACATAGACACTCTGGCTTTACTCAAAGTTAGTGGCATGTCGTTAGTAAAAATTGAAAAAAGCAAGGGGCCTAAACAGCTACCCTGGGGAATTCCTTATTCTAACTGGATTATATTTGAGAGGCTTCCATTAAAGAACACACTCTGTGCTCTGTTAGACAAGTAACTCGTTATCCACATTATAGCATGGGGTGTAAAGCCATAACACATGTGTTTTTCCAGCAGCAGACTATGATCGATAGTGTCAAAAGCTGCACTGAAGTCTAACAAGACACCCCCCACAATTATTTTATCATCAATTTCTCTCAGCCAATCACTTGCATAAGTGTTGTGCTTGTTGATTGTCCTTCCCTATAAGCATGCTGAAATTCTGTTGTCAATTTGTTTACTGTGAAATAGCATTGTATCTGGTCAAACACCATTTTTTCCAGAAGTTTACAAAGGGTTGGTAAGACATGAAGGTCAGTCAATCCGGATAATTTCAAGGACTTTGAAAGTTTCTTCAAGTGCAGAAGCAAAAAACATCAAGCCCTATGATGAAACTGGCTCTCAAGAGGACCACCACAGGAAAAGAAGACCCAGAGTAACCTCTTCTGAAAAGGATTAGTTCATTAGAGTTATCTGCACATCAGATTGCAGCCCAAATAAATGCTTCACAGAGTTCAAGTAACAGACACATCTCAACATCAACTGTTAAGAGGAGACTGCATGAGTCAAGCCTTCATGGTCCAATTGCTGCAAAGAAACCCCTACTAAAGGATACCAATAAGAAGAACAGACTTGCTTGTTCCAAGAAACACGAGCAATGGACATTAGAACAGTGGAAATCTGTCCTTTGAGATTTTTGGTTTCAACCGCCGTGTCTTTGTGAGACGCCGAGTAGGTGAACGGATGATCAACGCATGTGTGGTTCCCACAGTGAAGTATGGAGGAGGAGGTGTGATGGTGCTTTTCTGGTGACAATGTCAGGGATTTATTTAAAATTCAAGGCACAGTTAACTTGCATGGCTACCACAGTAGAAAATAGTAAAAATAAATAAAAACCCTTGAATTAGTAGGTGTGTCCAAACTTTTGATGCGTACTGTATATATATATATATACTGTATATATATATATACACTGCTCAAAAAAATAAAGGGAACACTTAAACAACACAATGTAACTCCAAGTCAATCACACTTCTGTGAAATCAAACTGTCCACTTAGGAAGCAACACTGACTGACAATAAATTTCACATGCTGATGTGCAAATGGAATAGACAACAGGTGGAAATTATAGGCAATTAGCAAGACACCCCCAATAAAGGAGTGGTTCTGCAGGTGGGGACCACAGACCACTTCTCAGTTCCTATGCTTCCTGGCTGATGTTTTGGTCACTTTTGAATGCTGGCGGTGCTTTCACTCTAGTGGTAGCATGAGACGGAGTCTACAACCCACACAAGTGGCTCAGGTAGTGCAGCTCATCCAGGATGGCACATCAATGCGAGCTGTGGCAAGAAGGTTTGCGGTGTCTGTCAGCGTAGTGTCCAGAGCATGGAGGCGCTACCAGGAGACAGGCCAGTACATCAGGAGACGTGGAGGAGGCCGTAGGAGGGCAACAACCCAGCAGCAGGACCGCTACCTCCGCCTTTGTGCAAGGAGGAACAGGAGCACTGCCAGAGCCCTGCAAAATGACCTCAAGCAGGCCACTAATGTGCATGTGTCTGCTCAAACGGTCAGAAACAGACTCCATGAGGGTGGTATGAGGGCCCGACGTCCACAGGTGGGGGTTGTGCTTACAGCCCAACACCGTGCAGGACGTTTGGCATTTGCCAGAGAACACCAAGATTGGCAAATTCACCACTGGCGCCCTGTGCTCTTCACAGATGAAAGCAGGTTCACACTGAACACATGTGACAGACGTGACAGAGTCTGGAGACGCCGTGGAGAACGTTCTGCTGCCTGCAACATCCTCCAGCATGACCAGTTTGGCGGTGGGTCAGTCATGGTGTGGGGTGGCATTTCTTTGGGGGGCCGCACAGCCCTCCATGTGCTCGCCAGAGGTAGCCTGACTGCCATTAGGTACCGAGATGAGATCCTCAGACCCCTTGTGAGACCATATGCTGGTGCGGTTGGCCCTGGGTTCCTCCTAATGCAAGACAATGCTAGACCTCATGTGGCAGGAGTGTGTCAGCAGTTCCTGCAAGAGGAAGGCATTGATGCTATGGACTGGCCCGCCCGTTCCCCAGACCTGAATCCAATTGAGCACATCTGGGACATCATGTCTCGCTCCATCCATCAACGCCACGTTGCACCACAGACTGTCCAGGAGTTGGCAGATGCTTTAGTCCAGGTCTGGGAGGAGATCCCTCAGGAGACCATCCGCCACCTCATCAGGAGCATGCCCAGGCGTTGTAGGGAGGTCATACAAGCACGTGGAGGCCACACACACTACTGAGCCTCATTTTGACTCGTTTTAAGGACATTACATCAAAGTTGGATCATCCTGTAGTGTGGTTTTCCACTTTAATTTTGAGTGTGACTCCAAATCCAGACCTCCATGGGTTGATAAATTGGATTTCCATTGATTATTTTTGTGTGATTTTGTTGTCAGCACATTCAACTATGTAAAGAAAAAAGTATTTAATAAGATTATTTCATTCATTCAGATCTAGGATGTGTTATTTTAGTGTTCCATTTATTTTTTTGAGCAGTGTGTATATATATATATATATATATATATATATATATATATATATATATATATATATATATATATATATATATATATATATATATATATATATATATACACACACATTACCAGTCAAAAGTTCGGACACACCTACTCATTCATTCTACTTATATATATATATATACACTCTGAATCTGAAAGCTGAGGAAGAAAGGCTTTGATCGTTTATCAACGCGTCTATCTCACTGTCTCACATTCACTCAGACTGAATGAACTGAACCCATAGAGTTCATGAAATATAAATTTATTATAAACATTGATATTTATCATCATAAAGAAAGTATTATGAGGTGGTTAGATACCAAATTGGTATGATTTTAAATGAAAAAAATAATTTTAGGTTCATACCACTGGGGGGCACTGGGGTTTCAAGAAAACATCCAAACAAATTCTATATGTTGTCAAAAAAAAATAAACCTTATTCCATTCTATCACAGACCTTATTTCAGGATACCTCATGATTTGATATTTCTAATAAACTTTTGTCAGCTGACTTTCAGTGTAAACACTATAAGATACAAATACTAGGCCAGGGCATAGCTCTTCAGTTGACCATGGCAAATAGATAATAAAACAAATATTATGAAATCAATGTGAAAGAATGTGGCTGGACAATAAAGTAGTTATAACACAGTAATAAATAGTCATCTGTAGAGACCCAAAATCACCTGCAGTAGTCACTTCAGTCTCTTTTGATTGCATTGAATGGCCTCGAAACCCATTTCACCCAACCAATCACAACACCAATGAAACAGAGGGGATTGAATGTCTGTTTTCTTGCTAATACAAACAAATAAAACGATTAAAAAAAATAAGTTGATCAGATACCTGCAATAAGTAGATGAAGACAGAAGGAATTGAATGCCTGTTTCTTATATAATACAAACAAATAAAACACTTTTTTAATTGTGCATCCTATTTCACAGAACTCATTTATCTGCAACAAGTACACTAGATGAAGACAGATCATATGACATCAAGCATCTCACCAGAGAGGAGTTGAGCCTATTGCCCTATGGCACTGAGCTCAGTTCACTCACATTACAGTGTCGTTAGAGACTCCGTGAGGTAGGAGCAAGCTTTGTTGTCACCTTCAAAGGGACCATAGGAGGAGACATAATGGCAAATCAAGATCAAGAGCTATCCCTTTACACAGAGGATCTCCCCATGGCCAAATCAGATTGTACCCCAATCTATGGGGATGATTTATAACTGGGCGGTGGTATACAGTGCAATCCTTTGTTGGTTAGTCACTGGTTAAATACATGTTTAGAAATGTTTAGAAATACGTATAAAGTGCTTATGACCTGTATCTGACAGTCACAATGATGATGACTGCATTCTTTGCCCTAGAAACGAAATCATTGTATAACAAAACAATGAAATATAACCTTAGAAGATTTTTTTTTATTACATCTCAACAAAAACTATTTTAAACCATGTCAGCTAAGGTAAAGGTTAATAAAACATTAAACAGTAATGCTCTGACAAGGTTCTACAATGTGTAAAAGGAATCAAATGCTTCTTTCATGACATATTACGATTGACAGTCAGCTACGAGTGCTGGCACACTGCACCGTGCACACACCGACTCTCACCAATTAATCTGACCATTGAGGTGAATCAAATGCTACAATGACATACTGAAGAGCAAACAGCTAGGTAGGCCACATCAAGTTTACATCCCAAATGGAACCCTATTCTCTATTTAGTGCACTACTTTTGACCTACCCCATAGGGCTCTGGCCAAATGTAGTGCACTATATAGGGCTCCCAAGCGGCGCCGCGGTCTAAGGCACTGCATCTCAGTGCTAGAGGTGTCACTACAGACCCTGGTTTGATCCCGGGCCGTATCACAACCGGCCATGATCGGGAGTCCCATAGGGCGGCGCACAATTGGCCCAGCGCCGTCTGGGTTAGGTGAGGGTTTGGCCGAGGTCGGCCATCGTTGAAAATAATATTGTTTTCTTAACTGACTTGCCTAGTTAAATAAAGGTTAAATAAAAACATTCTAAGTATAGGGAGTAGGGTTCCATTTGGGATGCAGCTCTATTAGTGTCCAGTTGAGTTACACCCTGCACCACCTCACTCTATTTCCAGACTCTGTATATGTCTGAAGCCCTCAGAGGCCTTGAAATAGAGTGACAATCTATCTCCATAAATACAGATTCCAATTGTGTCAGATTCCAACTGTGGATGGGCCAAAGCCCATACTTCATATCTGAGGGGAAGTATATCCTCCAGACCTGGGTTCAAATTCTATTCTAAATCAAATTTTGAATAGCCTGCCTGAAATGCCAGAGGGACAAGGTTTGAAGTTTTGGGACTATTCTGTTGGTTCCATTAAGCCAGGCAAGCTCAATAAAGCACAGAAAGTATTTGAAATTATTTTGAATATTATTTGATGCCAGGTCTGGTATATCATTCCCTACTGAAGAACCTGGCCTGGAGGAGTAGCACCTTACAGGGTCATTGTCTTTTAACTCGACCTGACCACCTGACTTTGTGTCCATCCAAATACGACTCCATCCGCAGGCTGTATGCACATGTCCACCTTGACCCCAGAGCTAAGAGCTAGGCTCTACAGTAATCTTTGACCTTTGACCTAGCTGGGGGCAGGCCCAGGACAGGTCAAGGCCTGTCTTTGTTTACTGACAGTGATAGGGGATCTAACATAGACAGAGAGAACAGGTGGGCAGAACAGTTATAGCTTTTTACGAAAGGTTTTACTGAAGGACACTCGGCTATAATGATAGGCACTAAGGCAGTGAGTCCCTGGCAGTAAGACAGTATCCACGACTGGATTATCTTGTCTCTGCGTCATCCTTAAAGAATATACATTATACAGTTTATGCCAACGCACTGATGGTATAATAACACCATAACTATGTGCATTTATCACATGGTCAGATAGAAATGACAGATACGTATTTCATGTAATTATCCTGGCGTGAAAGCGTAGTCTGAATGTCAGAATGAACTTCAGTCTTACAGCACACTGTGGTCCTATAGGATTTCATTTCTCCAACAGTTGCTGCTGTATTAGCCACATAAGAATCTGTCACCACATCCCACAGAGGCAGGTGGTTTTGATCCTGACATTCTCACCAGCGTTTGGGAGTAGTGAACTACATCTAGTTCAACTAGTAATGTAACTACCTTTTGCAGTAGCTTGGTGGTAGTTGAACTACATTCACATCTTGGCAGTGTTTTATTGTGTTACATTTTATCCATGTAGGGGTGTAGCTAACTATTGAAGTAGGCAATCATTTCCTTTCTTTTTGGCATCAGACCTTTCTAGTTCTCACTTGAAACATCGTTTTTGTGTTTAATAGGCAAAAATTAAACATTCTGTTAACATCTGACTCCAGAGTGATCTGTTCTAGCAATAGGTAGTCTATGATACTTCATATTTAGATATGATTTATCATGAAGTAGTTTGGATGTAGTGAACTACTTTTTCAAGGTAACTTTAGTTAAGTTAATTCTATTTTTAAGGGTCGCTTTAGTGTAGCATAATGAAGTTATTTCAGTGTGAAGTAATTGTTAACTTCGTAAACTATATTTTCAGAGTAGCTTCCCCAACACTGGTTCTCACGTCTCCATCATGGAAATAAATAAAACCACTCTCCTCAGAGCTGCAGCTCTCTCATCATCTCAGTCCAATCAAACCCACTCAGACCTCTTCTCCTGGCCCTCGCTGGTGTTGGACTGCAAGTCCGAGGCTGTCATCTCTACCAGGGTGTACTGACCCACTCTCCTGGTGCACACCGCTGTTCCTGGAGGGACGCCCGCAGCGGTTGCCGTTGGGGGGCACAGGTCCCGTCGTGGGGGCGGAGGCGGTTTGAGGCGGCTGCGTTTGCTAACCCTGATGGACCTGGGTGTCCCAATGGGCTCTACAGGGCACAGAGCCACCTCGCTCCCCTCTGCCTCGGGGCCCTCCTCCTGGGGTGCAGGGTAGAGGTTGTTCCCATTGGTGTTGGTGCCTGGAGGCCCCGAGGAGAAACTAGAGCCACAGCGAGGGGCAGAGGCGTCCTCAGCCTCCCCCAGATGGGGATAGGCTCCCTGGTCAGCGGTGCTGGACTTACTGGCCCCTCTCTTCCGGAAGGTTATAGGTTCCACCACCAGGTTCTGGGGAAGTAGAGGGATGTTAGCCTCCACGCCTCTGCTCCCCCCGCTGGACGGGAGATAGTACTGCTCCTCCTCGTACATCTTCTCCACCAACATCTTCCTCTTGGTCTTCTGCCTCACCGAGCGCTTGATGGCGCAGATGAGATCAGCCACGTTGAGTAATAACGACAGGGCTCCGGCCCCCTGCATGAAGTTAAGCATGACGGTCTTCTCCGTGGGCCTGGAGATGTAGCAGTCTACCTGAGTGGTGCAGGGAGTCTGCTGGCACAGGAACCTCCTGGGGATATAGAACCCAAACAGGTAGTAGTGGGCCACCCCGAACCCGGCCTCCAGCAGTATCCTGAACAGAAGATGGAGGGTGTATGCTCCTGTGAAGCACTGACTCCTGCCATGCTGCGCCTGGAGAGCTGTCTTGGTCAGGGCCGTCTTCCTGAATGACTCCTGCTGGATCCGGTAGAGTGGTTCAGCTCTAACTCTATCTGAGGGGTCAGTAGTGTCGATGGTGAGGCGTGATGTGACTTTATGGATGACGTAGATAATGAAGATGACGTACGGGAGACAGAGAATGAGCAGCTGAACAAGCCAGAAGCGGAACAGAGAGATAGGAGCGAAGATGTCGTAGCAGACGTTAGCACAGCCCGGCTGGATGGTGTTACACACAAAGCGTTCCTGTTCATCTTGGTAGAGGGGGTATCCTGCAAAGAGCAGGACCAGGATCCTTAGTAAAATCATCAGGATCAACCATATCTTCCCTGGAAGACAGTGAAGGTGAAGTAAAGAATGTCAGAGTTTATCACAACCACTCACACTTGCTATTTATTTTGCAATAAATACTAAAGATATGTTTTAATCACATAGTTTAATTTAATTTCATATTGCAGGACTGGTAAAGTCTTAAATTATTTTTTAACTGCTAATAAATGTGTTTATAAGTTTACCAAGAAAATATATCTTGCCTGTACATTTTCATCAAAATTGTTAGGTATTTTGGGGAATATCAATATATTCTAAATGGAAAAAATCCCAAAACATAAAACTTTAAAACTGAATTTTGTCTGACAGGGAGTTGAGTAAGTAGCACTTATTTTACCTATATGGGTCAAACATTTTTCAATCATTCATACCTAACAGATAGGGGAATGTTCTCCCCTTGTGTTTGAGCTTAGACAGACTGACAGACAAAGGCATTCCGATGATCTACTCTATGAGCCCTTGTCAGATGTCAAATCAAACCAATGGAAGGATATAACTTCCAGAACTGACAGAACTGCATTAAACATACATAATCGTATATGCAAAGCAAACTGATGTTCTCTCTGATATTTTCTGACTGACAATCTCTTACAATGAAAAATCCAGTCTGCATTCCGCTCAGTGAAAGATCCTAAAGATACTCACCTACAAGCGTTATGTTGTGGTTTAGACAGATGAAGACCACCTCGGAAGCGCTCTGTCTGCCCATGTTAGCAGATGATGATGAGGAAGGCCCTCTGAAGCCACGCTGTCCCCCTCCAGGCCTGTCTGAGCCTCTTCTCCTCCTCGATCACCAGGACACTGTCCACCCTAACCCGCCTCCAAACCAGGGCAAAAATCGTTCCACAGGGGCCAGTGACCTCCAGGTGAGCAGATTAACTAGACACTAGAGTCCAGTTCTAACAGATGAATCTCTCTTCTAGAATCTACATCAGCCAGACAGCTCCAGGTGATCAGATAGAACTGGTGGATAGTTTCTTCTAACACAACTGATACAAATCTGAACATCTTCCCAAATTCTTGAGTCTCCAGAGTCCGTGGAGTCGACCGTGCCTGACGTCAGCCCAACGTCAGTCCTGTCTTACCGCTGGTCTCTTCCCAACGTCTGTCCTGTCCCAGCGACCACTGTCCTCAGACAACAGAACAGGAGATGGGAGTGAGCCCCATTGTAAGGGTTATTCTTACCCACCCGTTAAGAGAGGCATGTCGACCATCCTGGCATTGCTGAGATATTTTGGTGGCTGGCTGGGTGTCCTTCCAGGAGAATAACAAGCTGCAGGATTACTCATTAAATTTCTGTATTAAGTTCTCAAGCACAATGGAAAGCATTTCAAAGCTAGTCTCAATGTATATCTCTGCCAAGGACATAGAGGGTCCATGTGGCATCTTCTTCACATTGTCATGTTGGCTGGATACCATGGTGAATGATGACTTGTGTTGAATAGGGATAATTCATGGCAAGTTTTAAAATGGCTTTTGTGCGAGACTTGTAAAAAAATCAATATAATATAATAAACAAAATGATAGACGAAAAGCAAGGATGAAAGCTTTAACTGTTGCCATGGGAAAGAAGGCCCACATTGGTATTCCCTGGTATTGTGGCCTTGCTGTCATAAATCCTTTCATCCTCTCAGAGAAGGACATCTTTACTGGACACATGGCATGGGGTACAGACTAGGCTTGTCCCATTAATGACTGGAGATTTATGCTGATTAGTATTGGCAGATGCCAGGCAATAAGCAGTCATAAAGTGTTCTAGTTATTATCATGTACTTGTGTGGAAAAGTGTTCCATGTGTGGAGGATGCTTTGTGGGGATTAAGTTACGGGCTGTGGTGAATACCCAGGGGTATTTAGGTTGAGCGTGGGGGGCCATTGCATGTGTGTCTGTATGTGTGTTTGAGGACTGCAGTGGATTTGCTGTAAATGTCTATAAAACATGGGTAATTACTTATTTTAAAAGGTTGGGAAACAGGTTAGCACGTTGCTATTTGAATGGTTCCATTCAATCAACAAACATGCACGTTAGGGATACACAATGGTCATACTAAAAGAAATGGACCAAAGGAATACATTGACTTCGAGGTGGGCATTACCAGTCAGTTGAACAGACTGTATTGCTTTGGTCCTTGTTCAACCTCATTGGCTTGATATAAATGTAGGATTTCTAACTGATTATCATCTCTCCCTCAGCTTTGTAAACGTATTAATATCATACCCACACATCACTTGAACCAATATTTCATCAAATGAAGCTTTTCCCTGTGTAACATATTAGTACTCCTGGCTCGTTGTGCACAGAGATGGTCCTGCAGGTGTGTGTTTATAAGAGATGTGGCAGCATGTTATTCATTAGCCTACAGCTCTCCTTCAGTAAATGTCACGGAAGAGAATCAATTGACTAGCGCAGCAATTACCACTCAGTATTTGACATGTAAATCTGGGCTAATATGGAGGATTATACACGGTCCTTAGTGACAATATGGCTGTGCGGGTGTAAACAGTGAGCTTTTCTGGCTTTTAAATCTTTGTTTCTTAGGGGGAAAAAAAAACCTGCATACTGATCACAACATAGGCTACATTAGCAGAATAATAGAAACAACTTACTTTCCCTTTGAAAAACTACTTTGATTTTGGTCTGAAGTCATGTGTAGAAAAGTGGTGATCTTTAGAAATAGGCCCTGCTTGAAATCCAGATACTTAACGGTGTGAGTGACCATCTTTGAATGGCATAATAGGGCAAAACATTGACGGAGGATAGTCTAGCAGCTAACTAATTCAATTGTACATTCTTATTTCTCATTCAAACAGTCTCTCTTTCACTGACACTGACCCAGTCCTTTACATTGGGACGACATGACATAATCGTTGCCTCTCCTCCAGGAGTGCTCAATCAGAGACACCGATAGATGTGCTAAGTAGACCTGACCACTACAGAACCAAAGCAAGGTTCATATTCAAATGGGTGACACTGTAGTATACACTTGACTTGGAGACGCGTACAGCATAAACAGGAGTACACCCATTGAAAATGTAATTGATACCGTTCAGGTACAGCAAAAAACAACTACATCATTTATGTATAAAAGATGATATAAACACAGGGACTGACATATGCATATAAAGACTTTATGAATGCTACATTATCACGCCCAAGTAAAGTGACACCATGGTATTTTTATTGCAAGGTTTAAACGTTTATTTATTGTGCAGGTTTCTAAACATTGCTTCTGAACTGGGCACATCAGTTAAACTAAAATCATAGTTAGAACAGTCCATACAGGAAGAGAGACCGCGGCTTATTCAGACTCCAGTCCCTTAGGGTTGTTGGTCCTGGGATCACTTCTTAGAATGTAGGCTACAATTAACTAAGAGATTAGTACTCAAAAAGATACAGATTAACCACATTGGGCAAACTGAGAACAGGAACAAACAACATAAACAGCAATAAAATCCTGGAAATAAACTATAAAACAAAACATATAAACAGAGTTCACACAAATACAGCAGTTCCTTTCATTAGCACAGGAAATCATTGACAACTGAGAGTTGCATTGGTAAATCCTAACATTGTCATAGAAGAGATAGAAAGAGAAAAGGTAGAAGAAGTAAAAACTCTATGCAGAGGTAGAGTCTAGTGCACACGACTATCACCCCAGTCACTAGCCTAGGTTATACCACAGGCTCGGGCCCATAGAGCATGATGAGTTCATTTTCATTTCTAGAAATCAACATCAGACTGTATGCACACACACATACATACAATAAATAAGATATACAATCTTAAAAATACTGTCTCCTCACGACAACACCTGTTTCTTTTCGCCCCAAGACATTTGCACTTCAGTCGCTCACAGTCACAGCTCCATAGAACGCAACAGTTTCGTTTCAGAGTCCCCACATCATTCCAACAGTTCTGTTTCAGAGTCCCCACATCATTCCAACAGTTCCGTTTCAGAGTCCCCACATCATTCCAACAGTTCCGTTTCAGAGTCCCCACATCATTCCAACAGTTCAGTTTCAGAGTCCCCACATCATTCCAACAGTTCCGTTTCAGAGTCCCCACATCATTCCAAAGGTTCAGTTTCAGAGTCCCCACATCATTCCAACAGTTCCGTTTCAGAGTCCCCACATCATTCCAACAGTTCCGTTTCAGAGTCCCCACATCATTCCAACTGTTCCGTTTCAGAGTCCCCACATCATTCCAACAGTTCCGTTTCAGAGTCCCCACATCATTCCAACAGTTCCGTTTCAGAGTCCCCACATCATTCCAACTGTTCCGTTTCCAAGGCCATACCATTCCAACAGTTCCACTTCAGAGTCCTTATACCATTCCGATCACGTGCAAAGGGGATCTATTATATCACAGCAATACATATTCAAAGGCTAATCCTTCATTGTCTGATACTTTGGTACAACTCCATCCCTTTTTACATATGAAAGTGAAACATCTGGCAGATAGTTGGTTCTGATGAATGGTTTGAATGAATGCTGATTGGTATTCACGGAATGCTATCAAATAAAACTATGAAAAATACAACTGTAGAGACCCTTGATAAGGAATTGCTTTTATCTTTTCAATAGTTAAGATTGCTTAAGAGTGGGGAAACACCGTGAACTCAACAACTTTAAACTAAAACAGAATCAAGAACAAGAGGAATGTTTCACTTACATACCTGGTTTTGCAACAGGGATATCATAAAACCATGTAACACTGAAAACATAACTCATATGGTCACAGAAAATGTATGCATGATAAGATGAGAGAGTCGAACAGAACGGTCTCAATTCAATGTTTGAGTGTGAAAAACTCATGAACCCATCATTCACTGTGGTTTATCTGAGCTATGCAAACTTGATATGAAAAACTAGATCCTGACAAAGATTCAAATTCCTTCCAAAGGTTTTACTATCTAGATTCTAGATTAAATAATACCAGCTTCCATATATCCCATAGTTCTAAACTCTCCTCATATCTGGTATAATAAGACATTGCAATTTTTTTATATGTAAACACTGATCAGATATTTATAAATATTTCACCCCAATTCTCCATGTTTGAAAGTTAATGTGCTCTTTGTCTGCACACTGATATCTTATATACACTGTACAAAATCAATTAATTTGCTAAATAATTATATTTGATTTATTCTTAATGGTTTTGTGAACAGTGTTTGTTAATCAATAAACGTCCTTTTGTTCTAATATACTGTAGTACATTTTTAGAAATACATTTCCAATATATTGAAGAATCATCATGCAAATTGGTTTTCTGAAATTATGTTTAGCTGTTTCTTTAGAGTTGGAAGATCAGTAATTTAAAAATGAAACATTCAAGAAAAAAACTCTACCCCCGTTGCACTTTAAAAATGAAAGAGGAAGGTCTCCATGTTACACTAGCATGTTACACTAGCACGTTACACTAGCACGTTACACTAGCACGTTACACTAGCACGTTACACTAGCACGTTACACTAGCATGTTACAGGCACCACAGGTCAGAACAATGGCAGTGAATCCACTATATGGATGTTCAAAACTCACCATCTTGTCTTAGTTATTTCCTGTTCTTGGAAGATGTTTTTCTCATTTCTATTCGAGTGCTTGTCATTCAAACTCATCCCTGTACGTCATTCGAGACCTAGCATGAAACAAAGTAGTACATGAATACTGCTTGGCGTGAGCGAAATGTTCACTGGAATGTTTCACTGTGGTAGTATCCCAAATGGCACCCTATGGGCCCGGGTCAAAAGTAGTGCACTATATAGTGAAAAGGGTGCCATTTGGGGACGCAGCCTGTATCATTTTGGCCACGAGGAAGAGAGAGATAGAACTAATGTGTGAAATAGTTTTAGATAATCATCACTCAGTGGCAAATTGGTATAGCTAGAGATAGAACGGAATGCAATTAAAGATAAAGATAATTTTGTTCACCTTCAACTGAACTTCATTTATCAGTCTTATCGCCCTAATTAAGTTATTCTTCAAAAGTCTGTCTTCCTCTACTGTATATCTCTCACTTCACTTTCCCGCTCTTGGTGTCTTTATGTAAATGTAAATACAAAACAGTTGCCATTTTAAACTCAAACACAGGTGCAGTTTGTTGATCGTTACACAGAAAGAAACCCTTGAGGTTTTGGCAGTTTGATTTCATTGCAACCAAACACAGTAAGAATAACACTTGATGAGCTCTTGACTGCCTCCAAGGAAAGTAGAGACATTTCTATATTTCAGGAATGTGTACAAATTAGGTTTGCCTGTTACCTGGGAAAAAACCATTGTGCTTTAGAGAGGAATTTGCTGAAATCCTTGAAAATCATAGGAATGTACAGTATACCCGAGCGATTTCTCCTCTATACAAGACAGTCAACCTTTAAAATGGCTATTGGAATGCTGTTGTTTGCATTTAAGGGTTATTATTCTAGGATTTTTCAAATCTTTCCACTGTCTCTTGATCTTTCCAATGTTCTTTTAATCTTTTCCCATCTGGCCACTGCTCTTCTGCCATTGGTCACCAAGTCACCTGTAGGACTCAAGTTCAACTGCAGACAACCAGAGGGACATCTTGTATGTACAGTACACAAGTGGACCATCAGAGCAACAATAACACTTATTATCCACAAAAGTGCCAGCAGGTCGTTTCTGTGTGAAACAAACCACACAGACGCAACTGGACAACTGAGTTCTGAGTCTAAGTTCTCCTGCCCTAACCCTTGACCTCCCAGGCCAGGCAGCCATGTCATGTCTCCGTCATGGTGGATGCGCTGTCCTCCTCCTGGTGGTGAAGGACGCTGTTAGGATATGATGGCCGGATTCCACCTCACCACCGTCAGATTGTCTGCACTCACAGACCTCTTCTTGGCCGCTTTCTTCAAGTCTTTATACTTGTCATCACACAACCTGGAGATGGCCTGAGACATGGACAAATGCACAATAAGACATAGAATAATATAAAACATAATTAACTTTATGTTTATGTACACAGAGCTACATAAACTACACTGGAAGCCTAATATCAAAAATGTAGGGATATTCATAATTTTGCTCTCAAACAGAGCAAGATCACTTATCATTACCTTTGGTGGCATTTCTTTAACAAGTTAGATCAATAGTGAATACTATCCGAAACTCTGCCTGTTTCCCTGTCTAGTGATCAGTGTACCAGCAGACAAGCAGTACTATTACAGCTCCACTGACAAGAGAACAGAGAACGACACGACGCCTCAACCAGCATCAATACCACAAGGGCTCATTTCAGACCTTAATTGCCCAGCGGAGAGGCAGGGGGACGAGGGGAAGAGGGGACGGGGAGGAAGGAGGTATGAGGAGGAAGAGCGGATGGGAGAGAAGGGGTCGCTGGTGCTGCTGGGGAGATAATTACATGGCAACGAATGCCGCCTCACGTCCTCCGTCACAGACACAAAACGAACGCAGAGAACACACCACCACCTCTGTCAAATGCACACTGTGCTCACTGCCCACTAATTAGCAGGCTATATCTAGCCATTGTGTTTGTGCATCCTCCAGCCATGTTTTACAGAGTTAATATCTTGATGAAAGGGGAAGGAGAAAAGCTCCCTCTGAATGATAAGAAAGAAATTGTGCATGCTGTTTTCAAAGAGGCTACAATTAGTTGGTGATGACAGTAGTAGCAGTGGTAGTAGTGTCTATAAACAAGTAGCAATGTGTAGGTCCTTTGAATGCTGGATGTCAACGAAAATAAGATCACCATCCTCGCAGCTGATGGGATTGTGGAGAAGCAGCGACTGTAGGCGTCACTGCTACTCACCTCTAGTTTCTGAGCCTTGTCCCTGCTCAGTGGCTCCAGCGGGAAGCTGAGGTTGTTGGCCTCGGCCATGGAGCGCAGGTCAAAGTAGTACTTAGCGTAAACACTCGACGGAACGTTGATGTTGAACTGCAGCAGCTCCAGAAACTGACGCTCCAGCTCATTCCTTCATAGGGACAGAGAGGGACAGAGAGAGACAGAAAGGGACAGAGAGGGACAGAGAGGGACAGAAAGGGACAGAGAGGGACAGAGAGGGACAGAGAGAGACAGAGAGAGACAGAGAGAGACAGAGAGGGACAGAGAGGGACAGAGAGAGACAGAGAGAGACAGAACGAAAGAGAAAGAAAAATGATCACCAGTCAGTGTCTTGAGCTGATCTTTAAGAAGAACTAAACAACTGAAAAAGAGACGTCACCAACTATCTTATGTGCTAAGCTTTTAGAATTATACAAAATGACATAGACTCTATGGTATCCAGTCATTAACTGTGGTTGCAGCTTAGCTTTGATTCGTTTCAGTTGACTGTTTCCCCTGACCGACGGTTTCTCTGACATTCTTTAGACAGCCTAATTGGTCGGTCTGTGTCTCTGTAGCAAAGCCCCGGTCTTTGATTCACAAGGTTAAAGACGTCTGCTACACCAAGCATCAGACTTTTCTCACCACCTACATAGATATTCTAATTCATGCAGCAACAGACGAGCTAAATTTAGCCAGCCGTGGAGCGGTGGAAGCTCTGCCTAATAAAACTCCTCTCCTCCTCCTCAGAGAGAGAGAGAGAGACAAAAGAGAAAGAATTTCATGCATTGGTTTTTGGTTCAGGGCTATGTTCTATGAGCCCACTGAGAGGGGGTCATGACAACAAGCAGTCTTAAAACTAAGTGTGCTCAGGATGGGTCAGGAGGTTTACTGGTGGCTACACATTCAAGGTGTCAGATAACGTCTCTAAATAATCCACATCAATTCTCCTTGTCTCTTTGTGATTCATTTTGGGTAAGGAGGTCGAAGCCCCAGTGGCCTGTGGCCTTAGTTAACTATTGTCTAACAGGCTATGAGACTTCAGACTGTACCCATGCCGCAGATACCGCCTGTCTGAAAACACCCCAGCCCCAACCATAGCTCAAGACCCCAGTCCCAGGCCCAGCCCCAGACTCTGCCCCAGCCCTAACCTCAGCTCAAGACCCAGCTCAAGCTCTAGCCTCTACCCTAACCCCAGCCTCAGCTCCAGCCCCTGCCCTAGCCCCAGTCTCAGGTCCAGCCCCTGTCGCAGCCCTATACCCAAGCCCCAGCCCTGGGCACCAGACTGGGGGAAGCAGACATGATTCCAAAACACCGGACTGTCCCAACACTGACTAAACCACCACTGACCCCATATCAAGGTTATTCTGAGTTCAGACGCAAAATGTCCCCGACTGTTCCCAGCACTGAGTGGTTGGCAGTAGAGCATGAGATTAGGGATGTGTATTTGACATCATTTTAACTGTTCGCATGATTATTTCGCATGATTATAAAATACATCTGAAAGTATTCATACCCCTTGACTTACTCCACGTGTGTGTGTGTGTGTGTGTGTGTGTGTGTGTGTGTGTGTGTGTGTGTGTGTGTGTGTGTGTGTGTGAGTGTAGATATATACACACACAGTTGAAGTCGGAAGTTTACATACACTTAGGTTGAAGTCATCAAAACTAATTTTCCAACCACTCCACACATTTCTTGTTAACAAACTATAGTTTTGGCAAGTTGGTTAGGACATCTACTTTGTGCATGACACAAGTAATTTTTCCAACCATTGTTTACAGACAGATTATTTCACTTATAATTCACTGTATCACAATTCCAGTAGTACTGAAGTTTACATACACTAAGTTGACTGTGCCTTTAAACAGCTTGGAAAATTCCAGAAAATTATGTCATGGCTTTAGAAGCTTCTGATAGGCTAATTGACAAACTTTGAGTCAATTGGTGGTGTACCTGTGGATTAATTTCATGGCCTACCTTCAAACTCAGTGCCTCTTTGCTTGACATCATGGGAAAATCAAAAGAAATCAGCCCTCAGAAAAAGACCTCAGAAAAAAAATTATAGACCTCAAGTCTGGTTCATTCTTGGGAGCAATTTCCAAAACGCCTGAAGGTACCACGTTCATCTGTACAAACAATAGCATGCAAATATAAACACCATGGGACCACGCAGCCAGCATACCGCTCAGGAAGGAGACGCGTTCTGTCTCCTAGAGATGAACGTACTTTGGTGCGAAAAGTGCAAATCAATCCCAGAACAACAGCAAAGGACCTTGTGAAGAGGGAGAAAACAGGTACAAAAGTATCTATATCCACAGTAAAATGAGTCCTATATCGACATAACCTGCAAGGCCGCTCAGCAAGGAAGAAGCCACTGCTCCAAAACCGCCATAGAAAAGCCAGACTACGGTTTGCAACTGCACATGGGGACAAAGATTGTAATTTTTGGAGAAATGTCCTCTGGTCTGATGAAACATAAATAGAAGTGTTTGGTCATAATGACCATCATTATGTTTGGAGGAAAAAGGGGGAAGCTTGCGAGGCGAAGAACACCATCCCAACCGTGAAGCACGGGGGTGGCAGCATCATGTTGTGGGGGTGCTTTGTTGCAGGAGGGACTGGTGCACTTCACAAAATAGATGGCATCATGAGTGAGGAAAATTGTGTGGATATATTGAAGCAACATCTCAAGGCATCAGTCAGGAAATTAAATCTTGGTCGCAAATGGGTCTTCCAAATGGACAATGACCCCAAACATACTTCCAAAGTTGTGGCAAAATGGCTTAAGGACAACAAAGTCAAGGTATTGGAGTGGCCATCACAAAGCCCTGACCTCAATCCCATAGAAAATTTGTGGGCAGAACTGAAAAAGCGTGTGTGAGCAAGGAGGCCTACAAACCTGACTCCGTTACACCAGCTCTGTCAGGAGGAATGGGCCAAAATTCACCCAACTTATTGTGGGAAGCTTGTGGAAGGCTACCCAAAACGTTTGACCCAAGTTAAACAATTTAAAGGCAATGCTACCAAATACTAACTGACTGTATGTAAACTTCTGACCCACTGGGAATGTGATGAAAGAAATAAAAGCTGAACTAAATCATTCTCTTTGCTATTATTCTGACATTTCACATTCTTAAAATAAAGTGGCGATCCTAACTGACCTAAGTTAGGGAATTTTTACTAGGATTAAATGTCAGGAATTGTGAAAAACTGAGTTTAAATGTACTTGGCTAAAGTGTATGTAAACTTCTGACTTCAACTGTATATATATAAGTCAATAAAAAAGCAAGTGCCATTTAAGATGAATTTATTGAAACTGTAATATCAACTGGTTATATTATATCGTGGAACACAATCTTCAAAAAGGCAGGAACATCAGCAGTGGCGCTTGCTTGTAGAAGCCTACGGCTGTGCAATGGCATAGCCTTGTTTTGTTAATTTAGCAGACAAGATGCCCTTATTTCCTGAGCCTTTATCACAGTCAAAAAGCACATATTTTATAGTAAAAAAACAATATGTAATATGACAGAATAAAATATAACAGAATATTTTTACAAACGAAAAAGGTTGCCAGTGCGAAGTGATGGGCTCCATTTGGTGAGTTCAAAGACCAAAAAAAAAACATTGGTGTTATTTTTGATATACAGACATTTGATTTATGCTGAAAAAATAAACACTAGCTTTCAAAAGTTTGGAGTCACTTAGAAATGTCCTTGTTTTTTAAAGAAAAGCACATTTTCTGTCCATTAAAATAACATCAAATTGATCAGAAATACAGTGTAGACATTGTTAATTTTGTAAATGACTATTGTAGCTCGAAACGGCTACAATAGTCCTGTGTTCCAATGGCACGTTGTGTTAGCTTATCCAAGTGTATCATTTTAAAAGGCTAATTGATCATTAGAAAACACTTTTTGGAATTTTGTCAATGGATTAACAATTTCACATTGAACACTGTACGGTGAGGAATTACGGCTACATCTGTCCGGTGAGTAGGCATATACTTAATGATTCTGATGAAAATACGTTCTGTCTTTACCAAACTAATGTTTTGGCGTATTTTCAGTGTAGAACCTGTCTATGTTTAGGGGGGTTATTGCCTAGGCTAAACAATTCTAAATGGTTCTAGCAGTTCACAAAGTAGCTTAAGTAGAAAATAGACGGACACAATTATTCCAAAACTGCAGCTCGTTGTTGGAACACATATTTTCATACTTCGATCAACCAGTACAATTTGAATTGGTGATAAAACTGTCGTCCTTTGGCAAGGAATTTAGCTTGTGTATCACATCAGTTAGATGTGTTGTTGTACACATTTATTTCTGTAGGCCTAACGGGAGCTTGTGTATCCCATCAGTTAGATGTGTTGTTGTACACATTTATTTCTGTAGACCTAACGGGAGCTTGTGTATCCCATCAGTTAGATGTGTTGTTGTACACATTTATTTCTGTAGGCCTAACGGGAGCTTGTGTGCTCACTCAGCACACCTGTGTAGGGAGAGGGTGGAACGCAACTGAGTGAATGAGACACGGAGTGGAAAGGGAATTTAGGGAGAAGAACAGTGTGATGCTTGGCTTGGTTTCTTTTTAGTTGTGCCCTGCAAATGCACATGTACAAATGGAAAACTAGAGTCAAGGCAAATGAACGAGCATTCCACCAAATAGTTTTACACCATCTCTGGTTACAGATCGAGCTTTGACGTCCGTTTGAGTACTCGATTACTCGTGCCTATCCCTACATGAGATAATGTATAGTGTTATTATGCATGCATGTATCCTACAATAGATGGTCTATACCCTGTCTATTTGCATAAAGACAATTGAAAGTCTGTTGTAAAAAGGAGACACAGTGCAGATTTAACCTGTAGCTTCTGCTGAAAACTGTTAGATGGACAAGCTGGCTGCTGGTTGACCTGGGTTAGTGTGCTTAACGGACTGGGGTCAAACTGTTCCAGACTCACATGTCCTCCACGGTGATGTCTTTGAGGATCTGGCAGTAGTCTACGTTCCACACAGCTTGGTCGTCCCACACCTTGGACGCCAGCAGGATGGCTCCCAGGACGATACGCTTCCAGTTGACTGGGCAGATGTCTATCTCTGCATAAGTTAACAGGCGCTCCAGGTACACCTGGGAGAGAAAAAGATAGATGGAAGAAATAAAGAAATAGATGTCAAAGACAGTCCTCCTTTTAAAGATGTCTGACGTCAAAGACATTCCTCAACTATCCTCTGGTCTGGTGTGTGAGAAACTCCAATAGACTCAATTCAATACATAAATTGGAGCAAAAACAAGAATCATGTTGAATTGTGAATAATTCAAATAACAAATTGACATTTCCCAGATGATGTATGAACAACAATATACAGTACAGTTCTTCCTCATCTAAGATAATTACTTCAGATCCAGATAATTACCCTCTTCTCTGTGTGCCTGAATTGATTCTGGAATTAATGTTCCATTCCAAACTCCTGTGGCATTCCGTCTCCACAAAGCCAAAATAACAGACTATGTCAAAACCTGACGTAATGCAGTTTCTCTGGGCTTTCTCATAAAATAGACATGTCAATCAAAAAACCTTCCCGTTATCGCAGCCACAGTCTCTATTCAGTACGTCAGTGAATAAAAAAAAAAATGCACTGAACTTTTAGGCACAATATATTGGGAGTAGTCTAATTTACAGCAATTTCTTTTATATTCTCTCCATGTATCAAAATGTAATCATTTCCTTGGAGAAATGTGTTTGGTCTGTCTTAAGACATGCTATGTGGTAGGTGGGTGGTGAATCTAGAGGCCTGTACTGTATGTGTCTGACTTGTTAATAGAACACACACTTCCATTATTCCATCCAGCAGTCTCCAAGGACTGTGCTCCGTTTCTCTATTGTCCACAGAATTAATTTCTCGCCTACAGCTTCAGATTCAGCATAGCCATGGATGGCATGGCTATCTATCTGTACATCTAGATTCACCTAAGCCTAGATACACAGCTAGACTTCTACACAAAACAACTTGTTGGAAATGTGTGTGTAGAATTACATACAGCAGAGGTGGTAAAGTATGTGACGCCACATTTTTGGAGCGTTTGCCTTGTGATGCACAGCGGCATCACTGTCATGGCTTCACACAGTGAAGACGGAAACTGTCCAACATGGAAACATTGTGTTGTTAACCACTGGCAGTATGTAAAGTAAAACACCAGTCCACCCACCCACCCACCCTCACCCCTCCAGTGCCCGTATTCATATAGTGTCTCAGAGAATGAATGCTGATTTAGGATCAGTTTTGCATTTTGAACCGTTATGAATAGACAAGCTGGGCCTGATCCTAGATCAGCACTCCGACTCTAAAACACAGGACAACCTCCCCATTTTCTCGAGCTGAAACTGGTCCTGTTCCCTAATCAATTACTGTCGGCATCCATCCCCATTTTCCCTCTAGGGTGTGGGGCCAATGGGAGAGTCAATGGGACAGTCTGTAATCCCAAGTGACAGAGATGACAGGCCAGTGAAGTCATAACCAGACAATGGAGTGTCAGAACACCACAGGAGGACCACACATCTCAGGGCCAGAGAGCCCAGCTCCATCAGACTCGGGCTGCATACCAAATGGCAACCTACTCCTTATGTAGTTCACTGCTTTCAACAAGGGCCTCTCAGCAGTAAACTAAAACAACAGCAGGTGTTATTGAGATGGATGGAGGATGTTTCCAAGCAGAGTGGAGAGGTGTTCTGCTCTACAATGGTTTACAGGGAGTACACAAAACATTAATAGCACCTCCATGACATACTGTACAGAGCCTTTGGAAAGAATTCAGACCCTTTGACTTTTTCAAAATGTTATTATGTTACAGCCTTATTATAAAATGGATTAAATAAATAAAAATCATCAGCAATCTACACACAATACCCATAACGACAAAGCGAAAACAGGTTATAATTTTTTTCCAAATTTGTTACATATAAAAAAACAGAAATACCTTAGATACATAAGTTCAGACCCTTTGCTATGAGACTCAACATTTTGCTCAGGTGCATCCGGTTTCCACTGATCATCCTTGAGATGTTTCTACAACTGTGGTAAATTCAATTGATTGGACATGATTTGGAAAGGTCAGAGCAAAAACCAAGTCATGAGGTTGAAGGAATTGTCCGTAGAGCTCCGAGACAGGATCATATCGAGACACAGATCTGGGGAAGGGTACCAAACGATTTCTGTAGCATTGAAGGTCCCCAAGAACACATTGGCCACCATCATTCTTAAATGGAAGAAGTTTGGAACCAACAAGACTCTTCCTAGTGCCGGCCGCCCAGCCAAACTGAGCAATTAGGGGAGAAGGGTCTTGGTCATGAAGGTGACCAAGAAGCCGATAGTCACTCTGACAGAGCTGTAGAGATGGGAGAACCTTCCAGAAGGACAACCATCTCTGCAGCACTCCACCAAATCAGGCCTTTATGGTAGAGTGACCAGACGGAAGTCACTCCTCAGTAAAAGGCACATGACAGTCCGCTTGGAGTTTGCCAAAAGGCACCTTAAGACTCTCAGACCATGAGAAACAAGATTCTGGTGTTATGAAACCAAGATTGAACTCTTTGGCCTGAATGCGAAGTGTCATGTCTAGAGGAAACCTGGCACCATCCCTACGGTGAAGCATGGTGGTGGTAGCATCATGCTGTGGGGATGTTTTTCAGCGGCAGGGACTGGGAGACTAGTCAGGATCGAGGCAAAGATGAACGGAAGAAAGTACAGAGAGATCCTTGATGAAAACCTGCTCCAGAGTGCTCACGACCTCAGACTTGGGCGAAGGTTTACATTCCAACAGGACCAGGACCCTAAGCACACAGCCAAGACAATGCAGGAGTGGCTTCGGAACAAGTCTCTGAATGTCCTTAAGTGGCCCAGCCAAAGCCCGGACTTAAACCTGTAAATAGCTGTGCAGTAACACTCCCCATCCAACCTGACAGAGCTTGAGAGTATCTGCAGAGAAGAATGGGAGAAACTCCCCAAATGCAAGTGTGCCAAGCTTGTAGCGTCATACCCAAGAAGACTCGAGGCTGTAATCGCTGCCAAAGGTGCTTCAACAAACTACTGAGTAAAGGGTCTGAATACTTATGTAAATGTAATATTTTTTTATATATTTTTTAGAAACTAGCAAAAATACCTAAAAAACAGTTTTTGATTCATCATTATGGGGCATTGTGTGTAGATTGATGAAGAAAACAAACTATTTAATCAATTTTAGAATAAGGCATAACCTAACCTAACAAAATGTGGAAAAAGTCAAGCGGTCTGAATACTTTCCGTAGCCACGGACACGTTATTAATGTTTTGTGTACTTCGTGTAAACCATTGTAGAGCAGAACACCTCTCCACTCTGCTCGGAAACATCCTCCATCCATCTCAATTTTTACTTTTTGTTTTTTTTATTTAACTAGGCAAGTCAGTTAAAACAAATTCTTATTATTTTCAATGACGGCCTGGGAACAGTGGGTTAACTGCCTTGTTCAGGGGCAGAACGACAGATTTTTACCTTGTCAGCTCGGGGATTCGATCTAGCAACCTTTCAGTTACTGGCCCAATGTTCTAACCACTAGGCGACCCTCCACCCCAATAACACCTGCTGTTTTTTGGGGGTTTACTGTTGAGAGGCCCTGGTTGAAAGCAGTGAACTACATAAGAAATAGGTTGCCATTTGGTAGATTTTGGACAAATCCGTTAAGACACCAAACATGATAAAGTGTTAATCATAGGTTTTTAATCAACTCGTGAATGTATTGAATATAGCTATGATCCCCCGGCCATATACTGTATCTTGACATTAACATTTTATGCAGATTATTATAAATAAGTTATAACAAGTCGTCCAGTGTAGGAAATCCTCACTGGTACCATAGTGTTTTGAAAGACCCATGTACTTTAACTTCACCTGAACAAGGACAAGTAGGCCCAAAATGACAGTGATGTACCTCAATTTGCACCCTATTCCATATATAGCCCTATGGGCCCAGGTCAAAAGTAGTCTACTATATAGGGAATATGGTGCCATTTAGTTAAGATGTCATTAAATGGGAGCAACACTCCCTCCTAGTGTTGTGTGGCAGGGTGTGATGACGAAGTCACTCACTAGTGTGACGATAGCACACTCTGCAGTGAGCTGTGCTGCACTGAACAGCGTCCGGACAAAGCGATAGATCTGTTTCTGCTCCGGGTCGTGCTTTTCATAGTCCGCAGGAATCTCAGATTTCTGTAATCAACAGAGGAGCAAAGAGACGGATAATATACTAATGAAACATGGGAACAGCCCAATTCTGACCCAATTCTGACCCAATTCTGAATTGGTCTAAAGACCATTTAGTGTCAAAATAATCAGAATTGGGCTGCCTGTGTAAATGCAGCCTAATACACACGCATATCCATAATGTATTATATAGAACTACAAGAGTCTTACCGTAAGTGGATGAAGCTTTTCATCAAAAATATCTAATACCATTCTCCCATCGATCTCCCTGGAATGACAAAAAAAGACCACGCAGGTCAGTTGCTGAATGACAAGTGACGACAGTAACCAGTCACGAGACCCAAGTATGAAGGCTTGTTCACAAACACACTGTGGCTTTGACTGTTTTGACTGAGGAGAGGAGAGGGACGCTGTTTCGATCCTCTACAAAGTCAGTCAGGCTGTAGACCAATAGGGGAACACAGCCTCAGTGACCTCTCCCACTCTGTTTGAAAGGCACATTGATCCATCTTGCCACAGAACACATCCCACATGGCGCCCTATTCCCTACGTAGTGCACTACTTTTGACAATAGCCCTATGGGCCTTGGTCAAATATAGTACGCTACAAAGGGAAAAGGGTGTCACTTCCGACACACGCTCATAGTACCTAAAGTGCTGGACATCTAAAGACTGGAATTTTGGAACCATGCCAGGGGGGCTATGGGGGTCTGTTCGTGTTATCAAAGGCTGACTTTTATGTGTGACCCTCCCTCACCCATTATTGATGCTGGATGTCCAAATAGAATGTTCTTTCAACACATAGGACTACAGTATAACATGGGCTGTCTCTGCACTAGTACTAGGAGGAGCTGATGCTATTAGCTGAATGTGACAGATCATTCTTTCTTTTACTTTTCTTGGGGGGGGCTCAAAAAAAATCATACAATGTGATTTTCTGGATTTTTGTTTTAGATTCCGTCTCTCACAGTTGAAGTGTATCTATGATAAAAATTACAGACCTCTACATGCTTTGTAAGTAGGAAAACCTGCAAAATCGGCAGTGTATCAAATACTTGTTCTCCCCACTGTACATATTATTATAAAAAAATACAATATTTTTCTTTATTATTTTCCCCTACTCCTAACCCTACCATCCCTTCCCTAATTGGAGTAAACTAATGGACAATAACTCTTCGACTTCTACTTCCAGCTTATACATACTATATCCAGTACACTTTACAGACATAGTATATTTTACAATAGTCTTTTGTTTGTTTTTAGCCCCACCCTGACAGGTCATTCTTACCGGTTCTTTATGTGGTAGTATATCGCCAGGGCTACACTGTAAAGACAAATCGTTACAATGAAGTTACAATTCAATTTGCAATTTAGTCTTTCACAATGATAACTACATACAGAATTCTTACACACATGACAAAGATTAGCATCATAAGTACATTCTGATGGATTCATTGGTTGATTGACTGATTGGTGATTAACCTACCACTTGATGGTGTATTTGAGGTTAGGCTGACTGACGGTGCTGTCATCTAGGAAAATGGTGGAACAGGAGCTGTACTTCCGTCTGACTGGAGCAGCATGGTGCTGCAACACACACACACACATCACACTCCGTTACTGTTATGTCCACGGTCCACACACACACACACACACACACACACACACACACACACACACACACACAGGCAGGCTAGAATGCATGCACACATGCATCTACACACAAAACATACAGGCATGCTCACACTCACAGCAGGTCCTGTAAAAAGCCTTGAAACTAGAAACAACTGCTATAGCCCAGCTAATACCCCTGCTTTGTGGTTTTATATGGAGTGACATACTGTACATACAGACGGAATGGGTTTCACTAAAGACACTAGCTTCTATTTTAATCCATCAGTCTAGTGCACATTGAGATGGTTTATATCGGCCAATCACCAACCCTTGCACTCTATTAATCTCATCAACCTAGTACAGCATGTCATGTACAACCAGCGTGATACAGATAGACAGACATACAGGTAACTGCCAAAGTAAAGGAAACACTTGAGTAAATGAGGGATACAAAGTATATATTCAAAGCAGGTGCTTCCACACAGGTGTGGTTCCTGAGTTATTTAAGCAATTAACATTCCATCATTCTTGTATAAAAATGCTGGGCAGGCTATTATTTTGGCTACCATGGCTATGCCCCCATAGGATGACAATTCCCCCATCTACAGGGCGCGAGTGGTCACTGAATGGTTTGACGAGCATGAAAACGATGAAAGCCAAACGCCAAGGCGGTCTCAGTCACCAGATGTCAACCCAATTGAACACTTATGGTAGATTCTGGAGCGGCGCCTGAGACAGGTTTTTTCCACCACCATCAACAAAACACCAAATTATGGAATTTCTCGTGGAACAATGGTGTCACATCCCTTCAATAGAGTTCCAGACACTGTAGAATATAAACTCAAAATAAGAAACGTCCGTTTCTCAGGACCCTGTCTTTCAAATATCATTCGTAAAACTCCAAATAACTTCACAGATCTTCATTGTAAAGGGTTTAAACACTGTTTCCCATGCTTGTTCAATGAACCATAAACAATTAATGAACATGCACCTGTGGAACGGTCGTTAAGACACTAACAGTTTACAGACGGTAGGCAATTAAGGTCACAGTTATGAAAACTTAGGACACTAAAGAGGCCTTCCTACTGACTCTGAAAAACAGCAAAAGAAAGATGCCCAGGGCCCCTGCTCATCTGCGTGAACGTGCCTTAGGCATGCTGCAAGGAGGCATGAGGACTGCAGATGTGGCTAGGGCAAGAAATTGCAATGTCCGTACTGTGAGACGCCTAAGACAGTGCTACAGGGAGACAGGTCGGACAGCTGATCATCCTCGCAGTGGCAGACCACATGTAACAACACCTGCACAGGATCGGTACATCCGAACATCACACCTGCTGGACAGGTACGGGATGGTAACAACAACTATCCGAGTTACACCAGGAATGCACAATCCATCCATCAGTGCTCAGACTATCAGCAATGGGCTGAGAGAGGCTGGACTGAGGGCTTGCAGGCCTGTTGTAAGGCAGGTCCTCACCAGACATCACCAGGAACAACGTCGCCTATGGGCACAAACCCACCGTCACTGGACCAGACAGGACTGGCAAAAAGTGCTCTTCACTGACGAGTCGCGGGTTTGTCTCACCAGGGGTGATGGTCGGATTCGCGTTTCTCGTCAAAGGAATGAGCGTTACACCGAGGCCTGTACTCTGGAGCGGGATCAATTTGGAGGTGGAGGGTCCGTCATGGTCTGGGTCGGTGTGTCACAGCATCATCGAACTGAGCTTGTTGTCATTGCTGGCAATCTCAACGCTGTGCGTTACAGGGAAGACATCCTCCTCCCTCATGTGGTACCCTTCCTGCAGGCTCATCCTGACATGACCCTCCAGCATGACAATGCCACCAGCCATACTGCTCGTTCTGTGTGTGATTTCCTGCAAGACAGGAATGTCAGTGTTCTGCCATGGCCAGCAAAGAGCCCGAATGTCTCAGTTGTTGAATCTTATGTTCACACAAATATTTACACATGTTAAGTTCGCTGAAAATAAACGCAGTTGACAGTGAGAGGACATTTTTGTCGAGTTTATGTCAAGGTGCACTAAAGCTTTTGGAGCGGAAGGTAGCCTAGTGGTTAGAGCGTTGGGCCAGTAACTGAAAGGTTGCTGGATTGAATCCCGTGCTGAAAAGGTACAAATCTGTCGTTTTGCCCCTGAACAAGGCAGTTCCCCGGTAGGCCGTCATTGTAAATAAGTATTTGTTCTTAACTGACTTGCCTAGTTAAATGAAGGTTACATAAAAAAAAAGCTGTTCTGGCTCGTGGTTAAGACACTTTATGTTGGTGTTTCCTTTATTTTGGGCATTTACCTGTACATACATACTGTACATACATACACTTTGCTTCTGTACTCAGATGACAAAAGAGACAGGAGTGGATATAACAGGCACACCAAGATTAAATCTATATCTAAACACACAAATGCCAGGGATACAAAATACTTTACCTTGTTCTCCGAAATGTGTGTTAACTTGCAAAATAATAAAGTTGATTAAAATCTTCATAAACAAAATCACAGGAACAATCATGTGCTCAAAGAAATAATGCAGTCTTACAAATGACAGAGGGACACTGCTAACCAAATATTCTGTATTCAGTAGGGCGTACATCAATGACCTGATTAAATCAATGAAAAAGCATAGCATGTTACCATGCCAACGCCAGAAAACACAATTTCATCAGCATCATGATCATCTATGCAAATACAGCATTATATTCAATATGGCGTCCAATCTGAGGTTGATACTCACATGATTGATGTAGATGCTCTTCCGTTTTTCTCTCACTGCAAATTGAGAGCGAGAGAGATGAAATCAGTGACAGCATGGTAACAGTCAATGATTAGGCACACAAGATAGAGCAGAGTTCATCCCCTGGACTTGAAACACACGCTGATAGGGGGTCAAGGCAGGTTGCAGTACACAGCCATTACTGACAGGGGGCAGTCAATCCCAAGGCTGTCCTGCACCATACAGAGCTGGGAGTGCAGTATGGTCAAAGGCACATTAAGGAAGAGTGACTATATGGATTGACCATTTTTCAATATCAGCTTTGTGGGAACTTAATAAAACATATTGCTCAAAGTGGTGTTCAAGCAAACAATCGCTACAACTTAACATTTCCTTCAAATTACACTTCTACTAATTGCTGACATAGATGAATGGCTGTGGGGTAATACAAATGCTTTTCATTCCTCAAAGGCCTTCAATTAACATCATGTTTAGCACTCTGAACTGTGTGAAAGCAGAAAGCAAAGCAATTGAGTTAATTGCTTAATTAATCCTTTCATGCGTTTGCCCCTAAAACAATCTCTGGGGATTACATCAAATCAAAACGCTTCATTCACGCAAATATTGTCACGTCTATAACTATAGCTCCACTTCGCTATCTGGCTTTATTTCAATCATGTCATTGTATTCATGTGGTGAATACAGGGCATTCGTACTGTTTATCAGTAGTCTAATGATTCCTCATTGGGCCTTGCTGCGATTGATGGGTTCACTCCAAGTATGGAAGCCACTCTGATTGGGTGACGGAGATCCAGTGTGTGTGTGCGTGCGTTTGTGTGTGTGTGAGAGTGTCGTAGCGACATAGAAGGAGCGCTGCATGGCCAAGCAGCAGGGCAGGATGAGATATACAACGCTGACATAGTGAAGCTCTGGCACCTTGCTACACAATCAGCTCTCACACACACACACACACACACACACACACACACACACACACACACACACACACACCTAAAACCTGTGAGGAATCATGGCTGTGCACATTCTAAAATAAAGCGTGGAAGCGAGCATTTACATCATAAGGCTTCACACATTTTTACATGTTCAAATATTGATCTAGCTGGGAGAAAGAACTATGACTGTGCTTCTTAAAGGCACAGAGGGCTGGGTGTGTGCATGTGTGCGAGAGTGTCTCATCAGTACATACCAGTTTGAGCAGAAGTGGCTAGGTTTGTACAGATAACACGCATCATGCAGGAGGTAAAGCTTACATCTGAGCACAGCTTACAATAATCCACAAAATATGAACACATATACTGTATATACACACACAGAAATCTGCTGTAAAGACAGATTGCGGTGTTCTGTCAGTAGCACACAGCTTGAGACTACAGAGCAGGGCTATAACCCAAAACACAAGCCAAACACACACCCATCACACCAGCCTATACCAAACCTACTTACCTTTCTTATTGAGGACAGGAACTGAAAAAGACAAAGTTGAAGATGTCTCTACATATATCTATCTAGGGACAAGTAACAAATACAGTTGGATTCCTGTCTTTTATCTTTCTCATATTGCATCAATGAGCCTGCATCCCAAACGGCACCCCATTTCCTACATAGTGTACAGTTAAAGGAATAGGAAACCATTTGGGACACAGCCATCGATAACTAGGACGGCAGAGCGTTACATAACTAAGAAAGCGCCTCACAAACGGATAATTATCTACAGCGCTTAAAGCAATACTTAATTACAACATCCACCTGCGGTCGGCTACACGTGAGCTGTGTGCTAAATCATCCATGCTGCAAGGCATGAGATTAGAAATGAGAAATTCATTTGATTAAACCATTATTATATAGTTCGAACACTATCTGCATCTGTGACTTCAATTCATTCCTGCAGACGTTGTCTTCACACACTGTAAAATTGATTCGCTTAGAAAATAAGTGTTTTTATGAAAAAGGCTTCATAGTGCCACAGATGACATCCACGACTCAGCGTAGTGGAGAAGTTAGTGTTCAGAGAGGGCGCGAGAGAGAGAGAGAGGGCGCGAGAGAGAGAGAGGGCGCGAGAGAGAGAGAGGGCGCGAGAGAGAGAGAGAGAGAGAGAGAGAGAGAGAAGGAAAAGGAGGGCGAGAGAGAAATGAAAAGAGATTAAAAAGAGAACGACAGTGAGAAGGAGAGACAGAGATTGAAAAGGAGAGAGAGATTGAAAAGGAGAGAGAGAGAGAGAGAGAGAGAGTGCAATGTACTAGAGAGAGAGGAGAGATTGAACATGAAAGAGTGAGAGGAGGGGACACTCACCATCTGTCTGGGATTTGCTGAGGAATATGGTGCTGGCTCTGGGATGGTCTGAAGGGTTGTACTCCATGTTCAGATCTGAAGGAAACAGAAACAGCCATCAGCTCCAGAGCATACTGCTCAATGTACTGTATACTCTGCTGGTTGTATATCGATTCAGAGTTAGAACACAATGAACCCAGCCAGGCATAGACCTGTTTTATAGAGCTGGATGACTGAACAACACACATGCTGATGAGAAAGAGGCGTCGCACACGGATAGCCATTTGTTGAACAGATGAGAAAAATGTGATCACGCGTACAGAAGGACTGCCTTGAATACAAGTATTGAATACTGACTGGGGATACCAGTACTGTAGGATTTGTCCCAAATGGGACCCTATTCCCTATATAATGCACTACTTTTGACCAGAGCCCTATGGGCCCAGATGAAAGAATAGGGTGCCAAATGGGACGCAAATACATTCTGACTGAAAGGTCCATTTCAGGGGAGCATGCAGTTAAACATAGCAACCACCAAGTGGCGTAACGCTGAGGAGCAGTGGTTTGGCCGGAGATTGAGGCAGACTGGTTCGGCAATGAAAACGTCTTATTTGATCAATTGCCTGTTTTTATGTGATGCTTTTTACACACTGGGTGATAACGTGATAACAGGTCCATCAGCATAAATTACGGAATATTGTGGAAGTTACCATGGCACCAGGCAATAAAAATTAACATATTAGTTACACTGCAAAAATATGTTGATGTTACCTAGATATCTCTTACCATAAGAATGCATTGATTTGATATCTTACCAAGACAAATTATCTTAGTGCACTGGCAGATAATTGTATTACTTTAACTGTCTCGGGCTTGACATCCACTACCCAGCCCCCCTGTCTCTGGCTCTGGGCCAGGATCCCACCCAGGGGACCGCTGTCAGTCCTGACATCCACTACCCAGCCCCCCTGTCTCTGGCCCTAGTCCAGGCCCTGGGTCCTGACCCTGTCAGCAGCCACAGGGATCCAAGCATAATGTCATCCTGGCAGGAAAGGCCAGATAGGGGCTACACCCAGCCATACCACCAGCTGCAGCAGAGAGGAGAGGAGAGCCACTGCCCAAAGAACAGCTCCTCAACAGAGGTGATAGATGAGAGGAGAGAGTGAGTGGGAAAGAGGAGTGGAAGACAGGGTTCAAGCGCCCGCCTACAGACCCAAAGCCTTAGAAATATGAGTCATCGTAGGTTGAGATGTCCTGCTTTCTTTCTTCAGCCCTGGTATAATACTACTGTCTTACCAGAGCACACATACATCAGATGGCGCTCTATACCGGTCTTAACAGAGTGGGAGTTGTGACTTGATATGGATATGAGCTATTGCTACAAATTAACTGATGGAACACATGATAGTTTTATGAGACCTAGTTTAGCTGGGGAAAATAACGACTCCTATATGAGGTCATCTGAGTGGAGCAGCTACCATTATGCACCAACTCTTTTGAACTGCAGTCTTTTGTGTGTGAGAGGCACTTAAAGCTCAAAGGAGATACAGCTAGCTCCCTCCACACACTCCAGTGACCTACGTACGGCGCAGGCAGCACTCCAAGGAGGAGGAGAACTAGGTGATGAATAAAAGATGGGTTAGTTTATCAACGGTGTGGGAAGGAGCCAGAAGACGCGAGAGACGAAAACAAGGCTAATTAGTCCAATGTGTACTGTAACAGTCTGATCGGTATTTCAGAACTCTCCTCAATGAAAAGTTAGTGTTAAATACAGGCACACACGAATGAGCAGGCACACACACACACATACACACACACACACACACACACACAATATGGTTGTCTCGGGTACCCTTTGATTTAGGGTTTTCTTTGGAGTGGCCCTCTTCCTCTCAGCCTGTACAGTGGTGCACGTGCACATACTCACACACACACACAGTCCACCCTTCTAACTTCCTGTGTTTCAGGAAACTGGACAGGAAGTCACACCGGGGTCTGCTACACAAAACTAACCAGCTCTATTGTTTTAGAGTTATGACAAAAGGGGGAGTTGTCTTGCACTACCGAAATGAGGTAAATCAATGAGTATGTTTACATGCACACTAATAATTCGATTTTAAACTGATTATGGCAGTAGGCCGAGTATGGCATTAGTCATGCAAACACCTTACTCTGCTGATCTTAATTGGTACGGTCATAATCGAAGTAAGCAGAAGCCGATTAAAAAACAGCATCTTTCAAATGATTAGGACATGTAAAGACCTTAATCGGAGTTCCAGCAATGTATTTGATCTGTGCATGTACTAACACCAGCCAAGCAAGCCTCCCTCTTTAGCACCAGCGAAAGTGAGTTCGGAACAACTGAAAGTATGCATCTTTGAAGACATTTTCACATAAAAACTTTATATACAGTGCATCCGGAAAGCATTCAGACTCCTTAAATTTTTTCACGTTTTGTTACATTACAGCCTTATTCTAAAATTTATAAAATTATTTTTTAATCAATCTACACACAATACCCCATAATGATGAAGCAAAAGTTTTTTTAAACATTTATTTGAAAATGTATATAAATATTTTTTTAAATCACATTTATATATTCAGACCCTTTACTCAGTACTTGGTTGAAGCACCTTTGGCAGCGATTACAGCCTCGAGTCTTCTTGGATTTGATGCTACAAGCTTGGCACATCTGTATTTGGGGAGTTTCTCCCATTCTTCTCTGCAGATCCTCTCAAGCTCTGTCAGGTTGGACGGGGAGTGTCGCTGCACAGCTATATTCAGGTCTCTCCAGAGATGTTCCATCAGGTTCAAGTCCGGGCTCTGACTGGACCACTCAAGGACATTCAGAGACTTGTCCCGAAGCCACTCCTGTGTTGTCTTGGCTGTGTGCTTAAGATTGTTGTTCTGTATGAAGGTTAACCGTCGCCCCCGTCTAAGATCCTGAGCGCTCTGGAGCAGGTTTTCATCAAAGATCTCTCTGTACTTTGCTCCGTTCATCTTTCCCTCAATCCTGACTAGTCTCCCAGTCCCAGCCCTGAAAAACATCCCCACAGCATGATGCTGCCACCACCATAATTCACCGTAAAGATGGTGCCATATTTCCTCCAGATGTGACACTTGTCATTCAGGCCAAAGAGTTAAATCTTTGTTTCATCAGACCTGAGAATTATTTTCTCATGGTCTGAGCCCTTTAGCTGCCTTTTGGCAAACTCCAAGCGGGCTGTCATGTGCCTTTTACTGAGGAGTGGCATCAGTCTGGCCTCTCTAACACAAAGGCCTGATTGGTGGAGTGCTGCATAGATGGTTGTCCTTCTGGAAGGTTCTCCCATCTCCACAGTGGAACTGGAGCTCTGTCAGAGGGACCATTGGGTTCTTGGTCACCTCCGTGACCAAGGCCCTTCTCCCCCGACTGCTCAGTTTGGCCGGGCGACAAGCTCTAGGAAGAGTCTTGGTGGTTCCAAACTTCTTCCATTTAAGAATAATGGAGGCCACTGTGTTCTTGAGGACCTTCAATGCTGCAGAAATATTTTGCTACCCTTCCCCAGATCTTTGCCTTGACGCAATCCTGTCTCGGAGCTCTACAGACAATTGGTTCGACCTCGTGGCTTGGTTTTTCTCTGACATGCACTGTCAACTGTGCGACCTTATATAGACAGGTGTGTGCCTTTCCAAATCATGTTAATATCAATTGAATTTACCACAATCAAGTTGTAGAAACATCTCAAGGATGATCAATGATAACAAGATGCACCTGAGCTCAATTTCAAGTCTCATAGCAAAGGGTTTGAATACTTATGTAAATAAGATATTTTGGTTTTTAATTTGTTATAAATTTGCTAACATTTCTAAACCTGTTTTTGCTTTGTCATTATGGGGTATTGTGTGTAGATTGATGAGGATTTTGTTTTATTTAATCCATTTTAGAATAAGGCAGTAATGTAACAAAATGTGGAAAAAGTCAAGGGGTCGAAATACTTTCCGAATGCACTGTATGTCTGAACTCGGAATCAAATAGGCTTCCCAAAAATAACATGGTCGCAGTGGTAGAACTCTTATTTTGATTTGAGATTTTCTGCATTTATCAAAGTCCCATCGGGTTGCCCGATTTCAGATGTGGACTTGTAAACAGGATTATTAGGGAAATCGTTCTTCTTTCAAAGCATGAAAGGTCTTAATCAAATGATCATATTAAATCTGTCTATCCACAATAATTGTATTTTGTATGCAAATAATCATACTCAGTGAGACTGTATTGTACACGCACACACCCTGTATTCCCATAATCCTACCGTCAGTCCTGCTTCTGTGCAGCTCAACTTCCATCCACTTCCGCTGCCAACAAGCATCCATAAAACACATTGGATTTACGGGCCATTTCTCAGTGAGCCAAGGGTCTTATTGGGCACCGGTGTTGAGAGAATGACAACATCAAAACGCCACTTAATACTCTCACACAACGATCACAGGGTGCTTGGCCAAGCTGATAAATCAATGAGGTACATCAGTGTCCCTGCTGCTGCTCCTTGTCTGAGCCGTCCTATACATTACACCCAACAGATGCAGACTTACATGGACAGTGGCCACAGCTCCTGTTCGCTGTCCCTCCATCATCACCGAGGGCAGTGTGGGTTGGCAGGCTGCCTGGCAGGCTGGTCCTGTCCTGGCACTGTAGCACATTGGACCAGCTAGGCCCAGGTCTGGCAGTCCGTCATTACAAGTCACCAGACAGACAGTACAATGAGCAGAGGACCCAATGATTTATCAAGAACTTACTACAGAGACACCAGCCAGGAGAGACCAGATGGCTGCGCCACCTCCATGGCATCTCTGACTGACTGACTGTGTGTCAGAGATCCTGTTATTCACAAATTATAGGATCTCTGTTGTTATCTTGGTAGAGAGTGTAGTCTTCTTTCATGTAACACTTTGTCCTGAGCTTGACTAACCCTATACTCATGCCTCCTTTCCTTAGTTAGCAAATGAAACTAGTCTTTATAATCTGCAATCTGGAAGGAAAGGAGACAAGGAGAGGAGACAAGAAGAGCAGTACACAAATCAAGATAGATGTAAATGTGAGCTTGCTTTTGTATGTATGCTACTGCACATGTTGTATATGCTTCTGTGTATGGTGTGTTTTACAGTAAACTTTATGTGACGTGTATGTTTTTATTGATTCCATGGAACGCAGGACTCCCTGGAACACAGTGGTAATTCTTACGGAGTGGACTATCCTATCTAAATAAAGATAATTAAATTACATGAACGTGATCCAGGATTAGCATGACGGCACCTTTCAGTGTGGAGAGACAGGCACAAAGACAAGGACATAGAGTCACAAGGTTGACTCCACTCAACCCGATAATTCGAACGGATCCCTTCAAGCATGTCTTCCTCATAGCTGCAGGACGTGCCTGACAACGTGCCTGACAAGGTGTACCAGAGCATTACAGACGACCAGGGTCACAAATGGCATATGTCCTGTTCAAAAGAAGTGCATTTTAAAAGGCCCAGTGCAGTCAAAAACTTGATTTCCCCGTATTTTATATATTCACCATGCCCCTCCACTAAAATCTCATCCGTCTCTTCTCCAAGTTGAAATAGCCACTTTAGAGCAGCTTAGCACTGTGAACTGATGGAGGCTCTCACTCTCATCAGGCCCATGGGAGCTTCCTCACTGGAGTGGTGAACTGGTTGATAAAATATGTTCTATTTCTCCTGAGCCTGGTGGTGGTGGTAGCATTGGAAAAGGAGTAAGGGACTTGTGTGATAGAGTCAGAGAGCCTGGGGTTAAGCTGGTATTTCTGAACATAATTCACCCTAAAGGGGTAGAGCATTTCTGAGGCTAGAACCTAACCCGACACAGCTGGCTAAATGGCCTGGGCAAATAGTCAGGACTGTGTTATCCCCACTGGCTTTTCAAACCCAAAATGTGATTCCTTACTTGTGAATGATCCTATAACAGCAGTAACAGGTTACCTGTGAATGTTACACAAGAAGTCTCCTTTACCCTGAGCATGACACTAGCAATAACAGTATGTGTGATGGTAGTGTATGACCAGTTCAGTGAGACCCAGTAGCTCAGCAGTCAGTGGCAATCCTGGTTGATATACAGCCAGATCACCCGTGATACAAGTCAGTATTCGACGTCCATCTATGTCTGAGGACGTCAGGAGATTACATGGAAACCGGCTACTAGGGGTTACAGTGAGAGCAGTAAGCATCTGCATCGGATTCCCAAGGTTGGAAGTTCAAATACAGCAATAGGAAGATGTTTTTCAATTTTTGTTTTAAGCCTATCCCAAACCTTAACCATTCCGAGTTAATGCCTAAACTTAACCTTCAAAATGTAGAAATGTGTACAGTGTGTATCACTGTGCTGAAATGTGTCATAAGAAACTGCTGCTGAGTAGAACACACACACACTCACAGTCATCCTTCCGAGAGGAAAAGCAAACAAAGAAAGAACATTTAGTCAAGTGATTTAGACAAAAGGAGATGTCTCCTGACTCTCTTTTCCATGTCTTCATCAGTCTGCTGTGACTGTCTCAAATCTCTGGTTGCATCTCTTATACTAATGGCTGAGTGTGTGTGGACCCCTGTGATGGTGATTTAATCTCCAGGACTCTACATTCATGCTTGTCCGGGACAAGAAAAATAATAGTCTGACAAAAAGAATATACACTCACCGGCCACCCTGTTCATGAAAATGGATCACTCCTACAGACAGTGAGTCACGTGGCTTGCTATATAAAGCAGGCAGGCAGGCAGACAGGCATCGAGACTGTTCGATTCAATTTTAAAAATGGGCAAAACAAGTGACCTAAGCGACTTTGAGAGCGGTATGATCGTCGGTGCCAGGCATGCCAGATCCAGTATATCAGAAACGGCTTCCCTCCAGAGCATTTAACGCACGACAGTGTCTAGTGTTTCCCGAGAATGAGGCGACAAACAAAATTCATCCAGTCAGCGACAGTCCTGTGGGGGAAAACAGCTTGTTGATGAGAGAGGTCGAAAAAGAATGGCTCGCCACAAACAGACAAATAACAGCGCAGTACAACAGTGGTGTACAGAACCGCATCTCGGCGCGCACAACTCATTGATCCTCGTCACGGATGGGCTATTATAGCAGACGACCACACCGGATTCGACTCCTATCAGATAAAGACAAGAAGAAGTGGCCCCAGTGGAAACGCGAACAACACTGGACAATTGAGGAGTGGAAAAACATTGCGTGGTCCGATGAATCCCAGTTCCTGTTGCGTCATGCTGATGGCAGAGTCAGGATCTGGCGTAAGCGGCATGAGTCCATGGACCCATCCTGCCTGGTGTCAACAGTACAGGCTGGTGGTCTAACGCCGTCCAAATATGCAGCAACTGCTTGATGCTATCACATCAGCACGGACCAACATCCATGTGGAACATTTGCGACTTGTAGAATCAATGTCCTGAAGAATTCAGGCTGTTCTGGAGGCAAAGGGGGGTCCGACCCGTACTAGATGGGTGTACCTAATAAACTGAGTGTGAGTGTCGATTTGAGTCGTGCGAATGGACAATAAAGAAAAAAAAGAATATCAAACAATTACTTTGATCAGAATTGGATCAGTGTCCTCTGGATGCGACGTATTGCTGTTTTCCTAATTTCTGCAGAGCATATCAGAGTAGGATTGTATTGCATTGACAGGCAGAGCAGTCTCAATCATCCCCAGTTGTGAAGCACTATTCAAAAAGAGCAGATCCGCGTGTACACATTTGTTGATATTCCTTGCTACTTAGTGCCTTACTTGCAGTTATAGCATATTGTTTATCAGCAAACAGGCTTCGTACGGTGATGAAAATCCTGGAAAAGTTATGATGTATGCATCAGCTGCATGTGTTCCAGTGCAAGTGGGCCAGAGGAGAGAGAGAGAGAGAGAGAGAGACACTTTACAGCAGGTAGGCCTATAAAATAATGACAACAGGCTAACTAGATCGCCAATTCAACATTTATTGTGTAGCCGAGCTAGCTCTCTCAGTAGTTAACTATTTAGCTATTATCATGTCCTTAAAACTTTCCACCGGCATAACTGCAAATGGCAACCATCGATGAACGGGTGCATTGATAAACCAATGTTTACTCTGGTTGTCAAACAGTCTCTCCAGCACCCAAATTCTGAGTCTGAGAAATAAATCTGACACCATTGGAAAGCTGGGATTCCCCTCTTGGTCATGTCATTCTGACAACTTTAAAATATATTCTTAGAATAGCCTAATTGAGAAATATCTCCCATGCTGTCAATAGATCTCCCCTGAAACCTGAATATTTTTGCTTTACAATGTTATAGATAAACATGTCTTAGTTACCTCGCTTTGAAGTAGCCTAATTTAGCCATTTGATACCTGATTCATTGAATGAGCAAATTCAAAAAGCATTTGGTTGTAATCGTAATTTTGCTATATTTTATAGCATATGAAGGGTGGCCGACAATCCTCATGTAAAACACATTTACTTGAAGAACAGTGCAGATGCAAAGTTTGATCAAATAATTACAGTTTGTGCTGTTTGTGCCGTCATTATGTTACCAAACTTTGCATCTGCACTGTTCTTCAAGTAAATGTGTTTTTGTAAAATGTTGTATAATTTGTTAAAAGTTGTCCTTGTCCTTGAGATGGCTGGTTTGTTAAACTTTGCGATTTTAGTTTTTTGTTTGACATACATTCTATTGTGAAAAATATGAGTGTCGACATGATTCTGTTATTGTGGCATTGCGCATATGGCAAGGCACCAAGGTACGGTATTATTTACTGCCATGTTTCGCAGAAGAACAATAGTGTTCTGTCATGGAGAATTACATGGTTTATGGCACTGTTCCAGCCAGAGATCAGTGGAGGGGGAGAGAGGGAGGGGGAGGAGAGGAGGGGAGGAGGGAACAACAGAGCGGTACGCAACAAAGTAGGAGGATCAAGGAGTTAGCCAGCTAAATATTCTGAAATAGCTTTATGGTTATGACAGTTGTGGTTGAAATGAGCATTATCTAACTGACTCAACAACCAGACACACATGTTTAGCTTCTTAATGAATGAGAAAATCAAGTTGTGTCATTTCCAACCCTCCATATATTTTTTTATAAATATACTGCTCAAAAAAATAAAGGGAACACTTGAACAACACAATGTAACTCCAAGTCAAACACACTTGTGTGAAATCAAACTGTCCACTTAGGAAGCAACACTGATTGACAATAAATTTCACATGCTGTTGTGCAAATGGAATAGACAACAGGTGGAAATTATAGGCAATAAGCAAGACACCCCCAATAAAGGAGTGGTTGTGCAGGTGAAGACCACAGACCACTTCTCAGTTCCTATGCTTCCTGGCTGATGTTTTGGTCACTTTTGAATGCTGGCGGTGCTTTCACTCTAGTGGTAGCATGAGACGGAGTCTACAACCCACACAAGTGGCTCAGGTAGTGCAGCTCATCCAGGATGGCACATCAATGCGAGCTGTGGCAAGAAGGTTTGCTGTGTCTGTCAGCGTAGTGTCCAGAGCATGGAGGCGCTACCAGGAGACAGGCCAGTACATCAGGAGACGTGGAGGAGGCCGTAGGAGGGCAACAACCCAGCAGCAGGACCGCTACCTCCGCCTTTGTGCAAGGAGGAGCAGGAGAGGCACTGCCAGAGCCCTGCAAAATGACCTCCAGCAGGCCACAAATGTGCATGTGTCTGCTCAAACGGTCAGAAACAGACTCCATGAGGGTGGTATGAGGGCCCGACGTCCACAGGTGGGGGTTGTGCTTACAGCCCAACACCGTGCAGAACGTTTGGCATTTGCCAGAGAACACCAAGATTGGCAAATTCGCCACTGGCGCCCTGTGCTCTTCACAGATGAAAGCAGGTTCACACTGAGCATGTGACAGACGTGACAGAGTCTGGAGACGCCGTGGAGAATGTTTTGCTGCCTGCAACATCCTCCAGCATGACCGGTTTGGCGGTGGGTCAGTCATGGTGTGGGGTGGCATTTCTTTGGGGGGCCGCACAGCCCTCCATGTGCTCGCCAGAGGTAGCCTGACTGCCATTAGGCACCGAGATGAGATCCTCAGACCCCTTGTGAGACCATATGCTGGTGCGGTTGGCCCTGGGTTCCTCCTAATGCAAGACAATGCTAGACCTCATGTGGCTGGAGTGTGTCAGCAGTTCCTGCAAGAGGAAGGCATTGATGCTATGGACTGGCCCGCCCGTTCCCCAGACCTGAATCCAATTGAGCACATCTGGGACATCATGTCTCGCTCCATCCACCAACGCCACGTTGCACCACAGACTGTCCAGGAGTTGGCGGATGCTTTAGTCCAGGTCTGGAAGGAGATCCCTCAGGAGACCATCCGCCACCTCATCAGGAGCATGCCCAGGCATTGTAGGGAGGTCATACAGGCACGTGGAGGCCACACACACTACTGAGCCTCATTTTGACTTGTTTTAAGGACATTACATCAAAGTTGGATCAGCCTGTAGTGTGGTTTTCCACTTTAATTTTGAGTGTGACTCCAAATCCAGACCTCCATGGGTTGATAAATTGGATTTCCATTGATTATTTTTGTGTGATTTTGTTGTCAGCACATTCAACTATGTAAAGAAAAAAGTATTTAATAAGATTATTTATTTCATTCAGATCTAGGATGTGTTGTTTAAGTGTTCCCTTTATTTTTTTGAGCAGTGTATATACAGTACCAGTCAAAAGTTTGGACACACCTACTCATTCAAGGGTTTTTCCTTTATTTTTTTATATTTTCGCCATTGGAGAATAATAGTGAAGACATCACAACTATGAAATAACACATGGAATCATGCAGTAAGCAAAACGAACGCTTCATGAGGAATGCTTTTCCAACAGTCTTGAAGGAGTTCCCACATACGCTGAGCACTTGTTGGCTGCTTTTCCTTCACTCTGCGGTCCAACTCATCCCAAACCATCTCAATTGGGTTGAGGTCAGGTGATTGTGGAGGCCAGGTCATCTGATGTAGCACTCTATCACTCTCCTTCTTGGTCAAATAGCCCTTACACAGCCTGGAGGTGTGTTGGGTCATTGTCCTGTTGAAAAAGAAATTATAGTCCCACTAAGCACAAACCAGATGGGATGGCGTATCGCTGCAGAATGCTGTGGTAGCCATGCTGGTTAAGTGTGCCTTGAATTCTAAATAAATCACAGACAGTGTCATCAGCAAAGCACCCCACACCACCTCCTCTATGCTTCACGGTGGGAACCACACATGCGGAGATCATCCATTCACCTACTTTGCGTCTCACAAAGACACGGCGGATGGAACCAAAAATCGCAAATCTGGACTCATCAGACCAAAGGACAGATTTCCACCGGTGTAATGTCCATTGCGCGTGTTTCTTGGCCCAATGAATTATTTTCTTCTTGTTGGTGTCCTTTAGTAGTGGCTTCTTCGCAGCAATTCGACTATAAAGGCCTGATTCACGCAGTCTCCTCTGAACAGTTCATTTTTGAGATGTGTCTGTTACTTGAACTCTGTGAAGCATTTATAACTAATGAACTTACCCTCTGCAGCAGAGGAAACTGGGTCTTCCTTTCCTGAGCCAGTTTCATCATAGTTCTTGATGGTTTTTGCGACTGGACTTGAAGAAACTTTCAAAGTTCTTGACATTTTCCAGATTGACTGACCTTGATGTCTTAAAGTAATGATTGTCATTTCTCTTTGCTTATCTGAGCTGCTCTTGCCATAATATGGACTTGGTCTTTTACCAAATAGGGCTATCTTCTGTATACCAGCCCTACCTTGTCACAACACAACTGATTCGCTCAAAACCCATTGAGAAGGAAAGAAATTCCACAAATTAATTTTTAACAAGGCACACCTGTTAATTGAAATGCATTCCAGGTGACTACCTCATGACGCTGGTTTAAACACTGAACACAGTGTAACTCCACTCATAAAGAAACATGACCCTCAGTGTTCTTGGCTAGAGAGACAAATATAACTATGCTTAGTTTATTTCATTCATCTGGCTTTATCTTCTCTTTCATGTGGCTTTAATGTCAAGAGTGATTAAACTGTGCAGGTTTAAAACATTGACTTTGTGATATTTGAACTTAATGAAACCTGAACTTGATGAAAGTAAACACTGACACACAGATTCATTAAGTCTCAGGTCAGAACAATAAACACCCTCATGAAGAAATTAATGTTTCAGTACCAAGATGTCTGTCTTTGTCTCTCTGTCTTTGTCTCTCTGTGTGTGTGTGTGTGTGTGTGTGTGTGTGTGTGTGTGTGTGTGTGTGTGTGTGGTGTGAACCAAACCAACAAGGTCATAACTCAGTGTTAAAAGAGAGAGATGCTAAGTGCCCCCTATATGAATGTGCAGTGAGGAGGAAAAGCAGTGTAATGTGAAATAAAGGCCTGATAAATGGAGTCAATAAGAGCTTAACAGCCTGGGAGATGACATGGCTAACTGACCTCACACACCCCTCTGTTCCTTTACCATCTGCCTCCTGATTCAGGGAGTGTGATCACTTCTTTGTCCGGTTATCTCTCTCCGTTCTCCATCATTATCCCCGCATCACTTCAACCAGGCCATGTTTATGCCTACTTCTCTAGGCAGACTGGGGAGAGATAATGGGACTTCCTCCCACACGGTGCAGAGCACTCAGGACGGCTAACAATGCCGACAACACTAAATGATCACAGTCAGGCTAAAGCGACATCAACGGTAACACTCCATCCCGCTGCATCGCCACCATGTTCCATCACAGAAACATACTGTAAGACAAATCTGCTCGCCAGACTAACGGAATGTGTGGGTAATGCATACAATACAAATACTTTATGTAAAAACGATTTATTCCACAAACTTCTATCTGCAGTCACGAAATTCAAATGAAGGGGTGTCATTTTTATAAAATCCCAAATGAGATCCCAGAGGAATATGGGGGACATATAGAGAATATTCTATACAGAATATGAGTTATGTAATTATTTTCCAATTTCTAAATAAAAATGCAACGTCTCATTCTGTGTTCAACCAAAAAGTCCTTGGTATGGGGACAGAGTATCCGTGGGTGTGTTTGCTCTTCTTCAGGGGTGGTCTCTCATTAAGTTGGTGCCAAGTGGATGGAGCCCCAGCAGGGGGTCAGGGAGAGGAAGGGAGACTGCTGACCTTCGCTGCAGCACCACACACAAACACAGCCAGACCTGAAGTTCAATACTCAGCGGGTCTCGTCAACAAATGGACCACTAAATCCTTATACAGGAAGCCAGCAGCCCACCCGCCAAACCCTGGTCAGTGTTTACACATGCACCCTGGCCTGGACTCTAGCCCTGATAGTGGTTAATATGGCTGGCCGTATTAACAGTGGTCACAGACAATACAGAGACCAGACAAGTGCATTGGCATTGACTGTAAAGGTTTTAATATTTTAATGAATAAACATACCCATTAAGCCCAGGTACCCATTAAGCCAATCTTGGATTCAAAGAGAGAAAAAAATATATACATTTTTTTCCCCCTGCTGTTTAATGTTTCAACCAATTAATCTGAGTGTGATTGTCACGTCCTGACCCTTGTAAGATGTCATTTTCTATAGTAGAGTAGGTCAGGGCGTGACAGGTTTTTTTTTGTGTTTTTCTATGTTTTCTATGTTTTCTATGTTTGTGTTCTAGGTTTTCTATGTTGTTGTTTTTTGGGTTGATCTCCAATTGGAGGCAGCTGGTCCTCGTTGCCTCTGATTTGGAGATCATATTTAAGTAGGGGTTTTTCTTTCCTGGGTTTTTGTGGGTAGTTGTTTTCCATTTTGTCAAAGTGTACCTTACGGAACTGTTGTCGGTCGTTTTGTTGTTTTGTTCTAGTGTCTTCATTAAAAAAGTCAAATATGAGCACTATACACGCTGCGCCTTGGTCTCCTTTATACGACCCGTGTTACAGAACTACCCACCATGACTGGATCAAGCGGCGTGCCCGGGCAGAAATGGACACCTGGTCACATACGGAGTGGATGGAGAGGAGGAACTGGACTTGGGGCCAGGTAATCGATAGATATCGGAGCCTACCTGGGAAAAATGAGAGGCAGCCCCCCAAAACATTTTTTGGGGGGCACAAGGGTAGTTTGGCTGGGCCAGGGGTGAGGCCTGAGTCAACTACCTGTGCTTTTTGTGGTGAGCATGTGCCTGCCTCTCGCACTCTCTCTCCAGTGTGCCTCCATAGCACAGTACGTCCTGTGCCTGCTCTTCGCGCTCTCCCTCCAGTGCGCCTCCAGAATCCAGTATGTCCTGTGCCTGTTCTTCGCACTCTCCCTCCAGTGCGCATCCATAACCCAGTAAGGCCGGTGCCTGCTTTGAGCACTCGGTCCTCAGTGCGTCTCCCCAGTCCGGTGAGACCGGTTCCTGCTCCACGTACAAAGCCTCCAGTGATAGTCGATGGTCCGACACCTGTAGAGATGATCCATGGCCCGGAGCCTGTAGGGATGTTCCATGGCACGAAGCCTGAAGAGGTAATCCATGGCCCGGAACCTGAAGAAATAATCCTTGGCAAAACGCCTGGAGGGATTATAAATGGTCCGGAGCCTGTAGGGATAAACCATGGCACGAAGCCTGTAGGAATAATCCATGGCCCGGCACCTGTAGAGATAATCCATGATAAGAAGCCTCCAGTGATGATCCTTGGCGCGGAACCTGTAGAGATGATCCATGGCATGGAGCCAGCAGCAACGGTCACTAGTCCGGAACCTATTATGACGCCTCCCAGCCCGGAGCCTCCAGCGACGCTCCCCAGCCCGGAGCCTCCAGCGACGCTCCCCAGCCCGGAGCCTCCAGCAATGATCTACAGTCCGGTTCCTTCGACGACGATCCACGGTCAGGTGGTAATAAAGCAGAAGGATCAGCGGGTGGAGCGCGGAGTACGCCCAGAACCGGAGCCGGTTAAGGTTATGTGGACTGCATTTGAGCCGCCATAGACAATTATCACCCTCCCTACCCTCCCTTTTGTTTTGTGTTTATGTTTTGTTGCATTCGGTGTCTGCACCTTTTGGGGGGGGGGGGGGGTACTGTCACGTCCTGACCCTAGAAAGATGTCATTTTCTATAGTAGAGTAGGTCATGGCGTGACAGGGGGGGGTTTTGGGTTTTTCTATGTTTTCTATGTTTGTGTTCTAGGTTTTCTATTTCTATGTTGTTGTTTTTGGGGTTGATCTCCAATTGGAGGCAGCTGGTCCTCGTTGCCTCTGATTGGAGATCATATTTAAGTAGGGGTTTTTCTTCCTGGGTTTTTGTGGGTAGTTGTTTTCCGTTTTGCGCCGCCCTATGGCACTCCCAATCACGGCCGGATGTGATACAGCCAGGATTCGAACCAGGTACTATAGTGACGCCTTAAGCACAGATGCAGTGCCTTAGAACGCTGCGCCACTCGGGAGCCCACTGCGCCACTGTAGATGCCATTAATGTAAATTTCACATTAATCTCAGGTGAGCTGAAAGGGTACAGTAGCACAAAAGGCACTCAATACAGATTGCAAATGGAAAAAATACAAATAATTGTTCAACATGATCAATACTAACTCTGCATAATATTATAGTATATATGTATAGCCCAAATCATTGGCTTCCACATATTCCAGGTGATTGGGTTTTTTGGTCCACCACCTGTACCTTTGTAATACAACAGTAGAGAGGGAGATTTGAAACAGTCTTCAGGCAGGCTTTATTTAGGAAGACAAGATGAACTAATTAACAAGAATAGCAGTACAGCAAATGCAAATCAGTGTTCAGATCAGTTATTGAAAGTTGTGTGTAGATCAATATAATTGTACATAAGAAATGTCTTATAATCAACAAATGGTGCAAGTATAGTCATACAACCTCACGAGATAGTATGTGTTAGAAATGTCTAAACTTAGATTTTGCTGCTTAATAAGTGTACTTACCCAACATGCAATATGAATGACCGACTGTTTTCACACTAAATGGATGATAGAGGTTAGTGTCATCCTAGTATGAGAGAAAAGTGCTATTCATTTATTATTTTAGCCACACAAAAATGTAAAGTTGTGAGTCAGCGCTGATGAGCAGTTCTTGCCATTTAATGACATCATTAGAGCCAATGTCTTCAGCCCATTGAAGGGATGCTTCCAATGGTCTGTTCTAAAAGCCATCTGTGAGCCGACACATTGTGCCACACTCACTTGTCCCACACTTCCTGTGAGCGTGGACAGATGGGGAGGCATTTCCTGTCTAGAGAACGGGCCATATCCTCTCCTCGCCCTGGGAAAACGCTATAGTAGTAGAGGCAACTGATAAGATCATGTCACCTTACAACGCTTAATAAGGCATTCAAAAACATTCATAAGGGAAACTAGTAACTAACATACTTTATATAACCACAACATGCATAATACTAGAAGACACCTTGCCATTTATCTATCAAAACCACATCTTAACAAAAGAAACAGATTTATCTTGGAGGTAAAGAGACTGGTATGTTTTTACCCAGCTTTCCAGCTCTACAGTCACCAACTTAAAAAAAAAAAAAATGTATCAAAGAGTTTCCTTAGTGTGTGGTTCTGACATGAATCACTGGTATCCCATTGTGTTACAAATACCAGGCAGTCTGGCACAGCAACAGAAAGACGAGGGAGAGAGAGGACGGTGGAGATAAATTAGCCCAACAGTTAGAGGTCAGTGGGTATACAGCAGGGGATAGGATACAACAGATAATCATCCAGTGAGACAGAACAAGTAGAGAAGTGACCAAGTCACAAAAAAACACACAAGACCGGAATTACTCAATGAAAGCGCATTCAAAACTGGGCCTAAATTTCCCTGGATTCACGTAAATTCTTCCACGCTCGGTGTGGCATATATCTTGTCATGCATACCAATGTGGTTAGTTAGCATTGTAGAGCCTGGTACTTTAGTGCTGAGGACGGATCGTTTAGAGGAGATGGATGGCTGCAATTAGCCGGGAGTTGAAGCAGTGCAGCCAGTGGTGACAGTGAGGTATCATGCTCCGCCAGGTTCCAGCCAACCCCAGCTCCAATGGAAGATGAGTAGCTAGAGCCCCACTAAGTACCGCTCACTGTCCCAGGAAACCATGAGGAGGAATCTGGTTAACAGTATTGGAACAGGGACAATGAGAAGACCAGCTTACACAGGCACGCACGCACGCACACAAAATGAGTGGAGCATGTCGTATCAAATGCATGCGAGACAAATCACTTCCTCATTTCAGATAATGTTTGAACCATCGTTTCCACAGCTCTTGAGTTGAGTCATTTCCTCTAACAGATTTAAATTCCTTGTGGGCCAAGGTTCAAGTCAACATATTTCCACCATTAATTATAAGTCATCATCGAGGCAACAGTACTGAGATGAGCAGATCATAGGACAGGTGGGGATGTGAGTGGGTGGGAGGATGAAGGGGGTTGTAAAGATCCGGCACCCTGCCTGCCTTTGAAGCTCAGGGGACTGGGATTCAAGGACGGGGAGCAGGGGAGAGGGGGTGGTTGGTTCGCCCCCATGCTCTACAACAAGCCCAGCTGAGACCCACAGACACTCACCTCCCGCTCCGCTCCCTGTAACTAAGCAACGGAGGGTTGAAAAGACTGGGTCTGCAGAGGCTGTCCTCATCAAAGAGAGAGACTGAGAGACAAGCAGGCAGACAGACAGAAACGGAGACAGACAGACACAGACTCTCCCAATGCTCAGCCATTTAACAAGGCCTCTCTGGGTAGCCTAACCACTGTACATCACACCATTATGCTGCCACAGGATTAACGGCTCTCAACAATGAACAGACAATGTTGACTATCACGGGAGCTCCATTCACATCCACCATATTCAATTTGCAGCAGAATTGACACAATTGGAAGCTCCACTGGTTGGAGTACATTACATAGCTTATTAGACAGACAGGTCTAATCTGTCAAAGCTCACAGTGGAGGAGAGAAAACCTATCCTACCCGTGACACGGTATCATCTCGGGGTAGAGCTTGCACCACAGAGCCCCCAAAGGGCATGTTTTGCCACAGCTGCACAGGCAGGGGACAGGGATGCCTCTGTGTCAGGTCCCGGCGCACGCAACCACATACACAAACACAGGCAGGCAGGGCACTAGGATGCATCTGTGCTGTGTGAAGTCAACAAGGGTCTTGCAAGCGCTGACACATGTAAGAGAGCTGGCCAATTATCTGCCTGACTCCAGAGGGACAACAGCCTGGGAGGAATGTGTGGGTTGGACCACAGAGCCAGCTAGCAGTGTTGAAATGAACGCTGAAAAGGTCAACACAGGCTGGAGCTCAGACAAAATTAAGGGAGGGATAAGTTATATTGTTTGGCATGGTAACCGATGGTAACATCACAACAAACTTTTCACTGAGTGATTTTTATCTCTTTCAAAAACCATGACAAACATTGGGCAGCAGCAGCATTTTTGGCCCTGTCTTTCCCCATCTGCAGTGTGGACTGTGCTACTGCCTATCAGTGAGGGTTGGTTGGTTGCTCTGGCCAATCTACTGCAGCCTTGGATCAGGGAGGCAATCGCCACTGCAGGAAATTATTTACACAGCTGCTCTGATAGCTCCAGCTCATATACAGGACTGATTTACAGCATGGTCAATTAGCTCTCTAGATTAGCCTAGCTAAGCCCTACTCACCACAAGGGCCAGCGTCTTAGAAGTGACTGCGGATGCACTCCTCTTTCAATGCTGCCAGCTATATACCGAGTCAATGTGCAAGGGTACGGGTTAGTTGAGGTAATGAAGGTAACGTGTACATGTAGGGGTAAAGTCATTGAAACTAAATGAGGAGGGGGTGAAAAATGGGATAAATATATATTTTTTAAACACAAGTCAAGAAATTCCCATTTTTCACCCTCTTCTCGTTCAGTTTCAATGACTTTACCCCTACCTACATGTACACGTTACCTCAATTAACTGAGATATATATATTACACAGTACCAGTCAAATGTTTGGACACACCTACTCATTCAAGGGTTTTTCTTTATTTGTACTATTTTCTACATTGAAGAATAATAGTGAAGACAAAAAAACTAGGAAATAACACATATGGAATCATGTAGTAACCAAAAAAGTGTTAAACAAAACAAAATATATTTTATATTTCGTATTCTTCAAATAGCCAAACTTTGCCTTGATGACAGCATCATGAGGTAGTCACCTGCAATGCATTTCAATTAACAGATGTGCCTTCTTAAAAGTTAATTTGTGGAATTTATTTCCTTCTTAATGCATTTGAGCCATTCAGTTGTGTTGCGACAAGGTATGGGTGGTATACAGAAGATAGTCCTATTAGGTAAAAGACCAAGTCCATATTATGGCAAGAACAGCTCAAATAGAAACGACAGTCCATCATTACTTAAAGACATGAAGGTCAGTCGCAAAAACCATTATGCGCTATAATGAAACTCTCATGAAGACCGCCACAGGAAACGGTTCCAAACGCCGTGCCTTTGTGAGACGTAGAGTAGGTGAATGGATGATCTTCGCATGTGTGGTTCCCACCGTGAAGGATTGGGGGGGGGGGGGTGATGGTGAAGGGGTGCGATGGTGAAGGGGTGCTTTGCCGATGACACTGTCTTGAATTCTAAAAAAAATGACATACTTAACCAGCATGGCCACCACAGCATTTTGCAGCGATATACCATCCCATCTGGTTTGCGCTTAGTTGGACTATCATTTGTTTTTCAACAGGACAATGACCCAAAACACACTTCCAGGCTGTGTAAGGGCTACTTGACCAAGGAGAGTAATGGAGTGTAACATCAGATGACCTGGCCTCCACAATCACCCGACCTCAACCCAATTGAGATGGTTTGGGATGATTTGGACCGCAGAGTGAAGGAAAAGCAGCCAACAAGTGCTCAGCATGTGTGGGAACTCCTTCAAGACTGTTGGAAAAACATTCCTCGGGAAGCTGGCTGAGAGAATGCCAAGAGTGTGCAAAGCTGTTATCAAGGCAAAGGGTGGCTACTTTGAAGAATCTAAAATCTAAAATACATTTTGTAGAAAATCATAAAAACAAAGAAAAACCCTCGAATGAGTAGGTGTGTGCAAACTTTTGACTGGTACTGTATACAAACAAACACACACGTTCGAAAGTTTGAGGTCACTTAGAAATGGCCTTGTTTATGAAAGAAAAGCACATTTTTTGTCCATTAAAGTAACATCAAATTGATCAGAAATATAGTGCAGACACTTTTTAATGTTGTAAATGACTATTGTAGCTGGAAAGGCAGATTTTTTTATATAATATCTGCATAGGCGTACAGAGGCCAATTATCAGCAACCATCACTCCTGTGTCCCAATGGCACGTTGTGTTAACTAATCCAAGTTTATAATTAAAAGGCTAATTGATTATTAGAAAACCCTGGCCATTAGAAAACTGGGCTTCTTTAGACTAGTTCAGTATCTGGAGCATCAGCATTTGTGGGTTCGATTACAGGCTCAAAATGGCCAGAAACAAAGACCTTTCTTCTGAAACTCGTCAGTCTATTATTGTTCTGAGAAATGAAGGCAATTCCATGCGAGAAATTGCCAAGAAACTGAAGATCTCGTATCACGCTATGTACTACTCCCTTCACAGAAGAGTGCAAACTGGCTCTGACCAGAATAGAAAGAGGATTGGGAGGACCCGGTGGACAACTGAGTAAGATCTCTCTTTTGAAGAACATATCAAGACTGTTTCAAGGGCAGCTTTTTTCCATCTACATAACATTGCAAAAATCAGAAACTTTCTGTCCACAAATGATGCAGAAAAATTAATCCATGCTTTTGTTACTTCTAGGTTGGACTGCTGCAATGCTCTACTTTCCGGCTACCCAGATAAAGCACTAAAACTTCAGTTAGTGCTAAATACGGCTGACTAGAACCAAAAAATGTGATCATATTACTCCAGTGCTAGCCTCCCTACACTGGCTTCCTGTTAAGGCAAGGGCTGATTTCAAGGTTTTACTACTAACCTACAAAGCATTACATGGGCTTGCTCCTACCCATCTTTCCGATTTGGTCCTGCCGTACATACCTATACGTACGCTACGGTCACAAGACGCAGGCCTCCTAATTGTCCCTAGAATTTCTAAGCAAACAGCTGGAGGCAGGGCTTTCTCCTATAGAGCTCCACTTTTATGGAATAGTCTGCCTACCCCTGTGAGAGATGCAGACTCGGTCTCAACCTTTAAGTCTTTACTGAAGACTCATCTCTTCAGTAGGTCCTATGATTGAGTGTAGTCTGGCCCAGGAGTGTGAAGGTGAACGGAAAGGCTCTGGAGCAACGAACTGCACTGTCTCTCCAACATTTGCAACATTGTTTCAATGTTCAAATTCGATCTCTAGCTGTCCCATAGTAATGAACGTCTCGAGAGTCGGGACGAGACAGGTAGGCAGCTAATGTTTCTCAGCCAGTCAAAATCATGAATCAGCTGGCAACATTTTTATGGATATATACAAAGTGATGTCATTTAAAAAAAGGTCAAACGAAACGAAGTGCGGCTAGCTTGCAGTCTTTCCAGCTTCAGTTTGAAGTTATTGTGTTAGCTGTGTTGTTGGCTAGCTCCTCTGAACAACAGTGTCCTGACGAGTGAGAACATTTTCTATGCCAGGAGAAATCGTGCATCATTAGCTCATTTTTATGGATGCATCCAAATCAATGTCACTAGAAAACAGCTTAAACAAACGCAAATGCAGCTACTTTGCTGTTATTCTGTCTGCACTGTTTGACGTGACTGTAAATTAGCCGTAGTTGGCTAGCTAGCAAACAAGGGATAAGACCGGTGTCAGCCAGTATGGCAATGGAACATTTAGAACGAATGACTGGAAGTGCATCCATAGATACAGAACAAAAAAAAACTGAAGGACTGGGTCGCGTCTCTGGCAACCAAACCGATAGAACGAACAACCAGCTGGCTTGGGTAGCAACCCTAGATTTGTGTCGGAACTCTCTCTTGTGGACAGATGAAATAGTATGAATAAATTAATCAAAATAACGTTTTTAATGAAAATGTCTATCATTATTTAAATATGTTGGTAACCTTTTGTATAAAAGTAATAATGCCCTCGAAGCCGGCGTTTGGAGGATATATTGGCACAGTTTGCCGGCCCTCGACTTCAACTTCCTGCTAATATATCCTCCAAATACCAGCTTCTCGGGCATTATCACTTAATAAATTATATTAGTCCAGTTTAAAAATAAATATATATTTTTTTAAATTGTAAAGCAACAAAAAAAATATATACAAAACAAGAAATGATGCAAACAACATTGTATCTCATGAAAGAAAAGAAAGATCTTGTTTAAAAATAAAAAAGTAAAGTGACTATGGATTGATTTAGATATACTACAGATATTCATTGAGGAAGATATTTTTCCTCCACATTTCCCTATGAGGAATAAAGCATTCAGACTAATGTAATTTCGTTAAAATCTTCAGACCGGCAATGTGCAGGGTTAATCGGTGTAATAACTAATTAAAGTACAGTCTGGTTCTCATTTGGCTTAATGAAGAGGACTTTTTACAACCTGCACTTCAGAGATAATGGATACTATTCGGTAAATAAAAAGGGGAAATTATAATATTTTCAACCAGGAATGGATAAATTGGGGCTAGAAAGAGAAAACAAAGCAAAATGTCTGTGGGAAATAACATAGTTAAGACAAAAGAAGATAGAGAGAGCGAGACGGCTGGATGGAGACCTGGCCAGAAGCTTTTTCATGTGGCCCCTTTCTAGTCGCGACCACATGAAAAGGCTGCTGGGAGATATTTATGCACGGCTCCAGAACACTGCCACAACTCCTACATCCCCAAACAATGGCTTCCGAGACGCACTGACAAAGCGTTTGATGCCGCTGACGGCTATTCATCCAATACAGCATTACGGCAGCTCACTTGAGTAAACAGTAACACCATAGAAGAAGAGTGGAGGACTTTACATGTGCCATCAGGGGTGGAACGCAGAGACAGTAACTGGATAAAAAATGCAGAGTATTCAGTTTGTTTAGTCTAGCCCTAAGCACTCACTATCTCGACCAAAAAGAGACTAGACATATCATCCATTACATTTCACACTGAAGAGTAGAAAAAGCACTTATCTGAGCGTACAGCCTTACCACGTGAAAATGTACTTGCTTTCATACACAAGTACTACATCTAATTGCTGTTGAGCCAAATATCCAAACACTCACATATGGATGTTATATGCATTACAAATAGTGACGCACCGATATGACATTTTTGGGCCAATACCGATATTTTCCTTGCCCCCCCAAAAAACGATAACCCCGATATTTAACATTTTTGCGGCCTTTTGAGCATTCTAGTACAGTTAAATAGTTAACACACACGGACGCAGCGGTCTAAGGCACTGCATCTCAGTGCAAGAGGTGTCACTACAGTCCCTGGTTCAAATCCAGGCTGTATCACATCCGGCCGTGATTGGGTGTCCCATAGGGCGGCGCATAAATTGACGGGGTAGGCTGTCATTGTAAATAAGAATTTGTTCTTAAATGACTTGCCTAGTTAAATAAAGGTTACACACACACACACACACACACCACACACACACAAAAGTTATGGCTTTTACGTATGTCCCCATTACCAGTAAACATAATCAAAACCTATTTCTTTCACTTACTTGCTGTGCTGTTTTGTTGTTCAGTCATTTCATTCTCAACCAGGATTTCTATGGAACACCGTTTGGGTCTTTGCGTGTCAAAAAACATACTATTTGAAACTATTTGACACTATTTGACGTGTCAAATAAACTTGCTGACCAATCAGGACCTGAATATGACTGCACGTCACACAATCATTTTACCCGTTCATACATTTTTTTATGTAGTTATTACACATTGATTACACTATCACTTGTATTTCATATGTCACAATGATTCATCGATACGTATGCTATGATGCTGGTAAAGTAGTCTCGCACACCTACAGTGCTGGTCATTAAAAAAAGCTAGCTAGCTCATGGACGCAAACAATGTCCTTAGATAGCTAACTATATAGCTAGGTGTCATCTAAAATAACCCTCATTTATAAGACAGTTCTTATTTGATTAATGGTCGGACCCATCTATGTGAAGCTAGCCACAATAAGGATTAGCCACAATAGTGGACTTTGCGGTTAGCCTTCAAAATAAAAATATCACTGTCAATTACATACTTTTATTTTGAAGACAAACCGTAAATTCCACTATTGTGCCTAGCTTCACAACACATAACCCGGTCCGGTCGAGCCTCACTAGCCAGATGAAGCTAGCTGTCTGCTTAAAGCGTTAGCTTTGGGAAACAGGGTTAGGTAGCTGGCTAGCCATTTATTTTCATGAACTGAAGAACAATTTCAATAGGTGAACAACAACTGGCAATCTAGCTAATACTTACTCACAAGGATTCCTAAATCATTGCTAAGAATAATGAAAACACTGCAGTTTCTACTGGTCATTGTTTTCAGGCTGGTTGTATTGGTGCTAGCTAGGTACCAAGCTAAAGCTAGCTACCCCAGCAGTTGCGGTCGAACAAATGATGCTTTATTACCAACGCGGTATTGTAAACACATTGTTCGTGGCCGGTGTTTGCAGAATTTTTTGTACAACTTTGACAGTGCTACTGTATCTTTTGTGACACGCAAAGACCCAAACGGTGTTCCATAGTATGTATGTCGTGAAGCTAATAGCAGTGACGCTATTACTGTGTAACTCCGGTAGGGCAACATCTGAAAAATAGCGCACTTGGTAGTGTGTACCGGTGCTCAACCAGTCAGTGAAAGCCAACATCACCCACTACAGAGAAAGGTTGATTGTCAAGGTGCTATGAATCCCATTATCTTGGCTTTAATGAATTTCGCCTTTGAGTTGGCTCGCTGAAATTTCCTTACTCTTTCAAATGACTGCTCGACTTGTTGACTGCTCGATCCACACAGCAGACATTGTGGGCTAGTTTAGGATTGCTGTGTTGCACGTATAGCGCTACATTTTACGTGGCGTCATTAGGTCATCTACCTACGTTATATAGGTATGCACGTCAGCTTTGACATAGGTTTTCCACATCGGCGTTAAACTTGACATTGGCCGATACCGAAGTTGGCATTTTTACCTAATATCGTCCGATTCCGATATGTTCACCGATATATCGTGCATCCCTAATTACAATGTCTAGTGACTACCAGACAAACAGACAACCTCTGCTTAATAATACACTAAAAGTAGAAATGCCTAACATATCACAGCTCTCTTGAATAAGAAGTTTGGATGTTGTTGTTTTTTAATCACCATATGGACCACAGAAAGAGCATCATGGGCCAAGATATGGTGCCTGTTCCTGCCCTACCCGAGGAGCAGCATCAACTACCGTCTACCTCGAGGGGAACCAAAGCATTTACAGGGGAAACAAGGGGGACCCTCTAACGTGGGATACGTTGAGGGCAGACTTCAAACAGGTCTGTAAATACCTGAGAGTGGTCGGGGTCGGACTTCCGCTGTTTAAAGGCTCCTTACCCTTTTACAGAATCCTTTGCCCTCTTTGAAAACTTAGACACATCCTGTGTAGAGCTTTCTAATATGACCCTGCACCTTCATTAGGTCATTTTCTTTTCACATTTCAGAGGTAATTTATTTACTACGGGGATGGGGGGACATTTTCAGATGATCCAGATGTTTTTCATTGGTAGATTCATTACAGCACGGTTGAAGGGTTTCTGCACTTGTGCTGAACAGTCAGCAGCAGCGATCATAAAATGCACTTGTCAGGCTGAATTTACAGCATTAATATAGCAGACAAACAAAGCATCTAGGCCATAGGGACTCATGAATCTGCCATAGCATCAGGTACTAGGAATTGAGACACCAAAGTGCACCCAGGGACATTTCAAGAAGCGATGGTAAAACAAGGAAATCAAATGAAGCCTTATACAGGCAGTGCAAATCTTTCCATGGCAGTTGCAAGATTCAGACCATATGCTTCAGACAGCATATGTGAGTTTTTCGAAGTTTGCCTTGACTAACAGATTGACACGTATAGGATTAAAGTATTATATTTACCCTATTAAATTGGTAAATTACACATCCTTGATCCATGACCAGTCATCCCTACGATGCTACGCTAAAATTACATTTTGAAAGACACTTCAGTAGACAGCATTTTACAATCATCGCCAGCACCAATGGCTTTATAGCAGGGATCATCAACTATATTCAGCCACGGGCTAATTCTTTCTTGAGAGGATGGTCAGGGGGACGGAACATAATTACAAATAATATGCAGACAGCAAATCGACCATAAGAAGCCCAAACAGATATAATATTTGACTAAAACAATCATTTCAAACCTAGCCTCCATTCGTATACGATCACATCTCTCTCGATTCTGCGTGGGAATACTTTGGAACATATTTCCAAAATTAAAATCACTTGGAGCTGATTTGCTGGTGTTGTTATAGTCTTATGTCCAACAAAAATATATGTGAAATGCCAGTTGGGGAACCCTGATTTATAGACTAAGGCAGAGCGGTCCTTTAATTTCAACAGAAGAACTGTTTTTTTTTATTCAGAGAAAATGTGAATCCCCACCATCAACTAAAGATATCTAATTTTATGTAGACTGATTTCTTCTGAGAGGTGAATAGGGGATTTACTGATTGTAGCCTCAGCATCAAAAGAGATCCCGCATTGGCCTTCTCCACTGAATGATGTGCAGATAGATGAGGTTGTTACAGTCAATTGCATACTCATTACCGCTTCACGAATCAGTCAATTTGTCTTGAAACGGAATCCTTTCTCTAGGAATAAATGTGCTATGCTATTCCTTGGTGAAATTGGAGGTGATATGAGACCAAAATCATTCTGAGAGATGAATGTTACACATTATGTTTCTGCTGTGACTACTCATAATAAACTTTTTTTTTTTAATCCCATAAAATCTTTCCTCCCCATTCCCCAAGAGATACTTCTTAGGTGTTTAATATATTCATAGAACAGTCACTCTGCCTAAGCGTTTTTGTGAGCGGATGTCTTCTAGCCTACATGGAAAACGTTGACAAGGCATGCTATTTCAGGTAACCTTGCTCTAACTGTAAATTACACCCAAGACAGAAACATTACAGTAGGATATGTATAGGTTCAGCGTCTATCAAAAAGTCTGAGCCCATTAACTGCATCACTGGATGGACTTAAATCATCTCATCTAAGAATAGCAACTCCTACTCTCTACCTCTCACTTCATCATCATCATCCCTACTGCCTTCATCTCACTCCCTTTCCTTACCTGAACCAAAACAGGACTCAAAATCAAACCTTCCTCGCAACAACAGCCACCCTCCCCCCTTCCCCTGTAGAGACACACACACACACAGGAGGACACACAGGAGGAAATTACCCTATGACAAGGATAATTGAGCTGACTGCTTACTATGCCGGGCTCACCAAGACGGGCAGCGTGCCAGGCGATGAGAGAGGAAGGGCCCCCAAGCCAAGCTGAGCCAACCAGGCCAAGAGATGACAGAAGTAGCCAAATCAGACTGGCACCTGAGACAGTGACGGTGTCCCAAATGGCACCCTACCCCCTACTTGGTGCACTACTTGTCAAAAGTAGTGCACAATATGGAATAGGATGCCATTTGGGACACATGTACTCTCAGGAGGAAGGGATGTCCTGGCTGCCATTGCCTGAGACCCCTAGGGAGAGATGGAGTCTGGGACAGGAAGGACACTACAGCCCACTGGTAGAGTCAGGCCCATGGCACTATGCAATTCATCACATCAGGGCTGGAGAGAATCAAGAAATACATTGTCAACAAACAAGAGTTTCATCCAATGAAACAGGATTAAGTCATCACTAGGTTAAATGAGTTATTTCCAACGGCAGTCTGAATACTGAGGTTGCCTGACCGGCATCATTAATCAATTCGCAGATATTAATTACTAGAGAGACTCAAGTGTGTCACTGTAACCAGTTTAATAGGGACTGCCTGAGGACACTGCTCATTTACTGATGTCACGGTTAAACAAAATACGTACTAGATGACACCCTTTTAAAATCTTACACATTGGTCCCATAAGCTACAAAATAAGTAACCTCATTCTCAGTTTCATGGAGAACATTCTTTACCAGCAGTCTTACAGGGGACTAGTCTGCATACCAGTCTTTTTATCTAACATTCCACACCTTGTCACTCCTGTCATTTGCCAGAGGCCTTTCGGCAATCTCAACGTTCAACATGCAGCTGGATTTTTACGTCGGAGTTGCTCGTTGGTTGTAGGAAATAACATTAATATTTTCCATGATGGGGAAAAAAGTTATATTTGCATAACCTTTGATTAGAGGATAGCTATGAGGGTTATCGAATCAGGATCAAATCCTCTGATCTCCTTGAGGCCATCAATAATAGAATGTTCATATTTGAAGATTGAAGAAAGGCCAGTCTCTTTGGCAAATGACAGGAGTGCCAAGGAGGGGGATGTTAGCTGAAAAGACTGGTACACAGGCTAAGAGTGGACTGCTTCAACAATTAGAAAAAGCCAATGATTGGCTCTCTCAGTTTGAGCTTAGTGAAATATCCCCCTAATTTTTCTCTTCCTCACTTCTGTTTCTCATCTGTTCCTTTACCAGTGGGGGAATTATTTTTACACCTCTATGTCACACAGTCCAAAAGGTACCTTATTCCCTATACAGCGCACTTCTTTTGACCAGGGCCCAAAAGTAGTGCACTTTGTAGGGAATGGTGTGCAATTTTGGACAGCCAAGTCTGTAGATAAGATCAGGATGAAATGTGTCCTGTTCACACACACAGTTCACAACCCATCACTGTACCTCGAGCGCAGTCTTTATGTTCCACCACTGACTGCAGTAGAGACATTAAGGTCTAGTCGTAGTTTCAATGTAATGTGGATTTATCGTTTCAAATAAACTACATCACCTCCACGCCCAGTAGCTATATAAATACCCTCAAAATGTTGTCTTGAAGACAACGTTAATTTGCTTTGACTGTTCCATTTGTACATGTGCATTTGCGGGACACAACAAAAAAATAAACCAAGCCATGCATCACAGTTCTGCTCTCTAAATTCCATTTTCCCCTATATATGTGTCACTCTCTCAATTGTGTTCCGACCGCTCCCTCTACACACTCGTGCTGTTTGCGCCTACAGAAATACATGCCTATAAAAAAGGTATCTTCGATGGGATACACAAACTACATTCCTTGCTACACAGTTTTATCACACATTCTAAATGGACTGGTTGACTGAAATAGGGAAATACACTATATAAACACAAAAGTATGTGGACACCCCCTCCAATGAATGGATTCGGCTAATTCTGCCACACCTGTTGCTTACCAGTGTAAAAAATAATAATTTGCTAACAGCCATGCAATCTCCATAGACAAACATCAGCAGTAGAAGGACCTTACTGAAGAGCTCAGAGACTTTCAACGTGGCGCCGTCATAGGATGCCACCTTTCCAACAAGTCAGTTCATAAAATTTCTCTCCTGCTAAAGCTGCCCCGATCAATTATAAGTGCTGTTATTGTGAAGTGTAAACTACTAGGAGAAACAATGGCTCAGCCGTGAAATGGTAGGCCGCACAAGCTCAGAGAATGGGGCCGCCGAGTGCTGAAGCATGTAAAAAACTACCACTGGAAGCAACGTCAGTACAAGAACTGTTCGTCGGGAGCTTCAGTAAATGGTTTTCCATGGCCGAGCAGCCGCACACAAGCGTAAGATCACCATGCGCAATGCCAAGCATCATCTGGAGTGGTGTAAAGCTCACCGCCATTGGACTCTGGAGCAGCGGAAATGCGTTCTCTGGAGTGATGAGAGAGAACGCGTCCTACGGACGAATCTGGGTTTGGCGGATGCCAGGAGAACACTACCTGCCTCAATGCATAGTGCCAACTGTAAAGTTTGGTGGAGGAGGAATAATGGTCTGTGGCTGTTTTTCCTGGTTCTGGTTAGGCCCCTTAGTTCCAGTGAAGGGAAATCTTAACACTACAGAATACAATGACATTCTAGACAATTCTGTGATTCCAACTTTGTGGCAACAGTTTGGGGAAGGTCCGTTCCTGTTTCAGCGTGACAATATCCCTATGCACAAAGCGAGGTCCTTACAGAAATAGTTTGTCAAGATCAGTGTGGAAGAACTTGATTGGCCTGCACAAAGCCCTGACCTCAACCCCATTGAACACCCTTAGAATGAATTGAAACGCCAACTGCGAGCCAGGCCTAATCACCCAACATCAGAGCCCGACCTCACTAATTCTCGTGACTGAATGGAAGCAATTCCCCGCAGCAATGTTACAACGTCTAGTTGAAAGCCTTCCCAGAAGAGTGGAGGCTGTTATAGGAGCAAAGGGGGGGGCCAACTCCATATTAATGTAGTTACTAGTTACCACAGCCACCAAGTCAAAATTAGCTATATAATTCATGAAAACAGGGTCTGGACAGCTTGCTATCGTCGACGGAAAAATTAATTCCCAAGTTTATCAAGATATTTTGCAGGAGAATGTAAGGCTATATGTCCTCCAATTTAAGCGCAACATAAGTTGGGTGATGCAACAGGTCAATGACAAAAAACAGTAAATCAACAACAGAATGGCTTCAACAAAAGAAAATGCGCCTTCTGGAGTGGCCCAGTCAGAGTCCTGACCTCAACCAGATTGAGATGCTGTGACATGAGCCCAAGAGAGCAGTTCACACCAGACATCCCAAGAATATTGCTGAACTGATATAGTTTTGTAAAGAGGAATGGTCCAAAATTCCTCCTGACCATTGTGCAGGTCAGATCCGCAACTACAGAAATTGTTTGGTTGAGGTTATTGCTGCAAAAAGGAGGGTCAGCCAGCTTTTATATCCAAGGGTTCACATACTTTTCCCACCCTGAAATGTGAATGTTTACACGGTGTGTTCAGTAAAGACATGAAAATGTATAATTGTTTGTGTGTTATTAGTTTAAGCAGACTGTATATGTCTATTGTTGTGGCTTAGATGAAGATCAGATTAAAATGTATGACAAATTTATGCAGAAATGCAGGTAATTCCAAAGGGTTCACATAGTTTTTCTTGCCACTGATATACCGCTTAGATAACAACAATGCGTGTGTGGGGGGGATGGGTGTTATGTATAAAAGTTGTGTCATCATTGCAGTCAGCAGTTCTCATGGTTGATTCCCTTTCAGTCACAGGCTCAGTGCCCAGGTCACACACACTTGCGAAAGTACTCACCCCCCGTGGCATTTTTCCTATTTTGTTTCTTTACAACCCCCCCCAAAATCGATTTTAATTCCAGGTTGTATCATTTGATTTACACAACATGCCTACCACTTTGAAAATGCAAAAAAAATTATAGTGAAACAAAGAAGAAATAAGACAAAAAAAAGAAAACTTGAGCGTGCATAACTATTCACGTCAATACTTTGTAGAGCCACCTTTTGCAGCAATTACAGCTGCAAGTCTTTAGGGGTATGTCTCTAGAAGCTTGGCACATCTAGCCACTGGGATTTGCACCTATTCTTCAAGGCATAAATGCTCCTGCAACTTCAAGTTGGATGTACAGAAATCTTCCACAGATTCTCAATTGGATTGAGGTCTGGGCTTTGACTAGGCCATTCCAAGACATTTAAGTGTTTCCCCTTAAACCATTCGAGTGTTGCTGTAGCAATATGCTTAGGGTCATTGTCCTGCTGGATGGTGAACTTATGTCCCAGCCTCAAATCTCTGGAAGGCTGAAACAGGTTTCCCTCAAGAATTTCCCTGTATTTAATTCTGACCAGTTTCCCAGTCCCTGCCTATGAAAAACATCCCCACAGCATGATGCTGCCACCACCATGCTTCTTCACTGTGGGGATCGTGTTCTCGGGGTGATGAGAGGTATTGGGTTTGCGCCAGACATAGCGTTTTCCTTGATGTCCAAAAAAGCTCAATTTTAGTCTCATCTGACCAGAGTACCTTCTTCCACATGTTTGGGGAAGAAGGTACGTCTCCCACGCCTTTTGGAGAACACCAAACATGTTTGCTTATTTTTTTCTTTAAGCAATGGCTTTTTTCTGGCCACTCTTCACTAAAGCCCAGCTCTGTGGAGTGTACGGCTTAAAGTGGTCCTCAAATCTCTGCTGTGGAGCTTTGCAGCTCCTTCAGGGTTATCTTTGGTCTCTTTGTTGCCCCTCTGATTAATGCCCTCCTTGCCTGGTCCGTGAGTTTTGGTGGGCAGCCCTCTCTTGGCAGGTTTGTTGTGGCGCCATATTCTTTAAATTTTTTAATAATGAATTTAATGGTGCTCCATGGGATGTTCAAAGTTAGATTTTTTTTTTAAACCGAACCCTGATCAGTACTTCTCCGCAACTTTGTCCCTAACCTGTTTGGAGAGCTCCTTGGTCTTCATGGTGCCGCTTGCTTGCTGGTGCCCCTTGCTTAGTGGTGTTGCAGATTCTGGGGCCTTTCAGAACAGGTGTATATATACTGAGATCATGTGACACTTAAATAAAGTCCACCTGTGTGCAATCTAACTAATTTATGTGACATCTGAAGGTAACTGGTTGCACCAGATCTTATTTAGGGATTCATAGCAAAGGGGGTGAATACATTTGCACACACCACTTTTCCGTTTATAAAAAAAAATTTAAATTATTTAAACAAGTTATTTTTTTATTTTCACTTCATCAATTTGGACTATTTTATGTATGTCCATTGCATGAAATCCAAATGAAAATCAATTTCAATTACAGGTTGTTATGCAACAAAATAGGAAAATCGCCAAGGGGGATAAATACTTTTGCAAGGCACTGTATACACCTCTGAGATAATGTGTCTACAGAGAGCTCAGAGAGGAGGCTGGAGGCCTAGACTGAGAGGTCTGTAGACAGGGGTAGGTGGGTGGTGATGGGTGCAACACTGTACCAGCAGGTAGACATTTGGATGTCATCTAACTTTGGAACATTGTCGGAAGCAATCAGGTGACAAAATAAGCCAATATGACCATACCCGCAGGTCCACACCCACTCCCCAAGTACAGAACCATAGCAGGAGAAAAGAAAAACATTCTAATGGGGCCTTGAGAATTCCATACCTCTATAACTCACAAACATGGAAAACACAAGTTATACATTATCTACACTGTGTATCTCATATAAAAATAGCAATCTAAGCAAATGCAACACTGAAGTCCCTTACCTGTACTACCGTTCAAAGGTTTGGGGTCACGTAGAAATGTCCTTGTTTTGAAAAAAAAAAAGCAAATTGTTTGTCCATTAAAATAGCATCAAATTGATCAGAAATACAGTGTAGACATTTTTATGTTGTAAATGACTATTGGAACCGGAAACGGCAGATTTTTTATGGAATATCTACATAGGTGTACAGAGGCCCACGCTGTGTTAGCTAATCCAAGTTTATCATTTTAAAGGCTAATTGATCATAAGAAAACCCTTTTGCAATTATGTTAGCACAGCTGAAAACTGTTGTTCTGATTAAAGAAGCAATAAAAATGGCCTTCTTTAGACTAGTTGAGTATCTGGAGCATCAGCATTTGTGGGTTCGATTACAGGCTCAAAATGTCCAGAAACAAAGACCTTTCTTCTGAAACTCGTCAGTCTATTATTGTTCTGAGAAATGATGCCTATTCCATGCGAGAAGTTGCCAAGAAACTGAAGATCTCGTACAACGCTGTGTACTACTCCCTTCACAGAACAACGCAAACTGGCTATAACCAGAATAGACAGGGGAGTGGGAGGCCCCGGTGCACAACTGAGCAAGAGGACAAGTACATTAGAGTGTCTAGTTTGAGAAACAGACACCTCACAAGTCCTCAACTGGCAGCTTCATTGAATAGTACCCGCAAAACACCAGACTCAACGTCAACAGTGAAGAGGCGACTCCGGGATGATGGCCTCCTAGGCAGAGTTCCTCTGTCCAGTGTCTGTGTTTTTTGTTTAAAATATATATATATATATATATATATATATATATCATTTTTCTTAAGGGGTGGATTAGCTTTAATATTGCGGATAGAATGTTGCTTCCATCAAGGTAATGGTCTGCATCATTTCCAATCCCCCAGATATTTTTTGGGTAAATATATATATATATCCATATACACACACACATACATAAACACACACACACACACATAGTTGAAGTCGGAAGTTTACATACACTTAGGTTGGAGTCATTAAAACTCGTTTTTCAACCATTCCTCAAATTTCTTGTTAACAAAATATAGTTTTGGCAAGTCGGTAAGGACATCTGCTTTGTGCAAGACACAAGTAATTTTTCCAACAATTGTTTACAGGCAGATTATTTCACTTATAATTCACTGTATCACAATTCCAGTGGGTCAGAAGTTTACATGCACTAAAGTTGACTGTGCCTTTAAACAGCTTGGAAAATTCCAGAAAATGATGTCATGGCTTTAGAAGCTTCTGATAATGTCAATTAGCCCATCTAAGTCAATTGGAGGTGTACATGTGGATGTATTTCAAGGCCTACCTTCAAACTCAGTGTCTCTTTGCTTGACATCATGGGAAAAATCAAAAGAAAGCCAAGACCTCAGAAAAAAAAGTGTAGACCTCAAGTCTGGTTCATCCTTGGGAGCAATTTCCAAACACCTGAAGGTACCACGTTCATCTGTTCAAACAATAGTACGCAAGTATAAACACAATGGGACGGCACAGCCGTCATACTACTCAGGAAGGAGATGCGTTCTGTCTCCTAGAGATGAACGTACTTTGGTGCGAAAAGTGCAAATCAATCCCAGAACAACAGCAAAGGACCTTGTGAAGATGCTGGAGGAAACAGGTACAAAAGTATCTATATCCACAGTAAAACGAGTCCTATATCGACATAACCTGAAAGTCCGCTAAGCAAGGAAGAAGCCACTTCTCCAAAACAGCCATGAAAAAGCCATGAAAAAGCCAGACTACGGTTTGCAACTGCACATGGGGACAAAGATCCTACTTTTTGGAGAAACGTCCTCTGGTCTGATGAAACAAAAATAGAACTGTTCGGCCATAATGACCATCGTTATGTTTGGAGGAAAGAAAGGGAGGCTTGCAAGCCGAAGAACACCATCCCAACCGTGAAGCATGGTGTTTTGCGGGTACTATTTAATGAAGCTGCCATTTGAGGACTTGTGAGGCGTCTGTTTCTCAAACTAGACACTAATGTACTTGTCCTCTTGCTCAGCTGTGCACCGTGGCCTCCCACTCCTCTTTGTATTCTGGTCAGAGCCTGTTTGCGCTGTTCTGTGAAGCGAGTAGTACACAGTGTTGTACGAGATCTTCAGTTTCTTGGCAATTTCTCGCATGGAATAGCCTTAATTTCTCAGAACAAGAATAGACTGTCGAGTTTCAGAAGAAAGGTCTTTGTTTCTGGCCATTTTGAGCCTGGAATTGAACCCACAAATGCTGATGCTCCAGATACACAACTAGTCTAAAGGCCAGTTTTATTGCTTCTTTAATTAGAACAGTTTTCAGCTGTGCTAACATAATTGCAAAAGGGTTATCTAATGATTTAATTAGCCTTTTAAAATGATAAACTTGGATAAAGTTAGCTAACACAACGTGCCATTGGAACACAGGAGTGATGCTTGCTGATAAGGGGCCTTTGTATGCCTATGTAGATATTCCATTACAAATCAACTTAGCACTTTCAATCAACATATCAACACTAGCAATGATAACAGAAGACAAGGGGGATGTTAACAGTATATAAACTATACAGTACAACACACGCACACACACACACACACACACACACACACACACACACATTTAGAGAGAAGTTCATTTAGCTTATGTAATGCGTCACCTGACCTAGGAATGTAATTAGGAGACAGTTGGAGGGCTGAATGGCTGGTCCCAATGAGCACAGTAAATACTGGTCAAAAACAAACAGCACACTTCAAACAACGGCCTCAAACACAGCAGAGGCTACCAGCTACTACTGGCTCCTGGCCTGGAGCTGACCTGTCCCCCCCAGCTTCACTGTAGATTTTTAGTTTCACTCACACCACTGTAGTCTTCCTTTTCTTCATCATACAGTATCATACAGAAATTTGCATCCTGCAGCACTAATTCCCAAAAGTTTTGGGACACTGTAAAGTCCATGGAGAAAAAGAGCACTTCCTCCCAGCTGCCCACTGCATTGAGGCTAGGAAACACTGTCACCACCGATAAATCCACGATAATCGAGAATTTCAATAAGCATTTCTCTACAGCTGGCCATTCTTTCCACCTGGCAACCCCAGCCCGGCCAATAGCTCTGCACCCCCCACAGCAACTGGCCCAAGCCCCGCCCCGCTTCTCCTTCACCCAAATCCAGACAGCTGATGTTCTGATAGAACTGCAAAATCTGGACCTCTACGAATCAGCTGGGCTAGACAATCTGGACCCTCTCTTCCTAAAATTATCCGCCGCCATTGTTGCAACCCCTATTACTAGTCTGTTCAACCATCTGAGATTCCTAAAGATTGGAAAGTGGCCACGGTCATCCCCCCTCTTCAAAGGGGGAGACACTCTAGATGCCAAACTGTTACAGATCAATAACCATCCTGCCCTGCCTCTCTAAAGTCTTCAAAAGCCAAGTGAACAAACAGATCACCGACCATTTCGAATCCCACCATACCTTCTCTGCTATGCAATCCAGTTTCCGAGCTGGTCACGGGTACACCTCAGCCACGCTCAAAGTCCTAAACGATATCATAACAGTACTGTGCAGACGTCTTCATCAACCTGGCTAAGGCTTTCGACTCTGTCAATCACCGTATTCTTATCGGCAGACAACAGCCTTGGTTTCTCTAATGACTGCCTCGCCTGGTTCACTAACTACTTCTCAGATAGAGTTCAGTGTGTCAAATCGGAGGACCTGTTGCCCGGACCTCTGGCAGTCTCTATGGGGGTACCACAGGGTTCAATTCTCGGGCCAACTCTTTTCTCTGTATATATCAATGACGTTGCTCTTGCTGCGGATGATTATTTGATCCACCTCTACGCAGACAGCACCATTTTGTATACATCTGGCCCTTCTTTGGACACTGTGTTAACAAACCTCTAAACGAGCTTCAATGCCATACAACACTCCTTCCGTGGCCTCCAACTGCTCTTAAATGCTAGTAAAACAAAATGCATGCTCTTCAACTGATCGCTGCCCGCACCCGCCCGCCCGACTAGCATCACTACTCTGGACGGTTCTGAATTAGAATATATGGACAACTATAAATACCTACTGTAGGTGTCTGGCTAGACTGTAAGCTCTCCTTCTAGACTCACATTAACCTCTATGGGCTAGGTGGGACGCTTGCGTCCCACCTACTCAACAGCCAGTTGAATCCTGTGGCGTGTTATTCAAATACCTTAGATATGATATTACTTCAATTTTTCAAAAATATGACTATTTTACACCATTTTAAAGATAAGACTCTCGTTAATCTAACCACACTGTCCGATTTCAAAAAGGCTTTACAACGAAAGCAAAACATTAGATTATGTCAGCAGAGTACCGAGCCAGAAATAATCAGACACCCATTTTTCAAGCTAGCATATAATGTCACATAAACCCAAACCACAGCTAAATGTAGCACTAACCTTTGATGATCTTCATCAGATGACAACCCTAGGACATTATGTTATACAATACATGCATGTTTTGTTCAATCAAGTTCATATTTATATCAAAAAACAGCTTTTTACATTAGCATGTGACGTTCAGAACTAGCATACCCCCCGCCCGCAAACTTCCGGCGAATTCACTAACAATTTACTAAATTACTCACGATAAACGTTCACAAAAAGCATAACAATTATTTTAAGAATTATAGATACAGAACTCCTCTATGCACTCGATATGTCCGAGTTTAGCACTCACCAATATCAGATTTACTATTACAAAAGTTTGATTACCTTTTGTTGTCTTCGTCAGAATGCACTCCCGGGACTGCTACTTCAATAACAAATGTTGGTTTGGTCCAAAATAATCCATCGTTATATCCGAATAGCGGCGTTTTGTTTGTGCGTTCCAGAAACTATCCGAAATGGTAAATCAGGGTCGTGCGCATGGCGCAATTCGTGACAAAAAAAAAAATCGAAATATTCCATTACCGTACTTCGAAGCATGTCAACCGCTGTTTAAAATCCATTTTTATGCAATTTTTCTCGTAAAAAAGCGATAATATTCTGACCAGGAATGTCCATTTAGCTAAACAGAGGAAAGAAAACAAAGCTTTCGGTCGACGCGGGCACGAGCCTGAGTCTCACAGTACTGTAACCAGCCACTACCCAAACGCGCTACTTTGTTTCAGCCAGAGCCTGCAAAGCCACTATTCAGCATTTTGCCGCCTTCTGAGAGCCTATGGCAGCCGTAGGAAGTGTCACGGGACAGCTAAGATCCTCACTCTTCAATAAACAGAGACAAGAAGAACGACACCTTGTCAGACAGGCCACTTCCTGCATGAAATCTTCTCAGGTTTTTGCCTGCCATATGAGTTCTGTTATACTCACAGACACCATTCAAACAGTTTTAGAAACTTTAGGGTGTTTTCTATCCAAAGCCAATAATTATATGCATATTCTAGTTACTGGGCAGGAGTAGTAACCAGATTAAATCGGGTACGTTTTTTATCCAGCCGTGTCAATACTGCCCCCTAGCCCTAACAGGTTAATGTTGCTGTAGGCCTCTTGGAAGCCTCCCTGACCAGTTTTCTTCTCGTCTTTTCATACATTTTGGAGGGACGTCCAGTTCTTGGTAATGTCTCTGTGGTGCCATATTTACTGCACTTGATGATGACTGTCTTCACTGTGTTCCATGGTATATGTAATGCTTTGGAAATTCTTTTGTACCCTTTGTACCCTTTTGTATCCCTCTGATGCTTTGGAAGCTCTCTGCGGACCATGGCTTTTACTCTGAAATGCAACTAAGAAAATGTCAGGAAAGTCCTACTAGAACAGCTGAACTTTATTTGTGATTAATCAGAGTCACTTTAAATGATGGCAGGTGTGTAATGACTTCTACTTAACATGAGTTTGAATGTGATTGGTTAATTCTGAACACAGCCACATCCCCAGTTATAAGAGGGTTGCACACTTATGCAACCAGGTTATTGTAAGGTTTTTATTTTTCGTTTTTCCCCCTCGAAGAGTTCAGTTTGTTTTTCAATTGAATTGTTCCCATTAACAGTAGAAAAAGTTCTGACTTGATTTATCTTTGTCTCATTATTTTACATCACAAAAACCTGGCATTTTAACAGGGGTGTGTAGACTTTTTATATCCACTGTACATGATCCAGAGATTGGACAGGGTAGAGAGGAGAGGAGGTTGGCAGCTGGAAGTTTAATCCTAGCCGACCTAGTAAGACTGTGGCTGGCTGCTTTATGCTGGAGCTTTCCTGGAGGCTGAGGGAGAACAGTCTGCGGCTTTCCTGAGCCCTCACATGGCAGGGACCCCCACCCACATAGTGTGATAGTGATCTGGGATACCCACTAGATGGGAACTGCCATCATCTTTAGAATAACATCACTGTAGTACTTTGCTAGCAATTGCTGCTATGATGTTGTTAGGATTAGGTTTATTAAGCAGTTCTGACTCTAGATTGTATGCTTCTTATAATGTATAGCATTGGCTGCTGTACTGTGGCATCGGCTTAAAGAACTACCATGAGTAAGAATGAAAGTTGGAACCTGTAATAATGAATTCAAAACACATTTTTTTATTTTACTAGGCAAGTCAGTTAAGAACAAATTCTTATTTACAATGACGGCCTAGGAACAGTGGGTTAACTGCCTTGTTCAGGGGCAAAACGACAGATGTTTACTTTGTCAGCTCGAGGATCTGATCTTGCAACCTTTCGGTTACTAGTCCAACGATCTAACCACTAGGCTACCTGCCACCCCATAAGCCCCTTTAATTCCAGAAAAAACCCTGCCCCCCCTCAGCAACTGGATCCTGGACTTCTGATGGGCCACCTGAGGGTAGGCAATAACACATCTACCAGCTGACAATCAACATGGGGGCCCCTCAAGGGTGTGTGCTTAGTCTCCTCCTGTACTCTGTTCACCCACGACTGCGTGGCCGTGCACGACTCCAACACCATCATGAAGTTTGTTGGCAACACAACGGTGGTAGGACTGATCACGACAACAATGAGGCAGCCTATAGGAAGGCAGGTCAGAGACAACAACTTCTCCCTCAACGTCAGCAAGACAAAGGAGCTGATCGTGGACTACAAGAAATGGAGGGGAGAGCACGCCCCCATCCACATCAATGGGGCTGTAGTGGAGCGGGTCGAGAGATTCAAGTTCCTCGGTATCCACATCTAAAAGAATTAAAGGGATACTTCAGGATTTTGGCAATGAAGACCTTAATCTACTTCCCTAGAGTCATAAGATTTCGTGGATACCATTTTGAACGTCTATCTGCATTAGGGTTGCAAAGGGTCGGAAACTTTCCGGGAAATTTTCCATGGAATTGTAACCATCTGCATAGACAGTGCATTCTTCCATCACATGTACAGCTGATTCTCAAGATGTTGCCCACTAATGAGATGCTATTGAGCCCACACTACTACACTGTCTGAGCCATGGACTACATGCTTACTGGTAAGTTTTGATTACAATACTGGGTGGGGTGAATATATTTTATATGACACATGATTTTAACTAGTAACTAGTATCCTACAGCAAAGTGTGTTTAAATCATTTCTAACTTATTAACAATTTCTGCTAGTTAGTTTTTGCTACCATGTGGGTTTTAGCTTGCTTGAGCCTGCTAACTGAGGAGTTTTAATTCACGTGTTTCCATACGTTTCATTTTAAAACATGCATCTTACAAAGGAGTTGTTTAGTCTAACTGCTTAACTATTTATCTGGATATGGAATTGTATTTGTTGATTTTTTACTCATTTTTTTCTAATCTTTACTCTAATCACATGTGAGGAATGCAACAAGTGCATATAGTTCCCTCAGCGCTCACAACAAGCAACCTCTGACAAAAGTCCCTCTACTTCTATTTAAGGTGAAAATGATGAATCAGACACCTTATTGATAGCAACAGCTCATGGTCCTCCTGGAATCAGAAGTTTTTTTGACTCAATGGAGGAACGTAGTCAGAGAAATGCTGATGAATGTCTTGCTTGAGCTGTGTATGCAACTGGTTCACCTCTGATGCTCACAGGCAATGTGTATTGGAAGAGATTTCTGAATGTTCTTCGCCCAGCATACACCCCTCCAACCAGACATGCTTTATCTACTAATTTGCTGGATACAGAGTTCAAGTGAAGGTCAAGCAAATCATTGAGAAAAGACTGTATTGCAATCATCTCTGATGGGTGGTCGAATGTTCGTGGGCAAGGAATAATTAACTACATCATCTCCACCCCTCAACCAGTATTCTACAAGAGCACAGACACAAGGGACAACAGACATACCGGTCTCTACATTGCAGATGAGCTGAAGGCAGGCATCAATGACCTTGGACCACAGAAGGTATTTGCACTGGTGACAGACAATGCTGCGAACATGAAGGCTGCTTGGTCTAAAGTGGAGGAGTCCTACCCTCACATCACACCCATTGGCTGTGCTGCTCATGCATTGAATCTGCTCCTCAAGGACATGATGGCACTGAAAACAATGGATACACACTACAAGAGAGCCAAGGAAATGTTTAGGTATGTGAAGGGTCATCAAGTTATAGCAGTAATCTACCTTACCAAGCAAAGTGAGAAGAATAAGAGCACCACATTGAAGCTGCCCAGCAACACCCGTTGGGGTGGTGTTGTCATCATGTTGGACAGTCTCCTGGAGGGGAAGGAGTCAAGAAATGGCCATATCACAGTCAATATGGACAGCCCCATCAAGAGGATCCTCCTAGATGATCTATTTTGGTAGAGAGGGGTAAGCAGCCTGAAACTCCTGAAACCTATAGCAGTAGCCATTGCACGGATTGAGGGAGACAATGCCATCGTGTCTGATGTTCAGACTCTGCTTGTAGATGTAAGAGAAGAAATCCGTACTGCCCTGCCCACTTCACTGTTGCTCCAAGCAGAGGAAACTGCAGTTTTGAAATACATCAAAAAGCGTGAAGACTTCTGCCTGAAGCCCATACACACCGCAGCGTACATGTTGGACCCCAAGTATGCTGGCAAGCGCATCCTGTCTGGTGCAGAGATCAACAAGGCCTATGGTGTCATCACTACCGTGTCTGGGATAGAGATGCAATATGGCAGTCGTGCCAACATATCTCATCAGCCAACTGGTGGAAGGGACTTTGTGGATCTGAGGCTCTTTCCCCTGTTGCCTCCATCATCCTCCAAATCCCACCAACACCAGCCGCCTCAGAGCGCAACTGGTCCTTGTTTGGGAACACACACACAAAAGCACGCAACAGGCTGACCAATACAAGGGTTGAAAAATGTGTGGCTATCTGGGCAAATCTGAGGCTTTTTGAGCCTGACAACGAGCCATCCTCAACAAGGTTGGAAAGTGACAGTGAAGATGAGGCCTCAGAGTCTGATGTTCAAGAGGTGGACATTGAGGAGTTCCAGACATGGAAGCCTAAGAGGAAGACAACCAAAGCTGTCATTTCTAGACTATCACTTTACAGATGTATGTTGAAAACGTTTTTGGGAGATGCGATGGATCATTTGGAATCATTCAATATTCCCTTTCTTTTGTCGTTCAGTGAAATCATCCATGTGAAGAGTCAACTCATTTAATTAAAGTTCAATTCATTACTAAATAGTTTTACATTTCTATTGAAAGGATTTAATCATTTGCAATTATGTCTACTTATGATAAGGTAAAAGGTTTGTCTCCATATGACATGATAAATATATCCAATGCAAAAAACATCTACATTTAAATTGCAAACTACCTGCCCTCCAGGACACCTACACCACCCGATGTCACAGGAAGACCAAAAAGATCATCAAGGACATCAACCACCCGAGCAACTGCCTGTTCACACTGCTATCATCCAGAAGGCGAGGTCAGTCCAGGCGCATCAAAGCGGGGACCAAGAGACTGAAAAACAGCTTCTATCTCAAGGCCATCAGACTGTTAAACAGCCATCACTAACATTGAGTGGCTGCTGCCAACATACTGACTCATCTCTAGCCACTTTAATAATGAACAAATTGATGTAATAAATGCATCACTAGCCACTTTAAACAATGCAACTTTATATAATGTTTACATACCCTACATTACTCATCTCATATGTATATACTGTACTCTATACCATCTACTGCATCTTGCCTATGCCGTTCGACCATCGCTCATTCATATATTTTTATGTACATATTATTATTAATTCTTTTACACTTGTGTGTATAAGGTAGTTGTGAAATTGTTAGGTTAGATTATGTTAGATATTACTGCATGGTCGGAACTAGAAGCACAAGCATTTCGCTACACTCGCATTAACATCTGCTAACCATGTGTATGTAACAAATAACATTTGATATATTTCCGTTAATTCCCATATATTCCCACGGAAAGTTTCCACCTCTGAATATTCCCCAAAATGTGCATTGACCTTTATTTGCACTCACTTCACCCCTACCCATATTTACATAACGTAGCTACCTCAATTACCTCGTACACCTGCACATTGACTCTGTATTGGTAATCCCTGTATATAGCCATGTTATGTTTACTCATTATTGCTATTCATTATTCACTGTGTATTTATTCTTTGTGTCACTACTTACATTTTGTATTTGCTTTTGTATCTTTAAAGGGATACTTCGAGATTTTGGCAATGCCCTTTTATCTACTTCCCCAGAGTCAGATGAACTCACGGATACCATTTTTATGTCTCTGTGTCCAGTATGAAGGCAGTTAGAGGTAGTTTCGCGAGCCATTGCTAATTAGCATTAGCGCAATGACTGGATGCCTATAGGTACCTGCTAGATAAAGGGCCTCATTGCCAAAATCCAGAAGTATCCCTTTAACTCTGCATTGTTGGAAAAAGACCCGTAAGTAAGCATTTCACTGTTAGTCTACACCTGTTGTTTACGAAGCATGTGACTAATTATTTATTTGACATCACTGAATTCATGTGCCCGAAGCCAGGAACTCCGGATACTGAGTTAAAGCACTGGGTAGGTAACAGGGTGAGGAGTTGAGGCTGTAGTGTGTTGTTTTACCCAACATCTGTGTTATGTGAATACCGGTTGGTTTCTCTGATTGTTAATCACAGATTACGTCCCAAAATGCTACCCTATTCCCTATGTAGTGCACTACTTTTGACCAGAGTGCTGTGGGCCCTGGTCAAAAGTTGGGCACTAAATAGGGAATAGGATGCCATGTGGGCCGCAGAAAGAGGTCTCATTAACAATGCTGGTGTTAATGACTGGTGACTCATCACATTAGTAATTTCCTATGCAGCTTCCCAGGGGTTTACTGACTGGACAAACTGTCTGAGACACCACCCAACTCATCACATCACAGTGGTCTCTCTCTCTCTCTCTCACACACACACAGGTCTCACACATGTGCTACTAACACATTGATGATACTATTACTTATAGGTCATTATTCATCATCACTTGTCTGTATTCTCAAATTGTCCTAATAGCCTAGAATCCAAACTGACTATCGCTCCTTTTCACCATTGCTTCACAATGAAACAGAGCAACATTCAGTTTGGATTCCAGGCTACCTGTATACCTGTTCACTGCAATCATCCTACATTCTCCTGGTAAACTGAATCAGCTAGAGCTCGACCGATATATCGGTTCACCGATGTTAACAGACGATATTAGCCTTTTACCTCTATATCGATACCTGCCGGTAAATCCAAAATAACTGATATTGAATAAACAGGATGAGAAAAGGGAATCTCAGGCTGATCTGAACACTTCTGGCCATTCTCATGATGTGTCATTATTGTCACAATGCATTAAATCAACATTTGAAGCATAGTTATTGGACAGTTGCTCTTTTGGATGGCAATTGATGAGATTTCAGTATGGAAAAATGACATGTTTTCATTTCCCTGTAGTAAAACAGTATATCGGGCCCATATATCGGTATAGGTAATTTTTTCCCAAAAAAAATTGAACTCAAAAACCATATCGGTCGGGCTCTAAAATCTACATCTCATCATTATAGGCTTACACGGAACCCAAACCGGCTGCGCACGTGCGCCATCGTGCAAAAATGTATTTTGTCCCCCCACACCAAACGCGATCACAACATGCAGGTTAAAATATCAAAACAAACTCTTGGGGACAGGTCAAAAAGCATTAAACATTTCTGGCAATTTAGCTAGCTAGCTTGCTGTTGCTAGCTAATTTGTCCTGGGATATAAATATTGAGTTATTTTACCTGAAATGCACAAGGTCCTCTACTCTGACAATTAATCCACACATAAAACGATCAACCAAATTGTTTCTAGTCATCTCTCCTCCTTCTAGGCTTTTTCTTCTCTTGACTTTAATATTGCGATTGGCAACTTTCATAAATTAGGTGCATTAACGCCACTGACCTCGTTCGTCTTTCAGTCACCCACGTGGGTATAACCAATGAGGAGATGGCATGTGGGTACCTGCTTCTATAAACCAATGAGGAGATGGGAGAGGCAGGACTTGCAGCGCGATCTGCGTCAGAAATAGAACTGATTTCTATTTTAGCCCTTGGCAACGCAGATGCTCGTTGGCGCGCGAGCAGTGTCGTCAGCCTCACCCCCAGACATTTTCATCAACACAATACTATGACAGGGCTATAAATGTCCTAACTACAGGTTATACATTGATCTTTCCACAGAATACCTGTGCCAGCTAAGATCTCCACTCACAGTTCTCCTCTCGCCCCTAAACAGCGTCTGCTCTCACATGATCCTTTTATTCTGTCCGTCTCATTTTAGAGGCATAAATTGCATTAGTGGAGGGAGGCTGCCTGTCTGGAAGGGAGCTCTGCTTGCTTAAAAACATTTAACAGCTGTAGAGCACACTCGCTGCATTAAACTCACACCAGATTAGGGCTGTAGCCTGGACAGCTCCACAAACACACACAGGCTGGTGTGGGATAAACACAAACACAACAGTGATGCGCGGGTTGACTCACAACCGTCAGCCCCCGCGGTTAAATCCACGGGGCGGGCGGGTTTAAAGTCATGACATACTGTGTGGATGAAGGGCGGGGGGCGGGTTGAATAAAGACAAATCAATAGCCTTCCTTAAAGTTGCACTATGGAGAAATCGCTCAGCCATTTCCTGGTTGCTAAAACGTAATAGTTTGCTTAATTTCAGTTTATGTGACAGAATAAGCTACTATAGTGTAGAGAATCATTGTACCATCTAAACCACTGTGAAATACACTTTCCATAAGCAAAAATATGGTTCTTTCAGCTGTTTGAAGCTGGTGTACAAAACCGAAAGTAAAAAAACTAAAACTAAACAACGGGAAGCATAGAAATAGCACACATAGAACAGATCTACCGCTTTAGTCTTGCTTTCAAGTAGAATGATAGATGTATAACTCACATTTCGATGTGAATTTGGTCAGGTCGCCCAAAAAGTGACATATTGCCACTTGAAAAAAAATCCATAAATGTATAATTATTGTGCAATTTATATCTATAGGCTACATTGAGGTTTTTATTTCATTATTTTAGGCTATTTGGCATTAGTGCATAAGCCTAAGCTTTGGGGCCTAACTATACACACACTAAATAGCCTACACACCAACCACCAAATGCTTTTGGGAACGGGCAGAAAAAGTGAACGCCAATCCACCGAGGCAAAATAGACAATGTCAGAGTTTAATTCATGAAGAGAAAAGCTGCAAAAAGGAGAGTTGAAAATAAAGAGAAGAGATGGCCATAAAAGTAATGTTTTGAAAAGATTTGATGAAGTGGTAAAAGAGAATGATAGCAGTTTCGGCTATGTTACGTGTGATGATTGTGAGGCAACTGTCACAAGAAGGGGACTTCAAATCAGGGGTGCAACTTTCCCTGGGGACCAAAAAAAAGCATTTTTGTCTCCCCGTTTTATCCTTGGAATGTGATACAAAAGGAGGTAATGGTATGCTTTAGGTCCAAGTGGATGCCTCTGAGCGTCGGGTAGGCTGTTTGGAGTGTTTATCCGACTGGATAAAATTTTAAAATAAATTTAAAAAAATATATATAGAGAGTACCAGTCAAAAGTTTGGACACACCTACTCATTCAAGGGTTTTTCTTTATTTTACCTATTTTCCACATTGTAGAATAATAGTGAAGACTTCAAAACTATGAAATAACACATATGGAATGAATGTAATAACCAAAAAAATGTGTTAAACAAATCAAAATATATTTTATATTTGAGATTCTTCATAGTAGCCACCCTTTGCCTTGATGACAGCTTTGCACACTCTTGGCATTCTCTCAACCAGCTTCATGAGGTAATCACCTGGAATGCATTTCAATTAACAGGTGTGCCTTCTTAAAAGTTCATTTGTGGAATTTCTTTCCTTCTTAATGCGTTCGAGCCAATCACTTGTGTTGTGACAAGGTAAGGATGGTATACAGAAGATAGCCCTATTTGGTAAAAGACCAAGTCCATATTATAGCAAGAACAGCTCAAATAAAGAAAGAGAAACGACAGCCCATTATTACTTTAAGACATGAAGGTCAGTCAATCCAGAACATTTCAAGAACTTTGAAAGTTTCTTCAAGTGCAGTAACAAAAACCATCAAGCGCTATGATTAAACTGGCTCTCATGAGGACCGCCACAGGAAAGGAAGACCCAGAGTTACCTCTGCTTTAGATGAGAAGTTAATTTGATTTAACTGCACCTCAGATTGCAGCCCAAATAAATGCTTCACAGAGTTCAAGTAACAGACACATCTCAGCATCAACTGTTCATGGTCAAATTGCTGCAAAGAAACCACTACTAAAGGACACCAATGAGAAGAAGAGACTTGCTTGTGCCAAGAAACATGATCAGTGGAAATCTGACCTTTGGTCTGATGAGTCCAAATTTGAGATTTATGGTTCCAACCACCGTGTCTTTGTGAGACGCAGAATAGGTGAACGGATGATCTCTGCATGTGTGGGTCCCACCGTGAAGCATGGAGGAGGAGGAGGTGTGATGGTGTGGTGGTGCTTTGCTGGTGAAAGTGTGTGATTTATTTAGAATTCTTGGCACACTTAACCAGCATGGCTACCACAGCATTCTGCAGCAATACGCCATCAGATCTGGTTTGCTCTTAGTGGGACTATAATTTGTTTTTCAACAGAACAATGACTCAAAACACACCTTCAGGCTGTGTAAGGGCTATTTGACCAAGGAGCGTGATGGAGTGCTGCATCAGATGACCTGGCCTCCACAATCACCCGACCTCAACCTAATTGAGATGGTTTGGGATAAATTGGACCGCAGAGTGAAGGAAAAGCAGCCAACAAATGCTCAGCATATGTGGGAACTCCTTCAAGACGGTTGGAAAAGCATTCCTCATGAAGCTGGTTGAGAGAAAGCCAAGAGTGTGCAAAACTGTCATCAAGGTAAAGGGTGGCTACTTTGAAGAATCTCAAATAAAAAATATATTTTGATTTGTTTAACACTTTTTTGGTTACTACATGATTCCATATGTGTTATTGCATAGTTGTGATGTCTTCACTATTATTCTACAATGTGGAAAATAGGTAAAATAAAGAAAAACCCTTGAATGAGTAGGTGTGTCCAAAATGTTGACTGCTAATGTATGTATGTATGTATGTATGTATGTATGTATGTATGTATGCATGTATGTATAATGCCCCCCCCCTCTTCTTAAATTAAACTGAAATCTGGACACTGACTGTAGGTCTATGACATCTCACATAACCTTAATATTAACTTCTGCAAAATGTAGCATTTATTGCAGTAAAATGATACACTAAATGTAAGCAACATTTTTACTCAGGAACAGGAATGAAGAAATATGATGCATTTCTTTCACCATCTTGAGAGAATGCAAATGCACAGTTAGATAAAGGAAATGGAAGGGAAACCTAGTCAGTTGCACAACTGAATGCATTTAACCTAAATGTGTCTTCCACATTTAACCCAACCCCTCCTTTCATCCACATCCACGGCGCCTGGGGAGCTGTTGTTGTTGGGGGTTAACTGCCTTGCTCAAGAACAGAGCGGCAGATTTTTACACCTTGCCGGCTCAGGGATTCAAACCAGCGACGTTTTGGTTACTGTCCTAATGCTCTTAACCGCTAGGCTACCTGCCACAGATACCATCTGTAGAGGTGCTATCATTATCAGCTTCATAAAAGCTAATTGTAGGCTATTTCAACTACATACAATAAGAAATCCAAGCGAAACTGAAATCTTACCAGAAACATGTTGGGTCCCTTTCAAAGCGTTCTACTTCCTTACAACCGGTCAAACTGATGTCACTTGGAAATTTTGCACTGAAAATCTGGCTTTATTTATTTTTTGTATTGCATTTTATCCCAGGTCCCTAAATGTCTTTGCTCTGCGAAAGAAGCAGAGATGACAGAGAGCTTAGCCAATGTCAACTAGATTGAAGCATTAATTCTATTGATTTATGATATTATTATGGTGAGGGTTTATTTAGTCTTCTAGGGCAACATATAATGACAGAAGAGAAGCTGCATGTACTTAATTCTAGACAAGTTGACTAACAAATAGCCTACCAAAATGTTGGAAATTATCAGCAGAAACATCTAAATCAGGCAACAAAAAATCTTGCTCCCCCTGTCAAAAGAAAATCGTTCTGCAATATCTGACTGTAGCCCACAGCGCATTTTCTATATTAGCAGGTTAGGGTCAGGTGCAGGCCTCAGATTTTCACATACAGTCGGGCGGTTGCGGATTGGTTATTAGCAATTGCAAGCTGGTGCGGGTGAACAAACAGCTGACCCGCACACCACTAACACACACACACACACACACACACACACCAAAAGTACTTTGGTCCTCCCATAACACACCCATTGCATGGAAGGGCCCTATGGAGGGGCCCAGAGTAGAGGACTAGACTCTCCCCAGTTCCGACCAACACACACACAAACCCAGGAAGGCAGTCCAGCCCAGCCCCGGTCCCACAGGCACTGACAGACGTCACAGGATGCATTCTCAATGGCACCCTATTTCCTATATAGTGCACTATTGAGCCTTGGGAATAGGGTGCGGGGTATTCTCATAATGGATAACTGAATGAGCAAGTTAGGGGATTTTTTTCTGGGTATAAGGGAAATGACTGCATTGCAAAAACAGTTTTTGTTTTAGTTGTTTTTTCTGTTTCATGTGCATTGCCCTATCTAAATGGAGTTTTCCATAATCATGACATTAAGCATCAATTTCCTTTAGCCTAACATGTTATAGGCCTAACCAAATATAGGCTATTAAAATCACATTCAATAACACTTAAACCTCGCATGAGTGTGGGAAGAACACATGATTTATGTCCTACCGTCCATATTCTCTCTGTCGCTGATGTGTTGTAGGTTGCAGCCCGTATCCTCTCTACTCAGCTCCGCTTCGGGGCGGTAGGGTTCTAGCCTCGAATGGGCATTTCTCCGGATCTTGGGGCTCGACGATACGCAGCAGGAGGTGGTGTTCCCCATCGTTAGGTCCCTGTAGTAGGCTAGAAAGGCTAAAGTATATTTTCCGTCAGCGTCTTCCTAGGTCTCGAAACGGATGGATGAGAGAGATGGGGCGTAAACGCGGATTCTTTGTCAGCGCGCGGGTAGATAGAACTGCAGAAATATTCGTTCGATTACACACCCTTGTCCGGTCCTGACTTGCGGCAGCTGTAACATAGAGCCATTTAAAACTAGAAGGAACAAATACATCAGAATGCTAGGCTACTCCCCCTGAGCCAAATCCCCCCGCGGACCCAGAAATCTGCTCTGCCCACGCAATCTCCAGGTTTACCGTCGGCTGTTGCCTTACAATTTGAACCAAATCTGCAATGTCGTTTTAATAATTTTAGAACTATTCGAATAACACTCTGATCTCGTTCAAGATACAGCGCTACATTGTAACAGACGCATCCGTTTGTCAGTGCAGCAAGCAACACTTACAGCAAGCAACACTGTAGCCGTTTGATGGAAAAGGTTCCGGTTCAAGTGGGTGGTTACAAACTAGCTCGCTGAAATACGTGAGAAAGGACCATACCATACTGTAGCCTAGGTTTACTTTTCCCTCTCTTCAAGTAGTGCGCACATTCTCTAGGTCTAGGAAATGGTGTGTAGCCCTATCTAGGCTACACAGTAATAACTGTTCTTTTTATTATCATGTTTAAATGCGTAGATTAGATTTATTGTATCAAAGAATGTACACAAATTGTGACCCAATTGTAAAATCAATCAATACATGTGCATAGGTCATAAAACATGTACAAACAAAAACATTGTCTCTGCTCATAATTGTGTGCCATTCAAAACATTCTACAATATTCAAAATTATATTTGAATCTCCCATCAATTGATTGAAGACCAGCCATCCGTTAATCTATTGTATTCCTATTGAATGAGGTTGAAAATGGCCTGTTGCTGTTAACAGTAAATGCCTCTGTGAGATTATCTGGGATTAGTGAATGTTAATGTAAACAGAAAGGAATCCTGATTTATAATCCATTATAGTGAATGGCACACTTTCATCTGGCAGAGGTGCAACGTCCTGACATGCCTCTGTAGACTGAACTGTGTTCATGACAATGTATAGAAATGGGACATATGTGAAATACGAGCTATAATGTACTGTAGTAGTTACATTGATATCAGTAGGTCTATATATATTGTCTGCTGTAGTGCTTTAGTGCGTCCTACTGGTGCAGACATCTCATTACAAGTCAGAAACAAAATACAAATGTTGAAAAAGGCTAAATCAAGAGGCTTATTTTGTGATGCTGTTGAACTGAGTGGGGAGCAGTGTAGGTCTACTGCAAGCTGTTTTACATTCACCGTCACTAGGCTCAGTAAACAAAACCAACTGATGCACATTTTGAAATCTGCAAGGCTTAAAAATCTGGGCTCCTGAGTGGTGTAGCGGTCTAAGGCACCGCATCTCAGTGCTAGAGGTGTCACTACAGTCCCTGGTTCAATTCCAGGCTGTATCACAACCGGCCGTGATTGGGAGTCCCATAGGGCGGTGCACAATTGTCCCAGCGTCATCCGGGTTTGGCCGGGGTAGGCCGTCATTGTAAAAAGTAATTTGTTCTTTACTGACTTGCCTAGTTAAATAAATACAAATTAAAAGTGCAAAATGACAGAGGATCTGTGAGAGAGACTTTGCTTACTCTGGGAGAAGTTTTAGGGGTAAAGGGTTGTAGGTCTTTATTGCATACCCTTACTTATAGGTCAGTGGTTATAGGCTAAAGAAAGCATTGCACTGTTATGAGGATGAAGATGATGGTCAAGTAGTACTTGTAAATGTATCCACATGGTGGAGAAAGGATCTCAAATCAAAATCATGTGATAAGTAACACAGTTTTGTCATTTAGCAGACACTCTAATCCAGAGTGATTTACAGGAGCAATTAAGGTTAAGTGCCTTGCTCAAGGGCACATCGACAGAGTTTTTAGCTAGAATGCTCAGGAATTCAAATCAGCAAACTTCCAGTTACTGATCCAACGCTCTTAATCGCTAGGCTACCTGCCGCCCACTGTCCACTAGGGAGAGCAAGCATCTTACATGGAAAATTACACGAGCCTCAAAATAGTAGTCTATACTGCTTCAAGTGAAATATTAAACAAGCAATTCAACCTCAGACACATTATTTGTATGTCAAACTGTTCAGCCTCAGATATTGGACACATTACTTTCAGAAATCCTCTCCTCATGTTCTACTGCACTGTCTTTTCTCTCTGAATGGTAGTGAGTTCAGATTGTTGTTTCATAATCAGGGGTTAAATAGGGACATAGCCACAGGAATTAGGGGTGCTGAGGGTGCTGCAGCACCCCCTGAAAAATCTGAAGAAAAAAAAAACAATCCTAAAAAAAAAGATTTTTTTTCTCTCACAAAACCAGTGCACTGGGCCTTTACTAGTCCTGTATCAGCGGACCGATATAGAAAGGAAAGGGAGATACCTAGTCAGTTGTCCAACTGAATGTATTCAACTGAAAGGTGTCTTCCACATTTAACCTAACCACTCTGAATCAGAGAGGTGCGGGGACCTGCCTTAATCGACATCCATGTCTTCGGCACCCAGGGAACAGTGGGTTAACTGCCTTGCTCAGGGGCAGAACGACTGAGCCGTCTGTAGCACAGCCAAAAAATAAAATCTCGGTCCTCCGTCCTGTTCGGTTTGGCTAGGGTTAGGGTGGAATTGAGATGTGGATATGAAGCTAGGGTTAGGTTTAGTAGTTATAGGTTGTGGTTGAAGCCAGGATTTGGGTTGAACCGGGATGTGGACATGAAGCTAGGGTTAGGTTTAGTAGTTATAGGTTGTGGTTGAAGCCAGGATTTGGGTTGAACCGGGATGTGGACATGAAGCGGGGGGGGGGGTGGCCGGAGGGTTGCCGGGAGGGCTGGCTGGGCTAGGTAGAGTTATAGGTTGTGGTTGAAGCCAGGATTTGGGTTGAACCGGGATGTGGACATGAAGCTAGGGTTAGGTTTAGTAGTTATAGGTTGTGGTTGAAGCCAGGATTTGGGTTGAACCGGGATGTGGACATGAAGCTAGGGTTAGGGGACTGGGCTGACTCTTCCTTTGCAGCTGGTTCAATAGCAGTATGTCTGTGGGTTATATGCACATCCCAAACATAACTACCAGTGCCGGCCAAAAATACTGACAATTTGAAAGAAAAGCCCCCAAATGGTGCTGTATATGTTGGTGCATGAATACAGTAAAGCAAGAATTGGAACAGCATTAGCCACGTGCAGGCTTTTCTCAACAGATAGCCATTGCAGCAACCCTACCTCCACTCTATCAAATCTGATTTATGGTGAAATTGCTTAGAAAGTCAAATATATCTATAGGGCTCAAACACAACTTTTTTGTTCATAGAAGGTACTAGTGCTCACAACATTAAAGTTAGGTGCACCAAACAGTATAGGAGCACCAGAAAAATCCTACCTTTGAAGCACATACCTGGACTAGCCTATCCAGCCCCTTTCCTGTCTCCCGGTGCCATTTTACATCATAGGCCACCTGGGCAAGTTACAGGTTGTTAGCCAGCTATGTAAAATGACTGGACAAGGTTGTTTGTTAAACAAATAGTTAGCGGCCCGTGAATAAGCTAATTTAAAATGGCCAGTGACATGGTTTATAAAATTATAACATTTGACCTGTGATTCTGAGATAGAAATAAAAAAAATGTAGCTCCACTAATATCATAACTTTTTAACAGTTTTGGATGGAGACGAGCAGTTTTCATTAATCATGGTTCACAGAACAGAAAACTGAAGGAGGCTTTTATATATTTAAAAAATGGTTGCCAATGGGTTCAGGGACCAATAACAATGGGAATACAACACAGGAGGCGATTTTGAAACGTATATAAACCTCCTTAAACCTTCAAATCCGTAAACCCTCAAGAAGGTGGAGTTGAATTTCCTTTTCACACTCACAATCAGAGGTAAAATGAAGGATACAATGTAGAGACTTTGCTCATCGCCCAAATATGATAAAAATGTAACAGCCAGAGCTCACCGTACAAAAAACAAAAGTAACAACTTTGCTTTCACCCAGTGGCACAAATATAATTTTGCCATTACATAAACATTTTAGGTGCACTGGTGCCTAGATATTATCTCAAATTCCTAGAACCTTCAACGTTTGTGATAAGTGCGTCGAGGCATGTGTGCTTGTAGAGTAAGCTAAATTGTTATCGACAGGAGCAAAAGGGGAGAAAAAAGACTCCCTGCATCAATACCGTGGCAGCCTTGAGGACTGTACAATCATAGTGTTTTACTCAAAGTACAGCACAGCATGTTCTGTAAAGAAAACCAAGCCAAGACTGACAATCAACAGAACAAGGTGATAAATCTCCCACCCAAGTCAACAGAGTGGTACACATTCAGTACACAGCTTGGCCCTTGGATAAGCGATTAAGTTGGCAAATGTTAAATAACCCGATTGATGGTGATGTGTCTGTGCCAGGCATTATAACAAGTAGTCCATGTTAGTTATCCAATAGCCTCTTATATGATGCTGTGATTAAATTGTAGCTAATTACCTTAACATAATTGAAAACTCTTACTTTTCAGGTACACAGTGCCTTCAGAAAGTATTCAGACCCCTTGACTTTTTCCACATTTTATTACGTTACAGCCTTATCCTAAAATTGATTGTAAAAAATGTTTCTCTCATCAATCTACACACAATACCCCATAATGAGAAAGCAAAAACTGTTAAAATACATAAATAAACTGAAATATCACAATTACATATTCAGACTCCTTAAATCAGTAGTTTGTTGAAGCACCTTTGGCAGCAATTACAGCCTCGAGTCTTCTTGGGTTTGACGCTACAAGCTTGGCACACCTGTATTTGGGGAGTTTCTCCCATTCTTCTCTGCAGATCCTCTCAAGCTCTGTCAGGTTGGATGGGGAGTGTTACTGCACAGCTATTTACAGGTCTCTCCAGAGATGTTCCACAGGGCTCTGGCTGGGCCACTCAAGGACATTCTGAGACTTATCCCAAAGCCCCCCCCCCCCCCCCTGCGATGTCTTGGCTGTGTGCTTAGGGTCGTTGTCCTGTTGGAAGGTGAACCGCCCCAGTCTGAGGTCCTGAGCAGGTTTTCATCAAGGATCGCTCTGTTCTTTGCTCCGTTCATTATTGCCTCGATCCGACTAGTCTCCCAGTCCCTGCCGCTGAAAAACATCCACACAGCATGATGCTGCCACCACCATGCTTCACCGTAGGGATGGTGCCAGGTTTCCTCCAGACATGACACTTGGTATATTTTGGTACCCTTCCCCAGATCTGTGCCTCGACACAATCCTGTCTCGGAGCTCTACGGACAATTCCTTCGACCTCATGGCTTGGTTTTTGCTGTGATATGCACTGTCAACTGTGGGACCTTTTATAGACAGTTGTGTGCCATTCCAAATCATGTCCAATCAATTGAATTTACCACAGGTGGACTCCAATCAAGTTGTAGAAAAAACTCAAGGATGATCAATGGAAACAGGATGCACCTGAGCTCAATTTCGAGTCTCATAGCAAAGGGTCTGAATACTTATGCAAATAAGGTGTTTGTTTTTCATTTATTTACAAACATTTCTAAAAACCCGTTTTCGCTTTGTCATTATGGGGTATTGTGTGTAGAATGCCGACAACATTTTATTTAATCAATTTTAGAATAAGGCTGTAACGTAACAACATTTGGAAAAAGTCTAGGGGTCTGAATACTTTCTGAATGCACTGTATATGTGTGAAATGTAATTAATCAAATGTATATTCACAGCTGGAGATTTGGTACAGGCAGGCATATTATGATGCATCTTTTGTAAGTAAGCAAATGTTTTCATTCATTGTAAAGTACCTGGGACAGGGAGCCCATTATTGCGTTAAAATTGTGTTACTGCAACTAACATTAAAATGGTTACTTTGAGCAATATGAAAACTATATCAAGGTCAGTTAATTAAAATACAGAGAAATCACACCAAAAATGTGATTTTCAATGCTGTGTAAAACATTTTATTTGAGAATCAAATTGATATAAAAGCATTATAAGGAGTTTTTCACTTACAAAACAATATACTTGAATTTGAACAATAGTGCAGATTAGAGAAATACATTCAAGAAGGGTCATGGGTTAACTTAAAAGTTTGTCTAAAACAATTCAGCTAACAACATTAAACACATGAACTATGAACAAAAGCTCGGGAGGTTTGTGCTTTGTGACATCAGGGTATATATTCAACCAATAAAACGTCTCTTTACGAAGATTAAATACAGAAATGTAAAACAAAAAAGCACTGTGCATGAAGCATTTAAGATTTCTAACAATAAAAAACAACTAAATAAATAGTAATGAAATAGTACAATAAACTTTTTATTTGTATTTTTTTATCCCTCTTATAGAACAGTAATATATGCTGGTTAGTTTCTTTGTAAAATGTAATTTAAGATAGAGCTCTCTATGCAAGCCCTAGTCTCTACAAAATAATGCCTATACATTGCTATATGTGCAGGCCTGAGACTCCACATGTCATTCAGGATAAACCTCTGGGGGCATTTTGTCTGATAAATCTTCAAATAACAGATCTTCAATGAGAATGTTTAAAACAATTTAAAAGCGAATGCCATATAACCATAGGCATTGTGTTTTGATATGGCATATTTTATTGAAAATAAACATATTCATTACTGTGGAATGTTATGTACAGTAGCTGGTTATAATAGGCATAAATAACATGTCTCTATAGGGCGTGTATGTACAGTATGCTGTACTGTTACTGACGTGTATGTACAGTATGCTGTACTGTTACTGACTCGACTTAATTCCATACATTTCCTTAAAGTAGTTTAGCTCATCCATGAGCTTCTTGTTCTGGGCCTCCAGCATGGTGAGGCGAGTCTCCAGACAGCGAATATACTCTCTCTTCCTCCGCCGGCACTCTTTGGCTGCCTGCCTGCAACAAGGAAAAGCAACAGGGGCTCCTCATAATACTCACTGTATTCGCGCCACAACTGGCCAGATACTGTAAATGTTGTATGACGACAGTACGGAACATGTCTTCTAAACAAGTGGATCGGGAAAAGAGGTGTTGTTCTTTTATATTTTGGTGTGTGAGAGCAGATGCTGGACATCGAGTCAAAGCGGATTCTCCAAGATACCCTTACAGTTATCTGTAAACTGTTACTGCGGCGCACACCCTCAAGCCATTAGCAGTCTGTGGTCATTCAACTTTGTGGCAATAGATGTCTTTAAGCGCTTTTAGTTCCTCAATGAGAGTCCTGTTTTGATTTTCGAGCACAGCCACCCGATTCTCAAGACATTTTACATATTCCTTCTTCTTTCGGCGACACTCGCGGGCAGCCTCCCTGGAAGCAACAACACACAGCCTCTGTGAAAAGACTGGTAGCTACAGACAAAGATACCGAGGCCCTACGTCCATAACAAGAAAGGCTTACATCCAGTATTTTAACAATCACTCACAGTAAGTTTCAGTCAAGACTGATAATGGCAATAACACCACAACAAATCAACATGCAGGAGACTACATTTGCCTGTGCAGAACTGTGACATAATACTACATGCAACAGCAGAGTTAGTCTTTAGTGACAAACATTCAGGTGAAAGCACGACAAAGCACAGAAACGCACAACAAGCATGTCCGTGTGTGTTCTGAGGCAAATGGTGGCACTCGAAAAAAGGCAGGCCAAGAATGCAGTATACAGCACATGCATGTTAATTAATAGCATTTATGAATGAAAAAAATCATGTTATTAGCATTTTTATGATTATCTGTTCCATCATGATTAGCCAACATTCTCATGCAGGACCCGCATCGATCATAAGGCTGTTTAGTACACACATCAAAAAATACTATAGTGTATACCATGGTAAGAATACTATAGTATTCACTGTAGTGTTTCTGCAGACTTCACTGTAGTATTCACTGTAGTGTTTTTGGACTGTAGTATACTATAGTATTTATTGTAGTGTTTTTGTGGACTGTAGTATTTAATGTATTTTTGGGGGACTGTAGTATAGTGTAGTATTTACTGTAGTGTTTTTGCGCACTCTAGCATACTGTAGCATTTACTTTAGTGTTTTTGTTTTATTATCTTTTACATAAAAGTGGGAGACTTTCTCCTTGAGGAAACCTACTGGAGAAATACTAAAAGGGTAAATGCTCCATAACCTGTAGGTATAGGTATGTAACCATAGGGAACACAATACATGGTCTATATTTGGCACGGGTGGCACAAATTAGAATATGGGGGAGGGGAATTGACAGTGTACATGCAAATTAAATACTGTAGTTTAAAAAAGGTCTTGTTTTTGTGGACTGCAGTGTTTTTGCTGACAATTCTGTATTATTTACTACAGTGTTTTTTTGGTGGATAGTACCGTATTATTTACTATAGTATTCTACAGTATACTACAAAAATCTATACTAAGTACTACACATGATCGAGGGATACTACAGTGTGTGGTATAGTATTCTACAGTATACTACATAATTCTATAGTAAGTACAGTAGTATTCTATAGTAAACTGTAGTATTTATTTTAATGTGGGTGTAGTCTACCTGTTCTTCATGAGGCGGAGTTGTCTCTTGCGTGTGGTCTCGTCAGCCACGTGTGGGGGGCTGTGCAGGGAGCCTGGAGAGCCAGCCATCACAACGCCCTGGGGCAGGCTGGAGGTGGGAGTGCAGATCTGGTAGCCTGACATGTCACCAGTGGAAGCTGAACAGAAACACAGAAATGGGGAACACTTCTTAGAGCAGTACCATTTGTATTAGCTGCTATCTTGCTGAACAGAAGGCATCCACCGCCTTAAAAGTACAGAAAGGTAAGTTGTCTAATTAATTCAGTGACTAAAAAGTATGGAAGAATACGTCGGTGGATTAAGCAATAAGGTTCTGATGTCATCCGATTCCTATGGGTGTGAGTGGTGACGTGAGAGAGGATAGGATCGCTACACAGACAGGCTCTACAGAGATCTGAACAATATAAAATGCCGAGGAATTTGACTATTTGAATTTCAATTCAACATGTTAGTTTCAATTCCATCCAAATTCCATCCAAAATCAGTCAGAGAACAAAGTACATTGTTTTGTAGACGCAAACCATTTGATGAAGCACTGAGAGAGTGTTATTGCCATCTCTATGTACAGTAGCCTACTTCTCTTTAAATAAACTTTCTCTGTGCCACGGGAGCTGCCTGCATATCATTGCATATGGTGATTCATTTGGTAACGTCTTGCTCTCGCAAAAGGAACTGCTGGTAATCACAACATGACTGGGACTGACGTCAATGTCCATCTTATTTGCCGGTTAGCATTTACATTTCCCTGCTGGGGTCCTGTTCCAGGAAAACAAGTGACGTCAGCCACTGTGTGTGCGCGCTTTGAGTGGGCAGAGCATCGAAGCATTTCACAGAGAGGGAGAGAAGAGAGGGGGGGGGGGGGGATGGACGGACAGAGCGCACAGGGAAACACTGAAAATATTCCAATCGTATTCAGCGTGTTGCAATTTGCTTTTTATTTCACAAGACTGATATTTCCCAGGCTCTTATGCAGTTTTATAAAAGTCAAACCAAGACATTCAAGGATACTCATGTTAAATGACATGTAATTCTAATGTATTTGCTTTGAGAAGAAAATAAATCCTAAGCAATACAACAACTGTGTCATATCTTAAAAACCTCAGCTCTCAGGATATCAACACATTTTCAATACCTTTATTACTTCATGGTGAGTTCAATACCTTTATAGTACATTTTCCTTATTTTTATTAGCGAATGTCTGTAGACAATTATTATTGTATAATATCATACAATAACAATCTTCTACAGTTAAGAGTCAAAATTCATCATTAATCCAAAAAGCAGAGGCTACGCAGGCTGTACAGTATTAGCGTAGCACAAAGGCAGAAGAGTTCCTCTACAGTTACCATTTTCTCTTTAACTTTCTCATGAAGTAAAAGATTAAAGTGAACATACCTGACTCAGTCTCATCCCCAGCAACAGCCATATCTGTTCTTTAGAGGTCCAAAAGAAACCCTTTATCTCAGCTCTCTAACAGAAATGTTTCCAAAACCACCAGCTATGTGTGTAATCACAATTAAGGGCATTGACATCACTATGACATCATTTGCCTCCTGATGTCAATGATGACATGCATTGCTCTATAAGTCCTCCCCCTACACTGGTATGTACCAGTATTGCTTTAGCTTTTTTTTTTGGTCCGACAAAAGGTTTGAGTAGCTTCTCAAATGTGTTCATATTACCAACCCCAAAACGTTTTTCAAGATTATTTGTGTCGCTTTTTGAAACATTGGATGTGAATGATATAATACACTAACATAAACAACTGACAAAAACACATGACAGCACTCTAGTTAATACTACTTAAATACTTAATAGACTGCTGTAAACATAATTTCTGTACAATGTGATTTCTATGTAATGCTCAAATTATGACATTCCAGTTGAGTGACTTTTCTCACTTAATTTGAAGTGTCCAAGCTTTAATAATAATAATAAAATAGATTTTTAAAGCGCTTTTCATTATACAGAATAATCTCTAAGTGCATAAAATCTATATCATTTTACCAAATAGAAAAAGAAATTGACACAACTAGACAGGGCAACCGACACAAAGAACCCAGCTGTCACTATAAGAGCCAAGGACACCAAGGAGCACAGCTATCAACAGAAAGCCTTCCTAAAGAGAAAGGTCTTTAGGCCCGTTTTAAAGGAGCCCAGAGTCTGTTGTGCTTTCAGGTGGTCCGGGAGTGCATTCCAGAGGTTTGGGGTGGTCGAGCTGAATGCCCGATCCCCCAAGTAGCGGAATTTGGTCCTGGGGGGTGTGGAAGAGCAGAATATTGCTTGACCTGAGGGTGCGGGTGGGGTTATGGAGGGAGAGCAGTTCTTTGAGATAAGGAGGGGCACTGCCATGAATACACTGGAAAGACTGCAAGAGGGTTTTGAATTCAATCCGGAATGAGACAGGGAGCCAGTGCAGAGATTCCAGGATGGGGGTGATGTGACGGTGTTTCTGCACTTTCATCAAGATCCTGGCAGTGCTGTTCTGGATGTATTGGCGCTTCTGGAGACTCCTCCCCGGGATCCCGATGAAGAGTACTATGCAGTAGTACGGCCTTGATGACTAATTTAAAGGTCCAGTGCAGTCAATAACGTGATTTTCCTGGGTTTTATATATATTTCCACACAATGTATAATACTGTGAAATTGTGAAAATTATGATAATGTCCTTTTTGGGGCAGCAGGCAGCCTAATGGTTAGAGCGTTGAGCCAGTAACCGAAAGGTCGCTGGATCGAATCCCCGAGCTGACAAGGAAAAATCTGTCGTTCTGCCCCTGAACAAGGCAGTTAACACACTGTGCCCCGGTAGGCCGTCATTGTAAAATAAGAATTTGTTCTTAACTGACTTGCCTAGCTAAATAAATGTTCAATTTCAAAAATGAAATAGAATTTGTGTAAGGGCTGTTTGAAAAGACTGCCTGAAATTTCTGCCTGTTTTGGTGGGATGGAGTTTTGGCCTTCCATGGTGACATCACCATATGGAAAGTGAGTCATTATGAAAGAGTTCCAAACCACTCTGGCAATAACAGCAAATTTTTCAGTTTTCCCCTTAATTGGGAAGGACGGGCTAGTGGTAATGGCTGGAGTGGAATGGTATGAAATACATCAAACCCACGGTTTCCATCTGTTTGATGCCATTCCATTTAATCCGTTCCAGCCGTCCTCCCCTCAGCAGCCTCCACTGGACCACTCCCAGACAGTCCTAGCACAATTCTTGCTTGAGAAGCTATTTTAGTTTATTTTTGACCATTTCAATTCTTGCTAAGAAGGTTTATAAAAAAAAAATTTTTTATAAACATCACAGCTAGAAATTATTTGACAGAGATAAAAACGTCTGCATTGGACCTTTAACAACAGCTGGTTAGTGTTTTCACTGGAATTTGTTTGCAGTGGTGGTAAGGGTCGTAGAGGCCTACAATTCTTTGGGGTTGTACAACTGTGATTTGGGTTGAACGACTGTGAGAGGGTCAGTTCCGGTGACTTTTTAAAAGGACATTCTACTCCAAAATGAATGAAAATTAAATGATGCTGACAACAACTAAAATATAATTTCAGAATTAAGGCCAATCACATATTGGTCCATATTATCAGAAAGGTGTGCTATTTAGCAATAACCTCAATCCCCTGTAGCCCAACTGATGCAGCATAGTCAGTGGCTATAAATAAATAGGCTGAAGCAGAGGGTTTTCCATCTGCATTTACCCCATTGGGCAAATCATTACCTAGTCTTAGATCACAAACAGTAAACCCCCCTGGAGGTCGCCCCTATAGAATTAGGCATTAGAATACCAGAATGGACATTAACCTTCTTATGGCGGGAGAAAGGTAAGCCATTTTGGTCAAGGCGTTGGTCAACAATGGTTTGCCAGTTCTGTGATAAGACACTGTGTAAAATAATTTATTTGAAGATTGTATCTGCACTGTATGTTTGTTAGCTAGCTAGCCAGACAGTTTTAGAGGTATGATTCCATTAACTTTTCAATTAACTGCCAATATACCAACATTCCATTCAAACAATTGAACTTTTTTCCGCTTCCATGAAACTCGACCAAAACAATGGAAATGCATGGAAAAGTGTGGGGGAAAGATGCTGTGGGGGTAAGATCCCTAACCTAATCTGCCCCCCAGTAAAATTAGCCTACATTTAGGCCTTGTTATATGTGTATTTTAACACTATGTTGAAATAAAAATTGGAGTATAACGCTTGTATGGATGTCAACCCCAATACATATTGATGTCATCATCAATCAACTGCATTAAGAGTTAAAAATAACTTTGACTACCACCACCAATTTCTGTATGCTAGCTATGCTACCAGCTTATACGAAACCACTTGTTCTAAACCTGAAAAGGGGACAACTTCTGTTATGCAGCGAAACCAAATACACTGAGTATACAAATAGACTGATCAGGTGAAAGCCTTGAGACATTTTTAAGCCTTGAGACATGGATTGTGTATGTGTGTTATTCAAAGGATGAATGGGCAAGACAAAATATGTAAGTGCCTTTGAAAGGGGTACGGTAGTAGGGGCCAGGTGCACCGATTTGCGTCCAGAAATGCGACACTGCTGGGTTTTTAACACTCAACAGTTTCCCATGTTTATCAAAAGTGGTGCACCACCCAAAGGACATCCAGCCAACTTGACAACTATGGGAAGCATTGGAGTCAACATGGGCCAACATTCCTATGGAACGCTTTTGACACCTTGTAGAGTCTGAGGGCCAAATGGGTGGGGTGCATCTCAATATTAGGAAGGTGTTCTTAATGTTTTGTGCACTCAGTGTATATCCAAATCAAACTTTAGTAACCACATTGTGAGCCTGTTACAATACATCAACCATGACGAATTTCACAAATATCCACTTTGTTAGATTTGTTGAATGTTCGCCAATCCAGCGTCCTTCTATCCCCCACGGTCTGCGTTCCACCTCTTTAACGGCATCTACGCAGTCAATCCACAGCCTTAGACAAGTTGTAAATGCAACAAGTACTGATATTGTATCATACAACAGCACGCTCAGCTTACCAAGAAAACAAAAATGTAGACATTTATGGTCTGTTGACATATTTTAGAGGCTATTTATACAGAAAATTCGTATAAAACCCAAGTAAAATGTATTTATGATTATATGACAATATTTTAAATTTAAACAAAAATATTTATATTACACAATTTCTGATATATCACACCTTTGTTATATTTTTCTTGCATAAGTAAAAACAAGATTATGCCTCTAGTGCCATTCATTCCAATTATAGAGACTGGTTTGGATTTCTCCATGACCAATATGGCTGCCATTTTCACCCCATTCTGGAACTTCGAGGGTTTATGACATAGCCCTTCTAGTAATTTAATAGGATTCTTTTTATTATTTTTATAAGCTGACCAACTAAATAGGTAAACTATTCTACTATGGGGTTGTCTGATTTTGCTGTTGGTTACTCGTGTTATTGGTTGAGGAAAATAGAATGTGGACAACAATTTATGAGATATCGTTGTAGGCAAAATTCGCATAACCAATGGTACTGGGGCTCATCCCCACCTGGCTCTCGTTTAGATCATAGGTGCCGTACTCAGCCCAGGCGGGCTCTGGCCCAATTTAACCCCTGCTAATAATCTAATCCAACTGATGGCAGACCTTGATGGTGAGGGACTAGAGCATTTACCTTTTACCATCACCTTGTTGCCTTGCATATAGAACTGCTGAGTGCCATCTCCTGACTGTTGGGAATACTGGACGATGGCTGCAGCAGACTGGGGGTTTCCAGAGTTGGACATGGTCAGAGGCTGCAGGGCCTGTAGACCCCTAGGTAGAGCACTGGTCAGCTGGATGGCACCATCCTGAGTAAAGGCAACTGAGGACAACAAACGAATAGGGGTTAAATTGGGCCAGGGCCTGCATTTACCCCATAGGTAATGATTGGCCCAATGAGGTAAATGCAGATCGGCAACTATCTGCTTCAGCTAATTTATTTATAGCCAGTGACTACGCTGCATCAGTTGGGCTACTAAAGGTGATCATGCTTATTGCTAAATAGCACACCTCCCTGATAATATGGACCAATATGTTATTATGTATCCTTGTCCACAACAGTTGTTGCACGATCTCTAATATTAAGGAAGTCTCTAGGTTCTGGTTGCCCGAGTTCTCATGATAAACTGTAGACCACACTATTTACCAAGAGTTTTCATCTATATTTTTCATAGCTGTCTATTTACCGTCACCTCTACTCTACATACGAGACGCATGCAAAGCTCTCCTTCGCCCTCCATTTGGCAAATCTGACCATAACTCCATCCTCTTAATTCCTGTTTACAAGAAAAACTCAAAACATGAAGTACCAGCGATGCAATCAATACATAAGTCTTCCGATGAAGTTACAGGACTGTTTCACTAGCACAAGTTGGAATTTGTTCCGTGATTCATCCGATGGCATTGAGGAGTTTAACGTATCAGTCACTGGCTTCATTAATAAAGCCCCGTTTCCACTGGCACTTAAAAGGAGGGCCAATTAGGGCCAAATTCGAGCTGGCTCAAATGGAATTCTCAAATTTGAGCTGGGTCAATGAAAACCCGGGTCAGCGCAGCCCAGTTTCACAACTGGTGCCAGCTCAAATGGAATTCGGGCTGGTAACACCATTTCTATTGAACCACCAAGCTGATCACTGCTGGATGCTGACAACGTTTAGCTAGCTCATCTGGGCTTGTTGCTGTTAGCTAGCACATGGACAAACAGTACTGCAGTAGTCAGACATGACACAAATTACCACCATAGCTGGATCCATTCATTTTTGCACGACACAATATAATTGTATGAGAACAGTCAGCTCTCGAATGCTAGCTACCTAACGTTAGCATGCAAGTCAAAGTTGAAACAAGCTAGTTAGCTAACGTGAGCTAGCAGGAATTTTAGCTGGCCAGGTCGTATGAAAAGCTAGGTAGCTACATCATACTGTATTAAACCTGTCATCTGGTTTGCTTGGTTAACTAGCTAGCTAATACCCAATGCCATGGCAAGCAAGGTAGAAATTAAGCTAGCTAGCTAGCCTGTTATGCTAGCGACAACGCTAACCTTTTACAGACTTCAAAGTGCCAATGGAAACGGGGCTTGAGTGCATGGACGACATAGTCCACACAGTGACCGTACAAACATATCCTAACCAGAAGCCATGGATTACAGGCAACATCCACACTGAGCTAAAGACTAGAGCTGCCGCTTTCAAGGAGCAGAACACAAATCCGGACGCTTATAAAAAAACAATCCTGCTACGGCATCCGACGAACCATCAAACAAGCAAAGTGTCAATACAGGACTTAGATCGGATCCTACTACACTGGCTCTGATGCTTGTCGGATATGGCAGGGCTTGCAAACTATCATGGATTACAAAGGGAAACCCAGACACGAGCTGCCAAGTGACGCGAGCCTAACAGACAAGCTAAATGCCTTCTATACTTGCATCGAGGCAAGCAACACCGAAACATGCATGAGAGCACCAGCTGTTCCGGACAACTGTGTGATCACGCTCTCTGTAGCAGATTTGAGTAAGACCTATAAAAACAGGTCAACATTCAGACAGATTACAAGGACACGTACTCGGAGCATGTGATGACCCAACAACAAGTGTCTTCACTGACATTTTCAACCTCTTCCCATGTTTCAAGCAGACCACCATAGTCCCTGTGCCCAAGAACACCAAGGTAACCTGTCTAAATGACTAGGTTGTGTTATTATTGTGAAGCACTCACATCCGTAGCCATGAAATGCTTTGAAAGGCTGCACATCAAAACCATCATCGCAGACACCCTGGACCCACTCCAATTTGCATACTGCCCCAACAGATCCACAGATGACATAATCTCTATTGCACTCTACACTACCCTTTCCCACCTGGACAAAATGAACACCTACGTGAGAATGCTGTTCATTGACTACAGCTCAGCATTCAACACTATAGTGCACTCCAAGCTCATCACTAAACTAAGGACCCTGGGATTAAACACCTCCCTCTGCAATTGGATACTGGACTTTGAAGGTCGCCTGCAGGTGGTGATTATAGGCAACAACACATCCACTACGCTGACCCTCAACATGGGGGGCCCTCAGGGGTGTGTGCTTAGCCCCCTCCCTGTACTTCCTGTTCACCCACGACTACATGGCCGCACACAACTCCAACATCATCATGAAGTTTGCTGACGACATGACGGTGGTAGGCCTGATCACCGACGACAATGAGACAGCCTACAGGGAGGAGGTCAGAGACCTGCCAGTGTGGTGCCAGGACAACAACCTCTCCTTTAACGTCAGCTGAGTGTAGACTACAGGAAACAGAGGGCCGAGTTTGCCCCCATTCACATCGACGGGGCTATAGTGGAGATGGTCGAGAGCTTCAAGTTCTTTGGTTTCCATATCACTAAGGACCTATTATGGTCCAAACGGTACTGGACCGCAAAGTCTGGGACCAAAAGGCTCCTGAACAGCTTCTACACCAATGCCATAAGACTGCTGAACAGTTCATTAAACGACTACCCGGATTTTCTGCTTTTCACCCCCTACCTACATGTACTTCAATCAATCACCTAATCAAACCTACATGTACATACAGTATTACCTTAATCATTCAGGGTGGCAGGTAGCCTAGTGGTTAGCGCGTTGGACTTGTAACGGAAAGGTTGCAAGATCGGATCTCGAGCTGACACGGTAAACATCTGTCGTTCTGCCCCTGAACAAGACAGTTAACCCACTGTTCCTATGCTGTCATTGAAAATAAGAATTTGTTCTTAACCGAGTTGCCTAGTTAAATAATAGGTTAAAAAAATGAAATGTAACACTCCAACTACCTCGTACACTGTACTGGTACTCCATGTATATAGCCTCTTTATTGTGTTACTATTTTATTTTTATCCATTTGTTCATTTTCTTACTTTTAACTACATTGTTGGGAATTGGCTTGTCATAAGTAAGTAAGCATTTCATGGTAAAGTCTACACTTGTTTTATTTGGTGCATGTGACATTTCATTTGATATGGACCAATATGTTACTGGGCTTAATTATGGAGGGGGAAATTATATTTGTCAGCATACATTTTTTTCCATTCATTTTGGAGTAGAATGTCCTTTTAGAAAGTCACCAGAACCTCTACATTGTGGCCTCATGACCTTTGATACCACTGATAAATAAATCCAGGGGGAAAAAAATTCAACAATCATTGATTTGTTTTGTTGTTAAAGCTTGGACACTTCAAATTAAGTGAAAACGTTATGCCCACATGTTTTAAAATGAAAAGGCACTGGACTGGATTGTCATCATTTGAGCATAACATATACATCACATGCGATTTGGTTATGCAGAAATGGTGTAAACAGCTGCCAATTACATCAGTTTATTAATTAAGAGCGTGTAGTATGCGGTCTTGTCCTTTCACATAACCAAATCAACTATGGACTATCAGAGACTGAGATGTGTCAAATACATCTGGATTTTTAAATAAACATATTTATTTTGAAACACATGTCCTTTCCAGTGAGACTTACTGAACTGGCCATGGTTTGTCTGATAAATAGAGGCTGGCATGCCGGGCCCTGGTGGGACACTGCAAGGCGCTACCTCTTCTTTTATCTCTTCAACTTTTGGACCTGCTGGATCTGAAGACACTTTTCTGAGGAGAAAAACAAATTTGCAAAGATGACTGTGAAATAAATGTATTGCAGCTCTATTATTCTACACTTTAATTTAAAGACCTGTATGGCTGTCTTCTGGAGGGAAGCTCTCTCCTGTTGTGTGCATTAGAAACATCTTCGTTTGAGTTTCTGTCCTCTGATTTTGCTCTCCTTGTTGCTACCTGGGAAATGAAATCGTCCATTAACAGTTGATATGTCTGGCTTATATGCAAGTCTACAGCGTCACAGTCATCTGGAGAATATGCGTAGGGATGATGGACATCTGCAGATCATAACACTTTGAGGAACGTCTATCTCAATTTTAAATACCTGTGCTAGTGATGATAGCGAACCACTGCTGCCATGCTCCTGCATTTGACAGGCATTGCTTTCCATGATAATCGTCCTATAAAGAATAAAAAGGTGGGCAAATTAATTGTTGGCCAATTAACGTTAGTTGTCATACTACTACCTCTGCCAATTGCTAACGTTACTGTGTTGGAACAAAACCTTGCACTGGGCGGCTGCACATCCTGGCTTTGGGTCACCAATGCCAGAACACTGTGTGCCTAAGCGTAACTACATTACAAACTCTTGTCTTGACCGTGACTGTGTGCTAGCAAGGTTCACAATAACCAACCATATTGTTTCCACTTTCAAGCTATCTTCTCCATTGGCATGCTCAAGGTGGTGGTGGTAGCTAAAGTTAGCAACCTAACGTTTCAGTTAGGCCACTGGATGTTACATTATTAGATTGGGTACAGTCGCTAGCTAAGTAACAAGCTGAATAAGCAGTAGTTAGCTATTTGCTAACTTAGCTAGGTAGCTAGCTGGGTAGTATCCTTTTTTCCCGCTAACTTACCAATAGATAGCGAATGTAGCCACTGATTCACGTTAAAAATCACTGATTACGCCGCGAATGGATGGTCTGAGAACCAATGCACACGTAACACCACGTCAGCTCTGATGCAGCTGAAATCTGCGAGGAACTCAATGGCGTCCAAACCAAATTCGAAAAGTACTGCGAATATAAATTACTTTAGCTGGCTGTGAACGGAGTCTAGGTGCGTTGTTGGCTAATATGTGGCTAACTACCTCAAAATTAATATCAACAAATATCGCTGTCGATTAGAGTTCAATGGAAATTTTAACCGTATTTATTTAAAAATCATAATAGATCGTACGCGCGCGATGCATATCATTTCAAGTGTTTTTGATTGGACAGAGCCAACTTTCTTCTTGGAACGTTTAACTCCTGCCGCCAAATCCCCATCCCAGTCAAAATGCTCACCCGGTCTACCCTGTAAACACCCATTCAGTGACTGTTGCACAAGTATCCATTCACATGGTCCAGATCTTGAGATTGTCTGATCCGGAAGGCTCATCACCATTCAGGTCTGTGTTGCTTTGTTACCACTTGTCCATAGCTACTGTAGCTAAGCCTACTACTTGTAGCAGAGTATCGATCGACACGTCAATTAATAATTACATTACATTACATTTAAGTCATTTAGCAGACGCTCTTATCCAGAGCGACTTACAAATTGGTGCATTCACCTTATGATAGCCAGTGGAACAACCACTTTACAATAGTGCATCTAAATCTTTTAAGAGGGGGGGGGGGGGGGGTAGAAGGTGTCTCCGGAAGGTGGTGATTGACTCCGCTGTCCTGGCGTCGTGAGGGAGCTTGTTCCACCATTGGGGTGCCAGAGCAGCGAACAGTTTTGACTGGGCTGAATAAGAGTAGCGAGCGACATCTGGTGGTTTTAGGTCAGTAAATCGACCCCTTTGGCTGCAGACAGACTTCCCACCAACACAACACTACCAAATATTTGTATAAGTATCTGTGAGAGATTGTTACATGAGATTAAAATGTATATCTAACTTTGAAACTAAAGTACATATGTTATTCAGTCTAATTGTAATTGAATGTTGTTTATGTGCTAAGAGTATGTTATGTTCATTTTCAACATTTTGGGCATCTCTGGATCTCCTAATTTAATAATTATGTGCCTCTAGGCAAATACATTACATTGACACAGTGTAAAATCAAATATGTGTATTTCGTGTAAATGTAATATGATATGAATAGTATTCGTGACACAGCACTGCCTCGCATTCCTTATTGCTTTTATAAAACTGTTACCAACATATTAAAATAACATTGAATTACATATTTTCATTAAAAGTTATTTTGATGAGTCAATTCATACAATTTCATTCTTCCACCAGAAAATATAGTCCGGACAAAAATCTGGTTGTTTGTTCTTTTGGTCATGTTGCTACAGACGCGAAGGCAGTCATGAATTATTTTTTGCATCGTTGCTATGCAAAAGGATTTGTCACAGATAGAACAATGAGTCAGATATTTCACCGGATGTATACATGTGAAGCATCCGGTTGGCGTTTCCCACTCACTACCAAATATGGTGATGAAAGGAAGCCCAGTGGCCGGCAGTGGGAGAAGATGGATTTTGGCCGACATTCTGCAAATTTTCTCATCGATGAAACATTTGATCTCCAATTTTATGTTTCCAAAACTAGAATCTGTACCAAACAGAGTGGACTGCGTTTTGTAGACTTTACCCTTTGAAAAAGTTTCAAAAAAAGTATGCAAATAAATGCTAGAACGAATCAATCTAACTAGCTCTGCCAACCTCCTTGCTTGTTCTGCCCACTATGATGAATTTGCTCCCATTGGAAACGACAGGCTCTGGTCTATATTGGGTTAGTTATACAATTATTTGGACTGGTCGTCCGTTCTAAACAAAATGGTTGCTATGCAGGCTGGATAAAGTTATTGTCACTCGCTAGCTAGTCAATCACGTCAAACAATGAACCTGGAATGACAGTACACTAGCTACATTTTCGTTTGTTTTAGCTTTTTTCTATTGACAATTACTTGGATATTTCCATGATATTGACGTGATGGCTCAGAAAAAGTTGTCTTGTCTCCTCTGGGCACTGTTCACTCTATGTATGGTACTAAGAGATATTAACCCCAGCTGTACCAAACTAAATGTTAGACTGGAAGCAAGGGGAAATTAAATGTGCGAGTTGAGAGCAATACAAGAGATGATTCTGACAGCAACATGAACATGATATTCTCATTGAAGGCGCAGTGATACTTTTCAGATGGAACTGTTAGCAGGCATAGGTGTGTATTTAATGACCAATAGAGCACGGCTTGGAACACTGCTCGTCCAATCAGCATCCAGGAGCCAAACAACAAGTTTTATACAGTAATACAGTGTGACACAGTCAATATTCAAGAACACTTGAATGACACACAACTTTTTAAGTAGACTGGTTCTTAACCCTTCCAATCATACTAATAACATACTAATAATAGCCTACCGTATATATTTTAGTATTCCTACTTCACATCTTGCATTTGTACATCTGAAGAAATGTACATTAGTTTTCATACGCATTTTTGCTCTACCTTACAGCTCCCAAACGGGTACCCGTAGTTTGTGCCGACACCATTAGAAAATAGGGATGTTTTTGCCTTACAATCTTGTTTTTTTTTATAAGTGTTTGACTCGACGCCCTCTGTAATTGTGGCTTTTATTAGATATACATGTTTTCATTGTGCACGATACACATTTACCTTCTCTGATATTATTATATTAAATACAAATAATTACTACTCCATTACAGTACACCCTACAGCTGATACAATGGTATTTTCCATAAGGTAGGGTAATGGAAGAGCTGTAGCTAAGCGAAAGCGATCAAGCCTGTGACAGTGAAGAAACTTGACTTTTATTAACACATATATTGGTTAGAGGTATGTACATATTGGAAATCTTCACGTAACCTTGTTGACATGTTTCTGTAAACCATGATACTGTGATGTAGCGTGTTGTCAGTGCAAATGTATTGAAGTCGCAGCTAGCAAGCTAGCTAGCGTTAGGAAGCTACCCCAAATCGGTCGCTAGTTAGAAGTGCAAAGCTTTAACTGGATTTCTAAGCTAGCAGCTAGCTGCTATACCTAACTAGATATTTTGACGCTTCTTCCTAACTACATGGTTAGTTAGTAAATTTAAGACATTGTTCGAGAAAAATATGACTGTTTGTGACTTTAATGAGTAGCTAACTAAGCGAAATAGCTATGTCTGTAACATGTAGCAACATTCTCCGAAAGTGACAAGCTAGCTTGAATGACGAATGGAGTGGATAGCTGCAAGCGAGCTAGCCAGGCCTAAAAAAGAAAGTATTGCGGGATATCTAACGTGAGCATTAAACTCCTCTTGCTACCTGTGACAGTTCAACTCATGTCATGAATGGCTGAATATTGTTAGCATATATCATTGCTGATGTAGTTAGCAACGTTGGGTAACGTGATTACTGATTATTCTAGCGAAATGCATTGTTTACAGTGTGTCAATTAGTTTCCTAGTAACAGCCCGTGAATTTGGTGAAACAGTCGATTCTATTCCCTTTTTAACGTTAGCTATTAATAAGACATTTCGTTGATTGTTTGAATGTTGAGGTGTAACGTTAATGCTATGTAGGCCTAAATCTACATTTGTGTTATTGAGCTGATGCAGTATAATATTTAAATAATTTCCCTGCAAATTTGTATATGACACATTTGTGATATGGCTTTTAGTTTAAGTTGTTACATTAACTGTAATTTGTTCAATTAATGTCATTAACCTTGTTATCACAACACAATGTTTGAGATTAGAAGTACTGTTTGCAATTACAATCAGAGTTAATATCATTATGCTTCAGGCAGATCAGTAAATGATCTGTATTTCCAAGTATTGTTTAATTATTGATACATAGTATGTAACAGTTTATCCAATCTGAAGAGGAAAAATACCATTCACATTCGCAGTCTGATGTTGGACTGATTAAAATGGGAGTGTATATTAACTGATTCGACAACCATACATCGTTAATCTGCTCTAATAATTCTCAAATAGTTTTCTCCAATATTACAGTGCTGTGCAATCACACCAATAACTGTTATTTTCCCCTCTTTATCTCAGCCTGAAGAAGAAGCCATACGATGTCCTTGAAGCCGCGGGTGGTGGACTTTGATGAAACATGGAACAAGCTACTGACGACAATCAAGGCTGTGGTAATGCTTGATTATGTGGAGAGGGCCACATGGAACGACAGATTCTCGTATCCTTTCCGTTTCAGCTCTACAGAGTTTTTTTTTTTGATAATGAGTTCCTGAACTGTCTTCTTTTTTTTGCATTTTAGTTTGCCTATGATTTAGGAGGCTAAAATGCCACTGGTCTGTGCTTACGTATTCGAGCCATTCAATCAAGCCAAAGTTAACTTTGGGACATTTTCAAGTTCACGTGTCCCTTTTTAAATAGAAAATAATGTCTGCATGTTTTTCTTCTTCAGTGTTACATATGAATGTGTTTGACTCCTTTACTCTAAAATCAGTGACATCTATGCCTTGTGTGTCGCTTACCCAGAGCCTCTGGGTGAAAAGTTGTACACGGAGACCAAGGTGTTCCTGGAGAACCATGTCAGACAATTGTACAAGGTAAATACGATTCATCATTTGGGGGAAATATATTTGATCTGTTATCTACTAAATGTTAGTCCATTAAGCTATTGATTTCACTTGATTCAGAGAAATTTCCCATTGCTTAACATTGGATAGCCTAATAGCTGTATTTGTTGATTGTCTGCTTTTCATTGAGGTGCCAAGGTATTAAACTTATATTCTTTGTCTGTAATTTCAGAAAGTTCTGGAGTCGGAGGAGAAGGTTTTAGTTATGTACCACAGATACTGGGAGGAGTATAGCAAGGGAGCAGACTACATGGATTGCTTGTACAGGTAATATCCATCAGCCTTTTTATTAATGTTTTGATGAACCCTGACGAATAGGAGAGCCAAATACACCAGATTTGACGAAATCTGAAATAATACAGACCGTCTTATATGAGTTCAGTCTTACTGTAAGCCCTATCTCTCCTATTGTTTAGTGCCAGTAAACTTGACTGTGGCTGTGTTTTGTAGGAGTTTGCCACAGAAATGCGGCATGAGGTGTATGAGCACTGTAGTTACTGTAGAGTTCACAGTCCTTCCTGCTTCTCCCGTAGGCTCCCCACATTATTGGGGATTGTTACCTTGAAACGCTTGTCTTTGAAGTGCCAGCAACCATTGACTGTTTCTGTGTGTGTCCTCTTCATTTGAAAATCAATACCCCATAGAGGTATTGGATCTATTTTTACAAGTGCACTTGGGCTGGTAATGTGTTTGTGTGTGTGTGTGGAATCTGATAGTACTGTAGTAGAGTACTGCTATTGTGTAGCTGCCAGCACTTATCACCCAGACATGTCTATTTCGTGACCTACCCTGCCATTGACACCTTATATAAAGAACACTGCCACTTCTACAATTTAGGCTAAGCTACATTTTCTCAGGTGCAGATATTTTATTTCACATTGGTAGATGTTTTGGGAAATTTAAGACTTTGGCTACCTCACCACAGTGACAGCTTTAGATATCATAATTTTCTACAACTAGCTCCTCATCAATTTGAGAGGTAATTTAGCATGTTGTCATCCCATCATTTTGTATATATGAATTTGAGTTCATATCGCTTCTCATCACTGTCCTGCTGATGCTAAGTGGACAGTACAGCTGTGAAAACAACTTGTAGATAGTCTGACTTGCCATCAGAGCCAGCATTTCTGTCTGCTATCTCTCTGTGGCCTGAGGCCCTGGGAACTTGGCCATTCACACACTAGTGAATCTGTAGAGAATTATGGGTTGCCCATAGTGAGCTAGTCTTACCAACACTTTGGTAAAACTCTAGATAAGAGTTCTTATCAAATGTTATTATTTTAATATGATGTTGTGTAATGCACTTTCTCTCCCCTCTTTCTAATGTAGGTACCTCAACACACAGTTCATCAAGAAGAACAAACTGACAGAGGCAGACTTGCAGTATGGCTACGGAGGGGTTGACATGAACGAACCACTTATGGAGATAGGAGAGGTAAGTCTCAATCATATGTTATTACTTACATTCTCAGTTATTCAGTACACATGTCACAATATATCAGTTTGCATTTCTGAGTGCTTACATACAATATTATGTGCTCATACAATTCTCCTTACTGTAATTTCAGCTAGCACTAGACATGTGGAGGAAACTGATGATCGAGCCCCTGCAAGCTGTCCTGATACGGATGCTGCTGAATGAAGTCAAAAAGTTGGTTCTTGGTTTATATGTACAGTAGTTATTGGTTCAAATGTGCACTATGGTTATACAAGGCTAGCATTGGAGGAGAAGCTCTTGAGGTGAAATGCACAGTTCTCTTATTTAGTGATTTGTTATTGTCATAATGACTTGGCCTGAAGGTTACTTTCTGTGAAGATAAAGAAAGAACCTTTTGCTCTGTTCTGACATAGTATTGTTGTAGCAGGCTAATCCAGTTTAGGTTATTACTGTTAGGGTATTTACTGAAATGAAATTGAAAACCACAAGTCACCTTTTACTCTTTTCATTCAATTATTTAATGTAAATTCTGTAAATGCTCAATAGAAATGGAATGACCCCTAATGGAGTGTGTTCTCTTCCAGTGACCGGTGTGGCGAGGACCCTAATCAGAAAGTAATTCATGGGGTTATCAACTCCTTTGTTCATGTTGAACAGTACAAGAAAAAGTTTCCTCTCAAGGTGAGTACGCATCTGTCATATGTTGGTTTCTAGATATTTCTGGACAGTGGTCATTTATGTTTGCTCTATAGCCTGTTTTCCAACAGTGAATGTTTTTCCTTTTAAGTTGTTAGCTTGGAGTCGATAGTCTTGAAACTCGTTTTCTATATAGCCACTATGCCGTTGAATAATTGATACTGTTCATGCATGCCTCTGTTAATTAATGTACAGTATACTGCATGTCCATGCCAACGTGTGTGTTCTCTAAACTCACTCGTGGCTCACACTCTTTTCCTAATGTTTCAGTTTTATCAGGAAATCTTCGAAGGGCCATTTCTGACGAAAACAGGAGAGTATTACAAACAGGAAGCCTCCAATTTACTGCAAGAGTCCAACTGCTCACAGTATATGGAAAAGGTAAGATGGATGTAGTAAGTCCAGCTAATAGAGATCCATTGTGCTCTATGAATTATAGGATCTCTATGGTCTAACTGTTCACAGTAGCTTTATGGAAAAGGTAAGATGTTTGACGGACAGGTAGTGTAGTTCACTTCCTTGTTACCCGCTGCTCTCTGTTGTATTCTTTGTACATAGAATCCAAGGGCTCTACTGTTCTCTACTGTGACCCTAAGAAATACTTTTGTCTCATTGGAAGCATGTAGGCAAACCGTTGATGTTCGGGTATTATAAATGATGAATTCAGTTAAATAGTGGGACTTGCCATTGCTACAAATGGATATTGTGTATTTTGCTGTGTTCTTGGTGTTAGTTTATCAGAGGCTCTGTGACTCTTGGAGCAGCTGTACACAGGCATTGCTCTGCTGTGAGTCTGCGGAGACCCATGGAGCAACCAGCTGTAGCACCGTCAGAGTTTAATCTGTGTATTACTGTTTGACTGACTGACTCTAGTGCAAAGAGATCACAGACAGTCCCTTACATTAGCTAGCTAACTCACATCATGGCTGCCGCCTGGTGTGTCTGAAATGGCACCCTATTCACTATAAAGTGTAGTCCACTGCTTATGGGCTTTGTGGAAAAGTAGTGCACTATATAGGGAATAAGGTGCCATTTGGGACTTGGTCTCTGTTCACGAGTGGACCTGTAAATAGGTGATCTGATAGCCCTTTAACCAAGATAAACACCACGCTGGCTTTAAAATGCAATGGGGCAGTCGGCAGTGTGTAGGAGTGTCTGGCCATCTGTTGTTGTGCTGAGCGTGACTGAAGTCCCTATAAATGGGATATGTGATATGCCTCGCTCGCTGCCCTGGCCTGCGGTTCTCATGTCCAGACCAGCCTAACACGATCAAACTGAGGTAGCTTTCCTTTTCAGAAAAACCCGCCGGCATTAGCGTTGCTTTAGCTGCTTTTAGCAACGCTAGTATTTGCACACTAGTGTTGCTAGGAATTAGTTTCCAAAAAACGTAATAGTCTGCCGGAAGTCAAAGTTAAATAACATTTAATTTCAACTTACTCTGCTGATTTTCCATAGGTTTGGTCCTCATACAAGTGGAAATTGATACAAAAACATCTAATAGATCATAAATGAAAGACTTTCCAAACATGCGTCTGTTGTAGACCCACTTCCTCTCTACTTACCTCATGTCAAAGTAAAAGTCTTGAATGTGTGCCATACTGGCACACCAAAAAAAACTTGTGGGGGACATTTATTTTTGACATGATGTAAGCAGAGAGGAACTAACCTCACCTAGGAACTGCGTGGGTCTACAGCAGACCCACGTTTGCAAATTCTGTTTAATTATACGCTCCATTTGATGTTTTTTGGCAGTCATTCAGCCCTATTGGGCCTGGGCCAGTTAGCAAGTAGCGTCTTTGACATATGCATTATTAACTGTATTTAACAAATTAATCAATCCAATGTGTTCCCTTCCCTCCCTGACTCCACCTAGGTTTTAGGACGGTTGAAAGACGAGGAGGTGCGATGTCGAAAGTACCTGCATCCCAGCTCCTACGCCAAAGTCATCCACGAATGCCAGCAGAGGATGGTGGCGGACCACCTGCAGTTCCTCCATGGGGAGTGTCAGAACATCATCCGCCAGGAGAAGAGAGACGGTCAGTCTGGTTACAGGAGTGACGGTCAGTTTGTTTGATACTAATAGATCCAGGGGCTGGCTTAGACTGTATTACTGTAGTTAGATGGTCAGTCTGTAGTTAGATGGTCAGTCTGAGAGTTAGGACAGTCTGTAAATTGAGTTAGGACAGTCTGTAAATTGAGTTAGGACAGTCTGTAAATTAGATGGTCAGTCTGTAGTTACACTGAACAAAAATATAAACGCAACATGCAACAATTTCAAAGATTATACTGAGTTACAGTTCATATAAGGAATTCAGTCAGTTTAAACTCATTAGGCCCTAATCCATGGATTTTACATGACTGGGAATAAAGATATGCATCTGTTGGTCACAGATACCTTTAAAAAAAAAAGGTAGGTGCGTGGATCAGAAAACCAGTCAGTATCTGGTGTGACCACCATTTGCCTCATGCAGCGCGACACATCTTAACATAGAGTTGATCAGGCTGTTGATTGTGGCCTGTGGAATGTTGTCCTACTCTTCAATAGCTGTGTGAATTTACTGGATATTGGCGGGAACTGGAACATGCTGTTGTACATGTCGATCCAGAGCATCCCAAACATGCTCAATGGGTGACATGTCTGGTGAGTATACAGGCCAGAACAGGGACATTTTCGTCATCAAGGAATTGTGCACAGATCCTTGCGACATGGGGTTGTGCGTTATCATGTGGAAACATGGTGATGGCGGCGGATGAATGGTACAACAATGGGCCTCGGGATCTTGTCATGGTATCACTGTGCATTCAAATTGCCATCGATTCAATTGTGTTCGCTTTCTGTAGTTTATGCCTGCCCATACCATAACCACACCGCCACCATGGGGCACTCTGTTCACAATGTTGACATCAGCAAGTAGCTCGCCACACAAGGCCATACACACTGTCTGCCATCTGCCCGGTACAATTGAAACCGGGATTCATCCGTGAAGAGCACACTTCTCCAGCGTGCCAGTGGCCATCGAAGGTGAGTATTTGCCCACTGAAGTCAGTTACAATGCCAAACTGCAGTCAGGTCAAGACCCTGGTGAGGACGACGAACATGCAGATGAGCTTCCCTGAGACGGTTTATGACAGTTTGTGCAGCAATTCCTTCAGTTGTGCAAACCCATAGTTTCATCAGCTGTCCGGGTGGCTGGTCTCAGACGATCCTGCAGGTGAAGAAGCCGAATGTGGAGGTCCTGGGCTGGCGTGGTTACACATGGTCTGCGGTTGTGTGGCAGGTTGGACGTACTGCCAAAATTTCTAACGTCTCGATCACACCAACAGCGTCACCACACCAACAGCGTCATTGCATTTCCATTGGAACGCTACGTTTGCCTGCAGCATTGTATTACAGAGGCAGTTCTGTGTGGTGCATACGCTGGATTTATCGAATGTATGCATCAAACTGTATGTGTAGACGGCTTGACAGAAATGGTAGTAGAAGGTGAATGTTGAACTTTTGTTGCACACACATCCAGATGATGCTGCGTATGATTTTGTGCAAAGACGCTATTGGTGTGAACAATGCGTAAAACAATTTGAGGCGGCTTATGGTCGAAGAATTCTCTGCCAACAGCTCTGGTGGACATTCCTGCAGTCAGCATGCCAATTGCATACTCCCTCAACTTGACATCTGTGGCATTGTGTTCTGTGACAAAACTGCGCATTATAGAGTGGCCTTTTATTGTCCCCAGCACAAAGTGCGCCTGTGTAATGATTATGCTGTTTAATCAGCTTCTTGATGTGCCACACCTGTCAGGTGGATGGATTATCTTGGTAAAGGAAAAATGCTCACTAACAGGGATGTAATCAAATTTGTGCACAGAATTAGAAATAAGCTTTTAGTATGTACAGTTGAAGTCGGAAGTTTACATACACCTTAGCCAAATACATTTAAACTCAGTTTTTCACAATTCCTGACATTTAATCCTAGTAAAAGTTCCCTGTCTTAGGTCAGTTAGGATCACCACTTTTTATTTTAAGAATGTGAAATGTCAGAATAATAGTAGAGAGAATGATTTATTTCATCTTTTATTTCTTTCATCACATTCCCAGTGGGTCAGAAGTTTACATACACTCAATTAGTATTTGGTAGCATTGCCTTTAAATTGTTTAACTTGGGTCAAACATTTTGGGTAGCCTTCCACAAGCTTCCCACAATAAGTTGGGTGAATTTTGGCCCATTCCTCCTGACAGAGCTGGTGTAACTGAGTCAGGTTTGTAGGCTTCTTTGCTCACACACACTTTTTCAGTTCTGCCCACAAATTTTCTATAGGATTGAGGTCAGAGCTTTGTGATGGCCACTCCAATACCTTGACTTTGTTGTCCTTAAGCCATTTTGCCACAACTTTGGAAGTATGCTTGGGGTCATTGTCCATTTGGAAGCCCCATTTGCGACCAACCTATAAATATACCCACATAATTTTCCTTCCTCATGAAGCCATCTATTTTGTGGAGTGCACCAGTCCGTCCTGTAGCAAAGCACCCCCACAACATGATGCTGCCACCCCCGTGCTTCATGGTTGGGATGGTGTTCTTCGGCTTGCAAGCCTCCCCCTTTTTCCTCCAAACATAACGATGGTCATTATGGCCAAACAGTTCTATTTTTGTTTCATCAGACCAGAGGACATTTCTCCAGAAAGTACTCTCTTTGTCCCCATGTGCATTTGCAAACCGTAGTCTGGCTTTTTTTATAGAGGTTTTGGAGAAGTGGCTTCTTTCTTGCTGAGCGGCCTTTCAGGTTATGTCGATATAGGACTCGTTTTCCTGTGGATACAGATACATTTGTACCTGTTTTCCCCAGCATCTTCACAAGGTCCTTTGATGTTGCTCTGGGATTGATTTGCACTTTTCTCACCAAGGTACGTTCATCTCTAGGAGACAGAACTCGTCTCCTTCCTGAGCGGCATGACAGCTGCGTGGTCCCATTGTGTTTATACTTATTGTTTGTACAGATGAACATGGTTTTTTCAGGCGTTTGGAAATTGCTCCCAAGGATGAACCAGACTTGGAGGTCTTGGCTGACTTCTTTTGATTTTCCCATGATGTCAAGCACTGAGGCACTGAGTTTGAAGGTAGGCCTTGAAATACATCCACAGGTACACCTCCAATTGACTCAAATAATGTCAATTAGCCTATCAGAAGCTTGACATTTTATGGAATTTTCCAAGCTGTTTAAAGGCACAGTTAACTTACTGTATGTAAACTTCTGACCCACTGGAATTGTGATACATTGAATTCTAAGTGAAATAATCTGTCTGTAAACAATTGTTGGAAAAATTACTTGTGTTTTGCACAAAGTACATGTCCTAAAAGACTTGCCAAAACTATCGGTTGTTAACAAGAAATGTGTGGAGTGGTTGAAAAATGAGTTTTAACGACTCCAACCTAAGTGTATGTAAACTTTCAACTTCAACTGTATGGAACATTTCTGTGATCTTTTATTTCAGCTCATGCAACATGGGACCAACACTTGTTGCGTTTTATAATTTTGTTCAGTGTAGATGGGCAGTCTAGTTAGATGGTCAGTCTGGTAGCTACTAGCCTATAGATCCAGGGGCTGGCTTAAAGCCAGTGTTAAGTAAGCACAGGTCATCCTTGCTTTGGCGATTGAGCAGGCTGTATTTGACCTGGCTGGCTAAATCCCATATGTTTCTGGCCATTATTGACCAGAGAACATCTCCATCTCCATAACACCCCCCCCCCCCCCCCCCCATCTCTATCTCTTCATCTCTCTCCCCCCTACAGACATGGCTAACATGTACACTCTGCTGCGAGCCGTGTCCAGTGGTTTACCTCACATGATCCAGGAGCTCCAGGTCCATATCCACGACGAGGGCATCCGAGCCACCAGCAACCTCTCTCAGGAAAACGTACGTCACATCTCCATCTCCCCAAGTTATCACTACATTATCAGTATGCATGTTGTTTTTATATTTTACATTTTTTTACAATACAAAACATACACTAACAACAGCATACAGACTCACACCAACATCAACGACATCACACCTGCCCAGATCCACCTGCTCACACCCCCATCTCCAGCGCCCGCATCACTCTCCGCCTCATGGCCTCAAACTGCACCATTTTGTTTCTCTCCGTCACCCACACACTTTCAACATTTAAGATAAGAAAGCATTTGACCTTGCCATTGTGTTAACTATGGAGGATTGGTTGATTTCCAGTTTTTAAGTATACTTTTTTTCACGATGATTGGCAAGAAAAGTATCGTCCAATCCTTCGGTATCTCACTGCACCCTCATTTGCCATGTCTTATAATATGCAGACAGACGGATTACATTGTAATACTTCTGACAGTCATCTTTCAAACTCCGTCCGTAACGTAAGTTCCTAGAAGTCATGGATTATTGAGTCATTATTAGCTTTCAACTTAAGACATGACATGACATGAATTTAGTATCTTGAATAATACATTCTATACATTAGTTTTATATTGGATTAAGCATACATTTTTGTTAACTGTGATTTTGTAAGTTATGTTCTAACGTCAGTTATTTTTACGTCTTGGTTCCTATATTTAATCTTTTTTTTTTCTAAGACTGTCAGGCTCTTTTCTGACTCCAATATTTGACTCAGATGATCATTATCATAAACCTGATATGACAAGAATAAGTCACCAGTAACCCGTCTCAGGAAACGGCAGTCATATATGGGTTGTTTTGGGGGCTTAAAACACTAGCTATACGTGATCAGATTATCAATAACTCACAGCTAACACACACACACACACACACACACAACCCTTTAAACCCCCTATGCTCCTTTAAATCCCTGACTCTTTCAAAGTCACTGAGGTCTCTTCTAGCCATGGTAGTCAAAATAATGGGCAGCTTGGCATTTTTATACATGATCCTAAGCATGATGGAATGCTAATTGCCACACCTGCGTTACCATATTTCTACAATTTATCTTCTTAAAATTTGATTTTACCCTTAACCACACTGTTATGCCTAACCCTAAATGTAAATTAAGACCAAAAAGCAAATGTTTTTGTTTGATTAAAAAAAAAAAAAAATTATATAGGCAATTTTGACTAATGGAAACAAAGCACCTGCTTTCAATATACTTTATATCCCTGATTTACTCGGGTGTTTCCTTTATTTTGGCAGTTACCGGTATCTGATTATATCGCTAACATAATATAACAGGCCACCGCTAAACCTCCTGTTGATTCATTTGGTTCCCTCCCCAGATGCCAACCCTGTTTGTGGAGTCCGTGTTGGAGGTTCACAGTAAATTCGTTCAGCTCATTAACACAGTGCTGAATGGGGATCAGCACTTCATGAGCGCACTTGATAAGGTATTAACATTACGACTCCCTGGCAAAATCACATTGTGGACACTAGACAGTTAATACCAGTAGGTGGCGGCAGTGAGATGTTTGTCTTCACTATAGGATGTGCTTCCAGATTGTTCCTCACTCCTTGCGGGAAAGAATCAAGTTTGTATATATGAAGCCTCCTCGTTGGTTAAATCATAACTGTTAACTCTTGGTATAAATTGATGTCTAAGCTGTAGATGTACTGAAATTGATTATGTAAAATGACTGCTTTGTTTGATCCTCCCCAGGCTTTGACGTCAGTGGTTAACCACAGGGAGCCCAAATCCATCTGCAAAGCACCTGAACTGGTGAGGCTCATTCATGACACCTGAGGTTTGAAAGTGTGTGGTGTTATAAGATCATACCCTGGTAATAGACAAAGTAAAGACCCTGTGCACAGCAGTGGGTCTAGAGCTCTACTACTTTACCTGTGTGCGTTTTTATTTATTTTTAATTTTGTAGACCATAGTAATGTCTGACCGTGTGGTGTTTTGCCCTTTATCCATATAGCTTGCCAAGTATTGTGACAATCTGCTGAAGAAGTCTGCAAAGGGAATGACCGAGAACGAGGTGGAAGACAAGCTGACCAGCTTCATTACCGTGTTCAAGTACATAGATGACAAGGACGTTTTTCAAAAGGTAGCTGGCAGACGGGCATTAGCGTCATTATCTTAAATGACCAGGGATATTGACTGCTAGTATGGCTGCTTTTTATTCCTTCCAGACTGAATTTGTGATTCACTAAAGAGCATTAAACAAACAGATGTTTTATTATTTATTTGGAAGCTGAGATAATGAATTGATGTTTTGTTTTTCACTCTCTCTTTCTCTCCCCCTCCTTTCTTTCGCACAGTTTTATGCAAGAATGTTAGCAAAGCGGTTAATACACGGGCTGTCTTTGTCCATGGACTCAGAAGAAGCCATGATCAACAAACTAAAGGTGAAATAAGACTCTTTTCAACTTTAGCAGGCACCAGTTAAGGTCTTTCTTGCATAAAATAAGCCTTTTCCAAGACAGAAAGACTTCTGACGTGTGGACTAATCTCCTGTTTCTGTAGCGTGAAAAACCTTGACGTACAAGTACACTCCCTGGACAAGACGCTAACGGAATGCCAATAATTCATGCCATAATTAAGCATCACTCTCTAAACTGTCAGTTTTTCACTTTAAAATACTTTCCCACATAACTCTCAAACCAACCCTTAAAGCAGTGGTATTTAAAGTCAGAGTTGCAACCCCTAGTGCGATCGTGGGGGAACTGCAGAGGGGTAGACAAAATAAACAACTTTTAAAATGTTTTTCTTCTATGGAACAATATACAAACGTTTTTGAGAAATTATTGTTTGAAAAAAAAACTATTTTGAGTAAAGGTATTTTTGGTTTATTTTAATTTTAATAAGAGATCAAGATGTAATGAATAGAAGGTCGTTTGTTGATGTAAAAATGTAAATTTTATGATTTTAAGATTGTCATGGGTCGTGAGAAATTCTTGCGGGAAAAATGTGTTCCTCGCTGAAAGAGTATGAATACCACTGCCTCCAAGACGTCTTCCAGTGATTTTTGAACTTTTACTGTTGAAAAGCGATATCTCAAGTATAAATACAGTAAACACACTAAATGGTAACAATAGTGTTTTTTTGACACAACTGCAAACTTCAAGGAGTAGACATTCAATGAGTTGGTCTTATGGGAATCCGTGATGTCATCGACCTCCCCTTGCTTGAGGAACAATAGAGGAGCATTAGAGAACAAAAGAGGAAGGCCCCTCCCCCCCACACACACACACACACTTCTCCCTCTCCGCTGTATCACCCTGTGAACTCTCTCTCCCCCCTGCAGCAAGCGTGCGGCTACGAGTTCACGAGCAAGCTCCACAGAATGTACACAGACATGAGCGTCAGCGCAGACCTGAACAACAAATTCAACAACTTCATCAAGACCCAGGAATCACCGGTCGAACTGGGCATCAGCTTCCAGATCTACGTATTACAGGTGAGCGGTGGTTGTTACTAGGGCTGGGAATTGCCAGGGACCTCGCGATACGATAGTATCACCATACTTACAGTAGGTGCTGGTACAATTATTGTGATTATCACGGTTCTATATGTATTTCTATATGCTGCAGAGAGACGAGAGAGCATGATAAAATTGAGTTTTGATCAGTCAGGGAAATTAAAAGTGCTGAAAACATTTTGGCTCACTATTTAAAAAGATTGAGAACAAGCTATAGAATGAAAAATACAGGTGTTTTAAAATGTATCCACCCCCCCAAATCAGTAGTTGTTACTGTTACATCAAATAATATAATATAATAAATTCTGGAGTGGTGGGGATTTTTTTAAATAAACATAAGCTAGGCATATTTGAGGTTACACATATAACACAAAACAGAGGACAGAGAGTGGACAAATGACATCATCATAGCCATTACCAATAGTAGAACCGGACTCCCTGCTAACAACCAATAAATTGGTTGTTGTGTCAGTACAGTGAAACAGGGTAATTGGTGAATTATCTGTGGTTTTTAAAGTAGTTTTTAAAGGTTAGGCAACTTCAGGCACGTTTGCTGTGAGAAGCAATGACTATGGTGGTGGAGATATCTTACCGTGTGTGTCTGCGCGTGTGTGTGTGTCGTCTCGTTGCAGGCTGGAGCCTGGCCCCTCACGCACGTCCCCTCCTCTACCTTTGCCATCCCACAAGAGCTGGAGAAGAGTGTTCAGATGGTGAGTAGTGGTTGTTTAGAGAGGGCCGTGCCCATAGAGATATAACAGTATCTTTCTGTGGTTCCCAAAGATTACACATGGCTGTTCAACAAAACTGCAGATGTTAATCTTATGTCATTCTGACATGATTGTTTTTCTCTGCAGTTTGAGTTGTTCTATAATCAGCACTTCAGCGGGAGGAAGTTGACCTGGCTGCACTATCTCTGCACAGGTAGACACACACACACACACACATATATATATACAGCAGATGATGATAGTACAGAAACCCAGTGCAAAAGATGTGGAATGTTTAGTTGGCAGCAGTAGGGAAGAGTTTGGTAATTTGAGCCAAAGGTCAGAGTTGTTACTAGGAAACCATACACAAAATGTATAATTTTACCAAATATTTAGGAAAAGGTCATAATTTCATTGAGTATGTGAAGGAAGAAACCAAAATGGAAAAATTGGTACGCAAGTTAGGTCCAAAAAACAGATTTTCACCAAGTCAAATGAATTTGTGTTAATAGGTTTCAAGATGCTTGAATCTAAGTAGATTGTTTTAAGATTGTTCTATACATCAGTTGGGGTCTCTATAAGCTACAATATGAGGTACTTAACCTGGCATTAAAGTGCATCCTAGCTGTGTGGGCTAATATAGTCAATGTTTGCCTTGGTAAGTTGATCCAATGGCAAGTTGAGCAAATTGAAGTGTTTTCTTCCCAGGCGTAATGGCACATTGTCGCTGGGATATGAGGTAACAAGGCCTGGCCTATGTTAAAAGTGTAAAAAAAGAAAAAGTACAGTTTGTTAGGCATTAAAAGAAACAAAAAAGCGATTGCATTGTGTTTGGGAAATATAATATTTAATTCAGTACAGACATTTGTAGGGGGCTTAATTTACCCTGTCCCACGGCTCGACTTACCCCATACCCGAGTAAGTTGTGCCATGAGACCACTTTTTTTTAGACAATCTATGTTTTCAAAACTGTAATGCTTACATGAATTCTGATATTTCCAGGGATGCACAACATCCTAAAACATATGTAGATATCTTTGTTAGAAAGAATGCTATATTTCCATTGACAGAGTGATGCTGAATATAAACTGGCTCAATTTACCCCCCACTCCCCTACCTTATGTTTCACTGAAACTGAAATCTCATCCATAGCTCAACAAGAGTAACAGGGTGAGACTTCTATAGTCCGAAATGGATTGTCTGTATGCACTGCAGGGTTTTTTTTATCCCAAATCAGTGTGACACTACTGCAGGTCCATGTTAGAGAGGCTCTGATTCTACCTAACACTAACACTGAGCTGCACCTGGCACTACTACTACATAATCCGTGAAATCACACAGCGCTAAGACCGTGATGACTCCTTCAAACATTACAACAGCATACATTCCCCACACAAACACTGCAATTAATGGATTGGAGCTAAATCCCTCTTTGCGTTTACAAGAATACCTAGCGAACACAGGATTGGGGATTACTTGTGTCTGATTTCTCCTTGGTTTTTCTTACAAGCTGTTATCAGTAGGTGTGGCGAATAAGATGGTGGTATTGATATGCATTATTGGTGGCGATGATGATAATGATTGGCACCCCTCTTCTTCAGGTGAGGTGAAGATGAACTATCTCTCCAAGCCCTACGTTGCCATGGTGACCACCTACCAGATGGCAGTGCTGCTGGCGTTCAACAACAGTGAGACGGTGTGTTACCAAACCAACGTGTTTAGTGGACATGGGCTGTCTTAACTGTGCCTTAACTAAGTAGTCACTTAGCTCACTATCATATCCTAACAGGTAGGCTACAAGGAGCTCCAGGACTCTACCCAGATGAATGAGAAAGAGCTTCAGAAGACCATCAAGTCCCTGCTGGATGTCAAGATGCTCAACCACGACTCCCAAAAGGTCAGGGGTCAGGTGTCAGCAGCCACAGAGTCACCCGGAGATCTGGAGTCAGCAGGGTCTTCTTTATTGGTTAGGAGGATTTAAAAGTAGCTCATCTTGGCATTTGTGTTAATCCTCAGTCCTTTTGGATACTCTCATCAGTCAGCGGGTAACTATTTTTCTCGTCTTCAGGAGGAAATCGAGGCCGAGTCCACATTTTCACTAAATATGAGTTTCACCAGTAAAAGAACAAAGTTCAAGATCACAACGTCAATGCAGAAAGACACACCACAGGTACAGTACCCTATACCCTTGATAGCTCATCCTACAATGCAAACACGTCTGTGTCAATATGTCTGCCTCTGTGTAAAGCCCGATTTCTGTGTTTCCAACCCTGCAGGAGATGGAGCAGACGAGGAGTGCAGTGGACGAGGACCGCAAAATGTATTTACAAGCTGCTATAGTGAGAATCATGAAGGCACGCAAAGTGCTCAGACACAATGCCCTCATACAGGAGGTGAGTTTTAATGTCGCACACATACAACCATGTACAGGGGATCGACACACCCTCGTAAAACTGACTATCCTACCGATCCTTGACTTCGGTGATGTAATTTACAAAATAGCCTCCAACACTCAGCAAATTGGATGCAGTCTCTCACAGAGCCATATACTACCCACCACTGCGACTTGTACTCTCTCGTTGGCTGGCCCTCGCTTCATACTCGTCGCCAAACCCACTGGCTCCAGGTCATCTACAAGTCTTTGCTAGGTAAAGCCCCACCTTATCTCAGTTCACTGGTCACCATAGCAGCACCCACCCGCAGCACTCACTCCAGCAGGTATATTTCACTGGTCACCCCCAAAGCCGACACCTACTTTGGCCACCTTTCCTTCCAGTTCTCTGCTGCCAAATCTTTAATTTTTTTATTTTACTAGGCAAGTCAGTTAAGAACAAATTCTTATCTTCAATGACGGCCTAGGAACAGTGAGTTAACTGCCTTGTTCAGGGGCAGAACGACAGATTTGTACCTTGTCAGCTCGGGGATTCGATCTTGCAACCTTTCGGTTACTAGTCCAACGCTCTAACCACTAGGCTACGCTGCCGCCCCAATGACTGGAACGAACTGCAAAAATCACTGAAGCTGGAGACTCTTATCTCCCACACTAACTTCAAGCACCAGCTGTCAGAGCAGCTCACAGATCATTGCAGCTGTACATAGCCCATCTGTAAATAGCCCACCCAACTACCTCATCCCCATACTGTATTTATTTATTTATTTTGCTCCTTTGCACCACAGTATCTCTACTTGCACATTCATGTTCTGCACATCTCACTCCAGTGTTTAATTGCTATATCGTAATTACCTCGCCACTATGGCCTATTTTATTGCTTTACCTCCCTTACCTCACATGCACACACTGTATATAGACTTTTTCTACTGTATTATTGATTGTATGTTTGTTTATTCCATGTGTAACTCTGTGTTGTATGTGTCAAACTGCTTTGCTTTATCTTGGCCAGGTCACAGTTGTAAATGAGGACTTGTTCTCAACTAGCCTACCTGGTTAAATAAAGGTGAAATAAAAAAATAAAAAAAATATAAACACACAAGTTACTGTACAGACGCCTGAGATAGAGGGAGACACTAGCCTGGTCCCAGATCTGTTTGTGCTGTCTTGTCAATGGCCATAGGAGTTTTCTACACCGCACCAGCAGATTTGGGAACAGGCAAGGGAGATACAGGTTGAGACATGGGAATGGAGAGATCCAACGGTTTCCCCGAGGGCACAGCTCTGTCTTTCCCCTGCCAGAGGGAGAAATGTGTCCTCCCTGGTGTGCCTCTCTAGCCTATGTCTCTTCCTGCTGTCTTCCTGTGTTGATGTTCTACTTTGTTGTCAGGTGGGTTCCTTCCCTGATGGTAAGATACTGTTATGCCATCTGTGAGTCGAGAACACAGAACAGAGAGATGTGTCAGGATGGAATGAGTGTCTCTCCTTAGGGATGATGTCAGAACACGCCTGCGGACTGGAGAGAGGGCCCCTTGCTCTCAGCTGTCACCTCTTTCTCCCTCTCTGTCTTTCTTCCTCACTCACTCACTCACTATATTCTTTCTCCCTAACAACACACCACCTCCAACCGCTGTTTTCTTTTCTGTTTGTACTTTAATGGTTCAATATTTGTTATTTCAGTCAAAGCACATAATGAGGGCATACGTGACTGCTTTAGTGGCTTACCTTTCCCACCACATATGTACCCCTTCTCTTGAGCAATCACATACTGTTCCATGCTTGGAACACCTCTCCATGGAGAGACTGGTACATACCCGAGACGCTGGTTGCCCGGGGCCAACCTGTGATGTGGTCTCTAACTCCTGCATGTGTTCTCACTGGTCCTTGGGCAGTACGTGATTGCGCAAGAGAAGAGATGTATTATCACTAGGTGCGTGAGATAGATAACTGAGCACCGCTCCAAGGGAGATTCTGTAGCAAATGGAATGGAAGACGAGTGTATCGGAATGGCGGTTCAGTACAGACTGTGTTTCTTTACACATCCAGTAAACCTCTCATAGCTCACTCTATGGCTTTACAGACAATTCCATTGGGCACAGCTGTACTATCGCAAGCAAAGGCAGTTGAGGTTTATGGTTTTTGTTAATATCCAGCTGGAGAAAGAAACGGCATGCTGCAACAGGAAAAATAACAACAAAATCGAATACGGAGGGAATGTTCACTGCATTGACGATGGATCTATAACCAACGACAGAGTAACGCAGCTTGTTCATTTCTCTCTCTGTCTGTTTATTTCTCCACTCAGGTCATCAACCAGTCCAAAGCCAGATTTAACCCCAGTATCAGCATGATCAAGAAGTGCATTGAGGTACTCATCGACAAGCAGTACATCGAGAGGAGCCAGAGCTCTGCAGACGAGTATAGCTACGTGGCGTAATGGTGTATAAGGCCCCTACCCCAACCAACTGCTGGCTAAGCAAAGAACGACAGAGGCCATTCTTCATTTATTTTTGGGCTGTCGCTGTCTCGCATGCTCCTATACGGAGGGAGGGATGAAGCAGGTCTGTGGGCCTCCATCTTGGAAACAAACAAAACTGTTCAACCCAGACAGCCACCGAGTCATGACACCCTCTGGCCCCCACCCCCCCCCCCCCCCCTCATCTGATTTTATGCTGTTTACAACATCACCAGTGCCACGCACCCATTGCGTCAATGGAAAATGCCTGTAGGTATCTGAGCGCAAAGCTGATAATACATTTTTGGTCGACTTAACCGAAAACAAAAAAAAGAATGGGGGGAAAAAAGCGAGTGAGCTGTGACATTGACAAAAATGTTAGAGACTAGACGCGGAAAACCATGCTTTCTTTTCTCACGTTTGCAGTTGTTTTTAAATGTATCGAAGTTTAAAAAAAAATATTGTAATAAAACCGGTAAACTGATAATTGTATCTACTTTCAAATGTAAAGAAAAAACAAATTGAGGTGACAAACATGATCCTGCTGCTTGTCAAATAAATAAATAAAATACTGAGGGTTTTTGGTAAATATTTCAAAGGACTGTGTATGGGTCAGTGTGAAAAATGAACAGGATGGATGTATTGTCTCTTTATTACCAAAGCCTACCTCCAGGGGGAGTGCAAGGGGACACATTATTATTATTATTACTTATGGATTTACAAATTATGTAATTTACAATCCTGTATTCTTGTATTCCAATGCTGTTGATTGCTTTATTTGCTAATGCATAAGACGAGAAAACCAGGGTCCACTGGTCACAACACCTGACCAACCAGTAGCTCTGCCCAAGGACCAGTGAGAAGATCTACGGCCGTATGTATCGAGCATCTCAAGAGTAGGAGTGCTGATCTAGGGTTAGGTAACTCCTGTCCATATAATCCCATTTTATGATTTAAAAGACTAAACTGATCCTAGATCTGTACTCCTACTGTGAGGGGCTTGATACATGCATCCCCAGGGCAGAGAGGCTGAGATTTGCTGATCACTGTTTCAGGCATCCTGAGCTGGGCGACAGCAGTCTCATACTGTGGGTACCCTGAAGACCTCCTGGAAGAGAGGACCAACCAGCTGTCATGATTAACAGAGAGCTATGGCATGCCATTATCTTGGGCATTTGGCCCCCATATGCATTGAAGCACATAACTTAGTATACGGTTTATTTAAATACCACCCATTTGGAAGGATCCATTACGAATATATAGGTTTGTTTCTTAGCCTCAAATCTGATTAATCTAACAATGGATGTATTACAGAATAAAATATCTATTACCATTTGAATTAATGTGATCGTTTATTTGGAAGGTGGGACTGCATTCCAGCTGACTTGGACGTGCTCCCTCGTCACTAGCATGCAGCGTGGTCAATCTATCCAGATGTTCTCCTGCCTCTGTCTGTCTCTCCACAGATCTCTCCCACGTCTGTCGTCCTCTGCTCATCAGGTCCATTAGAACTTTCATTTGGACAATGGAACTTGGCTGGATTATAGCATATATTTGTATTCACGATTCACATGAGGCATGCGGCTATTGCATACTGGTTTAGAGGCATATTTGAAGACCTTTTCGTCCTCAGTCACAAACAGTCTGCATAACGTGACAAACCGTTCTAGTGGAGGCATGCAGCATGGTCATCTATCCAGATGTGCGCTGTCCCTCTCCAAAAATCTATGTCCGTCATCTGCCGTCTTCTGCTGATCAGGACCATTAGCGCTGCAATTTAGACAACTGAATACTTGGCTGGATTCTATTCCGAATATCTATTCATAAAAGCAGAGCTGACAGAGAGCGGCCAACGTCCTGGAAAAACTTGTCCTAAACTGAGTGAGAGGGAGGATATTCGTCAATGGCCTGTGTTCCTTATAGGAGCCATGGGGTGAAGCCAAGAAGTAATTCACGATTCCCAATATATGCTATTGCATAGCCCTACTACCGGAGAGGAGGAATATTTACATGTGCTTACAAAAATGTGCATAACATGAGAAACTGTTCAAGTTGAGACCATTAAACACCTTTTTAGGCAAGCATAGACAGAAACTTTAGAGATGTATTTATTTTTTTACCCTAAAATAGATTGTCTATGGCGTTAAGGTCATTGACATTGGTGTATTATTATAATGAAGTACGGGTAAACTTGGAAGCGCTGACCCGAGCAAAAAATAAAACATCTCGAACTTCAACAGTCTTGCCTGGTGTGATGTTTTTCTTGCACATTAAGAGACTGTTTGAGGACCTGATCATTTTCCCAAAAATGTATTCATGAAAATAGAATAGAGTAGAACATAACAGAATAATGTGAAAAGAACAGAATAGGCTAAAATATAATAAAATATACCGAATAAAAATATAAACACAACATGCAACAATTTCAACGATTTTAGTGTGTTACAGTTCATATAAGGAAATCAGTCAATTGAAATATTGAAATTTGGGCTCCCGAGTGGTGCATCTCAGTGCTAGAGGCATCACTACAGACCCTAGTTCGATTCCAGGCTGTATTACAACCAGACGTGATTGGGAGTCCCATAGGGCGGCACACAATTGGCCCAGCGTCGCCCGGGATAGGGTTTGGTTGGGGTAGTCATTGTAAATAAGAATTTGTTCTTAACTGACTAGCCTAGTTAAGTAAAGGTTCAAGTAAAAATAAATCAATTAAGACCTAATCTATGGATTTCACATGGATGGGCTTGGGGGACATAGGCCCACCCACTTGGGAGCCAGGCCCAGCCAATCAGAATGAGTTATTCCCCACAAAAGGGCTTTATTACAGACATAAATACCCCTCAGTTTCATCAGCTGGCTGGTCTCAGACAATCCCACAGGCGAAGAAGCTGGGCTGGCATGGTTACATGTGGTCTGCGGTTGTGAGGCCGGTTGGTAGTACTGCCAAATTCTCTAAAATGACATTGTAGGTGGCTTTTGGTAGAGAAATTAACATTCAATTCTCTGGCAACAGCTCTGGTGGACATTCCTGCAGTCAGCATGCCAATTGCACGCTCCCTCAAAACTTGAGACATCTGTGGCATTGTGTTGTGTGACAAAACTACACATTATAGTGGCACTTTATTGTCCCCAGCACAAGGTGTACCTGTGTAATGATCATGCTGTTTAATCACCTTCTTGAAATGCCACACCTGTCAGGTGGATGGATTATCTTGGCAAAGGAGAACTGCTCACTAACATGGATGTAAACAAGTTTGTGCCCAACATTTTTGAGAAATAATATTTTTGTGAGTATGGAACATTTTTGGGACCTTTTACTTCAGCTCAAGAAGCATGGGACCAACCCTTTACATGTTGCTTTTAGATTTTTGTTCAGAATACATGACGTGTCCATAATAAAATGCCCAGCGATGACACACGGCTCCAACTACTACTAACTATCACATGGAATTCTGAAAGAGACTTGGGAAGTTTCGGTTCATGGTGAGTCACCACAGTACTCGTGGTCACCAGCGCGGGGATAGAGACGCCAGTCACGCCACCCTCCCAGCACTGTGCTGTGAATGATTGCCGCGATGCAGGCAGGCTATTCGTCCAAGGAATAGGATCGTAGTAGGAACACTTTAGAGAACAGGTGGTCGGTAAAACGTTAACGTTTAGACGGTATGAAGAGACGATGAAGATTATTGCTGTCTGCTTGTTTGGAATACAATCTTTTTGACACCAAAGGAAATTCATAATTGGAACATCTACAAAGTATTGAGGAATACACCTCAACGGAAGTACATCGGGATTCGGGAACTAATATGAAAGTGACAGTGTGTTTTGGGAGGACCAGGGTGGTTGTTCCTTGTGGCAATGGAACTATTAAAGTCCACAGTCTTATCGAGCAAGCCGCCATGAGATATAAAAAGGCTATTGCGAAGGTAGGAAGTGTTTTATGAATTTTGCAATGGGTGTTTTTGCGCTTCTGCGGTAACATTGTAGCAAGGCTGGTGCAGTTTACTCAATATGGCGATTTTCTTAGAGAAAGATGGGGAAGGGGAATACAGGAACTCATTATTGGTTGAATGATTGATTGATCGACATGATTGACGTGGAGTGGCGCTAAAAACAGAGCGATGCACAAAGTTGCCCTAGCCTATCCCATAGATAGCAAATCCTAAAATGTGAACATTGTATCAACTGTGCCAACAATGTTACAACAACATTAGGTGCAAATAATAAATATGTTGTCAAACTTATATAAGCGAGTCATCACGCCTAAACTGGCCGTAGCCTAACTAGTGTAGGCTATAACAATGCTGTTGCATTCGTCCACAGATGTTATGGCAACGATGCTAGAGCAGTGTTGTGGTACAATCACAAGAAGCTCGAGTGTGTGTGTGTGTGCGCTTTGGACTGATGAACTGTATCGGACGGTGAATGTGATTGACAACTATCAATCAAGGTGTCATTTCGCGCCACAACGCAAAGTTCTCACCGGTCTCGAATCCTGAATTCGGGCTTCCTGGATTGCGCAGGCAGGGCCTGGAGCGGAGGTGGGAGGTGTTTGTACGGTACGATTATTCTGGATTCCTCTGGAACTGGTCGAATTAAACGCACTCATATTGCAATATTTATTCATAACCTACCCTACTATTGACGTGCTTATTTATCAAAGGCCTATCAATTATAGTCTAGAATGTAATGTTATCATATTCATGAATAGCCCTAGGCTACCAAATGTTAATCAACTGCACTCTAGCTTACATTTACTCAATAGTTTGCCACATTATTTACTAATGTTTAAACATGAATCACTTACGTTTATGTTCATACATACATGGTCTAGACTAGTTTATACTTGTTGATCTACATAGTCCATTGTGCACAGATTGCCCAGACTGATCCATCTTCCCACATGTTATTTAGCAAGAACACTTCCATTAGTAATGTAATCAGAAAGGGATCCTTCACATTTTCGACATTTGTTTCCATTATTTCCTTAATTTAAGTAGCCTATCAACACTAAGCATCTGTTAGTAATACTATTAAAAGGCTTCTTGTTTTAAGTGTTATTGTGCCAGGCTTTTAGCCCAGGGCTGAATAGGGCCTGATTGCATTTCCTTTTGTGGCACTTTAATGGTCAGGTTTAGGCTCATTAAATTACTACTGAATTAATTCAAATTTGTTACTGTTGCTATGGCTGGTGCCAACATTGACTGGCCCCTGAACAATGTGTGACAACTTTACTATTGGAGTCACATCACTGGGACCTTTTTATTTAACAGAGCTCTGTCTAAATACTTTGGTGAACCAAAGCTGGTATTGCAAAGATGTTTCTTTACAGGGAGCTGTTTTTGCATGGAAAATTGTTAAACATTTTCCCTCTACCAGAGAGAGAGAGAGGACTTGACGTGGCTGGAAAGGCTATGAGAAGGGTAGAAGGGTTGGTTTTACGGTGAAGACAGGAATGTGGTTGGGGAGTGCTTAAGATTGAATTATGTTTTAAAATGTTTTAGTTTTGTTATTGAATTGCTTGTCAAAGAGAGAAAGGAAAACTGTCTCAAAATGGTCCCTCAGCCAAATTTCCTGGCTTATTACTGAGAGGTTAACTCTAGATTGAACCAGTTTGTCCTCACTATTCAATTTTATGAAGCCCATGTCTCTTAAATTACAACTTTTTACACAAATATACATTTTCACATTCAAGTGACACCATACACTCTTGGTAAGCTACCTACCTCACATCTTGACACCTCATTATACACAGGAGGGAACTTTCTGTTCAGCACATGCTGTGCAGTGCGAAGTCAAACAATGACTTTGGTCATATAAATATGAACTCCTCCCTCCCTTCTCCACTGACTTGTAACACAAACGCTAACACACTCCCCTGGTCGGACATGGTTGCTCCTTTTCCATGGTTCAGCAGAATGAAGGCGACTGCTCCATTGATCCAGCAAGTGTAGGTTTTCCCTTTGGAGTTCCACTTTGCCCTCTATCCTCTATCAACGCTAGACTATTTTAAGGCAGCCTGGTCTGCCGGTAGCCTTGGGTACCAGTGTTTTTTAGCTAACGTTCCACTCCTGTCATTTACCAAAGATCTGTATACAGGTTTTTGGCAAATGATAGGAGTTACAAGGAGTGGACTGTTAGCTAAAAAGACTGTTATCCAAGTGAGTCTGCCAGGGCTTAACATAATGGAACCTGAGCTTTGGTACCATGCCCATTGAAGCTGTGAAGAGACACACTTCACACAAACTGTGAAGAGACACAGGCACACACACACACACACACACACACACACACACACATCCATTTATTGTTATTTTCCTGTCTTATTGATTTGGATTGTAGATACACTACCGTTCAAAAGTTTGGGGTCACTTAGAAATTTATTTTTGTTGTTGTAAGAAAAGCACATTTTTTTTGTCCATTAAAATAACATCAAATTGATCAGAAATACAGTGTAGAAATTGTTAATGTTGTAAATGACTATTGTAGCTGGAAACATCTTTAAGAAAAAAATGTAATATCTACATAGGTGTACAGAGGCCCATTATCAGCAACCATCACTCCTCTGTTCCAATGGCACGTTGTGTTAGCTAATCCAAGTTTATCATTTTAAAAGGCTAATTGATCATTAGAAAACCCTTTTGCAATTGTTAGCACAGCTGAAAACTGTTGTTCTGATTAAAGAAGCAATAAAACTGGCCTTCTTTAGACCAGTTGGGTATCTGGAGCATCAGCATTTGTGGGTTTGATTACAGGCTCAAAATGGCCAGAAACAAGTAACTTTTTCTTATGAAACTTGTCAGTCTATTCTTGTTCTGAGAAATGAAGGCTATTCCATGCAAGAAATTGCCAAGGAACTGAAGATCTCGTACAACGCTGTGTCCTACTCCCTTCACAGTACAGCGCAAACTCTCTAAACAGAATAGAAAGAGTGGGAGGCCCCGGTGCACAACTGCGCAAGAGAACAAATACATTAGTGTCTAGTTTGAGAAACAGATGCCTCACAAGTCCTCAAATGGCATCTTCATTAAATAGTACCCGCAAAACACCAGTCTCAACATCAACAGTGAAGAGACGACTCCGGAATGCTGGCCTTCTAGGTAGAGTTGCAAAGAAAAATACATATCTCAGACTGGCCAATAAAAATTAAGATGGACAAAGGAACTCTGCCTAGAAGGCCAGCATCCCAGAGTCGCCTCTTCACTGTTGACGTTGAGACTGGTGTTTTGCGGGTACTATTTAATGAAGCTGCCATCAGAACAACAGTTTTCAGCTGTGCTAATGTAACGGCTGTCGGGAGAGAGAGTAGACCAAGGCGCAGCGGAGTTAGTGTTCATCATGATATTAATTTAATAAAGAACACTACACAAAACGAGAAAACTGACAGCCAAACAGTCCTGTCAGGTGCAAAACACTCAACAGAAACAATTACCCACAAAACCCAAAGGAAAAACATGCTCCTTATGTGTGACTCCGAATCAGCAACAACGAACTTCGGCTCTGGCGGCTCCGGACAGGCGGGCGGCTCTGGCGGCTCCGGACAGGCGGGCGGCTCCGGACAGGCGGGCGGCTCTGGTGGCTCCGGACCGGCGGGCGGCTCTGGCGGCTCCGGACCGGCGGGCGGCTCTGGCGGCTCTGGACTGGCGAGACCCACTGGAGGCCTAGTCCTAGGAGGCGGCACAGGACGGACCAGGATGGGGAGACCCACTGGAGGCCTGGTCCGAGGAGGAGGCACAGGCTTAACCAGGATGGGGAGACCCACTGGAGGCCTAGTCCTGGGAGGTGGCACAGTACGGACCAGGATGGGGAGACCCACTGGAGGCTTGGTCCGAGGAGGAGGCACAGGCTTAACCAGGATGGGGAGACCTACTGGAGGCCTAGTCCTGGGAGGTGGCACAGGACGGACCAGGCTGGAGAGATCCACTGGAGGCCTGGTCCGAGGAGGTGGCACAGGACGGACCAGGATGGGGAGACCCACTGGAGGCCTGGTCCGTTTAAGCGGCACAGGAGAGACCAGGATGGGGAGACCCACTGGAGGCCTGGTCCGTGGTGCTGGCACAGGACTGACCAGGATGGGGAGACCCACTGGAGGCCTGGTCCGTGGAGGTGGCACAGGATTCACCAGGCTGGGGAGACATGCAGGAGGCCTGGTTCTGGGCGCAGGCACAGGATAGACCGGGTCCTGAAGACGCACTGGAGGTCTAGAGCGCACGGCCTGCACAACCCATCCTGGCTCGATGCCCAATCTCCCCCGGCAGATGTTAGGAGCTGGGATGTAACGCACCGGGCTCTGAACGCGTACTGGGGACAACGTGCGCTTTCCAGCATAACACGGTGTCTGACCAGTACTGCGCTGCCTCCTGTAAGCACGGGGAGCTGGCTCAGGTCTCCAACCTGACTTTGCCACACTCCCCGTGTGCCCCCAAAAATTGTTTTTGGGGGCTGCCTCTCGGGCTCTACCTGCCTCCCAGGCAGGTTGTCACAGTGGTCCCGCAATTGCTCCCATGTCCAGTCAATCCTTGACTCCAACACCTCCAGCGACCAGGATGCCATCTCCTCCCGAGCGCGCTGCTTCCTATAGTCCTCCTTGACTTCCATCTGCCCTCTTCTCCGCTGCTTGGTCTTTTTGTGGTGGGTAATTCTGTAACGGCTGTCGGGAGAGAGAGTAGACCAAGGTGCAGCGGAGTTAGTGTTCATCATGATATTAATTTAATAAAGAACACTACACAAAACAAAACGAGAAAACTGACAGCCAAACAGTCCTGTCAGGTGCAAAACACTCAACAGAAACAATTACCCACAAAACCCAAAGGAAAAACATGCTCCTTATGTGTGACTCCCAATCAGCAACAGCGAACTTCAGCTGTGCCTGATTGGGAGCCACACACAAAGAAATACAAAAAACCTAGAAAACTAACATAGAACGCCAACCCAATGTAACACCCTGGCCTAACCAAAATAAATAACAAAAACCCCTCTCTATGGCCAGGGCGTTACAGCTAACATAATTGCAAAAGGGTTTTCTAATGATCAATTAGCCTTTTAAAATGATAAACTTGGATTAGCTGACACAACGTGCCATTGGAACACAGGAGTGATGGTTGCTGATAACGGGCCTCTGTACGCCTATGTAGATATTCCATTAAAAATCATAAATTTCCAGCTACAATAGTCATTTACAACATTAACAATGTCTACACTGAATTTCTGATCAATTTGATGTTATTTTAATTTTAATCAAAAACAAGAACATTTCTAAGTGACCCCAAACTTTTGAAAGGTAGTATATGTTATGGTAGAGTGGTAATAATGTGTTTTATTGTATGTAAATGTGATTGGACCCCAGGAAGGGTAGCTGCTGCTTTGGCAACAGCTAATGGGGATCCGGAATAAATACAAAACTGAAGAGGCCCAACAGGTCTTCGGAGCAAAATTATTATAAAAAACGTAATAATAATTGGACATAAGACTGTAAAAACACCAGCAAACCAGCTCCAAGTGATTTTAATTTAGGGAATCTGTTCCAAAGTATTCCCATGCAGAATAGATATATAACATAGGTTTACAATTATGTTTTAGTCCAATTTTATATCTGGTTGGGCTTCTTGCGGTCAATTTGCAGTCTACAAATGATTTGTAAGTATGTTCCGGGACCCAGGCCATCCGCTCAAGAAAAAATCGGCCCGCGGCTGAACTATTTGATGATCCCTGCTCTACCTCTCATATTGGTTATGAGAAATTCAAGTTTATCAGTTTCTTATGATTGTGATTTTAATAACTTTAAAAAAAAACATTCTCTGAACCTGTCTTGGTTGTGCTGATTATGTGATGTGCCTTTTAACAGTCTGATGAGTGTGAAGGAAGCTGCTGCTCTGTGCATGTGTGGTGTATCGGCTTGGATACTGTGTTACAGACATTTCTGTGCAAAAGTATACATGTTTTATTCTATGCTGCCCATTCTGAATAATATTAAGAGTCAGACTGACTGATGGGTATCTGGCATGCAGATGCTCTCTCCTGAGCCCCAGCCTGATTGCGCCTATCAGTGGTGAACCCAATCAAACCGAGTCAGTCTCTTGCTGTGTGTTATCGTCACAGCAGGAGGAGAAGAGCCAGACAGGCTGCTTTAGTAGGAACCAACCTCTTGGCTTCCCTATTCTCAGTGGTACAGTACCACTTGGCTGTGTGAATTACCTACTCAAGGACTCTTAACCTCAGCCAATGAATGCAGAGTCATGAAGCATTGGCTTTTAATTTATGCTGTTCTTGGCTTTCAAGAAGCACTTGGCTTCAGTGTAGGAGTTGAGATATATCACTTTTTACTGTTGTGGTGGATGGAGTCTGCTCAGTGAGTAAGTCATGAATCTATTGATTCTCAGGAAATGCTTTTTTTGTTGGATAATAGTTTATTGAATGTGTCGTAACAAATGTTAAAATGTGAGTTTAAAAAAAAAAATGTTTTGAAAATGCTGTGGCGAGGAAACATCACATGTGGTGGGCCTATTTTATAAATGCTGTATGTCGTGAACTGTGAAGAATCACCAACCTGTTTGACTCGTTTGCAATGTTGCCATACAATTCATGCCCTTTTTCATGAAATGACATAATTACCCTTATGATATGATGTGGAGTCAGGACTTGTTAGGACAGGAGTAGCTGAAATGTTGAGGTGAGAACATTTTGTAAGGTGGACAACACTGATGCTACGTATTCACTCAGGGCTTCAGTGCTGTCGTGTTAAGTGACATTTGGCTCAGTGCCTGGCCCGAAGACAGTAGAGAAGAGCCAAATTACAAGGCGCTCTGTTTGCCTTTCATCTTCAAATCAACTTGTGTGTGACAGACACCCATGCATCATCCTTTTATGTTTTTACACTTCATGATAATGGTGACTAAGCTTTCTGTGGTAAGCATGGATACAGCCACGTAAATAACTAGGTGACCATTATAACACATGTGGTGGAATCATCTGGGGGAGATCACAGGTTTTAGGTTAACAAAGGTCAGGAGTTCATATTCGATGCGGTCATTTAGATGGTGGTTGGAATCTTTTGTACCCCTAATTCCCTGTGTCTTTACATTTTGTTATTACAGTGCAGCGTTAAGGAATCAAGGACAGTGTTTCTGTGTGGCAATGGATGGCGTTTTTATTTCTGTGGGGCTACACTTGGTCTATTCCACCTGCCCTTCATAACACTGTCGCCGTACGTGTCCTTACGACCCTACTCAGAATTCTCCCTTTGTCTCCTAGACCAACATGTCTCACATCCTATTCTGGATGAATGAGCTCTGTCATCTCTGCCGCCTCACCCCTCCCAGTGGCAGCCAATGACCCTTTACCTCTAGAGCCCAGCCAGACTGGCTCCTGGAAGTCCTTAGCCCCGATGCAACTTGAGTGGACTGAAATATCTAGGCTTTCCATGACTGAAAACATCAGGGAGGCAAAGAGAAGCATTCATGATCTGAGTACTGTAGCAATTCTGTGGATCAGCAGCAATCCTGTGGACAACAGAGTTGGGGTTTCAATTCAGGAAGTAAATTGTACAGGGTTGAGGTCTATTCCATTTCAATTCAGGACATAAAAGCAATGACCCATGAGGAACATTTGAATTGGAATTTAAGTTTACTTCCTGAATTGAAATGGAATTGATCCCATCCCTGTACTGTATTGTACTTCCCATTTGATATTCCAGTCAGGATGTAAATGTAGGAACGCTGTGCTGTAATCCTTGGCTATTCTCAGTCAGTGAATGGAATTAGGAGAGAGTCAGCTGCCTGTGAAACACAACTAGGGAAACTGGGATGAGCCAGTGGAATGTATGTCAGTGCTCTACTCATTGGCTCTGGTTCATCACCTCATTACATAAGACCAAAGCACTTGAGTTATGTCAGAGCTGTTACAACTGACAAATGGGGACATTATGGTAATGTTATAGCTAATTAATTAGCTGTTATGTCCTTATATCACTGGAACCACCATGAATATGCCCCCGTAGTATGATGACATGTTTCCTCACTGATACAACAGTGGTCAAGAAGAAATAATCTGAGTCCCAAATTGCACCCTATTCCCTATATAATGCACTACTTTTAAACAGGGCCCATAGTGAAATGCACTATGTAGGGGACGTTATACTGTAGGTGTGCGATTTGGGACACTTTCATAGGCCTTGTTCATTTTCACTACATGATCAGGGACAGGGGGCTAGTTAAAGGATGAACCTAACAACCTCTTGTCCCATTCAGCTTTCACACATTTAGACACTATGGAGGTGCTCTTTCCACCTGGTTAAGTAAGCTCTTCACTCTCCTGTCCTTCCGTGCTAGTTCCTTTCAGGGGAATAGCATCGTGTCTTAGTCTCCAACACAGTCCTCGCTGCTGCAGAAATCATGAGCTGAGCTACCCAGCTAGAAAGGATGTGCACTGCAGACCCGTGGTGAGACGTGAGCTAAAACTTTAATGCGATCCAATTTGCTTAGTAGTCAGTGTTTAGTTTGGGTCAAACATCATTCAAGGTAATTTTACTCTCTGAGAACTAGTGCTGGAACATGGAAAGGCTACAGGCAGCATCTACTTTGTGAAATGATAGGCGTGTGTGAAATAATAGGAGGGAAACAGAACGTCGTGTTCAAACAAGACCATTTTGAAACCGATTGAGCAGTAGAGTGTAAAAAATCAAATGTTATTTGTCACATGCACAAAATATAACAGGTGTAGACTGTGAAATGCTTACTTACAAGCCCTTAACCAACAATGCAGTTTTATTAAGAAAGTATTTACTAAAATAAACTGAAGTATAAAATATATATAAAAAAATTATGAAAGTAATAAATAATTAAAGAGCATCAATAAAATAACAGTAGCGAGGCTATATACAGGGGGTACCGGTACAGAGTCAATGTGCGGGGGCACCGGTTAGTCGAGGTAATTGAGGTAATATGTACATGTAGGTAAAGTGACTATGCATGGATAATAAACAGAGTAGCAGCAGCGTAAAAATGGGGGGTGGGGTGTAGAAAATGAAAATAGTCCAGGTCGCCATTTGATTAGCTGTTCAGATGTCTTATGGCTTGGGGGTAGAGGCTGTTAAGAAGCCTTTTGGACCTAAACTTGGCGCTCCGGTACCGCTTGCTTTGCGGTAGCAGAGAGAACAGTCTATGACTAGGGTGGCTGGTCTTTGGCATTATTTTGGGCCTTCCTCTGACACCGCCTGGTATAGAGGTCCTGGATGGCGGGAAGCTTGGCCCCAGTGAAGTACTGGGCCATACGCACTACCCTCTGTAGTGCCTTGCGGTCGGAAGCCGAGCAGTTGCCATACCAGGTGGTGATCAACCAGTCAGGATGCTCTCGATGGTGTAGCTGTAAAACACTTTTTGAGGATCTGAGGACCCATGCCAAATCTTTTTAGTCTCCTAAGGTCGAATAGGCTTTGTTGTGCTCTCTTCACGACTGCCTTTGTGTGTTTGGACCATGATAGTTTGGTGATGTGGACACCAAGGAACTTGAAGCTCTCAACCTGGTCCACCCTACAATTATACTCCAGTACAGAAAAAGGAGACGCCGTACTGTGCTGTACAGTGCACATACAGAATGCTCCATAATGTGAATTCATAAAGCTGTGAATTCTAAGTAAATACAGTTCAAGTAGATTTCCCATTCAAACAGAATACAGAATTATGTTTGTGTCCTTCCGGGGTCTGTAAGTGACACATGGTGGAAGTTATTCATCTGTGGGTCTATATGGTTCAGTATGGGGATCAGAGAGTCATGTATGCATTATAAAGGAATTATAAAGGCACCAGCTGTGCTCTGGCCTTATCTAGTCCCTAACACTTGGCTCTACAGCCCGGGGTCATGCTAGGGTCATGAACCTGATGACTTTTTAGCCCTATTCTTTGGTTCACACACACATTTTGACCACCACGTAGTATGATCAATAGCATAGTATGGTCAGTTAAGACTCCGTCACACCAATAGCGTTTGCCAGCCGAGAGTACTTGGCAATTTGCAAACCAAGTGGTCCCTAAAACAAAGCGTGCTGGATGATCATCAGACCAACAGCAGATCAACGTTTGGTGCGATGTGAGTGGTCTTTTAGGTCATGCAAAGTTTGAATATTTCTGAAGATGAACTTTGTTTCTCTATTCATTTACATGCCCTCATTAATCATGGATTTTCTCTTGAGTGGTCAGTCAGTCAGCAAGACTATAGAACGGCTAAGTTTCGATTGTAATGGTGTGTATGGTAATGCATACTAACGCTGAATACTATACATGATAATTAGCCTTAAAGGTCCAATGCAGCTGTTTTTATCTCAATATCAAATAATTTCTGGGTAAGAATTAAGTACCTTACTGTGATAAATTAAAACTAAAATAGCTTCTTAGAAAATATAAATTTCTCAAGTAAGAATTTAGCTCGGACTCTCTGGGTGTGGTCTGAGTGGGGAGGGGAAACGGCACCTCCATACCTTTAGGCTCTGATCAGGCCCTACACCCAAACAAGGGCACTGCGTTCATCCACCACTGGCCTGCTGGCCCCCCTACCTCTGAGGAAGCACAGTTCCCGCTCAGCCCAGTCAAAACTGTTCGCTGCTCTGGCACCCCAATGGTGGAACAAGCTCCCTCACGACGCCAGGACAGCGGAGTCAATCACCACCTTCCGGAGACACCTGAAACCCCACCTCTTTAAGGAATACCTAGGATAGGATAAAGTAATCCTTCTACCCCCCCCCCCCCCTCTTAAAAGATTTAGATGCACTATTGTAAAGTGGTTGTTCCACTGGATATCATAAGGTGAATGCACCATTTTGTAAGTCGCTCTGGATAAGAGCGTCTGCTAAATGACTTAAATGTAATGTAATGTAATGGAAACCTAAAACTTGCTGTTATTGGCAGAGAGGTTTGGAACTATCTTAGTTCTTATTGGTCTACTAACTAATTTGATGTCACCAGACAGGCCAAAACTCCATCCCACCAAAACAGCCTGAAATGTTATGCAGTCTTTTCAAACAGCTCTTAGACTAAAAGGGAATTTCACAGTATTATTCCAACCTCCATAGTGTCTAAATATATATAAAACACAGAAAAATCACATTTTTGACTGTACAGGGCCTTTAAAGATTGCCCTTTAAACATATAACAGACCAGCTCAGAAAGGCCTACACTGGGCTTATTTCATTTTGGGATCTCAATGTTATCTTGTTTGTCACATAATCAAACAGTCCTATTAAAAGGATTGGTATTGATCTGCTGTAATTTCTCTCTATTTCCTGGACCCAGAATGACAAAAACAATCCCTGATGCATCGAGCCATTCAGAAACCAAGGTGGCCTTGACAGAGAGTGAGGTTCAATCTATCGTCCCTCTGTTTGAGCCAGTCTCTAAATGAGTTGTATTAAGGATAGTGTGGCTCCAGGAAAGCCTACACAGAGTGACATGCCAAACAGGAACTCTGGAAAGCAGTGTTTTCTATTCCACCCATGGCCTTGGATGAAGGAATCCTGATTCTTGTTGTTGTGTTAGCTGATGGGCTGAGACAGGCACGGTAATCATTACCTTGGACTGTTGACGATCGCAGTAGCTATGAATGCAGCACACACACACAGCTAAAGGAAAGGTTACACTTTCCTTACGGTTTTGCATATGTAAATGTTTTTAAAAATGTCATGATATTTCACATGAAATCATGTGTTTTAGGAACACTTCACGTCATATTTCACATGAAGTTTCACATGATCACAACCTTTCACACATGGATTCAAATGTTCAAATAGTAATCTTTTTTTAATTCAGTTTCACAGGTGATACACTGCAAACATAAATTAGTCGTTAGGATACACACAACAACAGTGCTTTTAACAGTCTTTTGTACATATATATTTGACACACATGATTACATTGTGTATGTTTATTTTAACCTTTATTTAACTAGACAAGTCAGTTAAGAACAAATTCGTATTTACAATGACGGCCTACCCCATCCCTAACGATACTGGGCCAATTGTGCACTGCCCTATGGGACTCCCAATCACAGCTGGTTGTGATACAGCCTGGAATCATACCAGGGTCTGTAGTGACACCCCTAGCACTGAGATGCAGTACCTCAAACCACTGCACCACTCAGGAGCCCCTAAATACAGTAATTCCTATTCAACATGTCGTCACCTGCGATTTGAACTCTTAACTTCTTGGTTCACGGCATTCTGATCTTCCTGCTACGCCACTACAGTATGTCTGTCAAAGACTGATTTCACATGTATTCCTAGTCTACACGTTGTACTTAAGTAAAGTAAATATGCTTTGTTAAAAATACACAAGAAAAATGATTTTATATATATCATAGTGATACCTCCAATTGCTGAAATAAGTAAATGAAATCAATAGTGAGATTAACGGATAACTAAAATAGCAATGCAGATGTGAGTTCAATTTGAAAAAGTGAGTTCAAACGAATTGGCCCAAAAGAAAAAAGAACATAAATGTTTTTTTTATTGTAAGTGAAAGTGAAGTAATGCAAGTTGAAACTGAAAATGTTAAATAACGTACATTTCAAAATATTGAATTGCATGAAAATATTTATAATTCAAACGTATTGAAAATTGCATTCAGTTGATTTTTGCATCCAATCTTAAAATGTATTTGGTCAAACAACATATTTTCACTCTTGGTTCTTGTCTTTGCGATGACCATTTTTTTCCACCTTCCTTTAAGTCATCTTTTCTCCTCGCCAAGTTTTATGTACTCTTTTGACGTGGAAGCCGGTTTAGGGGGGGGGGGGGGATGAGCGTGTTTTTCCTGGCTTCCGGCTAACTACTTCCTGTTTTTAGCCATTGGTTGCCTGTATTTAGCAGCTATTAGCTTGACTTTTCTCTCTGGTCCTTCTCCTATCTGTATTGTGTGTCTATATACAGTGCCTTCAGAAAGTATTCATACCCACTTGGCTTATTCCACATTTTGTTGTGTTACAGCCTGAATTCAAAATGGATTCAATATAATTTTTTCCTCACCCATCTACACACAATACCCCATAATGACAAAGCGAAAACATTTTTGCAAATGTATTGAAAATGAAATACAGAAATACCTAATTTACATAAGTATTCACACCCCTTTGCTATGACACTCGAAATTGAGCTCAGGTGCATCACTTTCCTTTGATCATCCTTGAGATGTCACTACAACTTGATTGGAGTCAATTGTTTGGACATGATTTAGAAAGAAACACACCTGTCTACTGTATACGTATACAGTGCATTCAGAAAGTATTCACACCCCTTGACTTTTTCTAAACATACCCAAGACGACTCGAAGCTGTAATCGCCAATGGTGCTTCTACAAAGTATTGACTCGGGTGTGAATACTGATGTAAATGAGATATTTATGTATTTCATTTTCAATAAATTTGCAAACATTTCTAAAAACATGTTTCACTTTGTCATTATTGGGTATCAAATCAAATCAAAATCAAATGTATTTATATAGCCCTTCTTACATCAGCTGATATCTCAAAGTGCTGTACAGAAACCCAGCCTAAAACCCCAAACAGCAAGCAATGCAGATGTAGAAGCACGGTGGCTAGGAAAAACTCCCTAGAAAGGCCAAAACCTAGGAAGAAACCTATAGAGGAACCAGGCTATGAGGGGTGGCCAGTCCTCTTCTGGCTGTGCCGGGTGGATATTATAACAGAACATGGCCAAGATGTTCAAATGTTCATAAATGACCAGCATGGTCAAATAATAATAATCACAGTTGTCGAGAGTGCAACAAGTCAGCACCTCGAGTAAATGTCAGTTGGCTTTTCATAGCCGATCATTGAGACTATCTCTACCGCTCCTGCTGTCTCTAGAGAGTTGAAAACAGCAGGTCTGGGACAGGTAGCACGTCCGGTGAACAGGTCAGGGTTCCATAGCCGCAGGCAGAACAGTTGAAACTGGAGCAGCAGCACGGCCAGGTGGATGTGTGTAGATGGTTGAGAAAACAAACCTATTTTAATCAATTTTGAATTCAGGATGTAACACAACAAAATCTGGAAGAAGTCAAGGGGTATGAATTAGGGTTTAATATTTTCCCGGTATTTTACAAATGTTCCATCCTGAGAATAAATCACTTCTCTCTCGGGGAACCCAGTATTTCCCGTCAAAACCGGAAGTGTTATTTAAAAGTATTATAAAGCAAATAAATAGGCCTATGTCTGGATTTTATTAGAGCTTTGATCGAAAATTCAAGCCTGATGTTACCTGAGCCTGATGAGCCATACATGAAATACATTTTATGAGCCCTACATTAGACGTTTAATGAGCCCAAGCCCAAAAAAGTGCAATTGATTGTGCCGTTAACCAATACATATATACTGTAATATAGGCTAGCTGACGTGTATATATACCTTTCATAATATTTCCCCTAATGTTATTTGCCAACTTCCTTCTCTCTCTATTGTTGCTTCATTCCTTCCTCGCTTTCAACAGTTAAATGAATAAGTTTCATTGTCCTCATCTTCATCATTCTAATGACATCCTTGAATAATGTCGGACTTGAATTGGATTCAAAAGGATTTCACTAGTCTTCACAAAGATTGAATGGTTAGGGGTCTCAATAAATAACCGCTATAGCCTACCGCCATCGCACGCTCTTCTTTCAAACTACCCGTGAGTTCTATTGGCTGCTGTATTTAACGTTCAGCAAATGAGCTTGCGTCCCTCTTCGAATACTTTATTGGTATAACAATTGCTAAAACAAATGATATCCAACAAGCTATTCTAGTCTAGCTTTTCCTGGATGAGACTCCAAGAGCTAAGAAAGTTTTTTTTAAGGAGAGAGGCCAGTTGAGCACAAGTGCCTGCGTATTGCACAAGAGACAGAGGCTATAAGTTAGAAGCTTATTATGCATAACCCGTCATGAATTAGTTAAATATAAGGCTAATACTGCATTGAATATATTACCTAAAAGAGGTAGGCTAGGACATCTATATATAGTGGCATACTGTGTGTGTGTGTGTGTGTGTGTGTGTGTGTGTGTGTGTGTGTGTGTGTGTGTGTGTGTGTGTGTGTGTGTGTGTGTGTGTATATGTATATACATGTATATATATAATATATATATAATGACACACACACAGTTGAAGTTGGAAGTTTACATACACTTAGGTTGGAGTCATTAAAACTTGTTTTCCAACCACTCCACACATGTCTTGTTAACAAACTATAGTTTTGGCAAGTCGGTTAGGACATCTACTTGTGCATGACACAAGTAATTTTTCCAACAATTGTTTACAGACAGATTATTTCACTTATAATTCACTGTATCACAATTCCAGTGGGTCAGAAGTTTACATACACTAAGTTGACTGTGCCTTTAAACAGCTTGGAAAATACCAGAAAATGATGTCATGGCTTTAGAAGATTCTGATAGGCTAATTGACATCATTTGAGTCAATTGGAGGTGTAGCTGTGGATGTATTTCAAGGCCTACCTTCAAACTCAGTGCCTCTTTGCTTGACATCATGGGAAAATCAAAAGAAATCAGCCAAGACCTCTGACAAAAAATTGTAGACCTCCACAAGTCTGGTTCATCCTTGGGAGCAATTTCCAAATGCCTGAAGGTACCACGTTCATCTGTACAAACAATAGTACGCAAGTATAAACATCATGGGACCACGCAGCCATCATACCGCTCAGGAAGGAGACGCGTTCTGTCTCCTAGAGATGAACGTACCTTGGTGCGAAAAGTGCAAATCAATCCCAGAACAACAGCAAAGGACCTTGTGAAGATGCTGGAGGAAACGGGTACAAAAGTATCTATATCCACAGTAAAACAATTCCTATATCAACATAACTTTAAAGGCCGCTCTGCAAGGAAGAAGCCACTGCTCCAAAACCGCCATAAAGAAAGCCAGACTACAGTTTGCAACTGCACATGGGGACAAAGATTGTACTTTTTGGAGAAATGTCCTCTGGTCTGATGAAACAAAAATAGAACTTTGGCCATATTGACCATCGTTATGTTTGGAGGAAAAAGGGGAGGCTTGCAAGCCGAAGAACACCATCCCAACTGTGAAGCACAGGAGTGGCAGCATCATGTTGTGTGGTGCTTTGCTGCAGGGGGGACTGGTGCACTTCACAAAATAGATGGCATCATGAGGAAGAAAAATTATGTGGATATATTGAAGCAACATCTCAAGACATCAGTCAGGAAGTTAAAGCTTGGTCGCAAATGGGTCTTCCAAATGGACAATGACCCCAAGCATACTTCCAAAGTTGTATCAAAAATAGCTTAAGGACAACAAAGTCAAGGTATTGGAGTGGCGATCACAAAGCCCTGACCTCAACCCTATAGAAAATTTGTGGGCAGATCTGAAAAAGCGTGTGCGAGCAAGGAGGCCTACAAACCTTACCCAGTTACACCAGCTCTGTCAGGAGCTGAACTTCACTCAACTTCACTCAACTTCTTGTGGAAGGCTACCCAAAACGTTTGACCCAAGTTAAACAATTTAAAGGCAATGCTACCAAATACTAATTGAGTGTATGTACATTTCTGACCCACTGGGAATGTGATGAAAGAAATAAAAGCTGAAATAAATAATTCTCTCTACTATTATTCTGACATTTCACATCCTTAAAATAAAGTGGTGATCCTAACTGACTTAAGACAGGGAATTTTTACTAGGATTAAATGTCAGGAATTGTGAAACTGAGTTTAAATGTATTTGGCTAAGGTGTATGTAAACTTCCGACTCCAACTGTATAATTTAACAGTTCTATTTAACGCCATGCTGTTCATATACATAATTTATTATAATTTACCGGTTTCTTTCAGTTATTTAGGTGGTTTTAGGCAGTAAATCTCAGTAAACCTACTATGAATACTTTATGAAGGCACTGTATATTTAAGTGGTGCTGGGAGCTCCCGATGGTGCTGGGGGCTCCCGAGAGGAGCGCAGCGGTCTAAGGCACTGTATCTCCGTGCAAGAGGCGTCACTACAGTTCCTGGTTCATCTCCAGGCTGTACCACATCCGGCTGTGATTGGGAGTCCCATAGGGCGCGCACAATTGGTCCAGCGTCGTCCGGGTTAGGCCCTCATTGTAAATAAGAATTTGTTCTTAACTGACTTGCCTAGTTAAATATAAAAAAGTATAAATAGTATAAATATTGTGTGTTTCTAGTTTGTCAGTTAGTTGCTTAAAATGTTGTATTTTTGAATTCAAGTGGCTGCATCTAACGTTAGTTATAGCTAGCTATCGTTAGCGAACGGCTTTCAAGGAAGGATGGCTTTCTTTTTCTTTTTTTTTTACATCCGCTGCCTGCAAGAAATCCCAAAATGAACTGTCAAATCCCGAAATGAACTGTGAACTGTCAATGTCCATCGAATTGCAAAATTGACATCAAGACTCCAGCCAGCAAGCTGGAGAAAGGTTTCAAGTTGTATGCTCATAATGTTTGATGTACGCAGGTAAGTTGCATTCTACTGCTGATTATTTGCTTATGTGTAATATTTCTGACTTGTTATTGTTTATCACAGTGTCAAACAGAGACGAGTGGAGAGGTCAGTGTGAGGGCCTGTTGCTACAGGTCAATAAAGAAGAACAAGAAGCCACACAGTCTGAGAGTAGGGAGAAAGCTAGCATAGGATTGTTCAAATTTCGCAACCAGTCAAAAGTTCAGATGTTTAAGTGTCAAGTTTAGATGTTGGAAGTGTACAATCAGCTGGCAGATCCAAAGGTTAGGGATCAAAACATGTCAGGTAGGATTAGTTAAGGTTCGGTATAGGGTTACAAAAGTTGCCGGCTGTATATCCACTGCCTTAAATGTTTTTGCTCTGGGATCAGTTTAGATTGCTTTGGGATTCTGACCCTGTCGTCCTCACCCATCACCATTGCCCATGTGTAGGAGGCAACTGCTCTCTGCAATCATGCAGTTGCACTGCTCTTCCAGATGGTATACTTCTTTCTCCCAGTTAGTGTGCCAGTTGTGCCTCTTGTTCACAGCTGTACAGAGGCAGAACAATGATGGCACAAATCTAGAACAACTAAGTGTTGTAACAGTAAATTATAGATGCAATTACAATGTCTAGATTTACCCACAGTAGCTAAATAATACAATTCCTTGAGATAATCATGTATATCCCTTGATTGCTATTTACTGTCAGTGGTCCACATTCAGTGTTTACAAAAAGGGTTTTCCTGGTCTACGATTGGTTCTCCCTCTCAGAGGTTGCAAACATGGCTCTATATTTGTCTCACAGGGTTTGAAACCAGGGCCCATTGACAAGATGGTTATATCCAAGCCTACACCAAACCACATGGCAGAAGGAGTGTGGTAAACTATGAAGTTGTTGTAATTTGTTTAAGATCTCATCATTTCTTTCTATTAATTCACTGATTTTGTATTTCTATGTTGTACAGTACAAAAGCACACAAAGGAATGGTTCGACTGTTGCTGGATCTCTCTGTGCTGAAGGTGGAAGAGACTTACAGGGATTTCCACACGCAGGACAAACCCCCGGTGAAAACCATTGGCATGACTGTCGACAAGCCTCTAGTGGACTCTACTTCCGGGTTGGTGCAGAAGGGGAGTGTCCTATCTTACCAGCAGCCGAAGCTTACAACTAAGCACATCAAACTCCAGCTAGATGCTCCACAAAAATCCATACCTACCTCTAATCGAATACCAGCTTGGGCCATTGCAGTACATGTTTGTTTCCCATGGAGTGGCCACCTTTTGGGTTGGTTGAAATAAAGTGCCCCAATGTAAAAATGATGTTGATATAAATATCTGCAAATGCAACATGGCACTTTTACCCTACAGAGGAGCCATGCGTACTATTGGCAGGTGCAAGGCCAACTGCTCGTTACTGGGCTCGAGTGGTGTGACTTTCTATGCCCAGGAAGATGTGCTTGTGCAGCGACTGCATCTTGTACCTGAGGCCACAGCGGTGATCAGAGAGAAGGCAGACTCCTATTATTCCAACGTGTACATTCAGAAGTACTTGTCTGTGAAGCCACAGTACTAAATCTGTTTCAGCCCAAGCGCAGCCCCACAATGTGTGAAGCCCTTACAGTACATTGAACTCATTTCTTGTTGATGATTGATTTGTTATACTGTCTTTTGACCATGCTGTCTGTGCATCCACTATTGCTTTTATAAAAAATTACCTAAGTTATCGTTCAATGTGTTGTATATTTATATAAAAAATATATTTATTGTAACAGTATCTATATGTGTGTGTCTGGAATAGAAATGTCACACAGAGTGCCTGGTCACAGCCCTTAGCTGTGGTATATTGGCCATATACTAAAAACCCCCGAGGTGCCTTATTGCTATTATAAACTGGTTACCAATGTAATTAGAGCAGTAAAAATAAATATACCCATGGTATACGGTCTGATATACCATAGCTGTCAGCCAATCAGCATTCAGGGCTTGAACCATCCAGTTTATAATTACTAAAATTCTCTTGTCTTCAACTATATGTGCAACTTGGCAAGGATACTCGTAATCAGAATAGGTTTGCTTTAGGAGGATTAAAGGGACTGGAAGCTAACTTTTTTTAAATAGAAAACCTAAGCCGACATATTTATTCACAACTGGTAAATGGTAATCCAATGATAATCGAGGTTTAAAATAACATGTGAAATTCAGTGTCACAAATAGTTTCATCAAAATGGTATGTCAATATCAGTACAACATATACATTCGTCAGCATCAATATAAACGTTGAGTAGTCAAATTTCGCTCCTTTTCCCTCGACGCTGAAGCAAACAATTGATTGCACAACAGTGTCATCACACCAACCACACAGGTCTGCATCTCACACCTCATTGGCCCATTTCTTGACAAGAGCTCTACACTGGTAGTTGGAGAGCAGGCATCCCACACTGGTTGATGCTTCCTGCAATAGCTAGGGGAATGTTGGCATCCAACAACTTGTTCTCCTTGACCCTCCGAATGGATCCTCAGGCGAGCGATCTCTTCTGTCTGAACTTCTGTTTAGTATTTGGTTCTGTTTTGAGAGGAATGGGGGATGGTAGTCCTTCTCTGGTACAAGGTCATCGATGGAGAACCCCTTGTTGGCCATTACTGCCATGTCCTCGTGAGATGTTGAATGCCTGACTGTTTCAAAATGTCTTTGTCGCTGATGGTGCCTGCGTACAGTGCGGACACAAAGGGGATCGTCCATGAAGAGCTATTCCCACTAATGCCTTCATTGTGCAGTGGGATTTGTAGTTTGAGAACATCTCACTCTGCAGCAGAAGAGAGGTGCTGTCAACAATGACCTTCGTGCCTGGTTATGTCACGACTTCCGCCGAAGTCGGTCCCCCTCCTTGTTCGGGCGGCGTTCGGTGGTCGACGTCACCGGTCTTCTAGCCATCGCCGATCCATTTTCCATTTGTTTTGTCTTTGTTTTTCCACCTGGTTTCAATCCCCCAATTACTTGTTCATTATTTAACCCTCTGTTCCCCCATGTTTTTTTGTGAGTGATTGTTTGTATGTATACGGTCCGTTATTGTGGGCTAGTTTATTTGTGTTGTATTTATTGATTCCTTGAGTAAATTACTTTCCTTACTCATATCTGCTGTCCTGTGCCTGACTCCTCCACACCAGCTACACACAGGCCGATTACAAAAACAAGGACATTTCTAAGTGACCCCAAACTTTTGAACGATCTTGTGTGTGTGTGTGTGTGTGTGTGTGTGTGTGTGTGTGTGTGTGTGTGTGTGTGTGTGTGTGTGTAAGTATATATATATATATATATATTTTAGGAGTGCCATCTCTATGGAGCCACTTTGAGTTTAAAATATATATTTTATTTTTTTTGGACCAATTATTTTAAACTCAAATTGGTTCCATAGAGATGGCACTCCTAAAATCAGAAATATAATGTGGATCCCCATGTTGTCACAGTTATTTCACAGTCGATCAGGTTTTCACATGCTCAAATTTGTACTTTCATGGTATCACATGTTGAAATTTTGCATCACGATGTTGTCACATTTATTTCACAAGATCTTGTTTTCACGTGTAGTTTCATATCACATGTTGCTTTTGCATGTTGTCACATGTTTTCACATAAGATCATATGTGAAATTCATGTGGACTTTCTGTAGGGGTTCACAGCCCACAGAATGTTTGGATGATAAAAAATAATGTGCCTGGATGTTATACCTTTTCAACCTTTTATTTATTCGGTGGGACAGGTTTAGTGAGGGAGAGAGCAGGCTGAATGATATGATAGCTATCAGACATGCCGACACTCCAGGTTTACCTTCTGTACTGTTGCCCAGGTAACGGCACTCTTGAGATTTGGAAGACGGGTAGCACCCTAATCCTGGTGGCTGTCAAGAGCTCACTCACACTCACACACGTACGGACGTTTCTGACCTCCCTCGCTCTTTCCCCTCCCAACCTGTGTTCCCGTTTTCACATGTGAGTCATTATCGGATAGCGTGGGTTTGTTTGGAAAGGGAAGAACACGACTTGTTAATGGAACTGCTTCTGGGTTAGCCTGGGTAAATGTACTTAACAGAGAGAGGCAAAGTTCAGCAAGGTGACTGAGCACCACAACTAAACACCCAAAAAGTGGCACAGGATTCAGCCAGACTGGCTCACTGCAAAACTCAACCCAGTCAGTCTGACACCCAAGGCTTTAACACAGTATTCGTTAGTAATGGCAACTTTATTTAAAGGGTACCGATAAAAGACTTCATAACACATGTATAACCTATTCTTCTCCCAGTCAAGTGGTTCTCAGTTTTCTAAGTACTTTTTCAAACACAACAGGCTTTCTCCAATGTTTGGCACTGGTGAGATACAGTAGAACAATTATTTGATTGGTGTCTTCCTGTAGTGTCAAAGGGCTCTGTCTGGGATGTGGTGTTATTGGGACAGAAAGAGTGGTTTCAGAGACCAGTGAATGATTTCAGAGAATGTTTGGCCACTGTTGTGTTTCCTGGAGTAAGGATTAACGATTCCCACAGAAGAGTTCATCACTCATACTTGGACTCAAAATGCTTTAAAACGGAACTGCGAACATGGCTCTTTGAATGATATGTATTTCAGGCAAATGCCAATATTATGTTTGTTAATGTCATTAAAATGGAAAAACACTCTGAACATTCTAGACACGTTCTGATGGCTCTGTTTTGACAGTTTTACTGTATGCTTTGCATGCAGCAAGTCTTAACAGGGAAGGCTGCTTTACTGCTCTTAAAATATACACATTCCTTTTCCATTGAATAATGTCAAGGCTGCTCAAGCCCTCTCCCCTGGGTAAGCAGACAGCACAGACAGAGATATAACTAAAGGAGAGATAATAATTATCATTATTATTGCTTCATTATTAACAGTCTAGTATATTCCTGTCTTGTTGGACCATTATTGTTTTATGTTTATGTTGAAAATTGAAATGTTTTACTGTTCATGCCAATAAAGTATATTGAATTGATTTGAGACGCAGGGAAGAGAGACAGAGAGAGAGACCAAAAAGGAAAGAGAGCGAGCGAGAAACAGACAGAGGCCTCAGAGTCCAGCTCCTGTTTCATGGCAGCATGAGCCCAATGAAGTTTGAGAGTTCACATGATATACTGGAGAGGACCACAGAGCTAACCACTGGCTCATCTTAGTCCTCCTCTCCTCCTTACTATCCTGACTGAGTCCACTTTGCTCTAATGATAAGAGAGAATAGAATAGAACGTTATTAGTCCATTATACATTGACAGCATAAATCATCTGTCATGCTATCTGAGATAGTTAGCTTGGCTTCGTTGAGATATTCACTTTATTGATCACCGAGGGGAGATTCTCATACTTCAGATGGTTCCAGTGTTACAGCTGAAAACATTCCTGATGGTATTTTAATCGTTCAATCATGTGCACTTTGATTACAACATGTCTGCAAGAAGGAGGGATAGTACACATGGTTTTGATACCAGCCCAAGCTCATAGATTAGGAAATGCATAGGCCGAAGCCTAGTAAATGAAAACCACTCTCTTTTGTTTGGGATTTGGTTCAAGTGTAGGAGTATGTGTCTCGGTCTTGTTTTTCTGATCTTTAGTCTCCCTGAGATAGTGAGTCCTGCCTACAGCTACAAGTTGTAGCAGAGGCCAACTATGTGGTTGGTGGTGTTCAACATGTTACAGCGAGTCCTTGGTGTCGTGGGTGTGATTCTCAGTGTTTTGTCAACAGCTTATTTTTTTCAGTCAGAAGTAGTTTGAAAGCGCTTGAAGGGGTGTTTGACTGTATGATCATCAAGTACAGCACCGCGAACACTTCCTTTGAGAGAGGGTCTCAAACACTTGTTATCCAAGGTCATCCTTCATACGTTATTGCGGACACAGGGCTGTTCACATAGTCTTTCAGTTCCCAGGATCCTCTGCATGAATGTCAGTAATGGAAGATCACAGATCTGTTCTCAGCTGTATTCGATTTTCCTTGACTTCTGTTATGGCTTGTATCTGGTTTTGACAAGATGGTATACAGCTATGGACAGAAGGGACTTTTCGTAGCAGGTGAAGAGAACTTACGCAGAAGGTTAGGAGAATTAAAATAGCAGGTTAGGATAATTAGGTTAGTTTAGGAAAAGGGTTAAGATGAAATAGAATGCTTAAAATCTCCCCCTGACGCGATTTTAACATGCAACTTGTTTTTACCGTTGCTGTATACCATCTAGCCACAACCCTTGTATCTTCCATTATAAACCCAGACCTACACAGACTGCAGAGAGGCACTGGGTCAAGGTTATCTTGTAGGTGAGCTTGTTTGCTTAACCTCTAAAGTCTTTTGAAATAGTAAGACTTTGGCTGTGTGAGTACAAGTTATATGTGGCTAACCATACTATTTCTGTTGTGTTATTACAGGAGGCAGCATGAATGCCATGTAAGGGCATATGGGAACCATCTGAATAATCGAATACGGGTGTTAAAAGTAGATCATCATCAGAGGGGACTGACTGTGTCCTTGTAACTGACTGTGTGAATCTTTCTCTGTTGACATCAGTGTCATTCAACTCCCCGCCAGTGCATACACAGAAACTCTCGCAGTAGTTTCATAGAGGGATCAAGTTAAATAAACACTGTTGTGTAAATAGTACAGTAGATGCCCTAAACTTTTATCAAACGATACTGAATACTTTCATGGCCGGTTTCACAGACACTTTAAGCCTGGTTCTGAATATGATTTAAAATGTGTCCTTACTTTATTAAGGAGTACTATGATGGGATGTGGCTGATGTTTTAGGAGCCAACTGAAACCTATTGTTGTGTCCTCTCCGGTTGATCCATGGGTATTCATCACAAAGAGAAGTTTCAGTTTTTCATTCACATGAAATCTTTGTGAGGAGGAGACAAAAGGAACTATAGGCTAGATTCTTTCTCCTAGGTGGCCTTGGATTTGTGTTTGTTTGGAATGCAGGGTCTGAGCATGAGGATTTTAGTCCTTCAGTCTGATCAAAGAAAGACTGTTAATTACAGATTGGTTGTGTCCACATTTACATCCTATTCAAATGGTGCATTACTTTTTTTCTATAGCCCCATGGACCCCGGTCAAAAGTACACTACATAAGGTGTAATTTGGGACTTAACCATCCACTGTGGTTATTAGTATAGTATGACGTTCATGAGCTAGCTATTAGAGGATCTAGCTACACCCGACTGCACAGAGTTACATGCTAAGGCTGAAAAGGCCCCAATTGGTACCAAATAAATATGTACAGCATACTTTCATTGCATCATCAAAGATAATTTATTGGCATTGGGATGCTTTTAGTTTTCCTTAAACTTCCAGTCTGAAAAACATTTGTTTCTCTTTCATACAGCATGCAAGAACACAATGGAACGAAAATAGCCATCACTGCACAGGGAACTAGCTAGCTAATTAATTATCCTCTGCGGATTGAAGTTTTGCTTTAAATGGCAATGCTTCCTCCAGGACATTTTCACTGTTGATATATCATTTCCATAAGCTCCCTTTAAATGTAGTCTTTACCTCAGATCCAGATGAGTTTTGTGCTGTAAACTGCTGTAAAACATGGACTAACGACGCCTTGAATTGGCCTCTATTCATCAACCCTAATTGTTTTTGTGAATAATTCTCCCTGGTCTGGACTCCATTATGTCGTCATATTACATTACTGTTATTTCGTCAAGCAGAGAGCCTAGTGCTTTCCTTTGCCTAATGTTTGACTTGTTTCCCTGATATATTCCGTAACATCTCTTTGATTTCCAGTGTTTCTGTGTGTCAGTGGTTTTGGGCGAGCTTGCCATCTTCTATACTTTGCAACTGAATCTCTTCCATTTTTTTCTCTTTTCCTTGCCTTGACATTATGCATCCATATCTGAACGTGGGCCTCAAGTTATTATGTAAACGCTACATTGACTCATAGTACATCATGTATGGTAAGTGGAGGCACATAAAGCACAAGTCAGCACAAGATGATACAAGCACCACCATTCTTCATAGTAGCTAGCTGATGAACCATAGCTAATGTGTTCCTTTCTAATGAACTTGAGCCGGTGGGACAAATGGGGGCATACAGTACTTAGAGTAGGGTGAGCGGTGACCACATGTCCCGGATTGTGTGGGACAGTCCCGAATTTTGTGCCTTTGTCCCACATCCTGCAACCAAACAATCATGTCCCGCATTTGATCAACAAATTCAAACGCCACTCATTTAGATTTTTTTTTAATCTGTCCCGTATTTGGGTCAGACATTCTGACCTGTCTCTCACGTTGCGCTTATGACAAGATACACTATACAGTTGAAGTCGGAAGTTTACATACACCTTAGCCAAATACATTTAAACTCAGTTTTTCACAATTCCTGACATTTAATCCTAGTAAAAATTCCCTGTCTTGGGTCAGTTAGGATCACCACTTTATTTTAAGAATGTGAAATGTCAGAATAATAGTTGAGAGAATGATTTATTTCAGCTTTTATTTCTTTCATCACATTCCCAGTGGGTCAGAAGTTTACATACACTCAATTAGTATTTGGTAGCATTGCCTTTAAATTGTTTAACTTGGGTCAAACGTTTTGGGTAGCTTTCCACAAGTTTCCCACAATAAGTTGGGTGAATTTTGGCCCATTCCTCCTGACAGAGCTGGTGTAACTGAGTCAGGTTTGTAGGCCTCCTTGCTCGCAAACACTTTTTCAGTTCTGCCCACAAATTTTCTATAGGATTGAGGTAAGGGCTTTGGGATGGCCACTCCAATACCTTGACTTTGTTGTCCTTGAGCCATTTTGCCACAACTTTGGAAGTATGCTTGGGGTCATTGTCCATTTGGAAGCCCCATTTGCGACCAAGCTTTAAATATACCACACAATTTTCCCTTCCTCATGAAGCCATCTATTTTGTGAAGTGCACCAGTCCCTCCTGCAGCAAAGCACCCCCACAACATGATGCTGCCACTCCCGTGCTTCACGGTTTGGATGGTGTTCTTCGGCTTGCAAGCATCCCCCTTTTTTCTTCAAACATAACGATGGTCAATATGGCCAAACAGTTCTATTTATGTACTATTTTGTACGAAAAGTATGATCTTTGTCCCCATGTGCAGTTGCAAACCGTAGTCTGGCTTTTTATGGCAGTTTTGGAGCAGTGGCTTCTTCCTTGCTAAGCGGCCTTTCAGGTTATGTAGATACAGGACTTGTTTTACTGTGGATATAGATACTTTTTACTTTCTCCAGCATCTTCACAAGGACCGTTGCTGTTGTTCTGGGATTGATTTGCACTTTTCGAACCAAAGTACGCGTCTCCTTCCTGAGCGGTATGACGGCTGCATGGTCCCATGGTGTTTATACTTGCGTACTATTGTTTGTACAGATAAACGTAGTACCTTCAGGTGTTTGGAAATTGCTCCCAAGGATGAACCAGACTTGTGGAGGTCTACAATTTTATTTCTGAGGTCTTGGCTGATATCTTTTGATTTTCCCATGATGTCAAGAAAAGAGGCACTGAGGTTGAAGGTAGGCCTTGAAATACATCCACAGGTACACCTCCAATTGACTCAAATTATGTCAATTAGCCTATCAGAATCTTCTAAAGCCATGACATAATTTTCAGGAATTTTCCGAGCTGTTTAAAGGCACAGTCAACTTCTAACCCACTGAAATTGTGATACAGTGAATTATAAGGGAAATAATCTGTAAACAATTATTGGAAAAATTCCTTGTGTCATGCACAAAGTAGATGTCCTATCTGACTTGCCAAAACTATAGTTTGTTAAGAAGAAATTTGTGGAGTGGTTGAAAAACGAGTTTTAATGACTCCAACCTAAGTGTAACTTCCGACTTCAACTGTATATACAAATGTATGTGGACACCTCTTCAAATGAGTGGATTCAGCTATTTCATCCACACTCGTTGCTGAGAGGTGTATAAAATCGAGCACACAGCCATACAATCTCCATAGACAAACTGTCAGTAGAATGGCCTTACTGAAGAGCTCAGTGACTTTCAACGTGGCACCATTATAGGATGCCACCTTTCCAACAAGTCAGTTTGTCAAATTTCTGCCCTGCTAGAGCTTCTCTGGTCAACTATGTGTTGTTATTATTAAGTGGAAACATCTAGGAGCAATAATGGCTCGGCTAAGAATTGGTAGGCCACACAAGCTCACAGAACGGGACCGCCGAGTGCTGAGCACGTAGTGCATAAAAATCGTCTGTCCTCGGTTGCAACATTCACTACCGAGTTCCAAACTGCCTCTGGAAGCAGTGTCAACACAAGAACTGTTCGTCAGGAGCTTTATGAAATGGGATTCCATGGCTGAGCAGCCGCACACAAGCCAAAGATCACCATGCGCAATGCCAAGCGTCGGTTGGAGTGGTGTAAAGCTCGCTGCCATTGGATTCTGCAGCAGTGGAAACGCGTTCTCTGGAGTGATGAATCACGCTTCACCATCTGGCAATCCGACGGAAGAATCTATGTTTGGCAGATGCCAGGAGAACGCCACCTGCCCCAACTGTAAAGTTAGGTGGAGGAGGAACAATGGTCTGTAGCTGTTTTTCATGGTTTGGGATAGGTCCCTTAGTTTCAGTGAAGGGAAATCTTAACGCTACAGCATACAATGACATTCTAGACGATTCTGTACTCCCAACTTTGTGGCAAAGGTTTGTTTCAGCATGACAATGCCCGCATGCACAAAGCGAGGTCAATACAGAAATGGTTTGTCGATCTGTTGATGAACTTGATTGACCTGCACAGAGCCCTGACCTAACCCCATCGAACACCTTTGGGATGAATTGGAACGCCGACTGCGAACCAGACCTAATCACCCAACATCAGTGCCCTACTTCAGTAATGCTCTTGTGGCTGAATGGAAGCAAGCCCCGCAGCAATGTTCCAACATCTAGTTGAAAGCCTTCCCAGAAGACTGGAGGCTGTTATAGCAGCAAAGGGGGGATCAACTCCATGTAAATGCCCATGATTTTATAATGACATGTTTGACGAGCAGGTGTCCACATACTTTTGGTCATGCGCGCCGCAAGATGAGAGGTAGGCGTCAACCAATCACATTTCTCAAATCTTTCCGGGTTACGTTCCAGCTAAATTTGGAGGTCAGTCAGGACAACTACTTACAAAAAGTGTGCTTCTGATGAAGACCTACAGAAGTAACGTAAGGAAAGACTGTATTAGACTGAATAAATAAGGTAATTGCGTCAAACTTGTGAGTCTCTCCATGCTCATTAGTTGCTCATTCAACATATTTGCTGCTACTAAACACAATATCCTTTTAATAGTCTCTCTTCCTAACTGTTTTACATTCCCTGAGACCAACCAGAAATGTTTCCTTGGCCAAATATTCACAGATTTTCATAAAACAGTCACATGTGGTCTCTCGTTTTGCATCACCAAATTTAGCGTAAGGCAAAAGAGTAGGCTAGGTGCGCTTCAATTAGCTCGTTGGGTGCAGTGGGAGCAGGGGTGTAGTGCTGCTGGAGCGCACCGGAGTGTCGCTCCGCCACTCCTCACAATGGTTTAGTAAAGTTAGATCAAAGCTGAATCAATGCTTCGCACGATCACATAAGGATTCATTATATATTCTACATAACAGAAACAAATATAATAGCATAGTATAACGTTACTGTTACACCAAAAACAACACCCCGGCCTACTAACTGCTAGCTTGTTGGCCCCGGCCTACTATCTGCTAGCTTGTTGGCCCCGGCCTACTAACTGCTAGCTTGTTGGCCCCGGCCTACTATCTGCTAGCTTGTTGGCCCCGGCCTACTATCTGCTAGCTTGTTGGCCCCGGCCTACTAACTGCTAGCTTGTTGGCCCCGGCCTACTATCTGCTAGCTTGTTGGCCCCGGCCTACTAACTGCTAGCTTGTTGGCCCCGGCCTACTAACTGCTAGCTTGTTGGCCCCGGCCTACTATCTGCTAGCTTGTTGGCCCCGGCCTACTAACTGCTAGCTTGTTGGCCCCGGCCTACTATCTGCTAGCTTGTTGGCCCCTGCCTACGAACTGCTAGCATGTTGGCCCCGGCCTACTAACTGCTAGCTTGTTGGCCCCGGCCTACTATCTGCTAGCTTGTTGGCCCCGGCCTATTAACTGCTAGCTTGTTGGCCCCGGCCTACTAACTGCTAGCTTGTTGGCCTCGGCCTACTAACTGCTAGCTTGTTGGCCCCGGCCTACTAACTGCTAGCTTGTTGGCCCCGGCCTACTAACTGCTAGCTTGTTGGCCCCGGCCTACTATCTGCTAGCTAGTTGGCCCCGGCCTTCTATCTGCTAGCTTGTTGGCCCCGGCCTACTATCTGCTAGCTTGTTAGAACCGGCCTGCTAACTGTCTGAATCGCCGTGTCCCCAGCCAGCCCAACCACTCACTGGACCCATATGTTCACTTGGCTACGCATGCCTCTTTCTAATATCAACATGTCTCGTCCATTACTGTCCTGGTTAGTGATTACTGTCTTATTTCACTGTAGAGCCTCTAGCCCTGTTCAATATGCCTTAACCAACCATGTTGTTCCACCTCCTACATAAGCGATGACATCCCCTGGTTTAAACGTCTCTAGAGACTATATCTCTCTCATCATTACTCAATGCCTAGGTTTACCTCCAATGTACTCACATCCTACCTTACCTTTCTTTGTACACTATGCCTTGAATCTATGCTATCGTGCCCAGAAACCTGCTCCTTTTACTCTCTGTTCCGAACGTGCTAGACGGCCAGTTCGTATAGCCTTTAGCCGTACCCTTATCCTAATTCTCCTCTGTTCCTCTGGTGATGTAGAAGTTAATCCAGGTCCTGCAGTGCCTAGCTCCACTCCCACTCCCCAGGTGCTCTCATTTGTTGACTTCTGTAACCGTAAAAGCCTTGGTTTCATGCATGTTAACATTAGAAGCCTACTCCCTAAGTTTGTTTTACTCACTGCTTTAGCACACTCTGCCGGATGTCTTAGCCGTGTCTGAATCCTGGCTTAGGAAAACCACCAAAAACCCTGACATCTCCATCCCTAACTTTAACATTTTACGCCAAGATAGAACTGCCAAAGGGGGCGGTGTTGCAATCTACTGCAAAGATAGCCTGCAGAGTTCTGTATTACTATCCAAGTCTGTACCCAAACAATTCGAGCTTCTACTTCTAAAAATGCACCTTTCCAGAAACAAGTCTCTCACTGATGCCGCTTGCTATAGGCCACCCTCTGCCCCCAGCTGTGCCATATGTGAATTGATTGCCCCCCATCTATCTTCTGAGCTTGTGCTGCTAGGTGACCTAAACTGGGACATGCTTAACACCCCGGCCATCCTACAATCTAAGCTTGATGCCATCAATCTCACACAAATTATCAATGAACCTACCAGGTACAACCCCAAATCCGTAAACACGGGCACACTCATAGATATCATCCTAACTAACTCGCCCTCCAAATACACCTCTGCTGTTTTCAATCAAGATCTCAGCGATCACTGCCTCATTGCCTGCATCCGTAATGGGTCTGCGACCAAACGACCACCCCTCATCACTGTCAAACACTCCCTAAAACATTTCTGCGAGCAGGCCTTTCTAATCGACCTGGCCGGGGTATCCTGGAATGACATTGACCTCATCCCGTCAGTAGAGGATGCCTGGTTATTCTTTAAAAGTGCCTTCCTCACCATCTTAAATAAGCATGCTCCATTCAAAAAATGTAGAACTAGGAATAGATATAGTCCTTGGTTCACTCCAGACCTGTCTGCCCTTGACCAGCACAAAAACATCCTGTGGCATTCTGCATTAGCATCGAATAGCCCCCGTGATATGCAACTTTTCAGGGAAGTTAGGAACAAATATACACAGGCAGTTAGGAAAGCTAAGGCTAGCTTTTTCAAAAAGAAATTTGCATCCTGTAGTACAAACTCAAAAAAGTTCTGGGACACGGAGAATAAGAGCACCTCCTCCCAGCTGCCCACTGCTCTGAGGCTAGGAAACACTGTTACCACCAATAAATCCACTATAATTGAGAATTTCAACAAGCATTTCTCTACGGCTGGCCATGTTTTCCACCTGGCTACCCCTACCCCGGTCAACTGCTTGGCACCCTCCACAGCAACCCACCAAAGCCCCCACCATTTCTCCTTCACCCAAATCCAGATAGCTGATGTTCTGAAAGAGCTGCAAAATCTGGACCCCTACAAATCAGCCGGGCTAGACAATCTGGACCCTCTCTTTCTAAAATTATCTGCCGAAATTGTTGCAACTCCTATTACTAGCCTGTTCAACCTCTCTTTCGTATCGTCTGAGATTCCCAAAGATTGGAAAGCTGCCGCAGTCATCCCCCTCTTCAAAGGGGTTGACACTCTAGACCCAAACTGCTACAGACCTATATCTATCCTACCCTGTCTTTCTAAGGTCTTCGAAAGCCAAGTTAACAAACAGATTACCATCCATTTCGAATCCCACCGTACCTTCTCCGCTATGCAATCTGGTTTCAGAGCTGGTCATGGGTGCACCTCAGCCACGCTCAAGGTCCTAAACGACATCATAACCGCCATCGATAAGAGACATTACTGTGCAGCCGTATTCATCGACCTGGCCAAGGCTTTCGACTCTGTCAATCACCACATTCTTATTGGCAGACTCGACAGCCTTGGTTTCTCAAATGATTGCCTCGCCTGGTTTACCAACTACTTCTCTGATAGAGTTCAGTGTGTCAAATCGGAGGGCCTGTTGTCCGGACCTCTGGGAGTCTCTATGGGGGTGCCACAGGGTTCAATTCTCGGGCCGACTCTCTTCTCTATATTCATCAATGATGTCGCTCTTGCTGCTGGTGATTCTCTGATCCACCTCTATGCAGATGACACCATTCTGTATACTTCTGGCCCCTCTTTGGACACTGTGTTAACTAACCTCCAGACGAGCTTCAATGCTGTACAACTCTCCTTCCGTGGCCTCCAACTGCTCTTAAATGCAAGTAAAACTAAATGCGTGCTATTCAATCGATCACTGCCCGCACCTGCTCGCCCGTCCAGCATCACTACTCTGGACGGCTCTGACTTAGAATAAGTGGACAACTACAAATACCTAGGTGTCTGGTTAGACTGTAAACTCTCCTTCCAGACTCACATTAAGCATCTCCAATCCAAAATTAAATCTAGAATCGGTTTCCTATATCGCAACAAAGCATCTTTCACTCATGCTGCCAAACATACACTCGTAAAACTGGCCATCCTACTGATCCTCGACTTCGGCAATGTAATCTATAAAATAGCCTCCAACACTCTACCCAACAAATTGGATGCAGTCTATCACAGTGCCATCCGTTTTGTCACCAAAGCCCCATACACTACCCAACACTGCGACCTGTATGCTCTCGTTGGTTGGCCCTCGCTTCATACTCGTCGCCAAACCCACTGGCTACAGGTTATCTACAAGTCTCTGCTAGGTAAAGCCCCGCCTTATCTTAGCTCACTGGTCACCATAGCAGCACCCACTCATAGCACGCGCTCCAGCAGGTATATCTCACTGGTCACCCCCAAAGCCAATTCCTCCTTTGGTTGCCTTTCCTTCCAGTTCTCTGCTGCCAATGACTGGAACGAACTGCAAAAATCACTGAAGCTTGAGACTCATATCTCCCTCACTAGCTTTAAGCACAGAGCAGCTCACAGATCACTGCGCCTGTACATAGCCCATCTGTAAACAGCCCATCTATCTACCTCATTCCCATACTGTATTTATTTATTTATTTTGCTTCTTTGCACCCCAGTATCTATACTTGCACATTCATCTTCTGCACATCTATCATTCCAGTGTTTAATTGCTATATTGTAATTACTTCACCACCATGGCTTATTTATTACCTTAACTCCCTTATCTTACCTCATTTGCACTCACTGTATATAGACTTTTTTTTCTTGTTTTCTACTGTATTATTGACTCTATGTTTTGTTTATTCCATGTGTAACTCTGTGTTGTTGTATGTGTCAAATTGCTATGCTTTATCTTGCCCAGGTCGCAGTTGCAAATGAGAACTTGTTCTCAACTAGCCTACCTGGTTAAATAAAGGTGAAATAAAATAAATAAATAAATAAAAAAGGGTCTGGGTTTGAACCTCTTTTTAAGGACGTATTGCGAGAAAAGATTGTAAACACATACATGCTTCTTATAACAAGTCTTACAATGTATTATACTGTAAGTACATCATAATGCATTACACCTGCAGGCTTTCAATAAAGTGATACCAAATTATTCAGGGCCCAATGTGACCTGGCGTTGGTTGAGGTGATGGATGAGGTGTGTAGTCACCACCTGTCCCTTGTTACTGTTTGACAGGAGGACATTACCCCTCTCCTTAGTTCACCCTCAGACAGAGTCACAGGTCGAGACTAGCTGTCATGATTGATTAGGAATGCTCTAGACCAGGGTTGTCCAACCCTCCTCCAGGAGAGCTACCTCTCTTGCAGGCTTTTGCTCCAACCCAATCTAATCACATCTGATTCTACTAATTAGCTGCTCACCAGGACCTTGATGAGCTGAATCAGATGTGTTGCAGTACAGTGGGGTTGGATATAAAGCCGACGTACCCAGTAGCTCTCCAGGAGAAGTGTTGGCCTCATCTGATCTAGCGGACTACAACACTGCCCTCTAGAACCCTGTTAACATAGCAATGATTCAGAGGAGGAACTGAGTCATCTTATTGGATGTTCTCTTAACATCTCAGGTTGTATTCTAATGTCTGAAGCTGTATTTGAACGTCTGAAGCTGTATTTGAACGTCTGAAGCTGTATTTGAACGTCTGAAGTTGTATTCTGAGGTCTGAAGTTGTATTCCGAGGTCTGAAGTTGTTTTCTGAGGTCTGAAGTTGTATTCCGAGGTCTGAAGTTGTATTCTACTGTCTGAAGCTGTATTCTAACATTTGAAGTGGCATGATGCCCTGAGGGTGGTTGAGAAAATAGACTGGCAGACAGAGGGATGGGGTTGTTGGTAAATATTTCAGAGTAACTCTGAAGTATGCCAAGACGTATCAGAACTATTACGGAAATAGCTAATTATTGTTTACGAAACTATTGTTTAGCTATTTGCTGAAGGTTGTTTTTTCCACTTAGAGAAGTTATCTATTAGAGACTTAAAGTTATTTACAGATGTTTGTCTTGTTCTGGTCCAATGGTTTCTCTTCATACATTCACCAGATCCATTTCAAACAGGCTGTGTGTGTCCCAAATGGCACCCTATTTCCTACATAGTGAACAAATTTTGACCAGAGCTCTGTGGGCCCTGGTCAAAAGTAGTGCACTATATATGGCATGGGGTGCCATTTGGGACGTAGGCAGTATTCCCTGAAGGGAAAATCCAATTATCTGCTTACTGGTTTCCCTAAAATCCAACTCCCTGGGTGATCCAGGGTGGGAAAGCTCTAATTGATGCCCATTTCGGAGCCTGTAGTTGGGCTTACAGCTGGGGCACAGGCCCTTAGGGTGGGGTTTCCTGGGTGTGCCATTCTGAGGGGTTTTCGGGGATGCTGTGTCTATATTATCCAAAATGGTTTCCACCCAATTTAAACTAACATTCCCTCTTCCAACTCAATTCAAAATGACTTGATTAGAATTGTATTAAGAATGCCATTTATTCTTCATAGATGCTACTTCTGTGTGTAATTTACCTTGTTCCTCTCTGCTTTGATGGCAGCTACACAGTCATGTGATGACAGTGGAGTTATTTCTGAGCTGTTCTTTTCGTGGAATCCTCCAAATGAATAAATAAATCATGACAAGCCCGTACAACACCACCGACTGTAGTTTGAAAATGTCAGATGCTTAAAGGCTCAATTCATGTCCGTCAAGGCTAAACATGTTCGGTTGGAACAATTAACTGACTGATTGGTTAATAGATAATGCTGTAGGCCTAACGATTTTATCTGCGAAATGTGATTTCCAGGCTAAGTTCTTCTCTAAAGCCGCTCTTTCATTTCAGAAGATGTTGACTTGAGGCATTATTACTTTGCTGCAGATTGTCGAATTGGGTCATTCTGTTACGAAGATGAGATGTTCCATCAACAAATATGATGGATAGAGACTGAATACCGAATGCTGCTGATCTAAAATCAAGCCAGCTGTGTTTTTTGAGGGGCGATGCAGATTTGAAGCAGCATTTTCAGTGCTCTCAGGCATTACAGAGCTCTAATCACAGGGTTTGAGAAGATGTCTCGTCTGTGGCTCTTAGCCTACGTATGGGAAGCATCAACCGAGCCTCTCCAGGGAGAAGTGTAATTTTGACAAGAATCATGTGTTATTAATGAACAGTAACTCTCTCCCTGCCGATGAATACAGTGGTTTCACATAGTATTTAGACCAACGTGTCTCTTAACCCTCTATCATAGCTCTTCAGTAGGTGCAACGTGAAGGTAGCAAGCTGACCCCTATGGCACAAGAGGACCAAACTCTAGACTCAATTAACTAGGTCAGACAAACCATATCCAGGTCCTGTGTGTCCCCTTTGTCCTCCCAGAATGCTTTGTGCTAGTCCAGACCTGCCACACTGCCCACCAGTCTCACTAACGATGACAGATCCTTTTTCCACACACCCAAACTAGTCTTCCCACTGTCACTTCACACAAACTGGTTCTTCAATGTCTTGAGGTGTCTCAGGTTCTATATATGACCATGTGACCAAAGTTATACCCGACTACTGTCTGGATCATTCATAGCAATACTGTATTTTGCCATTATGTCCTTTATAGATAGAAACATGCAGTCCAATATAAACTATAGTAGTAGCTATACTATACACTTTGTCTCTCCTCTTGGTGATACATTGCTGAGCAAAGTTCACAACAGCCACAGCTCCAACAAATAGTTAACATGCATTTATCTCTCACTATTTCAGTTCACACTGTTATTTCCCAGTAGTGTGGAAGGAGAGGCCTTGAGTGGCTCCAGACTCCTGATGTTATGTTTTGCAGTTTTGCGGTCTGATACAAATGACATAACCTTTTAAGCAACTCCCAGTAATGTACATGTTAAGCAGTTTGTACTTTGTAGTTTGTGTACTTTAAACAGTAGTTTAAATGTCTATTTGAATGGTCCTTTAACAAGGTTATCTCTGTAGGAAACCTTCCCTGGGGATTGGTATCTCTTCATAGAACCCAGGGAATCCACTGCAAGGGAATTCAGTGTGTTTTGCTTAGGCAGCGTGACACTAGACTGTCAGCAGGTGTTAGGTGTCTCCTCTTTTCTGGTCAGCTCACATTTTCAACACAGTCCCGTGAAAGATGGACCACTGACAGACCTCGAAGGGACTTCCTCCTGTGTGTGCGTGTGTATGTGTGTATTCGTGTGTGTGTGTGTCCACACATGACTTGTGTTGAACTTCAGTGATGGGAGACAAAAATCAATACAGTTACATATGGGGATATTCTTTTTGATGATATATCGTATCGTTTTGTCAATATCACAATATTATTTTTGTGCTAGTTGGCTGTACCTGCACCAAAACTCCAGTATTTTTCTTTCATAACTTGTTCTCCATCTTCTTAAATAGGGAGCCAATTTGTTTTCAGCTCGTTTACTTACTTGACTGATCCAAACTCGTTTTCTCATGGCTCTTTCTTGTCCTTCTGCAGCAGACATATGGTGAGCAATATCTTTGGAGATCAAATCACAATAAATTCACAGTATCGAATCACGATACGTATAGAATTGTGAGAATCGTCAGAATCGCAATACATATCGCATCGGCACCTAAGTTTTGTGATAATATCGTATCACGAGGTCCCTGGCAATTCCCAGCCCTTGTGCTAGAAGTCCATGTAAACATCCCTCAACCCCCAAGATATTATTCTCTTGCAAGGAGCTGAGACAAGATATGGAGTGTTTTATAATGGTTACACATTTTGTTATTCTACAATAATTGGACTACTCAGTCTAAACCAGGGAGAACAACTGGCGGCCATGCGGTCCCCCTTTTGAAGGCCCTTGGATCAATTCCCCCTGTTGCGAGTTAGAATAGTTGACTACACAAGGTGCAATTTTGAGATTTTTTTTCTGTTATGTCAGTCACTGATAGTCAGTCAATTTGCTCATGTCAGCTAAAAGCTTTTAGATTGCTAAATTAGTTTAGCGGCCAGCTATCTAAACTACCATGGTTGAATTACCGGCCAAATCAAATCAAATGAAAGTTTATTTGTCACGTGCGCCGAATACAACAGGTGTAGACCTTACAGTGAAATGCTTACTTACAGGCTCTAACCAATAGTGTGAAAAAAAGGGTGTGTGTGTGTGTGTGTGTAGGTAAGTAAAGAAATAAAACAACAGTAAAAAGACATTTGAAAATAAGAGTAGCAAGGCTATATACTGACACAGATTAGTCAGGCTTATTGAGGTAGTATGTACATGTAGGTATGGTTAAAGTGACTATGTATATATGATGAACAGAGAGTTGCAGTAAAAAGAGGGGTTGGTGGGTGGTGGGACAGAATGCAGATAGCCTGGTTAGCCAATGTGCGGGAGCACTGGTTGGTCGGGACAATTGAGGTAGTATGTACATGAACGTATAGTTAAAGTGACTATGCATATAAGATAAACAGAGAGTAGCAGGGGGAGGGCACACAATGCAAATAGTCCGGGTAACCATTTGGTTACCTGTTCAGGAGTCTTATGGCTTGGAGGTAAAAACTGTTGAGAAGCCTTTTTGTCCTAGACTTGGCACTCCGGTACCGCTTGCCATGCGGTAGTAGAGAGAACAGTCTATGACTGGCGTGGCTGGGGTCTTTGACAATTTTCAGGGCCTTCCTCTGACACCGCCTGGTGTAGAGGTCCTGGATGGCAGGCAGCTTTGCCCCAGTGATGTACTGGGCCGTACGCACTACCCTCTGAAGTGCCTTGCGGTCGGAGGCCGAGCAGTTGCCGTACCAGGCAGTGATGCAACCAGTCAGGGGGACCATATTAGTTTGTTAGTTAGTCTCACACAAATATCATATTAAAAACTGAAAACATTTCTCTACACCCTATGGCAAAATGTGTAGAATTGCATGAAATTAGTAATACAATTGCGAAATCTTCTCTCCACCCATGGCAAAATCTGTAGAATTGCAGCCACCCTGCTTTAAATCGCAACATATTCTTTATACCCCATGGCAAAAAGTGTAGAATTGCAGCAAACTCGCTTTAAAACCGCAACATATTCTTTATACCCCATGGCAAAATCTGTAGAATTGCAGCAAACCTGCTTTAAAACCGCAACATATTCTTTATACCCCATGGCAAAATGTGTAGAATTGCAGCAAACTCACTTTAAAACCGCAACATATTCTCTATACCCCATGGCAAAATGTGTAGAATTGGATGAAATTAGATGGATGTGGCTACACAGACCTGCGAGCAACTGCGGCCCCTCATGATGAGTTCAGTTTTTTTGTGTCCCCACCCCCATCAAGGTTACCCATCCCTGATCTAAACCTTCGAAACACTGGTTCAGCCAGTTTCATGTTGTAACCTTCTAATCCAAAATCTGTCAATCCCAGATGTTACTCAACTCACCCTCCTCTTTAGAAGGAATGTCTCAGCCACCCTCAGATGTTAAAGGGTTTCAGGAACCAGTTATAAGCAGTTCAAAAACTGCAGCTGTCCGTAGAGCAGCAGCGCCAAACCTGAATACCTCTATTGAAGAAAGTCTGGATGTCTAAGTCGATGAAATTCTCTGCCTTTTACAGCAAGCACTGCTGAAACATAGTCTAGGCTACATCATGCCAAAGAAAACGTTATATATTTGTGTAAATTCAGGTCTCGTAATTGATAGATAAGTCAGCTTTCAGCACACAGGGTTTTACATGGTGGTGAAGTGAACTATACAATCTCCATGGGTGGTTTGCTTTCACTGCCACCTAGCCAGCCTCCCCTTCTCTCAACAACCCGGTCTTAACTCCCTATCTCACCCAACACCACCAACACATTCACACAACCCGGCTGGCCACTGCCAGGCTGGATCAATTGTACTAGAGCCAACCCCAGGAGAGGCCCTGTACTGGGCCCAGGGGCAGGGGCTGTTGTCTGTAGCCTGTGTGGTCACTGGGCACCTCTTTATCTAGCCATATTGAGAGGATGGCTCGGTGCCCAGGCCCCGGCCCCAGTGTAGTGGTGCTAAATGGAGACTAGTGTTGTGGTGATGGGTAGCCCAGGGCTGCTGAGCTGCTGGGGGCTTGAAGCAATGTGGCTCTCCCTCTCCTTCTCTCCCTCTCCCACTCCCTCTCTTCCTCTCCTTCTCATACTCCTTCATTCTCTCCCTTCCCCTCTCCTCCTCCCTGGTCCCTGCCTTTAGGGGAGTGCATCAATGGCGCTTCACCCAACATGAGTCGACTTTAGGTGCAGCCAAAAATCACAACAATGATTCTCAAGAAGATGACTCTCACCCCTAGCTGTCTTTTCTCCCTCACATCCATTACACACTGGTGGTCCTAAAGGGAGATTGATGGTGGCTGTCTTCCATCATCCTCTGACTTTAATGGGGGTAGCAGCCACAGTTAAGGGAGCAGTGGCTAGACAGCGACAAGACAGATACTAGCAGCTCTTTTTGTCTGGGCCTGGCTGGCATTGCCTGGGCTGGCTGTGGATTTCTCCTGAGGGAGAAGGGTTTTGTGAGAAAATGTGACAGTTTACGTCCCAAATGGCACCCTATTCCCTATTTAGTGCATTACTTTGGACTAGAGCCCTATGTGCCCTAGTCAAAATGAGTGCACTTTGTAGGGCAAAGGGTGCCATTTGGAAGGCAGACTTTGTGATTTTGGGATTGTCATGTTTCCCAGGGGGGAAGGATGGAGCAGGTTAGCGTTTTTCATCATGAATCTTGTTCTGGAGGCAGCTCTGCAGAGTGGCCACTAGCCAACCCGAACCTTAAGCACACTGCAAGGAAGGAGGGATGTACTAATTGGAGAAAGAATTGGTGAGAGACAAAAACAGAATGAATGGAATTGAATAGGCAGTAGTGTGAAGGCTGGTACCATGGTCAAAGAGAGGCGTGTGTTGAGAGAGGCATGTGCGTTTTATCATTCAACCTTGTGTCAAGGATCAACAGCTTTACAAATTACTTATAGGTGGGTGTGTGTGTGTGTGTGTGTGTGTGTGTGTGTGTGTGTGTGTGTGTGTGTGTGTGTGTGTGTGTGTGTGTGTGTGTGTGTGTGTGTGTGTGTGTGTGTGTGTGTGTGTGTGTGTGTGTGTGTGTGTGTGTGTGTGTGTGTTTCTTAAGTGACATAATTTTCTCCTGTCACAGCTGTAATTGGGTCCCTAACTCAACACAGAGCTCATCAGATTGAACCTTGTACAGCCCCTGCCTCGTTCTTTCTCTTTTTCACTCATTTTTTTGTTGTTCTCTCTCTCCATATCTCATCTGGCCTTTCACACAACTACACACTTGAAAACATTCTTTGTGTCTTTGCATAAACAGTCAAGAGGAACAGCTGTTGTAACAGTGACTACCCACTGGGCACAGACATCAATTCAATGTCTGTTCCACGTTGGTTCAACTTCATTTCACTGAAATTACTTGGAAACAACATTGATTCAACCAGTGTTTGCCCAGTGGGTATTGTTGTTTTCTTTTTTGGCGTCTGTCCAAAGTCATTTTTTGTTTGCATGGAAATCTTTGGTTTGAATGAATGTATTTATGATAATTAAATAGGCATTGAATGTATCTCCCAGTAGCATTCATAGCTAAGTGATCTCTTAAGCTGTCTATTCTCTCGTCTCTGCCTTTGGCTCTCTTGTGTATCTTTGACTTTCTCCTTATTAAGTTTAAGGAGTATATTTTCCTAAAATTATCCCTGTAATCTCCGTTTGTGTTTTTCACTAGCGCCGACTGTCATCTATACAGCCGATTTCACACTAATTTTCAGAAGGGGACTTTTTCCAATTCATTTGACTAGGCTACTTTTTTACAATTTGCGAGTGACTAAAAAAGTCAACTGAGCCCTCTCCCGTTAGAATGAACGATATGCATCTTCTAGCGATCTATTGACAGGACAGGCGCTTGTTAGTCACAAAGTGAGCGATGACAGGGAAAGTGCTGGTTTGACAATCTACTGTCTGTCCTGACTCCTGGTACCTGAGTGTGTGTGTTTTGTACGCTGTGGTTGCAGTGGAATTTCTTTACACGGAGGGAGAGAGCATGGCCCTTCATCGTCTATGAGTCAATTTGCACGGCCCATATAATGTGGTAACGATGAGTCGATATCCACTTAGCCTATTGTTTTCCGGCACATGCATGTATTATCTTCAGAAGTTTCATATGCAGCCACGAAGTTCTGGCGCATAGGCTTACTGTGCTTTGATTGGCGAACAGCAAGCTGGACTAGTTTATAAAAGGTGTTTAGCTATAAAACCAAGGTAAAGTTGGTTTTATATTCACACATTCGGACATTCAATAGACATTCAATAGACATTCAATAGACATTCAATAGACATTCAACAGACATTCAACAGACATTCAACAGACAATCATCAGACAATCAACAGACATTCGCCAAAAGCCATTTAAAATGGTAAAAATCAATAACTAATTAATTGATTGTCACAGAAACATAAAAATAGATATGGTTTATTCTGTAAATGTCTAGCATACTTTTTCAACCTTTGTTTTGAATGAAAAATCCAGTTTTGATGGAAATACATAAACTCTTTAAAATGCAATTTAAAGCTGTATAAATCAATAACTAATTCACCGTTTGTCACAGAATCAAACTAGATATTATTTATTCTATACATGTCTAGCATACTTTTACAACCTTTGTTTTGAATACAATCTCCAGTTTTGATTTGATAGAAATACATAAAATCTATAAGATGCCATTAAAAGCGGTATAAATCAATAACTAATTCACCGTTTGTCACAGAAACATCAAACTATGTATGATGATTTATTCTAGCATACTTCACAACCTTTGTTTTGAGGAGAAATTCCAGTTTTGACTTGATAGAAATACATAAAATCTTTAAAATGCAATTTAAAGCCGTAAAAATCAATAAATAATAGAGAGCATGTAGTCTATCAAATCTTTATTTCTATCAAATCAAAACTGGAATTTTTCCTCAAAACAAAGGTTATAAAAGTATGGTTTTTGCGACTGCACTTGAAGAAACTTTCAAAGTTCTTGAAATTGTCCGGATTGACTGACCTTCATGTCTTTAAGTAATGATGGACTGTCGTTTCTCTTTGCTTATTTGAGCTGTTCTTGACATAATATGGACTTGGTATTTTACCAAATAGGGCTATCTTCTGTATTCAACCCCTACGTGGTCACAACACAACTGATTCATATTCAATTCATATCTTGCAGTAAAATACTTTAATCTCTAGAGAAGACAGGTTAAATGTTAAAAACCGTTTAATGTTCTCTGACTTAAAAAAATTGTCATAAGCCTAGACCTAGACCATATCACAAAAAACTGATGATACTCTGAATTCACACATTTTGTCATTTAAATTGTGAACACAATACCACAACACATTTGCCCAATCAATTTCAGATGTGTATTTCACATGGAATTAAGGCATTAAAATGTACCAGAAGCCACCAAACTAGTGCTTGTTTGGCAAAAAAAATCTTAACTACAGAAAGATAGATGGACAGGCAGACAGTCAAACAGACAGAAAAGGCAGGTTTTTCTGTGGGCATAATAAGCAGGTTTCGAATGAAATGGTGCAGACAGTTGAACTCTGCTTGGGAACATGTTCCAGTCACATCTCCTTGACTGTCTCTTCTGAGCTCTGAGACTCAAGCTTTCTCTAACCCTGTATGGCATGTTCAATGTGATTCAGTCTTCCCTCACTCTGTTAGCCATGATGACAGGTCGTGTTGCCAAGCATCTGTCACCAACCTTATCGAACTCCAGCAAAGCCCCGTGGCAGTTCCAAGTTTGCTCTTAACAGAGAGCTCACAAATAGAGGTTGGAAACCCAGAGAAGTATTGAAGAAACAATACTCACATACTCCATAGGATTAAAGATAGCTCAGTAAATGTCTCCTTCTCTCTCTCCCCTTACAAAAATGTGTAGTTTCACATGAACTTAAATTTCACGTGACACCATATTGTCACATGTATTAAATGTAGAATTCACATGTTAACACCACTTTTTCACATGTGAGAAGACATGTTTTCACCTCATGTGAATTGCAATGCACATGTGAAATTTGAGGTTTCACGTGTGAAAAACGTTATCATTTGAAAATCTCATGTTCATATGTGGAATTGCAAGCTAACATGTAAAAAACAGTCACGAAAATCAAACTGCATTTTGACATGTAAAAACGCAACGTGAAAATATAATTAGCAGTTTTACATGTAAGAAATATTCACAGGTGAAAATCTAACTTTCACATGTGTAATTCCAATTTCACATGTGGTGGTGAATAAGTGTTATTCTCCTCACATGTGAAAAGGTAGTGTTAACATATTGAGGCTCCTGAGTGAAGCAGCGGTCTAAGGCACTGCATCTCAGTTCTAGAGGCGTCACTGCAGATGTCAATATCGGGTGTATGAGAGGCGAAGTCAGGTGCAGGAGAGAGGCGAAATGTAACCAAGCGCACTTTATTATAGTTCCAAAACACGAGAGCACTACATAAATCAAAATGCGCTCAAAACCACGGAACAAAAGTAAAGCGCATAAATCAAATACCACGAAAAACATGAAACAATTACACACAAAACATGATGGGAAACAGAGGGTTAAATACAAGTTGATTGATTGGGGAACTGAAAACCAGGTGTGTATGGATACAAGACAAGACAAATGGATATATGAAAAATGGAGCGGCGATGGCTAGAAAGCCGGTGACGTCGATCGCCGAACGCCGCCCGAACAAGGAGAGGAGCCGACTTCGGCGGAAGTCGTGACAGCAGACCCTGGTTCGTTCGCGGGCTGTATCACAACCGGCCGTGGGCGGCGCACAATTGGCCCAGCGTCGTCCGGGTTAGGGGAGGCCGGGGTAGGCCTCCTCACCTGTTCTTAATTGACTTACCTAGTTAAATGTTTTATATATATATTATTTTAATTTCTGTCTCTTTATTTATCTTGTTTAACATTTTTATCTTGTTTAACATTTTAAAACATTTTATGTAACATTTTTCAAGTGATTTGTTCAAAACCACATGTTTTTCACATGTTCTTTGCACATGTTATTTTCTTTGTTTTTTGTAACGGTCTCTTTCTCTCTCTCTCTCTCACTTCACTGACCCCTCTTTTCGACTCTTCACTCACTCTTCTGCTTGGTTCCCCTTTTGAAGTGTATTTCCTGTATGAGACGTGTGCTTCCTGTCCAGGGGTCATTGAGCACTTCCTGAAGTATGACACAGTCTGCTTTATGAGTCCGTAGGGAGATAAAGCACAGGGCTAATATTACACCAAACACATGCCAACAATCTCTGTTATTGAGCTTTTCTCATCAAAAACTCAAAGCACTCATTTTAAAAGCCATTCATGCATTCCAGCTGTATATTATGTGCGTGTCCCATGTGGCACCCTATTCCTTATGTAGTGCACTACTTTTGACCGGAGCCCTATGGGTCCAGGTCAGAATTAGTGAACTAAGTAAGGAATAAGGTGTCAGTTGAGACGTTGGCTTTGTGTTTTGTGTACCAGTATCTATTATCTTGTAGTAGATATCGCTATTCACTATAAGTTTGTACTGCATCATGCAGTGACTAGGCTTAAGTTGACAGCATGCACTTCTTTCTAAGCTTTTAGTTGTGGGCGACCTGAGTTAGACAAGCGTGATGTAGGTGAGTTCTCATGTTACAAGGAGCTTGGTCTGGCTTGCTTTGGTTATAAAAGCAACGGGATCGGCAGGATTAAAGTGGGTCCTGTATCTGGGTGAATTCACATGAAACACCAACACACCCACACTGAAGGCTCAGCACGGTTTTTACCCATGAAGGTATATTTTTTGTTGGTATGATGTCATAGCCTGCCTGTCCTTCTGCTAGTTCCATATTTTGCAGATGGGTCTTGTCTTAACAGAGAGCCATTATTTCATGCAAAACAATAATGAGAAAGATGATGGGCTTAACATGAGATACTCAGTACATTGTGTTTTTCTTTCCCATTCTACCATGCCACTGCTTGTCTAAGCATTCGGTTATTATGAACAGGTAAAGCATATTATAACAGCGGAGAGCTTGTTCTGAAGCTGCCGAGGCATAAACACACCTCACAAAAGACTGGGCTTCCGTCCCACTCAGGGAACAGAAACAAACGCTCCAAGCATTAGAGCTTTTTCTTTTTCACATTCATCCTCCTCTTTTCAGACTGACTTCTATTCTCCTTTGTGTACATAAATATCTTGTGTTATGATTCTACTGCTTTACTGTTACTTTGACTTTTCTCTCTCTTAGGCCTCTCTGTCTTCATTTTCTCTCTCTCTCTCTCTCTCTCTCTCTCTCTCTCTCTCTCTCTCGCTCTCTGTCTCTCTTTGTCAGTCGGTCAGACGTTGGTGCTTGTGATATCTGGCCGTGTGCCCGGTGCTCTCTTGGCAGCCACCTTAGCAACAGGCCTCTTTCTCCCGGTCTCTCTATCTGTGTGTGTCTGTTGGAATGGCTTTATTTATTCTAACACAGATTATGTGGATTCAGGGTATTCGGAGGACACGATGGTCTGCAGATGATGTGGTAAACATGTAGCTACAGTGTCTCAGCTTAGACATGTTTTATATTCCAAGCAATGCTACTTTGAAATTCAAAATACCACTTTGGATTTGATGCCTCCACAGCTACGGTGTGCAATTTGTACCGTAACAAAGATACATCCAAGCTCTTAGTGAACTGACATTCTCTCTACATGTCAAATTGGAGGCAAATAACATTAGGAGAACAAAGCTTTTATGCCTGATGTGACAGTCTACAAATAGACTCTCTTCTTGAGCTAGTCTGTGCATGTGATGTGGTTGGTTTGTTATAGGACAGGCGAAGGACAGCGGTCTATACTCGTGTGATAGCATCAATACCTGGTAGACTGATACTGTAACTGTATGTTGTCTCCAGCATCTTCAGTGGGACCTAAGGGATTTAAAGGTCATTAATATGTATGACCACATGCATGGTTTATTTGATAAACAATACTGTAATTGATTTCACTCTCCTTCCTGGTTGAAACGTTTCATATTTTATGTCCTGGGTAAGATATGCTGCTAAAAACAAAGGTGTTTTGTGGTTCTATATTTACTGTTTTTAACGTCCTCATGTGAACCCTTTTTTGTTCTATTTGGCACCATTTCTTTTTTTTCTCTCCTCAATTTCGATCTTGTCTCATCGCTACAACTCCCCAACGGGCTCGGGAGGCGAAGGTCAAGTCATGCGTCCTCCTAAGTGTGACCCGCCAAACCGCGCTTCTTAACACCTGCCCAGTTAACCCAGAAGCACCAATGTGTCGGAGGAAACACTGTCACGCGAGGAGCCAAGTAAAGCACACCCGGCCAAACCCTCCCCTAACCCGGACGACGCTGGGGCAATTGTGCCCAGAGTCGCCCAGTTAGACCCGAGATCGCACCCGGGTCTGTAGTGACGCCTCTAGCACAGCGATGCAGTGCCTTAGACCGCTGCGCCACTTGGGAGGCCCCAGCACCATTTCTTCTAACAGTATGAAACATATCGCGTATGCCTGTGAGTTGAAGTGAGTCATTTGTTTTATTCGTATGTCTGTAGCTGTAGTGGTTTCATTGGACTTACTTGGTAAACCTGTCAAGAAAAATCCTGCAGTTTTAGAAGAATTATAAGCTGCAACTCGCGTAAACTCCTTTTCTCAGAGTACTTCTAACCGTGGCTACATGACTTGTTGCTCCTGGACTTATAAAGATTCAGCCTATGTGAAAATGAGCTAAGTTTACTGTGTCAACAAATGATGTCATGAGAACAGTGAAGGTTGGAGGGAGGAAAGAACTGTGTTTGTGTCTGTCTTTTTGTGAGCTTGCGGTTCAAATGAAGCACTCTGAATATGTGAGGAAACAAGGATGCCACACCCCTGCCTCACACGGTTATACTCCTGAGACTCTGGAGGGATAGTGTCTCTTTCTCTCTCCTATTTCCCACACACACACACACACACACTTTTGGTTATTTTTTGTTTTTTAAGAAACTAATTGACCCAACGTTGGTTCAGATATTTGAATTCCATTTAGTTCGTTTTTTTTCTGAGCTCAATGCACAGTTTCTATATAGATAAATCAGATCACTGTGCAATGTAGTAAGGAGTTGTAGTTTTGAACAGGCCAATATTCTACATAGTACAGCACAGAAAACGTGGTAATTAAACACAATGACCATAATCCATTGCACGCCTACCTGTCCGGTTAATGTGGTGTGTGCAGACACAGAGAGGGATAGAGTGCAGTTGCTTTGAGGTATTTCTATCTGAAAATACATTATCTGAGTGATTGCTAGTTGGTATTCAGCAGCCATAAAAGTATGCCTTATTTACTTTGAAGAACTACTCAAATAGTGATTTTATCAAACAGCATAGGTAGCAACTCTATAGAGATGAGATGATGACTTGAAATGAAATAATAAAGTCATCAAATTAAACAAATGTAATATACACAACAACTACCTTATTTTTAATCACATATTTCAATGTGAATAAATGATGGTTAGTAAGTGATTAGCAGTAATGGGCAGTCACAACCAGCATGAGACTTTTATTCATTGTTTTATTATGTGTTCTTACAGCATTCAACCCACATAATGCATAGTATATTTAATGTTAATACATTTTTTTTTTTTTTAACGAAATTGAAGACCTTGATTATTTTATGATAATTGAACTGAAACCAAACTGACCTCAAAAAGCACTAATCGCTGAGCAGCGTTAACACATATACACACACTCACACAGCCCTCTCATGGGACCACTTAAGCTCCATCCTCTGTGACTCACACAGGGCAGTGTCTTCCTCCAGTTAAAGCTTATTTTGACCCAGAATGCTGCTACAGGGTTAAGGTCAACTTCCCCTTTAACCAGACAGTGTTAACGGACCTCACTGGGAGAGTACTCTATGTATACTCTATAAACTAGCACTTAGCCTGGACTCACTGTTTAAGGTCAACATGGCAGGCAGTCTCAGTTGTAGCCTCACTTCTATACAGATTTCAAGAATCAATAGGACAGGCTCATTGTAATCGCTGGAATGGTATAAATGGAACGGTATCAAACACATCAAGTATATGTAAACCACGTGTTTGACGCCGTTCCATTCATTCCATTCCAGCCATTATAATGAGCCCGTCCTCCTATAGCGCCTCCCAACAGCCTCCACTGACGCCTACATTACTGAACATAGACAAATGATGTATGATGAAACTTGTGTAGTTCAGAATTATTGAACAGCTTTATGAGAAATGTTAGCTGTAAGTATATTACTTTGTTTGACTTAGCCTTTAACCTGACCAATTTGGGTGGGTGTTCGTGCACATAAATTCGTAGTCTCTTGAGCTCTATGTGTCATACCCTCCATGTGCATCGTGGGCTGTTCTAAAACATTTTGTGATACACTCTGAACATGATGTTGCTTTTGGCTGATTTAATGCTACCATCTGTCGAGCATAACTTCATATGCTTATGAAATAATAAACAAAAGTGTAAATTGTGCTGACTGTAAGTAGTAGTAGAGCTTTGTTTGATTATGGTGCTCAACCAGTTTTATATCAACGTTTCCGAACTAGCTTGAAGGGCTAGTAGTAACTACCTTTGATATGCAAATAAGCATGCTAGTCAATTAGCCTACTTAGCCTCTTATTTGATATGTTCCATTGTCCTATCATATAGGCTCACATATTCAACTCTTGTGATCACCACATAGTGTGGCTTATGTTCCTATACAGTTTGTTACCTTTTATTCTGTGTATCAACTGTGTTGATTTGAATATGGAAAGAAGCTGGTGACATTAGACGCTGATCTAATAACAATTGGCCTACAGTGATACAATCCAAAACTGTCAAACCTCTACTTCACTGGAATGAGAAATGTTAGTCTCCCAGACATATTCTCCACTGTTTACATCCTGGGTTAGTCTTCATTGTGGACAACAGGGAGACTACTGTTCCATAGCAGCCTGTATCAGTTAAAGCTACTGATGACACGAGACCAACAAACATCTACAGGTTGCGCGTGCAAGTACCATTTGAGATGCAAAAATACCATCTGAGACGCAAGCGCTTCGAGGTTCGCAGACCACGCAGCGTCAGCACGCATAATCTACAGCTGGATACTTCTCATAGTATCCAGGCCTGTCTCTATTACTATTCCAAGGTTGAGGAGAAGACTGGCGCCTCAGTTCAGGGGTTTGGAACAGCTTGGATGTTGAGGCTAAAGTGTTCAGTTTGTAATATGACACCCCAACTCTCCTATAGGCTTACCACTCATTCAAGGCTCTATAGTCTATTGTGTGTATATGCATAGGCTTGTTCAAAAATGAATCTATGATCTTACAGTAAAGAGAAGGTAATGCATTTTGACATGTTATCGTCTCATGGCTAAGTCATGCTATCCTGCCTTCATCATGAGCCCTCTGAGTAGTTTTACATGCTACTCTACACAGGAAGTCTGTGTGAAGTGTGTGTAGAGCTCTACACATAGTCTCAGGATGTTAGCAATGGCTATCTGCTGCTGCCACAGACTGTATGTGAACGCAGCCTCAGGATGCTATCTATGGCTAACTGCTGCTGCCACAGACTGTATGTGAACGCAGCCTCAGGATGCTATCTATGGCTAACTGCTGCTGCCACAGACTGTATGTGAACGCAGCCTCAGGATGCTATCTATGGCTAACTGCTGCTGCCACAGACTGTATGTGAACGCAGCCTCAGGATGCTATCTATGGCTATCTGCTGCTGCCACAGACTGTATGTGAACGCAGCCTCAGGATGCTATCTATGGCTAACTGCTGCCGTCACAGACTGTATGTGAACGCAGCCTCAGGATGCTATCTATGGCTAACTGCTGCTGTCACAGACTGTATGTGAACGCAGCCTCAGGATGCTATCTATGGCTAACTGCTGCTGTCACAGACTGTATGTGAACGCAGCCTCAGGATGCTATCTATGGCTAACTGCTGCTGCCACAGACTGTATGTGAACGCAACCTCAGGATGCTATCTATGGCTAGCTTTTGCCACAGACTGTTTATGACCATTCACTGTGTGAACATAAGTAGCCTCAGGATGCTATCTCAGTATAGTTAGGGAGTATAATGTCTTTTGGTCGCTGAACGAATGAGATAAGGATGGCAGTTTGATGGAGAAATTTATTACATAATCACATCAGGATAAATATGACCACACACACACACACACACACACACACACACACACACACACACACACACACACACACACACACACACACACACACACACACACACGGGTCCCAGGGGAATGTTTAGGGTGCCCGGGCGTGCCTGGCCTGCTGCTAGTTTAGGAAGGTGATTTATGGTCTGTCACAGCTGGACTCTCTTCTCCTCACATTCCTTCACACTGGGTACACGGCTACTTCTTACACTCACACACACACACACAACCTCAAGCTGAGTTCTCTAAGCTCTATTTTGTGAAGTTTTCATGTGTACCGAAGCCCCTACAACCACTGCACTTAAATCACTGGCAAAGCTTTTCTCAACTCAACAGTAATGCTTTAACTGACTTTAATTATGTACCATTATGGATCTGTTCAATGGGATCCTCATGTGATGTTAATGTGCTATTGAGCCTTCCTTCGTCCTAGCATCCTCTTCCCATGCTGGGCCATTATCCTCCCTCCCTGTGTTTCAGCCTGAGACCAGATGCTTATAGCTCTGCATGCAATGAGCTTCTGTGCGTTGTAGGGCCCTTGTAGGGGCTTAAACAGAGTTGTAGTTGTGAAGAAACAGGACTTGATATTACTGTACATAAAAATCCTCTACATACAAAGTGGTGATCCAAACATTAAAAAGAGGCGTGTGTGTTTATATGCATGTGTGCTTGTCTGAGCGCGCGCGTGTGTGTTCAAGCCTGTGTCTGTACGTGTATGTGGAGGATGTTGTCTGTGTCTCTCTCAGAGTACTGATGACTTTAGTAAATCTGCAGTAGTCTCCATCTTGGCACCGTGCTGTTGGCCTTGGGTTTGGAGAGGCTCCATGTAAATTGCCTGTAGGATTTGGAGTGGCACGTCATGTGCTGGGCTCTATTAACACAGAGGTCTTGTCTCAAATGGCACCCTATAGGCCCTGGTAAAAAGTAGTGCACTATAAAGGGAGTAGGGTGCCATTTGGGACTAAAGCAGACTGTGTGATGGTAATCCATACTGATCATCTCAGTCTCAGCTAGAGCCGGGCTGGCACATAAAGCAGGCCTGGGGATATTTAGAGAAAACCTCAGAGTTATGGCTGACCTCACTGACTCCAACTCTAGCCCCCTTTTCCAAATCTCTCTCTCTCTCCCTTTCCAAATCTCTCCCTCTCCCTCTCCCTCTCCCTTTCTCTCAGCTCAACTCTCAGGGGCTCAGTAGTTGATTTAAAGCTAGGCTAATTTCAATTTCCTCTCCCAAATTCTCCTGGATCTCTTCTGCAGTGGACGCAGGGATCTTTTGTGACTGGTCGTAATAGACTGAGACTCAGTGTGTCAAGAGTATGACTGGGTGTATCAGGTCAACCTAACAATCCTCAAAAGCCCTACCACATCCCATGATAATCACATATAAACTCCAGCGCCACCCCTTTCCTGAGGCAAATTATGTTCATTAGGGATTTCCACTGGGTTTCACTGTGGCTCACTTTATTATATGGATTCAATTAGATTTTTTTTAAACAAAAATGTCACACAGATGAAGGGACACCAGAACTTGAGATCTGCCACTTTCCTTCCTGGCCAGATAGAAGGGAGAGAAAGAGAGTGATGAGGTAATTGTGGTGTTTTATAAGTAACAAGGGAGTCATCACAGTGCCACACAGTCACGCCATGACTTTCATACCACCCAAACACACACAGCCACTGTGGAGGCCACAAGCAACCTATAAATGTCACAATATAGAGACAGAATACTGACCCATAGACAAGAGGTGAAAGGTGAACTGATGTGTGTCATGGTTAGTTCACATCCAATGGCTTGCTGTGTTTGTGTGACTCGGAGTGTGATCAACTAGCTCAAACTCTCTCTGCAGAGTTTCGTGAAAATTCAGAACTGAAAGAGACTTGGTCATTTCTTCGAACAATCATCTTTATTTAATAATGGTTAATTATTGCAATAATGAAACTGTCGACCCCACACTCCGAAGTGTGTTGCAGAGTACTTAACTGCTAATGAAAAAACATAAAGGACCTAAAAATGCTTAGTCAGCCTGGTTCCAATCTTCCCATAAGCTACCTTGGTCCATCTCCTGGTTATCTGCACGGGATATTGTTTAACTTCCAACCCGGCTTAGTTTCCCAGATTCCAGGAGATGAGTCATTGAGGCATTGTTCTAAACTCTTCCAGGCAACTCTATCTCAGGTCACACACACACCACATCTTGTCTATGGAATGCCAGCTTTTAGGTTTTATCACCAAGTCATTGTCAGCTCAAGCTATCTCTAGCAGACTAACTGCAGGAAGCTGGAGTGGAAACCATCTCTTTAACAGTTGCCAGCTCAAGCTTCAAAAGACTCCTCTCAGTTAACTCAGAAAGGAAGAGAGAGAGTTCTAAGATCCTTACTCTATTTTATAAATAACTATTTGGTGCATAAACATAACATACTCTTGTAATTATGCTACCACAAGGGTCTAAGACAGTGAACATAGTGAAGGTCTTGACGCTAACACCTTTTCAATAAACAGTGGACACATTTGTTTGTTCTGCCTGGCCTGCAGTGTCTTGGTATTGCCACACTGTAAAAATAGAAAGACTCAAACCATGATGAAGCCATGAAAAGTAATGCATCTAAACAGAGAGCTGTTGTTTGGAGGGTGTTTGAATGTAAACCCAATGGAACTGTTATGATACACAGGAAGTATTTAAAATAGAATAGAAGTACTCTGAAACACCTAAAGTGGTATAAAAAAAAATCTGTGCATGTAAAAGGCAGCATAAAAAAAAAAATCTACAAAAAATGTGGGCAGACTGTGTCTCTAATACAATCAAATGGTTAAGAAATGCACATGGTTTATAGCCTAAATATAGCCTGATGATGAGGGCCTATGGACAATTTTTTTTTTTTGAATTCCACCTTGGGTGAATTTATTTAAAAAAACAACCAACATGTACTTAATAAAAATGAATGCAAATCAGTTCAATGATTTGTTAATTATATTTTACCAAAACATTTAAGAATAAATCCAAAATGTAAGTATATTTTATATGAGTATAACCTACGATAGAGTTAATTGAGTGATTGAACTAATTAGAAGTTTGGTTTAATCTCCTTGCACTTCCTATCCCACTGGGCACACACTGGTTGAATCAACATTGTTTTCATTTTAACAAAATGAAGTTGAATTAACATCTGTGCCGAGTGGGATCTTGCCATGTGGCTCTGTATTTAGAGGAGTGTGGGTAATTAAATTTTTTTAACTTTATTATTATTTTACATGAATGTTTGAAGAAAGAAAAGTCTACTTTCAATATTAGTATTAAGCAGCTTGTTGTGCCATGAGGTGTAATGGATCATGATGAACGGATATCAAAACCATAAGGCAAAATTCCGTTCAATGATAAGATGACCCATTCCCATATTTCTAACTTTTAATGGTAGAGGCATACCACCCTGCATCCCACTGCTGGCTTACAAGGGCCAGTAGGAGGCACTCTTTCCTCTGGTCTAAAAAAATATCCCAATGTCCCATGGCAGTGATTGGGGGCATTGCCCTGTGTAGGGTGTTGTCTTTCAGATGGGACATTAAATGGGTGTCCTGACTCTCTGTCATCACAAGTATTCTGCAATGCTTGCTGTCAAACCTCCAGTACTGCTGGTGGATTGGGCACTGTGCTCATCAATGCCTGCCAAAATGGGTTAAACTGGCAAATGATCAGATACATATACCAATAGAAATACTCCAGAAGACGTGATCCAATTCTGCACAAGTAGGGTTGCACATTTTGGGGAATACTAAGAGGTGGAAACTTTCTGTGGGAATTAACAGGAATATATGGGAATTAATGGTAATATATGGGAATTAATGGAAATATATGCAAATTAATATTAATACCATTTAAATGTTGCTGTTTTTTGCATTGGATAAGTAGACATAATTGCAAATGATTAAATCCTTCCAATAGAAATTTAAAAAAAACGATTTAGTTACAAATTTAACTTTAATTAAATGAGTTGACTTCACGTGGGATGATTTCACTGAACAACAAAAGGGAATATTGAATGATCCCCAATGATCCATCACATCTCCCAAAACTGTTTTCTACATAGATCTATAAAATGATAGTCTAGAAACTAAAGCTTTGTCTTCCTCTCAGGCTTGGTGATGACACCATAGGCCTTGTTGATCTCTGCACCAGACAGGATGCTCTTGCCAGTATACTTGGGGTCCAACATGCAACGCTTCGGAGTGTATGGCCTTCAGGCAGAAGTCTTCACGCTTTTTGATGTATTTCAGAACTGCAGTTTCCTCTGCTTGGAGCAACAGTGAAGTGGGCAGGGCAGTACGGATTTCTTCTCTTACATCTACAAGCAGAGTCTGAACATCAGACACGATGGCATTGTCTCTCTCAATCTGTGCAATGGCTACTGCTATAGGTTTCAGGAGTTTCAGGCTGCTTACCCCTCTCTGCCAAAATAGATCATCTAGGAGGATCCTCTTGATGGGGCTGTCCATATTGACTGTGATATGGCCATTTCTTGGAGAGACTCCTTCCCCTCCAGGAGACTGTCCAACATGATGACAACACCACCCCAACGGGCGTTGCTGGGCAGCTTCAATGTGGTGCTCTTATTCTTCTCACTTTGCTTGGTGAGGTAGATTACTGCTATAACTTGATGACCCTTCACATACCTAAACATTTATTTGGCTCTCTTGTAGAGTGTATCCGTTGTTTTCATTGCCATGATGTCCTTGAGGAGCAGATTCAATGCATGAGCAGCACAGCCAATGGGTGTGATGTGAGGGTAGGACTCCTCCACTTTAGACCAAGCAGCCTTCATGTTCGCAGCATTGTCTGTCACCAGTGCAAATACCTTCTGTGGTCCAAGGTCATTGATGACTGCCTTCAGCTCATCTGCAATGTAGAGACCGGTGTGTCTGTTGTCCCTTGTGTCTGTGCTCTTGTAGAATACTGGTTGAGGGGTGGAGATGATGTAGTTCATTATTCCTTGCCCACGAACATTCGACCACCCATTAGAGATGATTGCAATACAGGCTGTTTTCTCAATGATTTGCTTGACCTTCACTTGAACTCTGTTGAACTCTGTATCCAGCAAATGAGTAGATAAAGCATGTCTGGTTGGAAGATTGTATGCCGGGCGAAGAATATTCAGAAATGTATTCCAATACACATTGCCTGTGAGCATCAGAGGTGAACCAGTTGCATACACAGCTCAGGCAAGACATTCATCAGTATTTCTCTGACTATGTTCCTCCATTGAGTAAAAAAAAACGTCTTATTCCAGAAGGACCATGAGCTGTTGCTATCGATAAGGCGTCTGATTCATAATTTTCACCTTAAATAGAAGTAGAGGGACTTTTGTCAGAGGTTGCTTGTTGTGAGCGCTGAGGGAACTTTATGCACTTGGCCAGATGATTCTGCATCTTTGTTGCATTCTTCACATATGATTTGGCACAGTATTTGCAAATGTACAAAGCTTTTCCTTCTACATTAGCTGCAGTGAAATGTCTCCACACATCAGATAGTGCCCGTGGCATTTTCCTGTAAAGATTAGAAAAAACAAACAAATACAATTCCATGTACAGATAAATAGTTAAGCAGTTAGATTAAACAACTCATTTGTAAAATAAATAATTTTTAAATGAAATATGTATGGAAACAGGTGAATTAACACTCCTCAGTTAGCAGGCTCAAGCAAGCTAAAACTCACACGGTAGCAAAAACTAACTAGCAGAAATTGTTAACAAGTTAGAAATGATTTAAACATACTTTGCTTTAGGCTACTATTTACTAGTTAACAAAAAATCATGTATGTCATATAAAATATATTCACCCCACCCAGTATTCTAATCAAAACTTACCAGAAAGCATGTAGTCCTTGGCTCAGACAGTGTAGTAGTGTGGGCTCAATAGCGTCTCATTAGTGTGCAAGATCTTGTGAATCAGCTGTACATGTGATGGAAGAGTGCACTGCACATGTGCATGCAGAGGGTTGCAATTCCATTGAATTGGGGATAGTTCAACCAAAATATGCCACAAGACCTAGAATTGCCTTATGTGTGTCCCACAAAAGAGGTTCACTATTATAAGCTTAAGCAAAATTCCCCAAATTCCCAGGCTTAACTTCCCATTGAACATTTCTGGAAAGTTTCCGACCCTTTGCAACCCTATGCACAAGACAGGATTTGAAACACCATAATAGTGTTTAGAAGCTTTAGAGAGAGGAAACTAAACCAAAACAGAAGGTATCTAATTCTGCACTTAGCTGAACTTGAAACACCAAAATAGTGTTTTCAACCTCTTCCGGTAGTGCTCCCAGTCCCTGGCAAGGTGTTGCACAACACTTGATTAAGTGGTGTTACAACGCACAGTGTCATATTTCAAAACATCTCAGGATGATGTGTTTCAATACTCCAGCAAAGTAAAGGTTTCGTCTCCTTCAAGTTGGTGGCAGCTCAGTTGCCACTAGTTTTGGTGCTACAATGCACTTCAATTTAACAGTGCAGGAGTTTGCCCATATTAGGAACATCCTTCAACTTCCATGAGTAGAGTGCCACTATTTTATCATGTCTATAGAATGTGTTTAACTAGAGCACATCTGTTCACTGTCATCATCTTCATTTGTGACCCAAACGTGTCTGTGCAAGCTTACGGATACACAATTAATGACTGTTTGGGCCTGTCGGGACATGATGTCATCAATACCTTATCTCTGTTTGGCAATTCTGTCTAGGCGACACAGTGCATTGTTATCACCTCTTAACACTACTCAACTGACACGGCAGCCATTTTGTGTCTGGCGTTCCAGGTGATAATAGACCCTGGACACTTTCATCCACCATCTCTGACTGCACTGTGCTGTGTCGTTACGTGTGGCTTGGGAAGTCACATTCACAAGGGTCTGATTTGGTTAATATCTCCTTCCGTTCTTACTGAACTCAAATATCATCTTCAAAAATCCCCCAGATTCCTGTCGGACGGCTAATGCATTTGTTAATGAGAAATATCTATATCGTTACTCACACAACATATCTGCAATAGAACCAACGTCAGACTCATTTCGTGTCTGTGATGGTGTTCCTTCCTGTCTATAATAATGTCTGCCCACTGCTATTTTGATTAATTCTACTACACAACTTAAACAGGGAACCTGTTGCTCTTGACCGCTGTCGGTCTCTCAGACACCTTCGTCTCCTCAGTCTGTGTGTTAAGAGATGGCATCATTATGTTGTGAATCAGCTCTTTGCTTCTCAGGCAGGCAGCATACTGGCCCCCCTCAGAGTTGTATGCAGAAGTCTTCTTGTGGTCTCACACTGAAAGCAGCTCCTACCAGCACAAAGAGCCTGCTAATGAGGTGACGAGACTGGGCCATTGTCTGGCGAGGTGTTGTAAGAGGGTTGTAAGAGTGTACAGACTAATATGAACCTCCTTAGGATCAGATAAAGAGACACCTGTCGAGACGAGGGTGGGGGTAATAATGGCTGAAGGAATGAGGTAGCAGACAGTGTGACACAACAGGTCACTGGGTCAACACAGGGGATCAGAGATTTCAGGTTTTTCTTCTCTTGAAGAGACTACATCACTCTTGGTAGCCTACTTTGTCACTGGAGTCATTTGTTAAGACTAATAACTAGATTCATAACAAGAATGGGTGGCTTTGCGATGGCTTTTTAGGGCTCAGGAAAGGTAAAGCTCTTATCTTAATGGACTGCTTTAAGCACGTATTTTCACACGATACTTCAGAGTAACAATTAAGGTATTGAATAACATTTAGGAGATGTTCACTTTTGGTGTGTTTGAACTTGTCATCTGATGAAAGAGAACATGAAACAGTTGGCTAGTCTGGCGGTGAAACAGAAACAAGCGGAACACTACATTTCTCACAGGGAGAACAATGTTCGCTTTAGAGAGCTGGAGCTCCTTAAAGATTTGTTTATTTTTTTTGTATCCCTCTGCAGAACCTTTTATATGGGATATGTCCCAAATGGCACTGTAGTCCCTTTATAGTGCACTATTTTTGACCAGGGCCCATAGGGAATAGGGTGCAATTTGGGACGCACCCATGACAAATGATCCTCGGGTTGACCATTTCCCGCAGACTATCCTTGAGTTAACTCTACCCCCTGTCCTCTCAGACACTGTCATGCTTTACTGTAATATAAATGGTTCTTTTACAATGGAGGTCTTGCTTGTAGGTGGTGGCGGAATTTAAAAAACGAAAAACACTGTCGCACTCTGCCATGGTCCTGCTGTCTGATGGAGAGATGGCGATGAACGTTCTATTTGAAGTCCAACTGGGGTGAATCACTGGGGTGAGTGGAGAAATAAGCGATGTCAAATGAATTCAAGTTGATGTAGGCCTACGGTGTTTTTTGTTCAGTTTTGGTGTATTGAAGTGTTAGTGTGTTCTGTGTTCAATTAAATGTACATTGAAGTGTTGGAGGGATCATTCTGTGGTTGTACCAGTTTGCATGTGTTTGTCCATCTGACTGTGTGTGTGCTCTCTCAGCATGTGTACCAGAGCTGTGCTCAGTTGATGTGGCCAGCTGTTTAGCCCTCGGGGGGCAGGTCACACTGGGGTAATACAAGGGGACAGAGTGTCCTATGGCCAGGGGAGGTGAGGGAGTGTGACAGAGTGTTCCATGGCCACAGGGGGACAGAAGGGCACAGTGTCTGCACCCCAAAAGGCACACTATCCCTATAAGTGTACTACTTTGACCAAAGCCTTATGAGCCCTGGTCAAAAGTAGTGCACTGTAGGAGAAAAGGGTTCCATTTGGAATGGGCTTAGTGTGTCCCATTATGTTCCCTCAACCCCTCTATGGTCATGGGACATATCCCTGTATCCCCTCTATGTCCCTAAGTGTTTCACGCACACAGAAGGGTTACAGGGCAGCAGACTGGGCCATCGGCTCAGTACAGCCCACCAGGGTTGTCAGCTGGGACAGGGCCAGTGTGTCCTGACCTCCTCGGAGGTCAATAAAAATCGACCTAATCTAATCTAGCTGTACAGTAGCATGAATATCCTAGGCTACATGCTCCATCGCTTGGCACTGATATTAATTAAGGCTGTGTCCCAAATGTCACCCTATTCCCTAATGTAGGGCCCATAGGACTTTGGTTAAAAGTAGTGCACTATATAGGGAATAGGGTTCCATTTGGGACATAACCTAAGCTTTTGATCCATTATGGGGATTTATTGATCTCCAATCCCTGTAACTTGGCTGCTTGTCCGATTTCACTGAGGGAGATCTGGAAGTAGACCCATGTCAGAAATTTGTTGTGATATTTGCTGTTTCTTGTAGTGGGTTTGTGGTCTGAAATGGCTTCCAGATTCCACACTAATTTTCTCTCATGTCTTGGTTTTCTGTGTAATTGTTACATCTGTATTTTAGTGTTATGATTTTTGTTCGTATGACAATAAAATAACATTACTGCTAAAATACTACTGTGGTTGAGCTGGTTTTGAATATACATTTCTATTACTTTTCTTTGTCCTACCATTTTTGCCTCACAAAAGTCAATTCTAAAGTGTATTATGAATATCATTTGATATTCAAGACCATCTATTGTAATAAACGTATTTATAGTAACTCCCATCTTTTTCTCTGGTGTCAGAACTACAGGGGGAATTCTTGTACCCCTTATAATAACCACAAATAGAAGGAAAAGACCACACAATTATTCCCCGTTTGACTTTGGAAGCTCTTGGCCTGGCGTACCACTCTGTTTACAATTTACAGAAAGGGTCCAGAAATGTGCATGAAGGCATCAAACCCACAGACTCTATTCGGTAGTGTGGAGGGGAAAACATTAGGGAAGGCCAGCTTGTTAGTTTGTCCGTCTATCTGTCTGTCTGTCTCTGTGTGTATGTGTGTGCATTTAAAGCCCAGTAGTCAGTCAGCCATCCCCAGAGGTTATCCTAATAAGGATATGAAGGAAACGAGCTGAGCTGAGATGTTTGGCTTAACTTCTGACCTGTGTGGTCTACACTTCACTACCTGTGTGCTATGAGGGTTAGGGGGGTGGACTGCTTTTCTTCACCTTGCTTCACCTTTTAGTTTTGCTCAAAGCTGGAAAAGCAGGCATTTCTTATCAGATGAATGTCTGTGTATCTGTCTGTATATCTGGCCTAAAGCCCTGCCATGGCTTTGCACACTTATCTAAATACATGGGTGGGAGACGGATTACATCATTTTATATTGCAATGCCAGTCTGTGACGGCGACAGGCGTGCATGCGCTTAAGTCCAAGCCCCACTCTCCCTTTACTTGAGCTAAAGACAAGTCCTGGAACTATTGCGACTACTTAAGTATTTTTTAACCGCCTGCTTTGGGCTAGATGTGTCAATGTGTAGCTCATACATGGATAATCTGTCAACAGAACTTATGTTTTACCTCAATTAGCCATAAAATCCTTAGTTTGTAAGCAACTGTTTTCTGGAAGCTGTGTGCTGATATTTTGAGCACTGCAAGCTTGGCCCACTTGGGCCACCCCCCTAACAATTTGAGTTGTAGCCTATGAGCTTCAGCCCCTCGGTATTTGAGTGACAGCTAGCAAGATGCACATTGATAAGTTGCACAGTGAAAGAAGATGGCACAGCATTATCCAATGAGGTTGCAGGGCGGGCCCAATGGCCCAGTGCCACAACAGTGAGCGAGATGTTTGTAACCTTCAGCTTGTATTTCCACCAGTTCACTGGTTATGTGTACCCAATGGTTTTGCCCAGCAACGTGGAATTTGTGGGAAGTAGCTCAAGCAAGGTATTTCTACCGAGCTTTGCCAATGTTTGGTAATCTTTGTTTATGAAAGCGTCCATGCGTTTAGGCTGTCTGTGATGTTACAGGGCATGTAGGCTGATTCTAGGCCAGATTGGATTGATTGAAAGGTTTGATTTTGGTTTCACAACCAGTTTATTTCTGTAAAGCGTTTGTTTTGTAAGTCATTTTTGTATATATTGCCAACATTATTATTGATCCTAAATACTGCTACCATCACTAGCCTATCCTCATTTTGTGAATAAAACCGCTCTTTTGAACCTTATCCTTTGCCTCCTATCTGCCAACCGCTACTTTTTCACACGGTCTAATATCTACCCCCCCCCCCCAAATTCAGCTCTCTTCCTGCAGAAAAGGTCATGGTCCAGAGAGAACCAAATCAACCTCAACCTGTTACCTGCCTAGAACTCTCTCTGTGTTGCCTAAGTCTTAGCTAATGCTGCCTCTCTCTTTCCATCTCCCGCTCCATCTACCTTATTTCAATCTAGTCTAAAATAACCGTCTCACCTCTTCTCTCTAAGATAAGCCATGTCTCTTCTCTCTAAGATAAGCCATGTCTCTTCTCTCTAAAATAAGCCATATCTCTTCTCTCTAAGATAAGCCATATCTCTTCTCTCTAAGATAAGCCATGTCTCTTCTCTCTAAAATAAGCCATGTCACTTCTCTCTAAAATAAGCCATGTCTCGTTTCTCTTCTCTCTAAAATAAGCCATGTCTCGTTTCTCTTCTCTCTAAGATAAGCCATGTCTTACCTCTTCTCTCTAAAATAAGCCATGTCTCGTTTCTCTTCTATCTAAAATAAGCCATGTCTCGTTTCTCTTCTCTCTAAGATAAGCCATGTCTTACCTCTTCTCTCTAAGATAAGCCATGTCTTACCTCTTCTCTCTAAAATAAGCCATCTCTTACCTCTTCGCTCTAAAATAAGCCACGTCTTACCTCTTCTCTCTAAAATAAGCCACGTCTCACCTCTTCTCTCTAAGATAAGCCACGTCTCATCTCTTCTCTCTAAAATAAGCCATGTCTCACCTCTTCTCTCTAAGATAAGCCATGTTTTACCTCTTCTCTCTAAAATAATCCATGTCTCACCTCTCTTCTCTAAAATAAGCCGTCTCCACTCTCTTCTCTCTAAGATAATCCATGTCTCTTCTCTCTCCCTCCCTCTAGGATCCTGGCTACTGGCTACAGGTGCACAGGTTGGAGCATGGGGACGGAGGCATACTGGATCTGGACGACACACTGTGTGATGTGGCCGATGATAAAGACAGGGTGAGTCACGCTGTGGTCAGTGGGCTTGATACACCTCAGGAAGCTATTTGAGCTATTTCAGGGTAAAATCATTTGCTGAGATGTCCTTCCTGCTTTGCATATACCCATGTGATGATGCATGTTGTGTTATAACTGGACCAATTCGTCTGCCACTTCCTGCTATGATCCCCAAAGTAGCAGCCAAGTGATGCCCAGGCTTACAATACTGGCAAATACTGAGGCATATTTCTCAGATGAATTCACAGGCCATTTCCTACCAGATGCTAGCTGTCTTATCTCCTCAAAATTGAGAACTGGAGAACAAAGTGAAAAAGAAAATGACAATGTCTAAAACTAGATATTTAAGTGTAAAAATAGATAACTAAATTACTTAAATGTGACACGCTGCTGCTGCTGCCTATGGTTGAATGACTAATGAACTCTATAAAACAGAGAAACAGTCTTTGTAAACTTTGAGTGGGCGTGGTTTTTGGCTGCACTGTCTATTTACGAGATCTTTTCACTTATGAAAATCTGCTTTCATATTTCTACTGAGAAGAATCATGAGCCCCCTGCCTGTCATAAGATGTCATTGCAGCCATACTTTATCTACAAACACGCTGCCGTATAATGGCATATGGACAATAGACGAACGCTGTTGACAGGGATTCAGTGGTTTATGTGGCTCACAAAAGGGCTTGGTTAGTTAGGTGCTGTGTTAGATTAGATTACTAAAGGCACGTTCACACTGCACTTAGCCAAGGGCTAAGTACCTCAAAGCACTGGGCTAAGGGAGATTTGAGCTTGGGGCTAAGCGAGTGTTCACACGTGCACATTCTAAAGTGGGCTAGCACCAACCTTAACCCAGGGGCTAGCCAATCAGAGTTCCTTTGATACCTAATTTGAATATTCTACACCAGAAAAGTTGGTTTCACCTAGCCGTACTTGTGTGAACACTGGCTAAGCTAGCCCAGGGCCAGTCTTAACCTGGGGCTAAGAACAATGCAGTGTGAAAAGGCCTTAATGTGTTGAATCAGAGTGATATCTGGTGTTATGCTACTATAGAACAGAGATAGAGAGAGCTTTAGTAATAGCAGTAGAGGTCATTCTAATCAGCTATAGTAAGGGATAGGATGGGAACATTTGAGAAAACACATTCTCCATTTACATTTTAGTCAAGCCAAATATTAGCCCAAGGCCGTTGGAGACTATTTCCTTCTTCTAGTACATCCAGACTACTGTAGTTTCCTCTGGCAAACTTTATTTGACTGCTGGCTGGTACAGCGTGTGTGTGGGTGCTTGCGTGTGTGTGTAGGTATGTGTATGTGTGGTTGCGTACATGTGTGTGGGTTCACTCTAGATTGAAAGCCAAACAGAGTGGGTAGAGAGACCATGCCACCTCCAGTTATGACGGTGGTGTTTCTTTAGACGTTGTGAACCAGAGCTGTGTGTTAATCTCCGGCCTGTAGGAAGTGCTGCTGTTTATGGGACAGTTTGTCAACCAGACAGGAGGTGGAGGTGTGTGTGTGTGTATCTGTGTGTGTGTGTGTGTGTGTGTGTGTGTGTGTGTGTGTGTGTGTGTGTGTGTGTGTGTGTGTGTGTGTGTGTGTGTGTTTGTGTGTGTGTGTTAGAGCGGTGGTCCGGATTCGTGAGCTGGTTTTTCCAGGTGGCATGCCATGCTTCTGTTTTCATCCCTCTCATATCAACACAGTCTGGTATTCAGGCCCTGGGTTCCGTGCTATTCCCCATCAAACTCCCCTGCACATGGACAGGAAATAGCAGTAGAGACAATACGAGTAGCTCTGTCCTTTAACATCAGTGACAGTACAGTACACTGCTATACCCAGAGAGCCATACATAACATCTTTTAGTCGTTTAGCAGATGCTCTTATCCAGAGTGACTGACAGTTAGTGCATTCAACTTAAGGTAGCTAGGTGGAACAAACACATATCACAGTCATTGTAAGTACATTTCATCTCAATAAAGTAGCTATCAGCAAAGTCAGAGCTTGTAAGGGGGAAAAATATAGAATGAATATATTTATATATACACATACACATACATACACACACACACACACACACACACACACACACACACACACACACACACACACACACACACACACACACACACACACAGTCGGTTAGGACATCATTTTTCCAACAATTGTTTATAGCCAGATTAATTCACTGTATCACAATTCCAGTGGGTCAGAAGTTTACATACACTAAGTTGACTGTGCCTTTAAACAGATTGGAAAATTCCAGAAAATGATGTCATGGCTTTAGAAGCTTCTGATAGGCTAATTGACATAATTTGAGTCAATTGGAGGTGTACCTGTGGATGTATTTCAAGGCCTCTTTGCTTGACATCATGGGGAAATCAAAAGAAATCAGCCAAGAGCTCAGAAAAAAAAATGCATGAAGGTACCACGTTCATCTGTACAAACAATAGTACGCAAGTATAAACACCATGGGACCACGCAGCCGTCATACCGCTCAGGAAGGAGACGCGTTCTGTCTCCTAGAGATGAACGTACTTTGGTGCGAAAAGTGCAAATCAATCCCAGAACAGCAAAGGACCTTGTGAAGATGCTGGAGGAAACAGTTACAGGAGTATCTATATCAATAGTAAAACAAGTCCTATATCGACATAACCTGAAAGGCAGCTCAGCAAGGAAGAAGCCACTGCTCCAAAACCGCCATAAAAAAGCCAGACTACGGTTTGCAACGGGGACAAAGATCATACTTTTTGTAGAAATGTCCTCTGGTCAGATGAAACAAAAATAGAACTGTTTGGCCATAATGACCATCATTATGTTTGGAGGAAAAAGGGAGGGGCATGCAAGCTGAAGAACACCATCTCAACCGTGAAGCACGGGGGATGGCAGCATCATGTTGTGGGGGTGCTTTGTTGCAGGAGGGACTGGTGCACTTCACAAAATAGATGGCATCATGAGGAAGGAAAATTATGTGGATATGTTTTTATACAAAAAAAAATGTAAATCTTTATTTAACTAGGTAAGTCAGTTAAGAACAAAATCTTATTTTCAATGATGGCCTAGGAACAGTGGGTTAACTGCCTTGGATATATTGAAGCAACATCTCAAGACATCAGTCAGGAAGTTAAAGTTTGGTCGCAAATGGGTCTTCCAAATGGACAATGACCCCAAGCATACTTCCAAAGTTGTGACAAAATGGCTTAAGGACGACAAAGTCAAGGTATTGGAGTGGCCATCACAAAGCCCTTACCTCAATCCCATAGAAAATTTGTGGGCAGAACTGAAAAAGTGTGTGCGAGCAAGGAGGCCTACAAACCTGACTCCGTTACACCAGCTCTGTCAGGAGAAATGGGCCAAAATTCACCCAATTTATTGGGGGAAGCTTGTGGAAGGCTACCCGAAACATTTGACCCAAGTTAAACAATTTATAGGCAATGCTACCAAATACTAATTGAGTGTATGTAAACTTCTGAACCACTGGGAATGTGATGAAAGAAATAAAAGCTGAAATAAATCACTCTCTATTATTCTGACATTTCACATTCTTAAAATAAAGTGGTGATCCTAACTGACCTAAAACAGGGAATTCTTACTAGGATTAAATGTCAGGAATTGTGTGTGTGTGTGTGTGTGTGTGTGTGTATATATATATATATATATATATATATATATATATATATATATACACACCGTTGATATATATATAAAACGGTATATATATATATATATATTTACACACACACACACAGACACACACACACACACAGTTGAAGTCGGAAGCTTACATACACCTTAGCCAAATACATATAAACACCGTATATATAAACACCGGTGTTTATATGTATTTGGCTAAGGTGTATGTAAACTTCCGACTTCAACTGTGTGTGTGTGTGTGTGTGTGTGTGTGTGTGTGTGTGTGTGTGTGTGTGTATATATATATATATATATATATATATATATATATATATATACTGGTCAAAAAAATAAAGGGAACACTTAAACAACACATCCTAGATCTGAATGAAAGAAATAATCTTATTAAATACTTTTTTCTTTACATAATTGAATGTGCTGACAACAAAATCACACAAAAATAATCAATGGAAATCCAATTTATCAACCCATGGAGGTCTGGATTTGGAGTCACACTCAAAATTAAAGTGGAAAACCACACTACAGGCTGATCCAACTTTGATGTAATGTCCTTAAAACAAGTCAAAATGAGGCTCAGTAGTGTGTGTGGCCTCCACGTGCCTGTATGACCTCCCTACAACGCCTGGGCATGCTCCTGATGAGGTGGCGGATGGTCTCCTGAGGGATCTCCTCCCAGACCTGGACTAAAACATCCGCCAACTCCTGGACAGTCTGTGGTGCAACGTGGCGTTGGTGGATGGAGCGAGACATGATGTCCCAGATGTGCTCAATTGGATTCAGGTCTGGGGAACAGGCGGGCCAGTCCATAGCATCAATGCCTTCCTCTTGCAGGAACTGCTGACACATTCCAGCCACATGAGGTCTAGCATTGTCTTGCATTAGGAGGAACCCAGGGCCAACCGCACCAGCATATGGTCTCACAAGGGGTCTGAGGATCTCATCTCGGTACCTAATGGCAGTCAGGCTACCTCTGGCGAGCACATGGAGGGCTGTGCGGCCCCCCAAAGAAATGCCACCCCACACCATGACTGACCCACCGCCAAACCGATCATGCTGGAGGATGTTGCAGGCAGCAGAACGTTCTCCACGGCGTCTCCAGACTCTGTCACGTCTGTCACATGCTCAGTGTGAACCTGCTTTCATCTGTGAAGAGCACAGGGCGCCAGTGGCAAATTTTCCAATCTTGGTGTTCTCTGGCAAATGCCAAACGTCCTGCACGGTGTTGGGCTGTAAGCACAACCCCCACCTGTGGACATCGGGCCCTCATACCACCCTCATGGAGTCTGTTTCTGAGCGTTTGAGCAGACACATGCACATTTGTGGCCTGCTGGAGGTCATTTTGCAGGGCTCTGGCAGTGCTCCTCCTGCTCCTCCTTGCACAAAGGCGGAGGTAGCGGTCCTGCTGCTGGGTTGTTGCCCTCCTACGGCCTCCTCCACATCTCCTGATGTACTGGCCTGTCTCCTGGTAGCGCCTCCATGCTCTGGACATTACGCTGACAGACACAGCAAACCTTCTTGCCACAGCTCGCATTGATGTGCCATCCTGGATGAGCTGCACTACCTGAGCTACTTGTGTGGGTTGTAGACTCCGTCTCATGCTACCACTAGAGTGAAAGCACCGCCAGCATTCAAAAGTGACCAAAACATCAGCCAGGAAGCATAGGAACTGAGAAGTAATTTCCACCTGTTGTCTATTTCATTTGCACAACAGCATGTGAAATGTATTGTCAATCAGTGTTGCTTCCTAAGTGGACAGTTTGATTTCACAGAAGTGTGATTGACTTGGAGTTACATTGTGTTGTTTAAGTGTTCCCTTTATTTTTTTGAGCAGTGTGTATATATATATATACACACCGTTGATATATATATATATAAAACGGTGTATATATATATATATATTTACACACACACACACACACACACACACAGTTGAAGTCGGAAGCTTACATACACCTTAGCCAAATACATATAAACACCGTTTTTCACAATTCCTGACATTAAAAAAAAAAAAATATATATATATTATATTATATTATATTTGAGATTCTTCAAAGTAGCCACCCTTTGCCTTGATGACAGCTTTGCACACTCTTGGCATTCTCTCAACCTGCGTCATAAAGTAGTCACCTGGAATGCATTTCAATTGACAGATGTGCCTTGTTAAAAGTTAATTTGTGGAATTTCTTTCCTTAATGCGTTTGAGCCATTCAGTTGTGTTGTAACAAGGTAGGGGTGGTATACAGAAGATAGCCCTATTTGGTAAAAGACCAATTCCATATTATGGCAAGAACAGCTCAAATAAGCAAAGAGACATGGCACTCCATCATTACTTAATGACATGAAGGTCAGTCAGTCCGGAAAATTTCAAGAACTTTGAAAGTTTCTTCAAGTGCAGTCCCATAAACCATCAAGCACTATTATGAAACTGGCTCTCATGAGGACCGCCACAGGAAAGGAAGACCCAGAGTTTCCTCTGCTGCAGAGGACAATTTACTAGACATGCACCTCAGATTGCAGCCCAAATAAATGCTTCACAGAGTTCAAGTAACAGACACATCTCAGCATCAACTGTTCAGAGGAGACTGCGTGAATCAGGCCTTCATGGTCAAATTGCTGCAAAGAAACCACTACTAAAGGACATAAATAATAAGAAGAGACATGCTTGGACCAAGAAAAACGAGCTATGGACATTAGACCAGTGGAAATCTGTCCTTTAGTCTGATGAGTCCAGATTTGAGATTTTTGGTTCCAACCGCCGTGTCTTTGTGAGACACAGAGTAGGTGAACGGATGACTGTCCTTCAAGACTGTTGGAAAAGCATTCCAGGTGAAGCTGGTTGAGAGAATGCCAAGAGTGTGCAAAGCTGTCATCAAGGCAAAGGGTGGCTACTTTCAAGTATCTCAAACATAAAATATATTTTGATTTGTTTAACACTTTTTTTAGTTACTACATGATTCTATATGTGTTATTTCATAGTTTTGATGTCTTCACTATTATTCCTGTATGTAGAAAATAGTACAAATAAAGAAAAAAACCCTTGAATGAGTAGGTGTGTCCAAACTTTTGACTGGTACTATGTATGGCTGTGACAAGAGTATACCCTGCTGAGTTTAAAGACCATGAAAACAGTTTCTATGTAATGTTATATTTAGGATCCTATATATCTCGGCATGCATAAATGCAAGACAGTCCATCTGTCTGTCTGCATAACTGCACTGAGGCCATTGTCATGAGACTGACACATGCAGCACCTTTAAAAGCACTAGGTCTGTTCACAGTAGTGGCTGTACGTGTAATGCTATGCATATCCACTGTACTGTGTGTGCATTGTGCGTCCCAACTGGCACCAGATTCCCTACATAGTGAACTACTTTTGATCGGAGCCCTATTGGCCCTGGTCAAAAGTAGTGCACTATATATGGAAATGAGTGTAATTTGGGACTCTGCCTGTACGTGTTGCTGCTCGCCAGTGATTAATGAGCAGTTTAAAGCTAACAGCATTGTTTAAGGCCTATATGACCTCCAGACAGACTGACTGACTGACTTACTGACAGACAGGGTTGTGGAGCCGGTCAGCCCAGTCTTAAAAAAAAGTCTAGCCTGCTTCCTTCCGCTTCTTACACAATGTAATTTTGGTTTGACATCAAAACCAGTTTGGAGCACAACCACCTCTGCCTTGACAGTAGGAACAAACAGAGTATATTAGGTTGTCTATACTAAATGAAGATATGCTTTTTAGTGTACCTCTTTCTTTACATTCTTTACCTATAGCAGAATTGGAGTGCATCCCAAATGACACCCTAATCCCTATTTAGTGAACTACTTGACCAGGGCTCTGGTCTAAAGTAGTGCACTATATAGAGAATAGAGTGCCATTTCAGACCTAGTTCTGGTTATCTTTCTAATCTGTGCTCCCGACCTTCGCTTCTCCAGCTTTCACAGGAAGTGTGATTGTAGTACAAGCAGGAAACTAATGCCAGTTGAGCGCAGCAGCGAGTGGCAATCCCTTCATCTTAGTGTGGGTGTGGGTGTGGGTGTGTCAAATCAAAGTTTATTGGTCGCATAGACTGTTTTGCAGATGTTATCCCAGGTGCAGCGAAGGCTTTTTTTCCCCTAGCGCCAACAATGCAGCAATATCTGGCAATACAATAACTACACACATAATCCAACAGTTAATAATCCAACAAAAAGAACAAGTTAAGATGTATCAAAACGTCAGAATCCGGAATATAAATATATATGTATCTGAATGGTGTGTAAATGCAGTGTGGACAGTATATGAATAGATAAGTAGTTATATAGGATGAGCCATGACTAGAACACAGTATATACATATTTAGTGGGTAAAACAGTAGGTCAAATTATTAGTACCGGGTGGTAGCCGACTAGTGACAGTCTCTAAGGTGAAGGGTAGCGTACCGGGTGGTAGCCGACTAGTGACAGTCTCTAAGGTGAAGGGTAGCGTACCGGGTGGTAGCCGGCAAGTGACAGTCTCTAAGGTGAAGGGTTATCGTACCGGGTGGTAGCCGGCTAGTGACAGTCTCTAAGGTGAAGGGTAGAGTACCGGGTGGTAGCCGGCTAGTGACAGTCTCTAAGGTGAAGGGTAGCGTACCGGGTGGTAGCCGACTAGTGACAGTCTCTAAGGTGAAGTGTAGAGTACCGGGTGGTAGCCGGCTAGTGACAGTCTCTAAGGTGAAGGGTAGTTTACCGGGTGGTAGCCGGCTAGTGACAGTCTCTAAGGTGAAGGGTAGCGTACCGGGTGGTAGCCGGCTAGTGACAGTCTCTAAGGTGATGGGTAGTTTACCGGGTGGTAGCCGGCTAGTGACAGTCTCTAAGGTGAAGGGTAGCGTACCGGGTGGTAGCCAGCTAGTGACAGTCTCGAAGGTGAAGGGTAGAGTACCGGGTGGTAGCCGGCTAGTGACAGTCTCTAAGGTGAAGGGTAGTTTACCGGGTGGTAGCCGGCTAGTGACAGTCTCTAAGGTGAAGGGTAGTTTACCGGGTAGTAGCCGGCTAGTGACAGTCTCTAAGGTGAAGGGTAGTTTACCGGGTGGTAGCCGGCTAGTGACAGTCTCTAAGGTGAAGGGTAGAGTACCGGGTGGTAGCCGGCTAGTGACAGTCTCTAATGTGAAGGGTAGTTTACCGGGTGGTAGCCAGCTAGTGACAGTCTCTAAGGTGAAGGGTAGTTTACCGGGTGGTAGCCGGCTAGTGACAGTCTCTAAGGTGAAGGGTAGCGTACCGGGTGGTAGCCGGCTAGTGACAGTCTCTAAGGTGAAGGGTAGTTTACCGGGTGGTAGCCGGCTAGTGACAGTCTCTAAGGTGAAGGGTAGAGTACTGGGTGGTAGCCGGCTAGTGACAGTCTCTAAGGTGAAGGGTAGTTTACCGGGTGGTAGCCGGCTAGTAACAGTGACTAAGGTTCAGGGCAGGGTACTGGACGGAGGCCAACTAGCGGTGACTATTTAACTGATGGCCTGGAGATAGAAGCTGTTTTTCAATCTCAGTCCCAGCTTTGATGCACCTCTACTGTCTCCAACTTCTAGATTGTAGTGTGGTGAATAGGCCGTTGCTTGGCTGAGGTCCTTGATCATCTTCTTGGCCTTCCTGTGACACCGGGTGTAGGTGTCCTGGAGGGCAGGCATTGTGACCCCGATGACGCGTTGGGCTGACTGCACCACCCTCTGGAGAGCCTTGTGGTTGCGGATGGTGCCGTTGCCATACCAGGCGGTGATACAGCATGACAGAATGCGTGTGTCTGCGCCTGGGCGTGTGCGCGTTCGCGGAGACTTAAGTGCAATATAGTCGTGCTGCCTGGAACATAGCCCTGTTGAGAATGCCCTGGCCCATACTATGCACCGGGGAAGGCCACTGTTTAAGAGAGGCAGGGAGAGACTCAACCCCCCCCTAACAGGGTTGTCTGTCCCTGGGGTAAAGGAGGAAGGTATATACCCTGTCAAGGCTGGTTAAAGGCTGTCTTTATATTCAACAGTGGTTGATTTGCATTGGTCATACAGTAGGTGTTCCTGACTAGAGTCAGGTCTGTAAGGGAGGGTAGTTCAGGATAGGCACACTCCCTTGACAGGCATCTGTAACGGTTTAATTACTCAGGAGTGTGTTTGTAGGGTCTGCTTGTGACTGTGGTGCAGCAGTAACAGTACCATCCATTCAGCTAGTCAATTATGTCACATGGACTTGAGGACATTTAAAGTGACTTGGCCCTTCAATTTGTCATAATGGATTTGGAAGACAGTCAGTGTGTGCGAACACGCTCCGTTTGTTGGTTGGCCTGTAGGTGTGTTAATGTGGCTTGCCCCATGATGTGGTTTCATGGTCTGTACACTGTGTGTGTGTGTTCTCTGGTGTTATATGAGCGTGGTAAAACACCCGTGTCATGTTATAGTCTTCACATAAGGCGTTTGCACTCCGGTAGCTGGAATCACGTTTCCATAGTTAGTCATTGTGAAAGACCCACTCTCCTCTTTCCTCTATCTGCTCTGCCTATCCCTCCATCCCTCCTTCTTTCTCTCCCGCCACATCTCTCCTCTCCTCTCTCTCTTTGTCTTTCTTTCTCTCTTTCTATGTCTCTCTCCCTCTTCCCCCCGCCTCTCTCTCTCTCTCCCTGGGCAGGGAGTGGGTGATGACCTCATTTGTTCCACGCATCTGCTTATATTCACCTCTCTCTCTCTCTCTCTCTTTAATAGAAACAGTATGCCAGCCGAAGCAGCCCAGCCAGGGCCCCCAACAGGCTAACAGACCTGAAGAGAGACTTCCTTGTAGTTATTTTAGGCTTGTGTCCCAAATGGCACTCGATTTCTTATATAGTGCACTACTTTTGACCAGGGGCCATAGGGCTCTGGTAAAAAGTAGTGCACTATATAGGGAATAGGGTGCCATTTGGGACACTACCTTATATGATCATTATATTGATTTCATCAGGAGTAATGGTTGTCATGGCTATGTACTATGTGAAGCTGCAGCTGGTCAGTCATTTTTCTCCCAGCTATAGAGCGATAGATGAAATGCATGGGGTTGAATTTGATCTTAATGGTAGTTATTTGGCGTAGCTAGTGGTGGAGTAATGTCCACATGTGCATGCCCACTCTCTCTGTGTATTTCACATCGGTACTGTAGGATTCAATGTTGTGGGTTTGCTAAGGATTGTCAGACCCAATCTTGTGCTCTTTGCGCTCAAACAATCAGGACTAATTACCAAACACTGTAGCAGACAGACGGTGTCGTGAAAGAATCCTTTTAAGACTAATTTAGCTAACCTTGAGTGAAACAACCAACAAACCTTTATGGCTCAGTCACCATGGGAACCAGGGAGAAGCTGAGCACTATGTGTGTTGATGTTGTGTCCCAAATGGCAGCCAATTCCTGATTTAAGTGCAGTAGTTCTGACCAGGGCCAATAGGACTTTGGTCAACAGTAGTGTACTGTATAGGGAATAGGTTGCCATCTGGAATGCAGACTCAGTGAATGGACAGTGACAAAAAGCTGTTATTTGCAAGGGTGTTGTTGCATATGGAACACTATCAGAGTTGAATGGTAGAGGAGGTCATGAGCGCTTCAGTGCGTCTCTTACCGTTGAACGTGTTGAGTCCACACCCTGCCAATCCATTTGAATAGGAGGAGTGTGAAGCTTGGCCAGCATTCAGGTCCGTTTCAGAAACTCAGCCCTGATTGATAGCACGTTATACATCTAGGTGCTGGAACATGTCCGTCTAGCTGTGGTTGGCTCAAGTCTGCTGCCCAGACCAGCAGTCCAAAGGCCTGTAGACATTCCATGCAGTGTGTGTCCAGGAGTGTATGGACATGGTTGTCGAGTATTTTAGACTACAGCAGATTTTGTGCAGGGAGCTTTTTGTGCAGTTCTGTCTTTCAGTCTCTGATAGTCTCACATTGATTTCTTTCTCTCTCGTGCGCGCGCACACTCAGGTTAGTCACATCGCATACAGAAAGGCTTTGAACATGTCACAGCACTGAGTTAAGGAGAAGGCAGAAACAGGATTTGTCACCCCATTGCCTCGTCAAGTGGCCATTATGGGTAGTCGTGGTAACACTCTGTTACTGGTGCTTGAGACAGAACAATCTCAGGATCTTCCCTACGTGGTCTTGATGATTGGTGGATCAAGTAGCGCCATTACTGCTGATAGTTGTATGTCCCTAATGGCACCCCATTCCCTTTGTAGTGCACTACGGGCCAAGGTCAAAATTAGTGCACTGTATAGCGAATAGAGTCCCATTTAGTATTTCTTTGTAACACCCATTTTCTATGAGCAAATAAATGACCATTGCACTGTCTGGGATGTCTACACAAAAACAAGTATGGGTAATATACTGTACCATGCAATGTGGTTAGGGTTAGTGGCTGCACGTGTGTTTGGTCCAGAGCATGGATGATCTATGTGTCAGGTCTGTGAAATATTCAATCTGCTACCATTCCCCTCAGAACCACATGTAACATCTTTAAGATATACAGTAGGAGTCAGTTTGGGCACACCTACTCATTCAAGGGTTTTTCTTTATTTTGACTATTTTCTACATTGTAGAATAATAAAGCCATCTAATAACTCATGGAATCATGTAGTAACCCAAAAAGTGTTAAACAAATCAAAATATATTTATATTTGCGATTCTTCAATGTAGCCACCCTTTGCCTTGATGACAGCTTTGCACACTCTTGACATTCTCTCAACCAGCTTCACCTGGAATGCTTTTCCAACAGTCTTGAAGGAGTTCCCACATATGCTGTGCACTTGTTGGCTGCTTTTCCTTCACTCTGCATTCCAACTCATCCAAAACCATCTCAATTGGGTTAAGGTCGGGTGATTGTGGAGACAAGGTCATCTGATGCAGCACTCCATCACTCTCCTTCTTGGTCAAATAGCCCTTACACAGCCTGGAGGTGTGCTTTGGGCCATTGTCCTGTTGAAAAACAAATGATAGATAGCTGTAAAGATGGTCCGATACCAAGCCTTTTGGGCTTGTTTCCTGTCAATAATGACATGTCTCTGCCCCCTAGTGGTCGGTATATGTTAGTGCCGCTAAATGTGTTTAGCAGCCGTTTTTATGCAGTCTATTCTGGCAGCTCATTTGAAAGTATTCAAATTCTCTTACACCTGCTAACGTCAGTTGTGTGTTGAATGAAAAACAAAGCTGCTTGACTATAACACCATAGAAAATGTGTGGACATTGTATCATATGTTTAGTGTTCATTGCGTTGAATTTTGAATAGTTTAATCACACAGTATGTCAGTATACTGTTAAAATATAAATTCTTCTTTTTATTTTAGTTCCACAGAATATATTTTAGCATTTTCACCTTTGGAATGAGACGAGTTCAGTTGGTGGTGTGTGCCAGACAGTGTGTCTGTGTCTCTCTCCCCATCCATAACCCACAGGCTAATGTTTGTGTGTGTGTGTGTGTAAGGACATTCGGGGAGGTCCCTGGTAGAAGGTGGTTCTCCACACTGTAATAAAATAAAATACGGCCCTCTGGGTAGACTTCTGAGGTAGCAGCCAGACTGTTGGGCGACTGGCTCCATCATGACCTTATGGGTGCTTTATTAACTCACGTCACTTTGGTAACACTTTGTGACAGTCGCTGCACTGTAAAATTTATTTTTTTAAATCCAGTTTTTACAGTACAAATCCAGTTTTTACTGGCAGCCATTTACCTGTAAGTTACTGTAAAAAAAGGTACAGTATATTACCGTAAATTCCAAACAAACTTTGGTTTAACAGTATATTACTATAAATGTTATTCAAATGTCCTCTTAGTGTTAAACAAACGTTTATTTGGACATTTTTTTTTGCACTTCCTCAACTAAAAAAGAGCACTACACCACTGGTTGACAGGGCCTGGGAGAGAAGTAAATATAAGAGAGGTGAAAGACCAGCTTTGTACAGGGGGACTATGTGTCTGTCTACAGACACACACCACATGACTTAATGATGACAAGGTCCAAAGGAAACTCCAAGGGCTACTAACGCAAAAGCTCATTACTGTAGATTCCGCTGAGTAAGGTCTTTCCGTGTTGTCGTGTTGTGTTATCCATGTCAGGTGCATCGTGGTTCAGTCGCTATGTCCCAATTATCTCTCCTTTCCTCCTAAAGTGTGCACTTGTTCACTCAGTTCCCTTTAATGATTTGAAAGGACATGACTGGTATAAGAAATATGGTGTAAACTCCCACTAGCCGACGTGGACGTCGATTAAGGCACCCTTCACACCTCTCTGATTCAGAGGGGTTGTGTTAAATGCGGAAGACACATTTCAGTTGAATGCATTGTTGTACAATTGACTAGGTACCCCCCTTTCCTTTCCTTACCTTCAACAATCGAATGCTTTTAGATTGAAGGGAAGTCTTGAACAAATGCACACTTCAGGAGAAAGGAGATGATATTGCGATGCATTCCTCAGTGGGCACTGCAGTTGTGCTTTCAAACCACTTGGGAGCACTCAAGTCCATATTTATGCTGTGTGTCCCATTTATCCTATACAGCTGTGACTGGTTTGGCTGTCTGTTTATGTTAGTTAATGATGATGATCTGGGCATCCCTGGATCAGAGCAGGCTGGGTAACTTGGACAAGGCATCCCACCTGAGTGTATCTCCATGGTAACAGTGTTCTGGTGCCAAGGCAGCACCTGTGTTGAGTAGAGATCAAGCCGGGAGGTAAATTAGGCGATTCTTAAGCAGGGTCCCCAACAGCTGCCCCCCACTACACTACACTAGGCTACAGAGACGGGCCCGGGGAGCATGGGAAATCAAAGACTAACGGCACTGGTGGGCACTCTGCATTTGCGTGTGCCAGAGCAATTTCCTTCGTTGGCAAAGGTTAAAAGCTTCTCTGTTGTCTCCAGTTGTCTCTCACCATCTCTATTCGCCCTCTCTCTTCCTCTCCCTCTTATCTCTTTCTTCCTTTTTCCCTCTCTTCTAATACATTTTTAGCATGCATTTTCTCTCTCTTCCTCTCCCTGTCCCTTCCCCCTTCTCTCTCTACTCTTCTAATACATTTTTAGCATGCATTTGCCTAAATGGAATAGGGTGCCATTTGGGAAGGAACCAGGGAGAGCTGTCCTCTAGAGCAGGATTGGGAGGTCTAGGAGAAGTACGCTAACTTCATTTGTCACTTAATCAATGACTCTCGCTGACTTGAATCAATGACCGGAGCTCCACCAAGAGAGTCAATACGTGACCTCACCCAACTCTCCCTCCCTTTTAACTCTTCTTCCCTTACTGTGAGAGAGTTTCTCTGTGTGTGTCTGTACTCATTCACTTTAGCCAACTCCTCTGATTATCTGTCTGTCACATACAGATCTGGGACCACAAACGAATAGCGAAATCACATAGAAAACGAAAAAAAAAACGAATTGCCAAGACGGGAAAATCCAGCTCATAAAGTTATACAAGCATAGCTAGTAACTACCAACATGTAATTTTCGGTGTGTGGACATTTACAAGCGAACAAGAGAAATTTGCAAATGGACAAAGTTGTGATGCATCCTTTTCTGAAGGAAGAGCAGCATGTGTAAACACAGCAGATGGGAGAATTAAAAAAAACTGTAGTAGGAAGCACAGGGAATAAATGGCAGCTTTACAGATTACTCATCCAGAGCTCTTTGACTTCTTACAGAAAGCCATTAGAAGATATCTGATGGCAAACATTTACATACAAGTGTAACTTCATCACCTCATGTGCACAGCACATCAGTGACTCGCCGGTAGATACAGAATGCTATGGACTCACCAGCTCGCATTCTCCCATTGTGCTATTAAAAACAAACATGTGACTGGCTTAACTGTTCTGGGGAACTAATGTAAAAATGTAATTTTTTGAAAAAAATGGAAAAAACTTCAAAGAAATCGTTTTGAAAACCGTTCTGTGTTTTTTACTCCGGTATACTGTATATGCGGTATACCGCCCAAGCCTAGAGACAGTGATAGTGATGAATATAAGCCTGGAGAAGAAGAACCAGGAGCACTGGGAGACTGAAGGAGAGAGCGCGTGTGTTTGTATCAGAGTTTTGATGGGTAGTCTCTGTACAGAGGAAACCCACTCCTGGTTCTGTATTCTGTATTCACAACATGATGGTTGTGTCCCAAATGGCACCCTAGTCCCTATAGAGTGCACTAGGACCCATTGGGCTCTGATCAGAAGTAGTGCGCTATGTAGGGAATAGGGTGTCATCTGAGACTGAGTCATCTGGATCTTCTTCCGGGGGGAGGGGGGCGACGACATAACATACATTTTTAACTGCAAATTAACCGCAAGAAGCCCAAACAGATTAGGGCTGACCCCAATTGATTGTTAGGCGGTTGGTTGACCAAGATTGTTTAGTCGAGCAGTAGCAAATATTTATATTTATTTGCGCCCATCTCAGTGAACTAATCCATTGCGGAGGCCTAGACTAAAAGCCAATTTATGCTTGATCCTAAAATGTAGTCGGAGGATCCATATGGAGGGTGTGGCGCAATTGCGGAGTCTCCAGAAGCATGCAGAGTCCAAATCAAGTCCAAATACATCCTGTATAAACACAAACTCACTTCCTTGACAAAAGCTCTGCACTGCTCCGCGAAGCGTAAGAGGTATGAATGCCCTGACTTCTGCTGAGGACGTATCAACGTAAATGCTGCATGGCCAATGCAGATGTCGGCTTGACCATGCACCCAGATGCACAATGCACTCTCTCCAGAATGCGCGCTCTCCCGCCAATTTGTGCACATTCATTGTTTCATAACTTCATTGTGTGAATTGTTTGGGTTTGATTGTTAGTGTATATCAATTCCCCATTACATATATTACCAGTAGTAGATTTACCGTTAATTCCTATCATTTCTAATCTACAATGTTTGTTACTTTGGTTATGGTAATTTATTTTAATGCATTCAATATTATTATTCCAGTCTTTCCGTTCGCATTGTCAGAGTGGACACATTGTTTGCAGAGCGCACAAGCTATGCTACACTTGTGAGAAACAAGTTTTGGTTTATTTAATTCCATTTACGAGTTCTGTCAATTTAGTTATTGTCTTTTGTTTGGAGTGCTCCTGTTAATGTTGAGAAAGGACACGCACGAATGGAAGTAGGCTTACACGGAACCCAAACCGGCTGCGCACGTGCGGCATCGTGCATAAATGTATTTTGTCCCCCCCCCACACTAAACGCGATCACAACACACAGGTTAAAATATCAAAACAAACTCTGAACCAATTATATTAATTTGGGGACAGGTCAAAAAGCATTAAAAAAATGTATGGCAATTTAGCTAGTTAGCTTGCACTTCTAGCTAATTTGTCCTCTTTAGCTAGCCTGCTGTTGCTAGCTAATTTTTCCTGGGATATAAACATTGAGTTGTTATTTTACCTGAAATGCACAAGGTCCTCTACTCCACCAATTAATCCACACATAAAATGGTAAACCCAAATCGTTTCTAGTCATCTCTCTTCCTTCCAGGCCTTTTCTTCTCTTGACTTTATATTTCGATTGGCAACTTTCATAAATTAGGTGCATTACCGCCACTGACCTGGTTTATCTTCAGTCACCCACGTGGGTATAACCAATGAGGAGATGGCACATGGGTACCTGCTTCTATAAACCAATGAGGAGATGGAAGAGGCAGGACTTGCAGCGCGATCTGCGTCAGAAATAGAACTGATTTCTATTTTAGCCCTTGGCAACGTAGACGCTCGTTGGCGCGCACGAGCAGTGTGGATGCAATAACTGAATAACATAGATTTAAAAATGTATTTTGCAACGCGAGCGGTGTGGTCAGCCTGTTATAGGCTACCTGGCCTGCGCGCAAATGTAGGCATGTAGATGCACCCATTTGGGGGTGTGATAGTATTTCTGCTTGGCTTAACGCACCACCACTAATGACCTGTGGAGCTTCTCAAAGTAATGTTTTCTTCACCTCAAACAGCAAGCAAACAAAGTATGTTTTTACTTCCGTTGAGAATGACAATAGTTCCTTAATGTATTTGAAAAATCTTTCCGGCTCTCTCCCTTTCGATAACCACTCAGCGTGAAAGTGAAAAATGTCATGCTCTGATCCAGTGGAAACGTCATGAAAATAGTCTTCTTATCAGTGCTTGACTTGGACTGAAATAGGTTCCGGTACTCATTTTGGGTGCTGGTACTGTTTACATATAGGTGCAACAGCTCCACAATACATTTGAGCTAATATTCTATAAGAGGAACAGGTGCTCAAGCAGTAGAAAATTTGAGGTGCCAGTACTCAGCTCCGGTGAACTCCTGCCCAAGTCAAACACTGCTTCTTATCCCTAGGCTATTTTTGCGTAGTTGGCAATGGCAATAGAAGTTACTTTTTAGGTTTGTATCATTTTCATTTAGATTGGGATAGAATATTGATTAAACACATGACAATGAATTTGAGATATGTAGACGTTATTATGAATTAAATGAAACTGTTTCACGAAAATGTGCATATGAAAACCATAACTGGCACGCAGATGGGTAGAAATGGTAAGATAAATTGGCATTTCACATGAGAAAGGTTGCCGACTCCTCGTGTAGCCTATTACCGGTAACTTCAGGAGAGTAATGGCAGAATCTGTTTAGCCAGCGGGAGGAGGATTTTTGGCAATTTCTCGCATGGAATAGCCTTCATTTCTCAGAACAAGAATAGACTGACGAGTTTCAGAAGAAAGATCTTTGTTTCTAGCTATTTTGAGCCTGTAATTGAACCCACAAATGCTGATGCTCCAGATACTCAACTAGTCTAAAGAAGGCCAGTTTTATTACTTCTTTAATCAAAACAAGAGTTTTCAGCTGTGCTAACATAATTGCAAAAATGTTTTCTAATGATCAATTAGCCTTTTAAAATGTTAAACTTGGATTAGCTAATACTTCGTGCCATTGGAACACAGGAGTGATGGTTGCTGATAATACGCCTCTGTACACCTATGAAGATATTACATAAAAATTCTGCCATTTCCAGCTACAATAGTCATTTACAACATGAACAATGTCTACACTGTGTTTCTGATCAATGTGATGTGATTTTAATGGACAAAAAAATGTGCACTTCTTTCAAAAACAAGGACATTTTAAGTGACCCCAAACTTTTGAACGGTAGTTTAGGTTGTGTTTATATATGGGGAAAAAAACACTTTTATTTCTAGCAATCGATTGGTCGAAAGAACAGACGACTTTCGGTCGGCCAAGATTTAGGGGACAACCCTAAAACAGATCATGCTTAACTGAAACATACTTGAAACCTTGCTTACATTTGTATACGATCACATTTTTCTCTCTATTATGCCTGTGAATACTTGAACAGATTTCTTAAATTCAAATCACTTGGAGCTGATTTCCTGGTGTTTTCAGTCTATTATGTACAACTTGGGGGGCCAAATAAAAAACTGGCTACCAGTTGGGGAATCCTGCTTTTGCAGCTCAGGGAGGAGAAGAGACAATACCAGAGTCACCTGGAGGAAGACAATGAGATAGAACAGACTTAGTTTGCTAGGTTGAGACACTATAGCAGAGTTATCCATTACAAAGTTATCCACTCAGTGTCCTGAAAGAGGACAATAACAGAGTTATCCACTCAGTGTCCTGAAAGAGGACAATAACAGAGTTATCCACTCAAGTGTCCTGAAAGAGGACAATAACAGAGTTATCCACTCAAGTGTCCTGAAAGAGGACAATAACAGAGTTATCCACTCAAGTGTCCTGAAAGAGGACAATAACAGAGTTATCCACTCAAGTGTCCTGAAAGAGGACAATAACAGAGTTATCCACTCAAGTGTCCTGAAAGAGGACAATAACAGAGTTATCCACTCAAGTGTCCTGAAAGAGGACAATAACAGAGTTATCCACTCAAGTGTCCTGAAAGAGGACAATAACAGAGTTATCCACTCAAGTGTCCTGAAAGAGGACAATAACAGAGTTATCCACTCAAGTGTCCTGAAAGAGGACAATAACAGAGTTATCCACTCAAGTGTCCTGAAAGAGGACAATAACAGAGTTATCCACTCAGTGTCCTGAAAGAGGACAATAACAGAGTTATCCTCTCAAGTGTCCTGAAAGAGGACAATAACAGAGTTATCGACTCAAGTGTCCTGAAAGAGGACAATAACAGAGTTATCCACTCAAGTGTCCTGAAAGAGGACAATAAAAGAGTTATCCACTCAAGTGTCCTGAAAGAGGACAATGTTGACGCAATCATAGGACATTATTCGGATTCTACTCATACAGTATGTGGCAAGTCGCCTCTCTCTCCCTCTCTCCTCTCTCTCCTCTCTCTCTCAGACTAAAAACATTATTTTGCTGCTGGAGCCCGATAATCATATTTAGGCAGTTTGATTCGTTCACACACACAGCGGCATTATGTTTCCTTGTAAGGAAATATTGGAACAATGCATTTAGTTGTAGAACCCACAGATGAAGTTGCAAACCAGACCACGTTTAATGGTGTTTTCAGACACAAACAGAACTGTCCCACCAGGGAACCATATGGTATCTCTTCTTCTTTTAGACTGTCTGCAGCTAAAATACACTCTTCGCTTTTGCCAGGAGGGCTTGTGTTTTTAGGAACATTGTTTTAAAATCAGGTCAAGTCACTGGGCTTTCCTTTCAGGGGGAACTCAAAAGATTTGGGCATGTAGGTGGTTATGATGTGCCTAGCATGACAGCTTGCTGCGGCTTTGCCATTCACCAAATGATTCCTGACAACGTGTCTGCTTGCCTTGCGGTGCACAGTGTCTGTAACACTAATGTTTTAACCCAGATTTGGCACTACTGTACCAAAGACAACACACGCGCACATGCAGCCCCCCCCCCCCTCACTCCCACACACACACTTCCCCGTAAACACTACCCCAATCCTCTGTCTGTGTCAGGCTGGGATGTTTGTCTCTGTTGACAGCTGTCAGGGCTAGTCTGGCTCCACTGTCTAAGCACTTTGTCAAACTGCCTCTTAACTGCCAGCGTGGACTCACTGAGCCGGCCCTGCACAGCCGGGAGACTGATTTAGGCCGGGCACCGCACAGGGGGACCTAAATAGAGGTGACAGTCCCAGGCCCCCTGCTGAGATAGGGCTCCGCGTTAGCCCTTACCCCCCCCCCCCCCCCAGAGGACTCAGGGCCTTCCAGGACTTGGTAAGATAACAAAGCCCTGTTTCCCACTATGGGCATATGGGACAGATATGGGACTGATACACTGACTTCCTGACACAGAGGATAGGAGAGGCTGGATTCTCCTCTTGTGGCACTCAATGACTTTGATGTGTTTTTTTTTACCCAGTGGCTGTGTCTGGTGAACTAGTTATCTGTGCTATGCATACCTTGGGATTGTATTTGTCTAAATCAGTGATGTGTTAGGCTTAGTACATTCAGCATATCCTGCTTATTTTTGCATGTTATAATCTGACATGGTTGACTCATTTTTAACCTCTCCTGAGGAGGGCGCCATTGCCCTTTGTTGTTGGATCTTCAAAGAGGATTGTTCCTTTTAAAGCAATGGGGTTTTCAGGGGATTTTGCTGTATACAGAATTTGGTTTGGCTAATCTCTGAATGTCGAAACACCCAATGTCAAATATCACTATTCTATACTACACCATGTGAAGCAACCAGGGGGTAACCGTTTTTGCATTCAAAATAGGCCTACTGTGCAAGCTTACCGGTAGGTCTCAAGTGGCCATACACCATGAAACACTCTCTCTCTCCTCACTTCAATGGTTCTGTGAAACCTTCTCTGTGTAATTACTCTCTGCCTCAAAGTCGCTCCAAGGTCGGCACTTCAAATTGCCTCTCAAATTGACTCGGGGGGAACCTTGTCACAGCTTCAGCCTGGGTCTTAAACTAAGTTAATTTATTAGTTCTGATATGATATAGGCCAAGGCGATATGCATGCCACGTGTTCTGTATGATATCTATCGTGGCTCATTTGAGGATTTGTTACGATGTGAAGGACACAAGCTAGCAAGCAGTGGACATCCGTTTCCGTGGCGCCAGCCACAACAAGGTGGTAGAAGAGGCTATAAGCCGTGCTGGGCATGATGATGTTGGGTATGGGGCAGTGCCAAGGTGCAGTTGACTTTGCCAGGGGCCTAGCTTGTCTGAGTCTGAAGTGGAGAGGCTTGCGCACAGACAGGCCGTTAGTCAGTCATCACAGAGGGTTATTACCGTATTGTTGTTGGAGTCAGTTAGACAGTATCCTTTCTAAGACACAAGGCTTGACTCTCATCCCCTTACAAGGGAATCAGTCTTCTCCACACAGATGCAGCACTCCACAGAGTGCCATGAGCTGCTCTAAGACTTGACGAGGCCTGGGTACCTAAACCCCACCATCAAGGCTCTGTGGACGCTGTTGGATGGGCTCTGGAATGGAGGACACGTTCATAGGTGCTGAAGAAAAATAAATCTGTTAGAAGCATCAGTTAAAAACATCAGTTATGTTCATGAGAAATTGAATTCTCATTTGTTTCAAAACACATTTAAATGACCCAGGATTAAGTTAGTCTACAATGGCAATACGAGCGAAGGGCTAATTCATAACTTTGACTGTCTTTAACACAGTTTTTGGGATAAGACTACAACAGATGTTATGATTATTTCCAGCAGTCAGGCACGTTCAAATCTGTTTAGTAATGAGGGGAAGTGTACGCCATTGGGCCAATTTTAGAGTGTGTTTAACCCGTGCGTGCAGACAATATTTTTTCCAGAAGGGTTTTTGGTTGTAGGGCAAAGAGACCCTCCTTCCGCCCTTCTAAATCTGACTTGTGCTCACACATACATGCGCGCGCACACACACACACACACACACACACACACACACACACACACACACACACACACACACACACACACACACACACACACACACACACACACACACACAGTCAAACACACACACACAGTCAAACACAGTCAAACACACACACACACACAGTCAAACACACACAGAGACAAAACAGACAGAAGTTCCGTGACTGTGCCACATGAAATTAGAATGGAAATTTGTAGAGCCTGCAGACAATCCTCTCTCTCATTAAAGGATAAATCTCTCTTTCCCCCCTCCCCTATTTCCTTTTCTTTTTTTTCTCCACATGGCATGCTCTCCTCCTCTCCCCCTGTTCACTCTCCCTTTCTTTCCTTCTCTCCATTGCATTCTTCCTTGCAACTAGACACATGCTGTAGTGCTTTCTGTGTTCAGTTTAAGATTATTTTCATGCGAGCTAATGTTTTGCATTCATTTCTATATGCATTTGGCATGAGAATATCTATATGTCATTGCCAATGGTTTCTGAGCCCGTGCTATAGGCACAGAGAAATACAAAAATAAGTCTTGCCCCTGCGCGCTCTCCTCACTCACACCATGTGTGTTATTAACAGATTTTTTGTACTCTCTGCTTGAATGCTTCTATCCTCTTTAATAACAGATGTGGTATCCACAGCCTAGGACCCCTGATGTGCTGCTGCTCATGGTGTGTGTGTGTGAGATGGAGAGGCCTGCATGATAGTCCCACCTGAGAGTCCGCAGGAACCTTCCTTAAGAGTAGAGAAAGAGATCCATTAGAACTGAAGAAAGTAATCTATGGTTCTTCATGTGAGAGTGGGGCTCCATCACACTGACCATAGAGATGGGTCAGAGGCATGTGACTAACAATCACAGTGTCTTTGGCTGTAGAAAGAGTCAGTCAATTATTATTTAGAATCAGTCAAATATTTTATGCTTTGTATTTATTTGTACTCTCCTGGGGTCCTACCGCTGCACCATCAAGAGCTTCCTCACCGTTTGCATCACGGTCTGGTACATGAGTTGCTCCGTCCACGACCGCAAGTCCCTCCAGCGGGTAGTGAAGTTGGCCCAGTACATCACTGGTGCCGTGTTCCCACCCATCCAGGACATGTACTTGAAACGGTGCCTGAGGAAGGCCCACAGCATCATCAAGGACCCCACCCAATTTAAACTCTTTCCCCCCAATCCCCCCTTACTCTGATACATGTGTAAATATTGGACTATAAATTGTGCCTTCTTGCATTATACTCATGCAAAAAATATATTATATTCTACTGAGCCATTTACTTTATGTTCGTATTATATTTTGGGGTGGCAGGTAGCCTAGCGGTAAGAGCGTTGGGCCAGTAACAGAAAGGTTGCTAGATTGAATCCCCGAGCTGACATGGTAAAAATCTGTCGTTCTGCCCCTGAACAAGGCCGTTAACCCACTGTTCCTAGGCCTTCATTGAAAATAAGAATTTGTTCTTAACTGACTTACCGTGTTAAATATAGGTTAAATAAAAAAAAAATATATTTTATTATTTTTTGTTGTTGCATTGTCGAGAAGGAACCTGCAAGTAAGGATTTCATTGTATACCATGTGTATCCTGTACATACGACTAATAAAACTTGAAACTAATGTCAACCAATGTGTAGCCTGGCCTACCTCCTGCTGTCAACCCCCAAAGTGAGCCCCGGCCAAAGCAGCCCAGTCAGCAGCCTTTAGGGCTCTGGAAGGTGGGTACTTGTGTGTGTGTGTCCTCTCCTTAGATGACCTAGTTGAGAGACGGCGAACTCCCACTCCCATAAGCCTCGCAAGTCCTTTACGTATTGATCCTCTCCTGCCAGAAGGAACTCTGCCACTGATCTGCCCCCTTCATGACACACACCTGCCAAACTCACGCACGCACGCGCATACACACAGGCACGCTGATGATGTTTTTGTATGCGCTCTGGTTTGGTACAGAAATATAGGCTTGTCATTGTGGAACATGGATACAGATTGCAGTTGAAATTGTCTCTTGTTGACAAAAAAACAAGGGAGGTGGCACAATGAGTGTTATTCAGAAGTCAAGTAATGCTCATTTCATGCCTAGCATGATGACAGGGTTTTCAATAATGCGTCATAACACAACTATTTTGGCGCTGCATTTCTTATTATAAATTGGAACCGTGTCTCGCATATCTGTAAGGCGTCTGTGTGTTTGTGCACCATATTCACCAGCCATACCCAGACAATACAAAGACACCTGTTTTTCAATTCAAGATATTTTTTTCTTCGGTCTTTCATTTGGGAGAGTCACCCCTCCAAAGTCAGACGTTGTTAGAGATTACACCCCTCCAAAGTCAGACGTTGTTAGAGATTACACCCCTCCAAAGTCAGACGTTGTTAGAGATTACACCCCTCCAAAGTCAGACGTTGTTAGAGATTACACCCCTCCAAAGTCAGACGTTGTTAGAGATTACACCCCTCCAAAGTCAGACGTTGTTAGAGATTACACCCCTCCAAAGTCAGACGTTGTTAGAGATTACACCGCTCCAAAGTCAGACGTTGTTAGAGATTACACCCCTCCAAAGTCAGACGTTGTTAGAGATTACACCCCTCCAAAGTCAGACGTTGTTAGAGATTACACCCCTCCAAAGTCAGACGTTGTTAGAGATTACACCCCTCCAAAGTCAGACGTTGTTAGAGATTACACCGCTCCAAAGTCAGACGTTGTTAGAGATTACACCCCTCCAAAGTCAGACGTTGTTAGAGATTACACCCCTCCAAAGTTAGACGTTGTTAGAGATTACACCCCTCCAAAGTCAGACGTTGTTAGAGATTACACCCCTCCAAAGTCAGACGTTGTTAGAGATTACACCCCTCCGAATCAGACGTTGTTAGAGATTACACCCCTCCAAAGTCAGACGTTGTTAGAGATTACACCCCTCCAAAGTCAGACGTTGTTAGAGATTACACCCCTCCAAAGTCAGACGTTGTTAGAGATTACACCCCTCCGAATCAGACGTTGTTAGAGATTACACCCCTCCAAAGTCAGACGTTGTTAGAGATTACACCCCTCCAAAGTCAGACGTTGTTAGAGATTACACCCCTCCGAATCAGACGTTGTTAGAGATTACACCCCTCCGAATCAGACGTTGTTAGAGATTACACCCCTCCGAATCAGACGTTGTTAGAGATTACACCCCTCCGAGTCAGACGTTGTTAGAGATTACACCCCTCCAAAGTCAGACGTTGTTAGAGATTACACCCCTCCGAGTCAGACGTTGTTAGAGATTACACCCCTCCGAATCAGACGTTGTTAGAGATTACACCCCTCCGAATCAGACAGTGACAGGGGGTGGGATGTTTTTTGTCTCATGTTGTTTTTCCATCAGACATTGTGTGTTGGGAAGGCTCGATGCTGTGTGTGTGTGTGTGCGTGTGCGTGTGTGTGTGCGTGTGCGTGTGTCTACCTGTTAGCGGATTGAGAGGAGCAGAGGTTGGGGGCGTGGTGGTGTTTGGTCAGGGGAAAGTGCGTTACCGTATGCCTCTCAAACACACCTCAGTACTATGCCTCACCCACACCTTGGTGCGCTATGGTACACACACAGAGACAGTACCCCGCTGAGACACACAAACAGGCTGCTCAACTCCGTCTGATCTTTTATTCAGCAGCCTCGACGCTTATTATTGAGAGGAGAAGAATAGGAGAGGAGAGAAAATAGAGATTTTCCACATCATGGTACACTGCTTATATTTAACTGCCAAGAAGTGTCACTAGGCTAGGAATGTTACAGTTGTAGAATTCTCTGTCTTTCTCTCCCTTTCTCTCTCTCTCTCTCTCTCTCTCTCTCTCCTCTCTCCTCTCTCTCTCTCGCTCTCTGTCTCTCTCACGCGCTCTCGCTCTCTCTCTCTCCTGCGCTCTTGCTCTCTCTCTCTCTCCCGCGCTCTCTCTCTCTCTCTCTCTCTCTCTCTCTCTCTCCCCCCATCATATCTGTTGGTGGCCATTTTGGTTCTTTGTGTACCTGATCTCCAATCCCCTTTTGCCCTCAACATTCTCCCATGTTCCCCTGGCTTAGGTTTCAGTTTAAGGGCCTCAGCCCTTCAGTTTCCCTCAAGAGTCTCCAGTGGGACTTCCCAGAGCCTGTGAGTTGCTCTGTAGGGACAGACAGGCAGGTGTTAGCTGTCTAAACCCAGCAGTCTCATTAACAGGCCTGTTAGTACAGGTGTAGCACCTGACACCCAACAGGGTAATCTACTCTACCAAGTCTGCTCTGGTCTGGTCTGGCCCCAGACTGCTCTGCTCACTAACCCTCTGGCCCTTATTAGGAGGTCACATTAATCAACTGCTTTTAATAGGCAGAGCATAGTAACATATTTTTAGGCTCTAATAATTCAATAACGTTTTGTAAAAAAGAGAACCTGTGTAACAGGAAGTGTGTACCACATTGCGTCAGGGCACTCTGTACATTGAAATCCCATATGTGAATGGTAAGACACCGTCTCATGAGCTCCCACAGGAAGTGCATGTGTTTAGATCCATGTTAACTATTAGTCCACTCACTAGTCTTTAGGCAATGTGTGTGATGGTTTTCCATGTAATCTCCCTCTCTAACACTGTGTGTGTGTGTGTGTGTGTGTGTGTGTGTGTGTGTGTGTGTGTGTGTGTGTGTGTGTGTGTTGTCATTGTGTTGTTGTTCCATGTTCAGAGCCTAATTACCCCACTCGTTAAGAGTGGGAATAAACACGCTGTACATCCTTCTGGGGGTTCATGTCTAAATGAGCTTGTTGTTGAACTGACAGAGTTCGTGTGGCGCCATTGTAGTGCAGTAATCACCCACATTTGCCCGTAGCCCAGTCCCATTTTATACTGCCATAGAAGTCATTCTACTGCAAAAAGCACAAGAATGAGGATTTCGATTTCGACCCCCCCCCCTATCTTAGATTGGAAGTATTATGTTCCAAATCGTATGTTAGGTACAATATTTATTGAAGATTATATGAGTCCTATAAATGAAAATGGCCAATTTGCGTGCAATCAATTCGCTTAATTTCTCAGAGATGCAATTAGATTTCAACAAAATAATGTTTCAGGAATGCTAATCGTATCTGTTTCTAACTGCAAAAACGATTTCAGAACATTCTGAGATGGTGGGTGTCATGACGTGCTGAAATGAGACAGAGGGGAGCATTATGAGGAAGGCTTTTAGAGACAGTCCATTTGCAGTGCCATTGTTTTGATCATTGATCTTTTGAGCAGACACAGAACGATACTTCTCTCTCTCTGTCTCTCTCTGTCTCTCTGTATCTCTCTGTCTCTCTCTCTCTGTCGCTCTCTTTCTCTCTCTCTCTCTCTCTGTCTCTCTCTGTCTCTCTGTCTCATTCTTTCTCTCTCTCTCATTCTCTCTCATTCTCTGTTTCTCTCTCTCTCGTCTCTGTCTCTCTCGCGTTCTCTCGCTCTCTCGCTCTCTCGCACTCTCTTGCGCTCTCTCGCCCTCTCTCGCGCTCTCTCGCACTCTCTTGCTCTCTCTCTCTGTTGCTCTAGCTCGCTCTCTCGCTCTCTGTGTATCTCTGTCTCTCACTCATACCCTCATATGGTAGCCACATGTGTCTCCTCAAGAAATGAAAAACCTTTCAACATCTCCATCCTTTCTTCTCTCCATCCTTTCTTGTCTCCATCTTTTCGTCTCCCCATCGTTTCTCCCATCCCCTCCATCAGGGCTTGGCTGTCCCCAGACCACCTTCAGCCACAGTACCAGAGTCATCACACAGCGTAGAGCACAGTCACAGCAAGCCCTGCTGTTTTCAACACAAGCTACTTGAGGAAGTGGTACCACACTGTAGACATCGTCTCTCCTCTCTCTGGGAGCAATCCTTAACTCCCTAACCTCTGTCTCTGTAGTGGGTCTGAGGGTGTCTCACCCGAGTTTGTGAGTACGTACACTGCTGCTGGTTGTCTGTGATGCAACACAACACCAATACTGCTGTAACACAGTAACAGGGCTGATCTAGCTCTGCACAGAGGAGGAAGATACTGTAGCTAGCTAGCATGTCAACACACATCTGCCCTCTTTCCACCTCCTTTCTCCCCCTATCTTTGTACTGTACCAGCTGGGTCATGTTCTTAGTGGTGCCAGTCGGCCTCCAAACCCTCCAGACCCTAGGGGCCTTTGGCAGAGCAGTGACCCACTAGCGAGGCCCAGACCCCGGACATCAGTCATGACATTATCCCCCTCATGAGGGATGGTGATGGTGCCTTGACACAGACATGGGTTAACTTCACGCCTCACATCCACTGGTGACGTCTCTTACTAACTTAACTCTCTGCTCTGACTTCCCCTTCAGCCTAGGAACTGTGTGTGTGTGTGTGTGTGTGTGTGTGTGTGTGTGTGTGTGTGTGTGTGTGTGTGGTGTGTGTGTGTGTGTGTGTGTGTGTGTGTGTGTGTGTGTGTGTGTGTGTGTGTGTGTGTGTGTGTGTGTCGTACCTCTGACTTGAGTTTGGCCCCATTCACAGGTCTGTGTCTTCCATTCACATACCATTCAGCCATTTAAAGCATATGTATAACATGTCTATGTATATTTCATGTATAAGCGATGTATGTTTCATGTCAGTCTCTGTCTAGGGCACAGACAAGTGACAAAACGTGTTAGGAATTCATTCGTTTTTTCCCCATTTCAGATGTTCTCTGTCAGACTAGCATACTTCCTTTGGCTCAAAGCTAACCCAACTGTGCCACTGTGTTTTGCACTGCTTTTATGCTCAGTAATTAGATTGTGTTTAGATTTTACAGAGAGAGAGTATGCGAGAGTGTGTATGAGAGAGTGAGAGGTACAGTGTATTAATAGAGGGATAGACAGTGGAGAGAGAGAGAGTGGGGAGGAGGAGAGAGTGAAAGAGGGAGCAGGGGGGGGGGGGGCAGAGAGTTAGAAACGGAGGTTGCGATGCAAGCACAGCCATGTTTGATACCTGTGTGTTTTTTCTCTCTCTGGCGCCGAGGGTTGATTTGAATATCAAAGCCCATCTCCCCTCCGAGCAGGTGATGCTGCCTGCGGCGCCCGACACCCTTTGACAGGTGGTCCCCTCTGGCGTGTGTCTGAGAACGTGTGAGTGTGTGTGTTTGTGAGTGTGAGACCGGCTGTGTGTGTGTGTGTGTGTATGCAGGCTGTGTTTGTGTGTGTGTGTGTGTGTATGCAGGCTGTGTTTGTGTGCATGTCTTTGTGAAGAAACGTGGCTCTTGTCAGTGAGATACGACAACCTTCTCCCCTCCCAGCCTTATTGAAGTTACACACATTAAACCCCCGGAACGGCTCTGCACAGTGCGGCAGTGAAGTTGTGTGAGCATCTAGCACCGAGCGGAGCGCCACACTGTTTATATTCCTGTTTGCGGCTGGCGGGCTCAGTGAGGCAGATAGCAGGTATGATGTATTGAAGTAAGCTTTTTCCCTTTTTGTTTGTTGTATTTCTGTCTTCCTGTCTTGGCTTGCCAATAGCTTGATCAGCAGGGATTGTTTACTGAGCCTTCAGCAGAACTAACTGTTTTGACCTCAAGTGACCTCTATGATTATGATCCAGCCTGTTCAGGCCTGTGGGTTAGAGTTGGACTGTAGCCATGCTGACTCAATCATAGAGCTGAGTTGTGTGTGTGTGTGTGTGTGGCTCCTAACCTGTTTACAGACAACATGACCATAATGGCGCTCCTAGGGAAATGACGCTCCCCCGACCCGCTGCATTTCTCTCCTCTGAATGTTGTCATTACATAGGGATCATTACACAAGTTATCATGCAACTACAACACACATTTGCAGACACACACAGACAGATATACATACGCACACGGACACACACGCTGCACTACACTACACTAAATTGCAAAATGCTGAATCCCGTGGCAGTAAAGTGTCCCAGTGATATGTGACTCAGTAGGGGGGTAAGTCAGTCTCTAGTGTATGTGTCTGATCACACCTGTTGTGGAAGTGTGATCCACGGGTGGTTGGCAGTGTTACCCGCTGGGGCATCTAGTGTGTCTGTGTGTGTGTGTGTATCAGCAGTGAGCCAACAGGACAGGAAACAGCAGGAACCACTGCTTCAGGCTCCCAGGAAGTAGAAAGTGACCGAGGGCAGATTTCTCACATCCACCTCTGCTATTAGCTTTGCTATACCCGTGAGTCCTTCAGGACAGATGGGCTGCATTTCGATGGAAAGTGCCATGGTGTGATATTCTTTGTTCATTGTATTAACATCTCACACCAAAGCAAGTCATTCAGTAGTGTTGCTGGTTTTGATCAGTATGTCCTTTAGAGGTAATACTCTACAGTAGCAGTAGGGGGCACTGTGGTGCTACTATTGATGTGTGAGGCGATGGCTGATCAGCGAGTTTTAAGCAGACACTGAATCCTACACACTCTGATCAAACACACACAACTCTGACTGTCGTTCTATGATGTGTGATGTATGCCGTTTAGTGGACGCTTTTGTCTAAAGCGACTTAGTCATTTTAAGTATTGGTGGTCCCGGGAATCGAACCCACTATCCTGGCGTTTTAAGTACCAGTAGTGTGAAGTAATTAAGTAAAAATACTTGAAAGAACTACTAAAGTAGTTTTTTTCTTTACTTTACTGTTTATTTTTTTGACAACTTTTACTTTTACTTCACTACATTCCTAAGGAAAATGATGTACTTTTTACTCCATACATTTTCCCTAACACTCAAAAGTACTCATTACATTTTGAATGGATAGCAGGACAGAAAAATTGTCTACTTCACACACTTATGAAGAGAGCATCCCTGGTCATCCCTACAGCCTCTGAAATGGCGGACTCAGTAAAGACATGCTTGGTTTGTAAATGATGTCTGAGTGTTGGAGCATGCCCCTGGCTATCGGTAAATAAAAAAATCAAAGAAAATGTTGCCGCCTGGTTTTCTTAATATGAGGAATTTGAAAAGATGTGTACTTTTACTTTTGATACTTAAGTGTATTTAAAACCAAATACATTTAGACTTTTACTCAAGTAGTATTTTACTGGGTGACTTTCACTTTTAATTGAGTCATTTTCTATTAAGGTATCTTTACTTTTACTCAAGTATAACAATTGGGTACTTTTCCCACAGCTGGCAAGCACCATGCTCTACGGACTGAGCTACAGAGGACCGAATATTACATGTAACAGCATGTGAGATAGCCGTGTCTTTCACCACTTGTGTTCATACTGATGATGTAAGAAAGGCTTTATAAATACATTTGATTTGATTTGATTTGATTTGATTCATTCGGGTGACCACATATCCCGGATTGTGTGGGACAGTCCCTCATGTTGGCCCTTTGTCCAGCGTCCCGCAACCAAACAATCATGTTCCACATTTGATCAACAAATTCAAACACCACTAATTTAAGAAGAAAGTTGATTTGTCCCGTATTTCGGTCAGACATTCCGACCTGTCTCTTATGACAAGATATACACATCATAAGGATGTGTTACTCGTGATGTCAAACACTTCTCCAATCGTTGCTGAGAGCTGATATTCTGCACATTTTAAATGTGGTCACCCTAGTGTTCATACGTCTGTTGGCGTATATTCCATCTGCTTCCAATGTCACATCAGTCCATCTACTGCACTAAAAGGATCCGTAGAGCAGAGAGCAGAATATCTAGTGTTCACCACCACCACACGTTCCTTCCTGAAGAACATCACGGTCGTCAGGGATGTAAGGTTGCTGGTTTGGTGATGTAATGCGTCATCTCCACAAATGAACTTGATTAAAAGGAAATTGTATCAGACGTACAAATACTGTATGTCATCCCCTGAGGTTGGAATGTCTTCTGTCGTGCACACCACAGCAGTATATCACATGTTAGTATATGGACGAGACATCATCCTACGTGCCTTTGGTGTTGGTCTCACAGAGGGAGGTTAATAGCCTAACGGTATTGGATGATTCAAGGCCATGGCGAGGATGGAGGTATCTACAGCCAATCTTCGGTGATACCCCAGGACTTAGATCTTTACAGCAACGAGTGGCGCAGCGGTCTAAGACACTGCGTCTCAGTGCTAGAGGCGTCACTACAGACCCTGGTTTGATTCCAGGCTGTATCACAACCGGCCGTGATTGGGAGTCCGATAGGGCGGCTCACAATTGGCCATAGCGTCGTCCGGGTTAGGGTTTGGCCGGGGTAGGTTCATCATTTTAAATAAGAATTTATTCTTAACTGACTTGTCTAGTTAAATAAAGTACAATCTCTCCACACAGTAGGTACTGGAGCCAGCACAGCTCTAAACTACAAGCAGTCTTTTTCACTGTCCTTCTTCTTTCTTCACCTCTACTGAATAAAAGAGAAGAAAGTATGTTGTTTCTCAAAGGGGGGAGGGGAGGAGGAGAGAGATGGAGACAGACACTTATTACTGCTCCTCTGTGGGTTGTTTTACACCATCTTTATTTATTTAATTTAACCTTTATTTAACTAGGCAAGTAAGTTAAGAAAAAAAATATTATTTACAATGACGGCCTACCCCGGCCAAACCCGTACGACGCTGGGCAAATTGTGCGCCGCCAGAAGTGACTCCCAATCACGGCCGGATGTGATACAGCCTGGATCTGTGAAATTTCTCCAAATGATAGGCTTAGTCTTTCTCCTCCCTGGCTATATGCTTTACGTGGGTGCATGTGTGTGCTTTGCATTTGAGCATAGAGCTCTATGGGCCTAGTATGATTCATTTTGCTGCCGTGTACAATCCTCTCTCCTAAACATTGAACATCGGGGGGTGCGAATCCAACACTGTACCACTAATCTCTAATGAGACTGATTGTACTGTGTGTGTGTGCGCACCCTTCTGTGTCCTGTGTGTGTAAGTATGTTTAGTACAGGGAGTTACTGATGTGGCATTGCATATCCAGAGTTATGTCTAGGGCTGTTACGGACCCATGAGTCATGACTGCAGTCAAATTCCACCTGACCGTTTAGTCACGTTAACTAAGCTTCTCCAAAACTGTGCTCTGATGCTGCTGATGGTCATTAGTAGCCTACCAAACTTGCTAACTGCCTGGTACTCAGCATGCTATTGTCCCTCTAATCACTCTGACATCAAGGCAAATGTAATTGAAAATCAAATCAAACACTTCATGAGAGCCTATGAGCTCATGTTGCGCAACATTTCTATAGGCTATGCAATTGCATGAGAAAACAGAGTCATGGCCTCTACTAAAAAGAGGAGGATCCCAACAGCTTTCTATAGGCTAGGCCTACCATATTTATTTCTCAACTTTCCTAATATTAAACACATTGCTTTTATTAAGCACAAGAGGAGTATAGTCTACCTGGTTGGCATGAAAATGAACCACGGGAAAAACGTCCTCCGTTCGCTATTTAAGTGCATAGATGACATGTATTTTGCTCCCCCTGCCCCTGTTCTGAGACAGGTGCATGATAATGGTCCAATTTGAAATCAAAACTACTTTCACACATATATTATTTAGTGTATGTAAAGACAATATTGTCACCCATCAGACTATTCTTAATTGAATCTTATCACTTGTGATGCCCAGTGTGTGCAGTAAGGCAAGACACAGCACATGCTGGTGACATTTTCAAGTCATAGTTGCACTCCTCACGTAGCCTAGCCCATTGGCCTATATGTTTTGATAAGGTTTGTATCACAACTAACGTGGCACATATATCATCCGCTTTACAACTGGTATAGAGCATAACTGGCACACATAAGTGGCGCGTGAGTTTTTCATCTTCAAAATGCACCTGCGTTATAATAAAGTTCCATTTTTATCTTGAAATTGATCTTTATTATAAAGGTCAATTTTTATCTTGAAATTGATCTTTATTATAAAGGTCAATTTTTATGGTGAAAATGATCTTCCCCGAACTTAAACTCAAGCGCTGCCTATGTACAGTTGAAGTCGAAAGTTTACATACACCTTAGCCAAATATATTTAAACTCAGTTTTTCACAATTCCTGACATTTAATCCTAGTAAAAATGCCCTGTCTTAGGTCAGTTAGGATCACCACTTTATTTTAAGAATGTGAAATGTCAGAAAAATAGTAGAGACAATTATTTATTTCAGCTTTTATTTCTTTCATCACATTCCCTTTGGGTCAGAAGTTTACATACGCTCAATTAGTATTTGGTAGCATTGCCTATAAATTGTTTAACTTGGGTCAAACGTTTCAGGTAGCCTTCCACAAGCTTCCCACAGTAAGTTGGGTGAATTTTGGCCCATTCCTCCTGACAGAGCTGGTGTAACTGAGTCAGGTTTTTAGGCCTCCTTGCTCGCACACGCTTTTTCAGTTCTGCCCACAAATTTTCTATGGGATTTTGGTCAGGGCATTGTGATGGCCACTCCAATACATTGACTTTGTTGACCGTAAGCCATTTTGCCACAACTTTGGAAGTATGCTTGGGGTCATTGTCCATTTGGAAGACCCATTTGCGACCAAGCTTTAACTTCCTGACTGATGTCTTGAGATGTTTCTTCAATATATCCACATAATTTTCCTGCCTCATGATGCCATCTATTTTGTGAAGTGCACCAGTCCCTCCTGCAGCAAAGCACCCCCACAACATGATGCTGCCACCCATTTTTACATTTTACATTTTAGTCATTTAGCAGACGCTCTTATCCAGAGCGACTTACAGTAGTGAATGCATACATTTCATACAATTTCATACATTTTTTTTGCTGGCCCCCCGTGGGAATCGAACCCACAACCCTGGCGTTGCAAACACCATGCTCTACCAACTGAGCTACAGGGATGGTGCTTCATGGTTGGGATGGTGTTCTTCGGCTTGCAAGCCTCCCCCTTTTTCCTCCAAACACATGGTCATTATGACCAAACAGTTCTATTTTTGTTTCATCAGACCAGAGGACATTTCTCCAAAAAGTACGATCTTTGTCCCCATGTGCAGTTGCAAACCGAAGTCTGGCTTTTTTATGGTGGTTTTGGAGCAGTGGCTTCTTCCTTGCTGAGCTGCCTTTCAGGTTATGTCGATATAGGACTCTTTTTACTGTGGATAAAGATACTTTTGTACCTGTTTCCTCCAGCATCTTCACAGGGTCCTTTCCTGTTGTTCTGGGATTGATTTGCACTTTTCGCACCAAAGTACGTTCATCTCTAGGAGACAGAACGCGTCTCCTTCCTGAGCGGTATGACGGCTGCGTGGTCCCATGGTGTTTGTACAGATGAACGTGGTACCTTCAGTCATTTGGAAATTGCTCCCAAGGATGAACCAGACTTGTGGAAGTCTACAATCTTTTTTCGGGCGTCTTGGCTGATTTCTTTTGATTTTCCCATGATGTCAAGCAAAGAGGCACTGAGTTTGAAGGTAGGCCTTGAAATATATCCACAGGTACACCTCCAATTGACTCAAATGATGCCATTTAGCCCATCAGAACCTTCTAAAGCCATGACACAATTTTCTGGAATTTTCCAAGCTGTTTAAAGGCAGAGTCAACTTAGTGCATGTAAACTTCTGACCCACTGGAATTGTGATACAGTGAATTATAAGTGAAATAATCTGTCTGTAAACAATTGTTGGAAAAATTACTTGTGTCATGCACAAAATAGATGTCCTAGCCGACTTGCTTTATAAACAAAACATTTGTAGAGTGGTTGAAAAATGAGTTTTAATGATTCTAACCTAAGTGTATGTAAACTTCTGACTTCAACTGTATGTCAGTTAGGCTCTAAACTGGTTTTAAAGTAAATTAATATGCTTAATTTTAAGAAGTTATTTCGCCCCTTTAGTTGTAATACAAACCTTATCAAAACATGTGTTATAAATCCATAACCGCATTTGTGGTCACTTTTGAGAATGGCTTTTTCCCGCTAATTGATTGCATTTGGACATTTGTGCTTATTCGCTACTGTCATGTGCACATTTCTGCGCTTATAATGTGAAGAAATAGCCTAATAGTTTATCAACATTTTAAACTGAACGTTCTGATCTGTTGCATTAGCTTCATGGCTTTAAAACATTTTTTTGACGTGAATGGTTGTATTAATTTGGAATCTATCGCATCCCACAGCTGTCAAATAGTATGTTTGGAATATTTATTTCTCGCACAGAAGGAAGGACATGTTGACGAATAGAATAGGTAAACGTTTGTACTAAGATCTTTTGCTGTTGGTTAGGCCTGTTCATCTTGTTGGCTGACGAGAAGTACATTTGGACAGTTCTTCTAACATCTTCAAAATGCGCCTCGAAATTTGATAAGGACACGCACAGTTGCGTTCCCGATGTGTCTGTCTTGTAGCCTACTTCTGAGCTGAGATGCCTGTGAGAAGGACCCAATCATTTGACGGCACTGGCTAATAAGATTTGAGATATCTGAGAGAGCCATGTGAGTGAGAGGTGCTTCGGAGCACGGCGATTGGCAGCCGGGAGAAGGGAATTAGTATTATTATATTCAGCCCAAGGGCATAACAGACACTTTGGCCGCAAGGCATGGATTTTTTTAGGGGGCATTGAGGCCACACAAGGGGGTTGCCGCCGGGAAATTCAAGGCCTGGTGAGAATATTATCAAGTGCTTGTCAAATTGTGAATGAGAGACTGATGAAGTGTGTGCAGTCTGCGTAAGAAACAAAGTAGAGCTCATGCCTTTCCTGCAATTTGATTCAAATCATCATTTGTCGCATCATGCAGCCTTAGAATGTATTAAAAATTAAAACATATGTTTGTATAACAACTAAAGATACATAAATAACTCTAAATTAAGCATATAGGAGCACCTGTTTTTTTGTTAATCGCTCAACATAGAATAGCCACGTGCGCACTCCCTCGGAAATCGTTTGGAGAAAATATCCTTTCTATTTTATTCAGCTATGTTCAATTGTATTCTTCATACTTTAAAGTAATATAAAATAATGCCACGGAATCCCAAGCATATCTTGTCTGCTAAATGAACTAGTGTAGCCCACAGCCATATGGCATAGGCAGATCAAATCAAATCAAATGAAAGTGTATTTGTCACGCGCTCCGAATACAACAGGTGTAGACCTTACAGTGAAATGCTTACTTACAGGCTCTAACCAACAGTGCAAAAAAGGTATTAGGTGAACAATAGTTAAGTTAAGAAATAAAACAACAGTGCCGAACATAAGGACAACTCAGAGAATGCTATTCTGTTCTTCTGAAATAGACTACATTTTCTTCATATCATGTTTCTTTCGACCTGTCTAAAATAAATATTGGATTTACTGTGATTTTGTAGGCTCTATTTCATGGATTTATTAGACTTTTTAAAATATAGATGTTCCAAAGGTCTGCAACAGTGGCTTGCTAAACCTATTTAATAATTCATGTTCAATTACCGTGAGACCGGCAGTTATTTGCTTGACAATCACCGCCACAGTCCTAGTTATGTCTCGTGCTGTTTCAGTTTAATTGATCAATTCATTAGAGCTTGCTACCCGACATGAGCCCGATGGGCCCTGACATTATACATTGGGTTAGGGCCGGGTAGGGCCTGTTTTTCATCAATATCTAGGGTACGGGTAGGGCTCGGGTATCACTAAATTGAAAATGAACATTTTGAACCTGAGCCATTTGCTTGTGCTCTGCTGCGCTATACATATCATGGTGTCAGAAGTTCTTCAACCTTGTTAAATACAAGACCAGAACATTGTCAGAATCCACAGGAGAGATTTTACAGAAAATAATGTTTAGAGTGTTGAAAAGTAGCTAGTTTACAGCTACTGCTCTCTGTCTCGTCATTGAGCAGAACAAATCAAATCAAACTTTATTTGTCACATGGGTCGAATACAACAGGTTACTGTGAAATGCTTACTTATATGCCCTTAACCAACAGCAAAAAAATTATAAAAAGTAACACAATAAAATAACAATAATGAGGCTGTATACTAGGGGTACCGGTACCGCCGAGACTGTATACTAGGGGTACCGGTACCGACGAGGCTGTAAACTAAGGGTACCGGTACCGAGTCAATGTGCGGGGTTACAGATTAGTCGAGGTAATTTGTACATGTAAGTAGGGGGTAACGTGACTATGCATAGATAATAAACAGCGAGTAGCGGCAGTCTAAAAATAAATGGGGGGGGGGGGGGTCAATGTAAATAGTCTGGGTGGCCATTTGATTACAGCAAGCAGCAGTGTTGCTATGGATTGGATGCTCACACAAGCAGAGCAATGCACAGAGCGCGAGCACCGCAGGGAGCGAGGGACAGACAGACGAACAGCTAATGGATGTTAACGGAGGCTTTTATTTCTGAATTCGGGCAGGGCCTGAAAGCTGCAATATGTAACTTTTTGGGGCGACCCGACCAAATTCACATAAAAATATATGTTATAGATCTGGAAAGCAAGTCTAAGAAGTGGTAGATCTGTTCTATACGCGCTATTTCTATGGTTCCCATTCTTAAGTTTTGTTTTTACGTCTTTTACTTTCATTTTGTACACCACCTTCAAACAGCAAAAAATACAATATTATGGGTTGTGGAAAATATATTTCATAGCGATTTAGATGGTACAATGATTCTCTACACTATACCTGCTTGTTTTGTCACATAAACTGAAATTAGGTGAACTAGTAGAATTTTAGCAACCAGGGAATGGCGGAGCGATTTCTGCATAGTGCATCGTTAAATTTGTCAGAAGCAACTGGGCCTGGGTAGGATAGGGACTGAACGTCGCGGGCATGGGTATGGCTTGGGCTTAAAATTCATGCCCATGCAGGGCTCCACACTGCATCTCTGCGGACCACTTGGGGACAGGATACTCCTGTGTGGTTGTGGACAGGATCCTCCTGCCTTTATGAAGTCTCTGAAGAGGATACGGATGCTACAAATCACTTTTATCAGACAGAGACACGCTACAGATGGTTTAGCCGTTAGCCCGACTACCTCCCACTCGTCCCGCTACTTTACACTCACCCAGTGTTCTTTTCCCTTTGCGAGGAAGTCTCCACTTTCAGTGCACTTCAAAAACTCCTTACCGCTACTTTATCCTAATCTCAGCCTCGTCTTCTCGTCGATAGAACTTCTGAATCATCATCACTCACTTAGCGGCGTGTGTGCTAGCATCAAAAGCCTTCTGGCCTAGCGGTGGTTAACTTCAGGCTTTAGTGAATACCCGTCTTTAACACTTCTATCCTCTCTCCGTCTCCCAGCTGAGCCGGAACCTGCATTGTGTTTGAGACTTCGTGTTTAAGACGGGAAGTTCAGTGCAGCATATTTGATGGTTTTGGAGAAGAGGGATTGCGTCCTGATAGGCGAGAGGAAGGGAGAGAGAAAAGAGGAAGAGGGAGGATTTTGTGAAGTTTGGTTAATCATCGACTAAGCACCAGCTCAAATGCCTGATCACTACAAGATGAGTGTTCACACTGACACGGTTGAGGCTTGAGAAGTTTCACCAAGGACATGTTACATCACCGACACAGTCCGTCAGGGGATTGCACTCACAGAATGTCAGTCACAGGGGTGCGTCAGGGTAGCATACGACTTTGACTTTTCCCGGTATTAAGATGTACTGCAGCTCTCTTTCAACCAAGATCATGTTTTTGTAATACCTAGTGACGGACTTGACACAGTGTCATGCTAAACTGTAATGGTGATCAGGTACGTTTAAAGCAGAAGAGAGCATGGTCTGTCTGTCCCTCTATCTTTCTCTGTCTCTCTGTCTCTCTCTCTCTGTCTCTCTCTCTCTCTCTCTCTCTCTCTCTCTCTCTCTCTCTCTCTCTCTCACACACACTCACTTAAACACCCATAAACGCCAGCGGACCCTGATATGCTGCGGGTCGGGGCGGTGATGCAATGTCTGTAATGTAATGTCAACCTCTCTCCTCTACAATGACAGTGTCCCAGTCTCAGTCCTAGTTTCAGTCCCTCTCTTTGTTCTAACTGCCCATAGCCCTGAGGGGTTCATAACCCTTTATATATCATTATGATTCTATGGCCCTGGCTAGCGTTGAAGGGGTGGGTGTGTGTGTGTGTGTGTGTGTGTGTGTGTGTGTGTGTGTGTGTGTGTGTGTGTGTGTGTGTGTGTGTGTGTGTGTGTGTGTGTGTGTGTGTGTGTGTGTGTGTGTGTGTGTGTGTGTGTGTGTGTGTAGTGTGTGTGTGTGTGTGTGTGTGTGTTCTGGTGGTCTCCAGTGACTTGGCCAGCATTACATCAAAGTGTCTCTCTCTAGTATTTATCACTGTCCCCACTATGATGATACTGCCCGCCTGGCTGCAGTGGCCGCTGACAAGTGAGGTTTATAGTGGTGATTTCATCTCCCAGGCAGCAGTGTCCGTTCAGCTCCCGTCAACTCACATCCAAAACCAGAATGAAAGGATTGGCTTTTTATATTTGCTCTCTCTCGTGTGAGAAGAATAGCCAAGTCCTAATCAACAGAGGAGAAAGCAGACGTTTTATACCGAGTGGTTGAGCTTTGCCACTACGTTTGCATCCCAAATGGATCCCTATGTAGTGCACTACTTTTGACCAGAGCCCTATGGGCTGTGGTCAAAAGTAGTGCATTTCATAGGGAATAGGGTGCCATTTGGGACATATTCTTTGTCTCGGTCCAGCATGGAGGGTTTATTGGAGGGTACTTTAGTGAGAGTAAGTTTTACAGGCCATTGCTCATAGAGTAGTCATAAAGACAAATAGGACACATCTCTTTATGATCTGACCGTAAGTGCTTCTACTCTGCTATTCTCACAGGCGTCACAAAAAGGGTTGTGTGGGTGTTTATGTGTGGGTGTGCGTGTGCCAGCCAAACAGTGTTAATAATGTCAGGCCTTTTTTCTCTGACCTCTGTGTTGATAACTTCCTGAATCCATCCTCTCCTTTGGCAGTGTGAAAATGCCACTTTCTGTTCTCTGTCTCTGTCTCTCTCTCTCTGTCTCTCTTTCTGTCTTTCTCTCCTGTCTCACCTGTCTCTCTGGCAACGGGCAGAGTAGAGGTCAGAACACGTGCGCCCAGGTTGGTGTTTTCCACTGGTTGAATTGTGTGGGATTTCAGGTTGAATTGTGTGGCATGTTTGAACAACTGTTCAATGGCCTTAGTCATCAACTCAATCTTATTCACTTTATCCACCCACAAAACCCTCTGCTCTCTCTCTCCCTATAACTCTCCCCAGCTGTCTCTCTCTCTTTATCTCTCTTGCTCTCTCTCTCTCTCCCTATAACTCTCCCCAGCTGTCTGTCTCTCTCTCCGTCTCTCTCTCTCTCTCTCTCTCTCTCTCTCTCTCTCTCTCTCTCTCTCCTCTCTCTCTCTCTCTCTCTCTCTCTCTCTCTCTCCTCTCTCTCTCTCTCTCTCTCTCTCTCTCTCTCTCTCTCTCTGTAGTTTGTGTTGTATTGGGTATGAGATTGAGATGAGCCCAGTAGATGATCTCATGGTCAAGGCATTAGCATCACAGTGCTGAATGGGGGATACTTTACACCCCATTTCTCTTCCCACGCACTGATAAGAAGCTCATTAGGCATTAAATGTGCATAAATGGCCTCAGTCCTGTAATGTTATCTGGATGAGTAACTCTCACCGTCGCGGTGTTGGTGTGCGTGTGTGTGCACCCATGTTTACTAGTGTTTGTGTGTGTCTGTGTGCACCCATGTTTATTAGTGTGTGTTTGTGATTGTTTGTGTGGCACAGTGTGATAATCCTCTGTCAGATGGAACCATGGAGAAGAGAGGAGAGAGAAGAGGGAGAGATGCACTATCTCTGGTGCTGTATGTGCACCTCCCTCCCTCCTCCTCTCTATCCCTCCCACGCCTACCTTCCTCCCCATGTTAAACCTATTAACAGTAATCTCCATCCCACCCCAGGCAGGCAGTCAGCCACGTTCTGCCTGGTCCACTGTTTTTCTCTGTTGTCCTCTCTACACACAGCACATAGAGCAGTCTAATAGAATTCACTCTGGAACTCTGGGAGGGAAATGGTTCTTCCTGCCTTATGGTTCTGTCAAGTAATTTATCTATTGTGGATATCAGATCATCTGGGTGATTTGGCTAGGGTGCACTTATAGTATAGGGCCACTATATCCCTCTATGGTTGTGTGTGTGTGTGTGTGTGTGTGTGTGTGTGTGTGTGTGTGTGTGTGTGTGTGTGTGTGTGTGTGTGTGTGTGTGTGTGTGTGTGTGTGTGTGTGTGTGTGTGTGTGTGTGTGTGTGTGTGTGTGTGTGTGTGTGTGTGTGTGTGTGTGTGTGTGTGTGTGTGTGTGTGTGTGTTAGCTATGGCTTTGTAGATGAATAAAGATGAATGGTAGGTTTATATTTCCTCCTCCCAAAGCTGTGAATCACTTCCTCCTTAGATTGTCTCCCTCTTGCGTTCAGACTGTCCATGTTCTCTATCAGGTCCTCAGTAGTCAGGCAGTCGCCTGGCTAATAGGTCACAGACACAGCGGCTGCATTTAAACAGGCAGCCCAATTCAGATCTTTAGCCAATCTGTTGCATATCTGATACCTATCTGATATTTTACCTAATGTGTAAATATCAGAAAAACACATGGAATCTGATCTTTTGTCTTCGGATTTATACCACCTCCATATGTGGACCTAACCTTGTGCTACAGTCCAGAGGTTTCGCAAGCGTACATTCTGTTTAACTACACCAGTAATCAGTCTGGTAATACAAAGCTAATGTGGATCTCAATCCTGATACAAACCCGATCTTCCGTATGCGACCTCTGTCTGGATGCTAAGGTCAGATTCTTTTTTGTTGCTCTGAAGTTTAATTTTAATAATGAAAAAAAAAAGAAGATTTTTCCACCACGATCAACGAAACACCAAATTAGGGTATTTCTTGTGGTAGAATGGTGTCGCATCCCCCCAGTAGAGTTCCAGACACGTGTAGAATTTATTTCGAGGCGCATTGAAGCTGTTCTGGTGGCTCGTGGTGGCCCAACGACCTATTAAGCCACTTGTTGGTGTTTCCTTTATTTTGGCCGTTACCTGTATATATTATGGTTTGCTATAATCTCTCTTTTATTACACCATTTCGTTAAGATTGATAAGATGATGTATTGTGTAGATATTTTATAAATGGAAAAGTCATTTATACATGGACTTAAATATTTAAATGATCTATTATGTGGGTAAGAGATAATCAATTGGTTACAGCTTTTACATTATCTAAACAATGAGATGCCATCCATCATGCTTTGCCATGCTCCCATGCTCTGTAATCAGTGGATATGCTGATGCAACAGCTTTACATGAATACAGATGAGGAGGAGTCCTCCCCTTTACACACACCCACACACACCTTCCAGTATTGCTTGATTAATGAAATGCGTTTGAGATGGCATTGTCTCCTCCCCTGGGGGGGTTGATGACACAAGGTAGCACGACATGTGAACAGATCACAGTTACATAGCCACAGGCAGAACAGCAGAAACTGGATCAGCAACACGACCAGGTGGACTGGGGACAGCCAGGACTCGTCAGGCCAGGTAGTGCTGAGGCATGGTCCTAGGGCTCAGGTCCTTCGGAAGGGGAGATAGAGATGGGAGAATTAGAGGGAGCATATTTAAGATCTCACAGGACACCAGATATGACAGGCTGACCCTAGCCCCTGGCACATAGACTTTTGCAGCATAGATACTGTAGACTGAGGGGTGGGATGGGGGGAGATCACGTCAGTGACTCAACCCACTCAGGTCGAGTGTAGAGATAAAAGCCTGGCACGACGTGATGCATCCCTCATAATGACGTCGTGGGAGAGCACGAGCAAGCCAGTGACTCAGCCTCTGTAATAGGGTCAGAGGCAGAGAATCCCAGTGGAGAGAGGGGAGGCGGGCAGGCATCGACATTAAGGATGGTTCGTCTCTCCAGTGCCTTGCCGTACACCTTCGCACCCCTGGGCCAGACTACAATCAATCATAGGACCTACTGAAGAGATGAGTCTTCAGTAAGGACTTAAACGGTATAAACCGAGTCTGCGTCTCTCACATAAATTAGCAAACCATTCTATAGTGTGTGTGTGTGTGTGTGTGTGTGTGTGTGTTATATCTGTGTGTGTTTATTGTTATAGTGCTGGCTGACTCTTAATGAAGCCAGGCGTGTGTCTCCTGGGCTGATCCGTGCTGGCAGCCCTCCATACAGACAGGCCCTTCTGTGTCCCAGAGCCCATGACCTCATCATTATGAGACGGCCCAGAGCGGCACATCTTACTGAATAATTCAACCATTTATTTTGGAGATTATTTTAGTGAGTGAAGCCTCCTCTTCTCTCACTCTCACTCACTCACTCACTCACTCACTCACTCACTCACTCACTCACTCACTCACTCACTCACTCACTCACTCACTCACTCACTCACTCACTCACTCACTCACTCACTCACTCACTCACTCACTCACACAAACACACACACACACACACACACACACACACACACACACACACACACACACACACACACACACACACTTCTGATGCCCCCCCAATGATGTTGTCTTTAATAATACATGAGTGTAGGTCAGTGGGGATAGGCTTGAACTTCAGCTCGCTCCGGGGGGGGCAGAGATGGCATCATGGTACCCTCTGTAACCTGATCCTACTGTATGTGGAACAAAATGGTCTTCAAACTCACCGCTCCTGTTTCCTAGCTGAAAGGGGTTGTGGACGTGAGGGTGTGTGGGCAGGGGAGTGTGTGAGAAGCTTCCTGTGAGACAGACAGACAGACACGCACGCACGCACAGCACAGCACAGCACAGCAGCACGCACACACACACACACACACACACACACACACACACACACACACACACACACGCACACACACACACACACACACACACACACACACACACACACACACACACACACACACACACACACACACACACACACACACACACACACACACACACACACAGAGAGAGACACACACACACACACACAGAGACACAGTGCTCCCCTCACCTCTCTGCAGATGGCAGGACAGTCTGACTCCCCTTCACACAAGCCATTGCTGCCATGCCACGCTCACAATGCCATGCTGCAAACGCTCACAGCTGTCAGCACTGTGTGTGTCTTCTACAGCTCGCTCTGTTGGAGTGTGTGTGTGTGTCTCCCAAGACTCAGGGTGTGTGTGTGTTCAGGTTTCATGTCACAGGTGGCTTGTGCCCTGTGGTTGTAGGGAGAGCACTGACCTGTGAAATCTAGATGAAGTTCACACGCTCAAATGACTCTGTAATTCTATCAGACAGACGGCTCAGGCGCAATGGTGAACATCTGTGTGGGTCATCACAGGATTTACAGGCAGGGCACTCGGGCATCATCATGGTCCACACAAGATGTCTTACATGGACTGTTTCATCTCACCTCCCAGGCTTATTCCTTCCGTCTCACACTTAAAGGAAAGATTCCCCCATTTTGAATGTTATATTGTTTTTGTGCATCTCTGAGCGAGGTTCTATCGATTCCCTGAGTCATTTCAATCATACATGTCAGATTTAAGTTCTGGCCTATTTCAAATTGCGGGAGGTTGTCTTCTCTCGAATGAGCCATTGATCATATTTTTGCAATATTCTGACCTCGAGGAATGTGTAATTTAACTCTTCAGTCCAGGGTGCGTTGCATGGTTTTGTACCATGGCCGTTGCGAATGTCAGACTCCACTTTGTGAGGCAAATCGATCTGCATGTTGAACATGGTGAGATTGTAGACTCCTAAATTGATAGTGCAGTTTGTTTAGGTTATTTTACAGCTAACTAGCTACTTCAGATGCTAATATTGACTTTGGCATTATTGTGTGTTGCTACGTTTGCTAGCTAGCCAACTAGCCAGCCAGCCCATAGAGAGAGCATTGCTTTGTAGTCAACTTCAGCTGCAATAGATTTCCACAACGATTTTCACATGTTGCTACCATCCTTATTATAACGAGAAAATGAAACATTTGTTCACCAAATAATATTGTTCTGATATAATAGTTTTATTTAACACTGTAAATTATAGGAATGAGTGGTTTTGGGTGGATTTTCCCTTAAGCCTTAAGGGGAAAACCTAGTCGGTTGTACAAGCATTCAACTGAAATGTGTCTTCCACATTTAACCCAACCAGAGAGGTGCAGGGGGCTGCCTTAAATCGACATCCACGTCTTCGGCGCCCGGGACACAGTGGGTTAACCTCTATGGGCTAGGTGGGACGCAAGCGTCCCACCCGTGGTGCACTCCATCAACAGCAGGTGCATTTCAAGAGCGGCAAATTTGAATCCAAATAAATGTCAAAATTCAAATTTTTCAAACATACAACTATTTTACACCCTTTGAAAGATAAACATCTCCTTAATCTAACCACGTTTTACGATTTCAAAAAGGTTTTACGGCGAAGCAAAAATTTAGAGTATGTTAGGACAGTACATTTACAAGAGTTGTGTGTAATGTTTTGTCAATTCAAAGACAGGGTCACCAAAACCATAAAACCAGCTAAAATGATGCACTAACCTTTTACAATCTCCATCAGATGACACTCCTAGGACATTATGTTAGACAATGCATGCATTTTTAGTTCTATCAAGTTCATATTTATATCCAAAAACAGCGTTTTACTATGGCATTGATGTTGAGGAAATCGTTTCCCTCCAATAACCGGCAGTCAAGTCAGCACCACAAGTTAAATAATTAAAATTAGAAAACATTGGTAAAATATTATATTGTCATTTAAAGAATTATAGATTTACATCTCTTGAACGCAATCAACTTGCCAGATTTAAAAATAACCTTACTGGGAAATCACACTTTGCAATAATCTGAGCACTGCGCCCAGAAAAATACGCGTTGCGATACAGACTAGACGTCATGTTGGGGAGATCTAAAATCGAAAATACTATGTAAATAATCCATTACCTTTGATTCTCTTCATCAGATGTCACTTCCAGGTATCACAGGTCCATAACGAATGTAGTTTTGTTCAAAAAAGCTCATCATTTATGTCCAAAAATCTCCGTCTTGTTAGCACATGATCTAAGCCAGCCGGACTTCTTGTCATGAACGAGGGGAAAAAATATATTTACGTTCGTTCAAACATGTCAAACGTTGTATAGCATAAATCATTAGGGCCTTTTTTAACCAGAACATGAATAATATTCAAGGTGGACGAATGCATTCTCTTTTATAACGTATTGGAACGAGGGTACCCAACATGAACTCGCGCGCCAGGTGTCTAATGGGCCATCATCGTTCCATGGCTCTTGTTCGGTCAGATCTCCCTCCAGAAGACTCAAAACACTTTGTAAAGGCTGGTGACATCTAGTGGAAGCAATAGGAAGTGCCAAAATATTCCTCAGCCCCTGTGTTTTTCAATGGCATAGGTTTAAAGGTAATACAACACATCAGGTATCCACTTCCTGTCAGAAAATGTCTCAGGGTTTTGCCTGCCAAATGAGTTCTGTTATACTCACAGACACCATTCAAACAGTTTTAGAAACTTTAGAGTGTTTTCCATCCATATATAATAAGTATATGCATATTCTAGTTACTGGGTAGGATTAAGTAACCAGATTAAATCGGGTACATTTTTTATCCAGCCGTGCAAATACTGCCCCCTAGCCCTAACAGGTTAACTGTCTTGCTCAGGTGCAGAACGACAGATATTAATCTTGTCAGCTCAGGGATTTGACCCAGCAACCTTTTTGTTACTGGCCCAACGCTCTAACCACTTGGCTACCTGCCGCCTCTTAAGGGTGACAGCAAAGATATTGTGGACATTTAGACGTGGAGGAAAGAGATCAAATTAGAAATCAGGTGTCATCTACTCATCCCACCCTCCCTTCCCCTCCTCCCTCCATCCATCATCCCTCTCGTCTCTAATTAACAAAGGAAAGAAAAAATATCTGATGCATCTGTCTGGTTTTGGCAAAGGATGAGGGGTCAGGGGTCAGGGGGATGGGCAGGAGGACCGTATTCAATTACCCCTCTCTCCAGTTTTTATCAGTCCCTACTGCACCTCCAAATGACATTTGTTTGGGCTGGGCTGGGAGGAGAGAGGAGTGTAGGGGGAGAGAGGAGACGGGAGGAGAGAAGAGGTCCAGCTCTAGTGTCCAGCTCCGTCTCCATCTGAGTGGGTGGGTGGTCAGGAGAGCAACAGTCCGTTGATGACAACCCTGATGCAATCAGCCATGATAGGCCAACAGAACTAGAGAGTAGAGACTGGGGGATGGGCCCTCCTGGCCTCCCTTTGTCCCATGGTGCACTATGCTACATTTCCTCTTTCCTGCCTGTGGTGCAGATGGGTCAATGGCTGGCTGGTAATATGGGGTTGTATTGATTGACTCATCTCTCATCATCAGCACTGAGGACTCTTGAGTAAGTAGCAGGGCTCAGGAGTGCTCAACTGATGGGGCTTTATCAATACTAGTCATCTTTATCTGTCTATGGTTTCTGGGCCATCAACAGCTCAATACAGATTAAAAAGGGAGGAAACAGGGTGGAGACACAGGGTAGAGGATGTTCATCAGTAGCGTGACAAGGCTTCAAAATCTTCACTAACAATATTTGACTCTTGGACATTAGACTCTATGGACTCACTGTCTACAATGTTGTCTCTATGTGTTTTCAGTCAAGGGAAAGTTGTCTTAACCACTACAGACATGTGGACTGTACACTGATGTTTTAGGAGCCTGTAAACACACATGGCAGAGATGTTAAACAGGTGTGGCTTTGGTTCCCACCCTGTTAACGGGGCCTATGGTAAAGGTTACCACTGTAACTAAAACCTGTAGCAATATATATTACTTGCACTTGTAGCTAATTCATGGCCTGTTTTAACAGTGTTAAAGGGTATCTGAACTCCCATGTTGCACTTTGTCAGTAGCACACACAAAGGGTCATCTGAAACCAAAGGGTCATCTGAAACATCTGTAAGAGGAGAGAGGGAGAGAGGGAGAGCAAACGTGTTACGGGAGCCAGAACCACATGAGTAATTACTGTTCAACCCAAAGGTTTTTGAACTGTGTGGCTCAATGTGGCTGATGGTCAAAGAGGCTATCCTTATTAGTCCTGGCCTAACTCCGACACTTACACTAGGCCTACTCTCAGTCAACTGTTTGTTTGGTTCTGTTGTGTTTACTCAGACGTCTCAGTGAAAAGGTCGCTCGCTATTGGGTTAGCAATGAAAACATGCACAAACCAAAGCAACTGTCAGATAAAGAAATGAAAAAGGACTACATTTCAATTCAAATTGTCCATATTACATGTTTATTGGATGTCTTCCTGTGGACAGTGTAGCCTACTCTAAAGGTTACCCTTAATTGAGTTTGCAATAGAAGACCAATAGAAAACCATCTGTTGTTTCTACCTTGTTATCCTTCATGTTGAGATGACATGGTGAGTAGTGAAGCCCTCTATCCAGAGACAGAATGGGTTGTACTGATCCACATTCACTGCCAACACACACACACACACACACACACACACACACACACACACACACACACACACATTCTCCATTCTTTATCCTCACACACACGTCATGCTCCTCCCCCCTCTCGCTCTCTCTCTCACTCTCCCCCTCTCCCTCCCTCCCTCGCTCTCTCTGTCTCTCTTTGTCTCTCTCTGTCTCATTGACTGTGCTAGGCCTGGCTGGGGTGATGGATAGAGAGAGACATACACATCTCTGCCCTGCTCTACCCTGCCTAGCTGACTGATAGAATCCATTGATTATGGCCTGTATATAGACTCCCTGCTATCTCTCTATGTGACGATGGTTCTTTTCACCGCTCTTAATCGCCAAGCCTGGACTAATTGATTTAATTAACCGTCCCTCTGCAGTCAGCCTTTGTTACCTCAGCTATTTACAGGTCTATTTAGAGAGCAACAAAAGAGATGGAAATTTCACATTAGTGTATTTGACATAATACAGTACTACAGTGTGTTAGTGTGTATGACATTATACAGTACTACAGTGTGTTAGTGTGTATGACATTATACATTACTACAGTGTGTTAGTGTGTATGACATTATACAGTACTACAGTGTGTTTGTGTGTATGACATTATACATTACTACAGTGTGTTAGTGTGTATGACATTATACAGTACTACAGTGTGTTAGTGTGTATTTGACATTATACATTACTAGTGTGTTAGTGCGTATGACATTATACAGTACTACAGTGTGTTAGTATATATGACATTATACAGTACTACAGTGTGTTAGTGTGTATGACATTAAACAGTACTACAGTGTGTTAGTGTGTATGACATTATACAGTACTACAGTGTGTTAGTGTGTATGACATTATACATTACTACAGTGTGTTAGTGTATATGACATTATACAGTACTACAGGGTGTTAGTGTGTATGACATTATACAGTACTACAGTGTGTTAGTGTGTATGACATTATACATTACTACAGTGTGTTAGTGTGTATTTGACATTATACATTACTACAGTGTGTTAGTCTGTATGACATTATACAGTACTACAGTGTGTTAGTGTGTATGACATTATACAGTAATACAGTGTGTTAGTGTGTATGACATTATACAGTACTACAGTGTGTTAGTGTGTATAACATTATACAGAACTACAGTTTGTTAGTGTGTATGACATTATACAGCACTACAGTGTGTTAGTGTGTATAACATTATACAGTACTACAGTGTGTTAGTGTGTATGACATTATACAGTACTACAGTGTGTTTGTCTTGTAGGCCAAGGCTCGATCAGCCAGAGTGTTTGTGTCTTCCCAAATCTCAGGGTGTGTGTGTGTGTGTTTTAATGCATACTTACAGCGTTAAATGATTTACAGTGGGGACTATTTTGTCTGTGTTATTAGGACCAGAGGAAAGGCCCAGAGCGGATGGATCACTCCCTTACTTTGCTTTATGGCCGGATGATGACAATTACATGAATCATAGCATACTAACTAACCGCGTGTGTGTGTGTGTGTGGTGTGTGTGTGTGTGTGTGTGTGTGTGTGTGTGTGTGTGTGTGTGTGTGTGTGTGTGTGTGTGTGTGTGTGTGTTAGTATGTGCTTGCATGAGAATATGAGTGTTCATGTGTGCATCCATGCAGGTTATTCATTTTCCCAATGAAAATACTATTTTACATCAGCCTGGTTATTTCAAGCTCTCCCCACGGCCCACTTAAGACAATATCAAGGCCCGGGACACCAGATACGGGGAGTTTTTCAGTTCTGGGAAGGAATTTTACTTCTTGTTATCATAGTGACTAATAACTGTAAAAATATGCTTTTCTTTTACTCTCATTAGTTAGACTGCTAAGTCCATGAAATAAAAACATGAGTTGTATAATTGGTTTATTACTCATGTTTCCAGGCGCTCTTTTTTTAAACACACATTTCTAAATTTGATAGCTGTGTCCTATGTGTATTATGCTGATAGGGTGTAGTTGACATGTCGTGCTTCCCAAATGGCTCCCTATTCTCATATGAGCCCAGGTTGAAACTAGTACACTATATAGGGAATAGGGTGCCTTTTGGGATGTAAACATGGTTGTAGTCAAATCCAAGGCCGAGAGGGGCAGGGATTACAGAAGTGTAATTACATAGTGAAGTTGACACACACACACAAATTTACACACACCCACAGGCCCCATCAAGTGTTCGATGTTCCGTGGGGTACCCTGACCTCTGTCAATGCTCCCAGCCTAAATTATACTGCCATGATGCCGTTGTGCCGGGGACCTTACCAGGTGGTGCTTGGAAGGGCAACAGTCTGGGGGTTTGGGGTGAGGAGCGTGTGAAATAACCTAGCCACAGTTGACTGGTGTTTTCCTACAGACTAGATTACAGCCCAGTTAAAAACTAAACCCTCTCCGACAGCCCTGTATTAGAGCGAGGCTGCTGGCACACTGTGTGTGTTTGTGTGTCTTTATGTTTGAGAGAAGCTGCTGATGGAGGTACTATTGACAAACTCTTACATGCCCTATTCCCTTACAGGCCTTTCAGCGAGACACTTCCTCAGAGTGGGATAGCAGGAAGTGATTTAAGGGGTCGAAGGTTGTAGGGTCATGGTACTGGCATTAAAGCCCAGCGCGTGTGTGCGTGTGTGCGTCCGTGCGTGCGTGCGTGCGTGCGTGTGCGTGTGTGTGTCGTGCGTGTGTGTGCGTGCGTGCGTGTGTGTGTGTGTGTGTGTGTGTGTGTGTGTGTGTGTGTGTGTGTGTGTGTGGAGGTGGCTTGTTGGAGGTGCCTTGTTGGAGGAGGCATGGTGAGTGTGTATGTGGCGTGTGGGTGTGTGAGGGGTGGAGGTAAAGGACCACCTCTCATCTTACAGGGTCCTTAACCTCGGTGTGTGACTCCTGTCCGTCCTGCGCTAATGCGCCACTGAGTGGCTACAGAGGAAACAAACGCTTGTACCACTCAGGAGGAAGGAGGAGGCGTGGAGGACATACCTGTCAGGCTCAATTAGCAGGAAAGATGTCTCTGAAACATAACCCAGATCTCCCACCATAGCATGTCTGTGGAGAATGTAGGGAGGAAGCTACATGCATACTAATCATGTTTTTACAGGTTAGTCTAGCTCCTGTAACTGAATCACTGTGTTGCGTCCCAACACGTCTCTATTTTCACTATCTGAAAACATTGGGTTGGTGTACGCATGAGCCAGAGGGAGTGTCCATATACCGGTCGTTCCTTTTGAAATCCTTGAAGGGGAGTGAACAAGTGCACACTTCTGGAGAAAGGAGATTGTTGGGACTGTATAGTGATCCTACTGTAAGAACAACCAGTATTATAACGCTCTCTGTTGTGTTGGATCTGAACAGGGACTGTAGTGTAGCTGTTCTGTCATGATTAGTGGAACCCTGTATTCTGCACTTAAGTCATGAATGTTGGAGTGATTATTATCTAACGACCCTGGGCTTACAAAAGTGCTTTGTTGCTCAGCTATCATAGTACTTGGCAGCAAATTCTCTGTGGAACTCACTCATTCATTCATTTTTTTAAATCCAGAATTAATGAACTACACTTGTAAGCCATTGCTGCACTTTAGTCAACACATTTCCTGATGTCTGAGGTGTGTGTTGTAGAGAACTCAACCCAGTTTGGAGCCTCTAAACCTGCACCTCAGACGTGTGTGTGTCTGCACCCGTGCGGGCACATGTGAGCCCCCTGCACCTCAGAGGTGTGTGTGTCTGCACCCGTGCGGGTCACGTGTGAGCCCCCTGCACCTCAGAGGTGTGTGTGTGTGTGTGTGTCTGCACCCGTGCGGGTCACGTGTGAGCCTCCTGCACCTCAGAGGTGTGTGTGTGTCTGCACCCGTGCGGGTCACGTGTGAGCCCCCTGCACCTCAGAGGTGTGTGTGTCTGCACCCGTGCGGGTCACGTGTGAGCCTCCTGCACCTCAGAGTCACTGAAGCATACAGCAGGTTGCTTCTCTACTCCTCAGAGACCTTCCACCTTCTCGTCAAGCCAGTTTATTAGCCCTCTGCCCGCGCCAATGAACGGACCAATCCACTCTCCCTGTCTCTCAGTCCTCCGATGTCGCCGGACTGTTTCCCGTCAGCCCCTGGGAGTACGTTGGACCCAGCACTCTATAATCCAGTCAGGCTCCATTTGGCTGCCTCTCTCTCTCGTTACCTCGATCTCTCTCTCCGTCTCTTTCTTCCTTTCTTCCTTTCTTTCCATCTCGTTCTTTCTTTCTGTCCACCTCTTCCTCTTTCACTTTCTCATGGTCCCTCTCGATCTCACTCCCTCTCTCCCTTCTCTCTCCCTCTCCACAGGCCAAACGATTATTTAAATATCTGCATCAGCGGTTTGCGTACTGCAGCTGTTCTCTCTAAATGGGCCGTTTGGTTTGGAGCTCTGGAGTGTTCTAGCTTCTGTTGAAGCAGCACAGAGAACTGTGATAAGAGACAGTCGTATCAGGTACTTGGGCTTAAGGGCATTGTAGAGCCACACCATAGCTGAGATACAACATTATCAATTCATATCATCTGCATAGCTACTATTTTCCACAGCCCTCCAATTTATAGTTAGTCTATGGAACTACAGTATTGTGATTGTGTGGTAGTCTTGTCTCTCGCAGGATCTATTTCTCTCTGCCTGAGTGTTAGACTCTCCTTCCTTCATAAGGACCAATACTGAACCTGTGTTTCGTTAAGATTAGACATACTGTCTGTTGTTCTCTACCCAAGAGACAGCATCACACCCTACTCTCTCTGTCTCTCTCTCTCTGTCTCTCTCTCTCCCATCCCCATCCTCTCCCCTTTTCTTTTCTCCCTCTCTTTCGTTGCCTCTCCTCTCTCTTTCTACCCCACCCCTCCATCCCACCCCCTCCTCTTTCTGACAGTGGAGAAATAGCCCCGACGCACGGAGCGTCTAACAGTCTAATCTGAACGCGTTCCAGGGAATCAATTTGGCCAGTAAACGTCCCCCTGAAACAAACGACCTGGCCTCAAGAGGAGACCATATAAATCCCCATTAAGGCTCTTATTGTCTTAGTGTCAGGTATGGAGGGTGATTTGCCAAGTAAATTGAGTCGCAATCGGCATTTATCAACATCCATTGTCATCTCTGCCTCGGACTGTCTAGGTAATTGGCTCAGAAATTATGCAGACTGTTTACTTTTTAAAAGGCCCATACACTGGATTGATTGCCACTAAACCAGAGTGTGGTGGAGAGGTTGGGATGAGAGGTGGAGAGGAGGATGAGAGGAGAAGGAGAGGTGGAAGAGGAGGAGAGGAGTATGAGAGGAGGACAGGAGTATGAGAGGTAGAGAGGAGTATGAGAGGAGGAGGAGGAGGGGAGGAGGAGAGGTGGATGAGAGGTGGATGAGGGGAGGAGAAGTGGGGGAGTCATTTGTGTTGCTGGTCTACACTAATATTACTTTTGAATTTATCTGGATGAGACGGCCACACGATCAGAGAGAGGGAGATGGGGAGGGAGAGAGATAAAATAGAAAGAGTGAAGGTGAGAGAAAGAGGAGGAAATGCCAAACTAAAGACAAACCTCACTATTTTCCGGTGATGCACATTCACCCAATGAAAAGCGTCTGTTGTAGATCTCCATTCAGACTGTTTAAAATCCTTAACAACACCTTTGAAACAGAACCTCTTTTATTATTTAGTCATTGTTCCTTATTTATGTAGCGCTAGTATCTGAGCAACAGTGTTAGCTTGTAGCTTGTGATGAGAGAGCAGAGCTGTGTCTAGTCTTAGTCTGTCTGTCTGTCTGTCTGTCTGTCTGTCTGTCTGTCTGTCTGTCTGTCTGTCTGTCTGTCTGTCTGTCTGTCTGTCTGTCTGTCTGTCTGTCTGTCTGTCTGTCTGTCTGTCTGTCTGTCTGTCTGGGGATTTGAGTCAGTGTTCCATTCATGCACATCAGCCCCCCTGTGCCTAATGCTGTGGTGTGTGTTTGTGTGTGTGTGTGTGTGTGTGTGTGTGTGTAGCATAACTGTGTGTGTGGTCTGCCTGGTGTGTGTGTACGTATGCGTTTGTAATGCCTCGGCCCAGCTGGGGCCCTCCTGCCTGCATTAACACCTCACCTGGAGCGTGTCCCCAGCTAAGTGTGTGTGTGTGTGTGTGTGTGTGTGTGTGTGTGTGTGTGTGTGTGTGTGTGTGTGTGTGTGTGTGTGTGTGTGTGTGTGAAGCAACAAATTCAATTAAAACCTGCCAAGGCAGCACCGCCATTCCCCCTGCCTCGAAATCAAGCTGTTGTTGGCCTAGTGGGCCATCAATTCAGAATACACACACCACACACACACACTGCATGATCAATACCAGAACTGCAAAGGACTGATAGAAAATGCCCTGTGCCTCAGGAATCTACAGTAGCTGTCTGCTGTCTGAACAGAGCAGTCTGGCTGAATTACCTTCTCCGATCCCTGCCAATAGTGCTCGAATGGCATCCTACTCCCTATATATGTTGACCAGGGAAGATAGTGCACTGTATAGGGAATAGAGTGCCATTTGGGACGCAAACCAGAGTGTTTACACAGACACACACACTGCTCTAACCTGGGAGAATTCCTCTGGCCCTGGAGTTACACATCATTTACCATGTAATGTACGCCATGTCCTGACCCAATCTCCATCTGTCAAGTGGACTGTGTGAAACTCTAAACGGAGGAAGAAGTTGACCTACAGGCCCTGTCAGACATAACTCTTCCCCCTCCACTACACATCAGCCCGTACAAGCCCTGGAGCAGTCAGCCAGCCAGGCATCAGTCACACAACCTGAGCTGGTTCTCATTCAACTCCATGATTTACTCACAACCGGATCAACTCTCACTCTGAGTGACTGAACAAGAGCTCCAGTACACAGGGCATTTTGACTCTGGGGCTTGCTATTGGGGCGGCAGCGTAGCCTAGTGGTTAGAGCGTTGGACTAGTAACCGAAAGGTTGCAAGTTCTGACAAGGTACAAATCTGTCATTCTGCCCCTGAACAAGGCAGTTAACCCACTGTTCCTAGGCCTTCATTGAAAATAAGAATTTGTTCTTAACTGACTTGCCTAGTTAAATAAAGGTTAAAAAAAAATTGTTGCAGTACCCCTCCCTCCCTCCCAAGCATACTGCAACTGCAGGCGGACTTGGACACCCCCCTCCTTCATCCCTCAGTGGAACGGTCTGTCTGCCTCCTCCCATCTCCTCCAGGCCTATTGGTCTGTGTCGGCTGGTCCCTGGTTGCTGAGAGGACAGTCTTCTGGCAGATGGAAGTGGCCGTGACAATGGGGTTATTGCCTACTCAAACACACACTGCCTGCGCCTCACTCCCTGACCCAATAATGGTGGCCAATGATTTCTGCTCATTGGGGTCTCTGTCTCCTCTTTCTGTTTGGGCCAGAGGAGTAACTGTGCTGAAACCCTCCTGTCATATTCAGCAGTGCTTGCCAGCCACGCGCCATAGGAATCTCACAGTTGTCTGTTACTATGGCTGTAATGCTAAATTATATTTGGTTCCAGAGCACACACACTACGTCTGCTTGTGGTAACTGGCTCAGGACATGGAGTATGGAGGGTGGGGGAGGCAGTCAAACTAAGTGTTTTGGACACATTTACACCTGAAGCCATTCTGCTAGTAATGTCTGCAAATCCAAATCTCATTTTCTCTCTCGCTTGTAGTTTAGCCTTTTTCTGTGTTAAGTGGAGAGAGTAGACCTCTTTCCAGTGACGCAAACCTACATCATGGCCGTACAAAACACTGTGAATATTCAGGAGTGTCTGAGATGTGAACCTCTAGCTTCTTGGTTGGGTGATTTACAGCCACTTTTCGCTTCATAAAAGCATTATCTGACGCTGTAATCTTATTTTTTGTTGTTGTAATAAGCCCTGAGGCCAGGGGGACGATTATTTCAAAATGAGCTCTGCTCTTCTGTTCTCCTCACCGTTAGAAGCAACCCATATAGGTCCTTGTAGAACAGTAATGTTGTTGTGTGTGTGTGTGCTTGAGTGTGTGTGTGTGTGTGTGTGTGTGTGTGTGTGTGTGTGTGTGTGTGTGTGTGTGTGTGTGTGTGTGTGTGTGTGTGTGTGTGTCATGATTGTGTCTGTCTATGGAGTGATGACGGCATGGTATTCTAATGGTCCGGTGCTTGATAGGGTGTAAAAGGTGTGTGTGTGTGTGTTTGATTGACGTTATTTGCTAGCCTCGCCTGTATGAGATCTCAGAACCAGATTGTTAATCGTCTTGAACGGCGAAGTGACTGACAGCGTACTCACAGTGCGTTCAGTGTCACATGAAATTGTTGTGGTGAAGGGTTTCCCATTGACGTTACGTTACCCTCTGTTGTGGTAATTCAGCTGTGTGAAAGATTGAGCTGCCACGTGTCAGTTCTATGACTGGCACCTTAATCCTTCTGCAAAGCAACGACAGTATTGAAATAGGCCTCGAGGGGGGAACCAGGCAAGGAGCAGAAAATTGTGAGTGTCTCTTGCTTTTGGCACATTTTGGCACGCGTCCACACATGACTGGCTGTTATTCATACAGATGGGTTTTATATTCTGCATATTGTGGCCCAGGAGGGCAAATAAAATGCATCTCTGTTTACTCACTTTTTAAGCTTCTTATTAGCATCCTCGCCATGGTAACTGTAAAATGATTGCCTCATCCTAAGTATAGTGAAAGCCGAAACCCAGGTCTCGCTCAGATTTCTTTCTCAATTTGTTTTTTGTTATCTGGAGGGGTTGGTGAATGAAACCCTCTTCTGTCACTGGCGTTATCTATTGTGCCTCTCTCTCTCTCTCTCTCTCTCTCTCTCTCTCCTCTCTCTCTCCTCTCTCTCTCTCTCCTCTCTCTCTCCTCCTCTCTCCTCTCTCTCATGCGAATGCCTGCACCCACAAGACACATTCAAGCTCCATTACGGAATTAGCATATTTTCAAATTCTGCATGTTCATTTGTTTTTGTTTTGAAATGTATTTACCTGGAATGATACATCCACAGAAATATAGCAATTACAGCATAGGAAAGAAGAGCGAGGCATCTCCTTGCAGGATGCCAGGATCTTCTAGTACGTCTTACGCTTCTGGGCCAGACTATCGGTCTAATTCTTCGTTCTTCATGTTCTCTCATCTGAGTTGGCTTTCTAAACAAACCCTATGTTCAGTTCAATGCACTTACTGAGAACAGGCTCGGGTTGTATAGTGTGATCGCCTGTGTGTGGCCCTCTGTACTGTGTATGTACACTGTGTGTTATACAAATGACCTACAAATAGCCCCTTCGTCAAGTAAGGTTTTCAGTTTTCAGGCCCCTTCACTACCACTCACCTGGCTGCAGGAGCATTTCCCCTTCATTGTGTTTAGTGTCTCATTTGTATGCTCAGTTCCGTCACAATGCAGTTCCTTCCTCCCTCCTCTCACCTTCTCCCTTTACCCATCTCACCTCTTTGTCCTTTCCCCTTCCACCTGCCTGCTCCCTCCTCTCCTCTCCTCTCCTCTCCTCTCCTCTCCTCTCCTCTCCTCTCCTCTCCTCTCCTCTCCTCTCCTCTCCTCTCCTCTCCTCTCCTCTCCTCTCCTCTCCTCTCCTCTCCCCTCTCTCTTCTCCCCTCTCTCCTATCCTCTCTCCCTCCCTCTCTCCTCTCCTCTACCTTTCTCTCCTCTCTCCTCTCCCCTCTCTCCTCTCCTCTGCCTTTCTCTCCTCTCCCTTTCTCTCCTCTCTCCTATCCTCTCTCCTCTCCCCTCTCTCCTCTCCTCTACCTTTCTCTCCTCTCTCCTCTCCCCTCTCTCCTCTCCTCTGCCTTTCTCTCCTCTCCCTTTCTCTCCTCTCTCCTATCCTCTCTCCTCTCCCCTCTCTCCTCTCCTCTACCTTTCTCTCCTCTCTCCTCTCCCCTCTCTCCTCTCCTCTGCCTTTCTCTCCTCTCCCTTTCTCTCCTCTCTCCTATCCTCTCTCCTCTCCCCTCTCTCCTCTCCTCTACCTTTCTCTCCTCTCTCCTCTCCCCTCTCTCCTCTCCTCTGCCTTTCTCTCCTCTCCCTTTCTCTCCTCTCTCCTATCCTCTCTCCTCTCCCCTCTCTCCTCTCCTCTGCCTTTCTCTCCTCTCTCCTGCATTTCTCCCCTCTCTCTTTTCCTTGCTTCCCACCGTAGCCGTTTTTACCCCCCTCGCTCCCCTATTCTAAAACAGCAGACGATGATCCAGGGTTGCCTGGAAACAAACATTTGCTCCCTTCTAGAAGGGTTGAAGGGGGGGAGGGATGAGTGGAGGAGGAGAGGGGGAGCAGAGCACAGTCATTATGATGCGATTGCCGGAGCGCTGTGTACGTGCCCCTCATCTCGTTGTGCTGAAGAGATGGAGAGAAAAGAGGGGGTTGCTTTATTAGACATGTCTTTAATTGATAAGCAGCGCTCTGCAGTTCTGTGATACCTCTTTCCCTCTACACCCTGCCCTCTCTCTCTCTCTCTCCCACCTCATCCTCTGTCCCACAGTGTTTGACGTCCCCTCGCCTCCCTCCAAGACAGCCCATTAGAATATTTCAAGGGCTTTTGATCTACTTATTTGCTGTCATTTGAATTATTGATGGAAGCATCAAGCGTTTTCGCAGAAACGCTGCTAACCCCAATGGTGAGAGAGAGCAGCAAGGCCAGCTTCTGTGGAGGGAGAGAGAGAGAGTTGGAGAGAGGGAGGTGAAGAGCGAGGAAAAGAGAAAGGGAGAGGGATAACAACTGTCCATGACATCACTCTCTGCTGTAAATGTCGTCTGCTGCTAATCACAAAACCATTTTATTTTCTCATTTTTTTTCTCTCGCTCTCTGGTTCTGGCTCACAGCCTCACTGCAGATGTTTGCATCATACTCTTCACCCCCTTCACTCATTACAACCTGTGCCAGTCTCTGTTACCAAGACAACCATTGCATGCTCTCTCTCTCTCGCACTCTCTCTCTCTCTCTCTCTCTCTCTCGCACACTCTCTAGTGTAGTGTATTTTGATGCTGCATAGTATGCCTGTGTTGTTTTGATACTAATTTTAAAGGCTCTTTTGCCTGTCAGTGTGTTCAATGAACTATTGATGACACAATGTTTATTGGCTGTATTACATTCCCATGTTCTATAACGATACCTGTAGATATCATAGACATTCTAGATGTATGCATTTATATTCTCAGAGTCATGGTGATTGCCTGTTAATATTAACGTCTGTCTCTCTCTCTCTCTCTCTCTCTCTCTCTCTCTCTCTCTCTCTCTCTCTCTCTTTATTTTCTCTCTCTCTCTCTATTTTCTCTCTTTCACTCTCTCTCTCTCTATTTTCTCTCTCTATATTTTCTCTCTCTCTCTTTCTTCTGCTTCCTTGCTGTTGCTGTGCCTGGTGTGTCTGCCTCTGCTGCTCTGATCATGCAGGTAAGTCATTTCATGCTCCTTTGTCACAGAGGACTCTTTCATTAGTGTATCCTATCCATCTGTGGTTCTCTGAGCAGCACAACAACCAAGCATTGCCACAGCTAGCATCTCTGTGACGTTTCTCAATCACACAAGAATATACACACCACATTCTCTACTCACTTCAAACAGAAAGAACCCACTGGACACAGACGTCAATTCAAGGTATATTCCACGTTGGAAATAATGTTGATTCAGCCAGTGTCCCCCCAGTGGGAAAATACTTGATCTGGAACCATTTCCCTCAGTCAAAAACTGTAGTTGTTTTCAGCTGAGACACACACGTCCATGCTTCGTGTCAATATGATTCCTCTTTATTCCCCACAATAAAGAGCCGTCTGTCTGAGTCTAGACTGCGAATGGTCAGAGACGGACAGTGTTGATGAATGAGCCTGTCAACCCCAGCCATTCTGCCCAGATGAAATCCACCATTTTAATTTGATTCCATGAGGGGCTTGGCCTGTTGGGAATTTGGAATTTTGCGAAGTTCAAAGCCCATTCCGATTTGGAACAATCTACTAATATGGCTAAGGGGAAAATAGAAAAGCTCTGCGTCCCAAATAGCACCTTATTCATCTTTATAGTGAACAATTTTTGACCAGAGGCCGAGGTTAAAAGTTGCGCACTATATAGGGGATAGGGTGCCATTTGGGATGCATTCTAGGCCTACAGAAGGTCCCTTCTTTCTCTGTTGCGACACCTCAACCCCCAGCGTGTGTGTTCTTCCCTGTATCCTAGCCAAGCAAAGCAGAGTGTAAAAGTGTCCGTTGACAGCAGGCCTCATGTTAGATGGATCTCCGAGTGGTATGAATGCTCCATATGTGGCCTTGTTCCTTTAGGGAGGCTATAAGCTCAGAAGAAGATGTCTGTCTTAAAGGGACGGAAGGCTAACAATAGACCGCCATGCTAGGTCTGACACACATGCGCTTGATGGACAGGGGTAGTCTGTTTTGTAACTCTAGAGAGTGCGGTAGGTAGGTACAGTGAATTCAGAAAGTATTCAAGACCCCATGACCTTTTCCACATTTTGTTACATTACAGCCTTATTCTAAAATGGATTAAATCATTTTTCCCCCCTCATCAATCTACAGACAATACCCCATAATGACAAAGCAAAAACAGTACATTTATTTGGTGCAAATGTATTCAAAATACCTGTGGGACCTTATCTAGACAGGTGTGTGCCTTTCCAAATAATGTCCAATCAATTGAATTTGCCACAGGTGGACTCCAATCAAGTTGTAGAAACATCTCAAGGATGATCAATGGAAACAGGATGCACCTGAGCTCAATTTCGAGTCTCATAGCAAAGGGTCTGAATACCTATGTAAATAAGGTATTTCTGTTTTCAGATCTTTATTACATTTGCAAACATTCTCTAAACCTGTTTTCACTTTGTCATTATGGGGCATTGTGTGTAGATTGATGAAGGAAAAAATGCATTTAATCACATTTTATAATAAGTCTGTAACATAACAAAATGTGGAAAAATTAAATGGGTCTGAATACTTTCCGAAAGCAATGTAGGTAGATCGGTAAATTTAGAGAGAATAGCTACTCATAGGCCCACACATAGTCACACTTCTAGTTCATACTGATGTTTTTATTAATTACATTTACATATTCTCATTTTGATATTACAGCCAACATTTATTATTACACGCAACTGAATTAATTATTTTGCCATTTGCTTGACAAATGAGTATGGAATTGCCAATCAATCATGCAAAATGTCTGTCCTGCAAGGATCGGTGGAGTTTGGTTGACGAAGCTAATGATATTTGATGATCAAGTAAGATGGCTATCTGTCTTCCCATCACAGGACATATTCCAAGTTCTACTACACACAGTGCTGGCTGCCAAAGTGGTGTAGTCTGTCACTGTGTACAGTATGGTAACTGGACCTCCCACAAGCTGTTAGCTTTGGCTCAGAATGAATGAGACCATTAGTAGCTAGTGAGCAACACTTTCACGTCCCTAAGAGCCTAAAGAATGTCCTTCACACTCTAGTGGTCATTTATAATACATACTTGATTTCAATACTGTTGCCGGCCAGTGTATCCCCACTATGGCTTATAAAAAAAAAAGTTTAAATCACTGTCAAATTATAACTAGGCAGTCATTGTGACTAAGTTTTTGTTCTTAACTGACTTGCCTAGTTAAGTAAAGGTAAAATAAAATAAATCGCTTGTGTGTGTGTGTCTTCAATTCCACGTAGCCTCTGTGTCGCCCTGTTTGTTAAATCATTCTGCCTGCCAAGAGACAGAGTTTTGTTTGATTCATTCTGCCTGACAAGAGACAGTGTAGTTTGATTCATTCTGCTCGACAAGAGACAGAGTGTAGTTTGATTCATTCTGCTCGACAAGAGACAGAGTGTAGTTTGATTCATTCTGCTCGACAAGAGACAGAGTGTAGTTTGATTCATTCTGCTCGACAAGAGACAGAGTGTAGTTTGATTCATTCCTGCTCGACAAGAGACAGAGTGTAGTTTGATTTCATTCTGCTCGACAAGAGACAGAGTGTAGTTTGATTCATTCTGCTCGACAAGAGACAGAGTGTAGTTTGATTCATTCTGCTCGACAAGAGACAGAGTGTAGTTTGATTCATTCTGCCTGACAAGAGACAGAGTGTAGTTTGGTGTTGCTCACTCTGTTTGCGTTGCCTTTGCGTTATTGGCAACCCGACCTCCCCGCTAGGGAACTGTTCTAGCTTTCATCTTCCCTTCTCTCTTTCCCTCTCTCACACCGTCTCGCTCACCATCTCTCTCTTCTCTCCATCTTCTTTCACTCATTAATTGTTGGATGCTGTTGTTTCCCCTTCAGCCTGTTGTACTGGCAGCTTTTAACAGGGGTGTAATGAGAGCGGTGAGTGTGCCCATTTTGTGTGTGTACTGGTGCTTCCAGAGAGCGCACAGCTGATTGAAGAGTGTTTAATAGGCTGCTTCTTCCTACTGGTTGTGTCGTACAGAGAGTACCACATGGGATATATATATATATGTGTGTGGTGTGTGGTTTGTGTGTGAGAGAGAGAGAGAGAGAGAGGAGAGAGAGAGAGAGAGAGAGAGAGAGAGAGAGAGAGAGAGAGAGAGAGAGAGAGAGAGAGAGAGAGAGAGAGAGAGAGAGAGAGAGAGAGAGAGAGAGAGAGAGAGAGAGAGAGAGAGAGAGAGAGAGAGAGAGAGAGAGAGAGAGAGAGACTGTGTTGAATAAGAGAGGGAAGGAGAGAGAGACTGTGTGTAGAATAAGAGAGGGAAGGAGAGAAAGACTGTGTGTAGAATAAGAGAGGGAAGGAGAGAAAGACTGTGTGTAGAATAAGAGAGGGAAGGAGAGAAAGACTGTGTGTAGAATAAGAGAGGGAAGGAGAGAAAGACTGTGTGTAGAATAAGAGGAGGGGGAAGGAGGGAGGAAAGAAAGAGACATAGTGAGGTAGGAGATGGAAATAATATGATTCTGGGAGAGCCCCATATTGTGCTGTGTGTTACAGGGAATTGGAGAAACAGCTTTCTGTAAACACCCCTCTTCTGTTTTGAGCACTTTTGTTTTCCACCAATTAATTCTGCAAAGCGTCTGGCTAGCATGAGTCTACTTCTCCACTGAGATGATCAAACGAGGCAGAACCAATCAACAGATGAGTTGGCACAGTTGGGGAGATCTGAGAGAAAGCTTTATTAAACCTTTTCCTTTATCACATAGGAGGCAGTATCACAGAACTAAGCTGCGTTTCATGTCCACATATTTGAGTCTTGTCTGTTTGTTTGTCTTGTCTGCCTTCTAATCCTCAATCCCACAGATCAATATGACTGATATTCTATCAAACACGTGAACTGGCATTTCCAGAGATTTCAGTACCTCAGGGGTATAATGAAATGAACTGGTTTTAATATCGGAGAAATATTATTTGGATTGAAGCATATTGGTTGACAGTTTCCCCAATATTTCTTAAAACTGACATCAGTTTACTCTCCCGATAGACTTGCAAGAGTCCTGCAATACGTATTTTATCACTTCCCAATTTTCTCAAAACTCGGAATCACAGTTTCCAGATCACTCTATAGTTGTCAAGAATTACACCGCATTACATAGAAATCTTCCCTGAAATGGCACCTCTTAATTGGAGGTAAAAAAGCCCAAAAAACCTGCATGGCCTGGGTAGCATCAACACTAATTAGTGGGTGAAGGCATGCAGCAGGAATTGCGTACCAAATGACACTCTATTCCCATGTAGTGCACTACTTTTGACCAGGGACCATAGTGCTCTGGTCAAAAGTAGTGCACTATATAGGGGATATAGTGCCATTTGGGACACATCCTTAATGAGCTTGTTTCCATCTCTGTCTGCTCTGCATAGCGGGATCAACCAGCCACTTCTAATGGCCACATAAATTCTAATTTATAGGTCATTATCCATCATCTATTTACCCAGGCCCCAATTACACCCCTGTTCCCATGCCTCTCTGGGGAATCACAACTCAGGGCCCTGCTTCTCTGGGACCCCCATTAGTAACATGACTGACCAGTGTGAACCAGAGGTCTGGATCGTAGAAGTCATGCAGGACTCATCAGGACCACGAACGGTTCCAGAGCCTTGTTGACACAGACCCTATCTCTGTGAGTTCGTATCTCTGTGTGTTTTTCTGTCTCTCCATCCTTTCCTCTGTCCTCTGGACTGTCTGCCTGTCCATCTGTCTGGATGGACAGATGGACTGCTGACAGTGAGATGGGCATGGTGGGCACGGGGCTTTGGCCAGTCTGGACTTTCAGAAAGGGAAGCTGGTAATGGCAATTGTGATCGTTAACTAATGGGAGACAATATTGGGACAATGTGGCAGATAAAATCTGTTTTAACCTTCCACCAGGAGAGGAAGCCATACATGTTTAATTAAACCAACTCGGCTCCTCTCCTTGTTCGGGCGGTGTTCAGCGATCGACGTCACCCGGCTTTCTAGCCATCGCCGCTCCATTTTTCTATTATCCATTTGTCTTGTCTTGTTTCCATACACACCTGGTTTTCATTGCCCCAATCAATCTACTTGTATTTAACCCTCTGTTTCCCATCATGTTTTGTGTGTAATTGTTTCATGTTTTTCGTGGTGTTTGATTTATGCGCTTTACTTTTGTTCCGTGGTTTTGAGCGCATTTTGATTTATGTAGTGCTCTCGTGTTTTGGAACTATAATAAAGTGCGCTTGGTTACATTTTGCTTCTCTCCTGCACCTGACTTCGCCTCTCATACACCCGATATTGACAGCGGGACTATCCCAGCCTCCCAGCCAAGCCAGCCAGTTTCTCACTGGGTGCTGCATCTTTCATAGCCCCACCACTCACCCAAACACTTACTGCTCAACCGTTAAAGCCACTAAGCCATTTGTGTAACTCCAGTAGAAGACAAGAGACTGGAGAGAGAGATGTCATCCTCTTCTGCTTCTTTGAATTCTGGAATTCTGGTCCTTGTCCAATCAAAATGTGATAACTCACATGTCTTCAGTGAGGTCATAAGGTTAATTCATTCCTGAAAGTCTCTGGAGTCAAATGAAGTAGTTAACACTCGTATTATACTGTTAATGCGTCTAATAATGGTGCTCACAGCAGCAGCTAACGGTTTCTTTTTAGAACATCATGGATGCCCTGTGGGGAACTTCCCAGTTTTTCTTTGGATAATGTCATTCTGTTTTCAAATGAGTTGAAGTGCATGGAACTACGTTTTCAAATATGGCAGAAATACATAAAGCATTATAATTACACTGGGGTTGTGAAGGGTGTAGGTGTGAAAAAATGGTAAGTGTTGGAATAACCTTAATTCACTCTAGCCTTGGCTAGGTTTATAATTTATTCAAGCAGGAACTTTAAAGTTGACACACTTTCATGATTTCACTTTCCTCAAAGCCAAAGCTTAATGGTTTGCTGTACACTTAACTTGGTATAACTTCACTCTGCCTCAAAGTAATCGTGGAAGCTAAAATGTTGGAGTTCTGTTATAATACCTCTGCCCATAGGTCAGGACAGTGGTTGTCAACCCATGGTCCTAGGGCCTCAGAGAGCTTTCAGGGTTCCCTATTCTTTAACTAATCTTTACTTTGTTTTTACACATCTAAACAGAAAGTCAACCCATTCTAGAGTTGAGTCAGTGTTAATGGAAGCTGAAGGGAATATACAGAGGTCATAGCTGGTCATAGAAATGTAGTTACTTTTAGTCATTCTATTTCTATGGGGGTGACATACCTGCAGTGAGTTCTTCTAGCGTTCTCTGTTCATTTTCCAGGATGTCGATCTGGATGCTTTCAGGTTGGCTGCTTCACTTTATTTTCAGCAGTGTGTCATCATGACCACAGCTTACTTTCTATCCACCTCCCTCTCTCTCTCTCTCTCTCTCTCTCTCTCTCTCCTCTCTCTCTCGCTCTCTCTCTCTCTCTCTCTCTCTCTCTCTCTCTCTCTCTCTCTCTCTCTCTCTCTCTCCCCCCTCTCCCTCCTCTCTCTCTCTTTCTTTCTCCTCTCTCTCTCTTTCTTTCTCTCGCTTTCTCTCTCCTTTCTTTCTCTCTCTCGCTCTCTCTCTCTCTCTCTCTCACTCTCTCCTCTCCCATCTCTCTCTTTCTTTCTTTCTTTCTCTCTCTCTCTTTCCCTCTCTCTCTCTTTCCCTCTCTCTTATATAAAGCAATCCCTAGAGATGGCTCTGAAAGGGGTATAAAGAGAAGAAGAGGGCATCCTTCATCATCCTTCATGCTCCATCGCTGTCAAACGGTCAATGACCTTCGTTTACTTTGGAAGCCCCATCGTCTGATAGAGCATCAGAGAACCAAACACAGGCAACCGTTGGACCAAACAATCTTCTTTCTCTGGTCGTTCCCATTCTCTTGTTCCAATGTAATCAGTGAATTTACGGTAAAAGAACAGTCCCACTGCAACGCCAGGGTTTTGTTTCCTGAATCATCTACTGTTGGAGGGATGCTAAGCACAATAGATCCATCCAAGGCGACTTACAGTAAGCTTGCCAACTACAGTATGCTGCAACTCAAACTCCACAGACAGAGAGAGCCAGAAAGAAAGGCATAGCAGGTCAGTGAGAGTGTGGGTGTCTGCTAATTCAATACATTATAGTGACATTTCTCTGTGTAATTTTCTCAGGGCTAGGCCAGTTTTCCAAGCCAATCCCTTGTAAGGAGAGTCGGGGAATTGTTCAACTCATCTCTTTAGGGGCGCAGAGTGAGTCAATGTTTTCTGTGTGATGCATCTCCAACAAATACAACACACAGCAAACGTTGCTCTTATTGGAGAGGTAAAGCAAGGCCATTAGCCTCTGCCTCTGGGTCTTTAAACAGAATGCAAACAGTCTGGTTTGTAGTGCTTTCTAAGTAAAACAACACATTAATAAAAACAAAGATAATTGGAGTATTACAGTGCCTTCAGAAAGTATTCACACCCCTTGACTTTTTCCACATTTTGTTGTGTTACAGCCTGTATTTAAAATGGATTAAATTGAGATTTTGTGTCACTCGCCCACACACAATACCCCATGATGTCAAAGTAAATTGAAATTATGTTTTTCAAAATGTTTATAAATGAAGTGAAACATGAATAGCTGAAATGTCAATAAGTATTCAACCCCTTTGCTATACCAAGCCTAAATAAGTTCAGGAGTAAAACATTTCTTAACAAGTCACATAATAAGTTGCATGGACTCACTCTGTGTGCAATAATAGTGTTTAACATTATTTTTGAATGACTACCTCATCTCTGTACCCCACACATACAATTATCTGTAAGGTCCCTCAGTTGAGCAGTGAATTTCAAACACAGATTAATCCACAAAGACCAGGAAGGTTTTACAATGCTTCGCGAAGAATGGCACCTATTGGTAGATCGCATTTCTTTTTTAAAGCATACACGGAATATACCTTTGAGCATGGTGAAGTTATTAATTACACTTTGGATGGTGTATCAATACACCCTGCCACTACAAAAATACAGGCGTCCTTCCTAACTCAGTTGCCGGAGAGGAAGGAAACCGCTCAGGGATTTCACCATGTGGCCAATGGTGACTTTAAAACAGTATGAGTTGTGAAAACTGAGGATGGATCAACAACATTGTATTTACTTATGTTTCTGTAACTGTTGATTATCCTATTTGAAACGAATAAACACGTGTAAAAAAAAAAACTTTGTAGTTAGTCCGCAATACTAACCTAATTGACAGAGTGAAAAGGAAGTCTGTAGAGAAAATAAAAATCCAAAACATACATCCTGTTTGCAACGAGGCACTAGAGTAATACTGCAAAAAATGTGTCAAAGCAATTAACTTTTTGTTCTGACTACAAAGTGTAATGTTTGGGGCAAATCCAATACAACACATTACTGAGTACCACTCTCCATACTTTCAAGCATATTGGTGGCTGCATCATGTTATGGGTATGTTTGTTATCGTTAAGGACTGCAGAGTTTTTCATTATAAAAAATAAACGGAATGGAGCTAAGCACAGGCAAAATCCTAAAGGAAAACCTGGTTCAGTCTGCTTTCCACCAGACACTGGGAGAGGAATTCACCTTTCAGCAGGACAGTAACCTAAATGACAAGGCCAAATCTACTCTGGAGTTGCGTACCAAGAAGACATTGAATGTTCCTGAGTGGCCGAGTGACAGTTTTGACTTAAATCTACTTGAAAATCTATTGCAAAACCTTAAAATGGTTGTCTAGTAATGATCAACAACCAATTTGACAGAGATTGAATATTTTTTTAAATAATGGACAAATGTTGCATGATCCAGATGTGGAAAGCTCTTAGAGACTAACCCAGAAAGACTCACAGCTGTAATCGTTGCCAAAGGTGCTTCCACAAAGTATTGACTCAGGGGTGTGGATACGCATGTAAATGAGATATATCTGTATTTTTTGTATTTTGCAACAATTTTTTTTAAATGTGTTCACTTTGTCATTATGGGGTGTAGATGGGTGAGAAAAAACTAACAATTTAATAAACTTCAAATTCCGGCTGTAACACAACAAAATGTGGAATAAGTCAAGGTGTATGAATACTTTCTGAAGTCACTGTAAATCTCCCTTTCACTGTGAGAAACTTTGAAATTAAACTTTTCAGTGAAAATGTCTGCTAAGACATTGTAATGTTTAAGCACCTTTGCAAAGTAATCTGGTAGATGTTGTGGTATTGGGAAAGGTGGATACCTAGTTAGTTATACAACTGAATGCTTTCAACTGAAATGTGTCTTCTGCAATTAACCCAACCCCTCTGAATCAGAGCTGCCATAATTGACATCCACGTCTTCGGCTTCCGGGGAACAGTGGGTTAACTGCCTGGCTCAGGGGCAGAACAACAGATTTTTACCGTGTCAGCTCTGGGATTTGATCCAGCAACATTTCGGTTACTGGCCCAATGCTCTAACCACCTGTTGAATCGAACACATAAAAAAAATGGCGCACCCCTTCAATGCAATATTTAGCTCATAGTTTTAGCAATTTGCATTTAACCATTTAGATTGGAAGAATCAATGAAAGACTCTCATGGCCTTGCCTCCCTACATTGACATACTTTTCTTGGATCCGTAATTAACATGATGTATGCTTACATGTTCTAATGGAGGAGCCATATAGACTGTGTTTTGGCCTCGACTTCCTCCTTATTGCCTCATATACCCTGCATATGTTGACTGATATTTCTTGCCTGCCTTGGGTCTATTCTACTGGTAAGGTATATGAATAATGCATACTAAGTAATGAGCTCCCCAAATAGCTCACCGACTAGTCAGTTAGTCTGTAAATAAATCAATCAATTGCTGGATCAATACTGCTCATCATAACATCATATAGTTAATCGCTATGGTTGTCATCATGATGTGAATAATTTACACATGGGGAGGTGTGGGTTTTGACCCTTACAGCCCCTCACAGCGTGTGTGTGTTGTCACTGTTTCATATGGTCTATGAGGTGTGTTTTCTATGTTCACCACAAGGATATAAACATTCATTCATAATGAAGACCTGAGTGTCAGTCCATCTGTTATAGTTAGTTAGTGTTGGTCCATGAGGCATGGCTCACTGTCATGGCAGTGTAGGTTCTTAAAAGGCTACCACAATGAATATGGTAGCATGACCTTATAGATGGCTTTGTCGGGGAATTTTATGACTCTTATAAAACCACACAACACTACTACTATACAGTGGAATGTTTTCGGTCATCTAGCCTTTGTTGCACACATGCGAGAAATCGAGAACCTGCTCTTCAAAGCTTTAACGTAAGAGGACTCGTGCTGTTCGGAACAATCCGAAAGTTCCCCCTGCAACGTTTTTAGTTTTGATCTGTGTCGGCGGTTAGCTGCATAACAGTGGCGGTTTGCTTTATAGTTTCGCTAATGAGTGACGCGGCGCACGCCAAACACCTCTGCACTGAAGGGGGCGACGGTGGGAACTGGTGAGGAACCAGAGAAACCAGAACCCGGGCCAAACCTGTTGGCGCCGGCCTCACAGGGTGTCAATCTGGTCGGGGCGGGGCGATGGTGGATCAGAGCGAAGCACTAGTTACCGCCACTTTTCCCTTTCCCGTGGGACCCTTAAACCCCAAAAACAAGCTAATCACCAAACAGACGACCGGCACAAAGCAAACAGCCGCCACTAAACCCTTGTTAAAAATTGGGATGATTGTTAAGGACATTTTTTTCATGTTCTTTCAACGTTGATCCAACTAATGGGGATGTTTGACATTACATCCTCCTTTATAGGTTAACACATCCTCTAAAGAAGTCTTCAGCGGTTGGCTGACATTTCCTCACAGACTTTCTTAGCTCATGGATATTTGCCTCAAATGCACCTACCTCCCCATTCATTAGGGTTACATATACTTACTCATCTAGACTCAATTGAATGCAGAAATGTTGTTCCTCAACCATTTCAACCTGACTGCGTTAGAGACCAAGGCAGAGAGTAGCTAAAATCACATTTTGAATAAAAATGTCAAATAACATTATTCATCATAATGGGTGTATAAGACGCTGTTGACTCTTTGTGGAGGCCATTGTAGAGAAACTATAAGGTGTTTTATTTTACAAGCACCATTATGGGGTGTGAGAGCTGTTGGGTTTAAAATCACAGTTCCAGAGAGGGAGAGGTGTGGTTGTTCTGTGAGTGAGTGAGTGAGTGAGTGAGTGAGTGAGTGAGTGAGAGAGAGAGAGAGAGAGAGAGAGAGAGAGAGAGAGAGAGAGAGAGAGAGAGAGAGAGAGAGAGAGAGAGAGAGAGAGAGAGAGAGAGAGAGAGAGAGAGAGAGAGAGAGAGAGAGAGAGAGAGAGAGAGAGAGAGAGAGAGAGAGAGAGAGAGAGAGAGAGAGAGAGAGAGAGAGAGAGAGAGAGAGAGAGAGAGAGAGAGAGAGAGAGAGAGAGATGGCTCCTGGTCTGTGTCAGTGGAGGAGACAGATTTCCACGTTGTGTAAGTGCCACATGGACACGCTGAGTTTAAACAGTGGCCTCAGGTTAGGATGCAGAGTTGGTCATGATGACATCACCTTCAAAGGAACTGTAATTTGATCCAGTTATGGTCTGGCAGGAGACATCCTCCTCTTCCTCCACAAGAGCAGCTTCAGTTCAAACCACCTAAACTTGACCTTACGACTGCACCTCAACCAAAGGCTGCTGAAGTTGTGCTTAATATTACATTTTAGTTAGATATGTTTGAAATATCAGTAACTAAGACTTGAAAAATAAAACCCAGGACAAGTGTTCATTGGCCCTCAACAAAACAATGTTTGACAAATTCCTTCGGCCCGTTAGGCACCAACAGATTTCTTTCCCAGAAGCCATGTCCTCTTTGGACTTTAGGTTGTGTATCCAGGTGCGGGCTCTTTTTCAATCTGTATTTCCACTCTTGATATTTCTTAGTGTCATACATATTTGTCCACAGTACATTGCAGGGCCTTGTTTTACAGTGTTTCCCTATGGAGATGTTTCCTGAGAGTAGAGGCTTACATCCTACACTCCTGAAGGAGATTAGGCCTCTCGGGAGGCTTTGTGTTGCGCCTTGTGGTTATGGCTGCCTCGACACCGCAATGCCTGCCAAGGTCTGTTCGCTATGCAGATCAGCTGTCCATCTTCTGGGTGGAGCTGTCATTTTGGCTCCAGTGACACGCTCCAGTTTCCCAGTTTCCAGCGGGAGCCATTGAGGACGGCTGGGGGGGATTTGCAGTTGTGCAGGCTCAGGCTGAGGGGTACCCACGTCTTGGTCCCCGCTGGTCTTGGCACGGATCAGGTTGGCTGTGTTTGGCCAACACGCAGACAGGCCTCTCTGGTATAGATGGTTAGTGTGTAAAATGCCTCTCATATCTCTCTCTCTCTCTCTCTCTCTCTCTCTCTCTCTCTCTCTCTCTCTCTCTCTGTCTTTCATCTTTCTGTCTCTCTGTCTCTCCCTTACTTTCATCTCTCCCACTCCCCCCACCTCTCTCTTTTACTCTCATCTCTCCCTCCTTGCCTCCCTCCCTCCCTCCTCCACCTCCCTCTTTCACTTTCGTTTCATACACCCCTGCTCGCTACCCCATGCCAGCTTAATAGCATGGGCAATGAACTGTACGGCTTCAATGGAGAACCTCATTAAACCTAGCTATTCATACAATGAACTCCGCCAAGTCTAGCTACAAAGTTTCTCTCCCTCTGAGATTAAGATTCAGATAGAGTTCCGGAGGTAGGTACCCATGGGACCAGAGCTGAGCAGTCAAGTAGGCCTGTACAGAGAGCTAAGGAGAGAGGGTTGGTTTGTGTGTGTGTGTGTGTGTGTGTGTGTGTGTGTGTGTGTGTGTGTGTGTGTGTGTGTGTGTGTGTGTGTGTGTGTGTGTGTGTGTGTGTGTGTGTGTGTGTGTGTGTGTGTGTGTGTGTGTGTGTGTGTGTGTGTGTGTGTGTGTGTGTGTGTGTGTGTGACCCTTACAGAAAAACCACATGATGTGGAAAATTACATGTTATTTCACATGTGAAACCCCGTGGTTTTGGAACACTTTACATGTGATGATATTTCACATGATCACATAACCTTTCACGTGAAACCATGATGTTTTGGAACATTTCTTATGTGATGATATCTCACATGATGCCCTGCAAACAAAAATGAGTCTTTAGGATGTCACGAAATAGCCACAGTGCTTTCAACTTGCATATTTAACACATATTATTACATTGTGTATGTTTTTTATACAGTAAGTATTATTCAACATGTCCTCACCTGGGATTTGAACTCACAACCTCTTGGTTCACAGCATTCCGATCTTCCTGCTACGCCACTGTGTCTGTGTCAATGACCAGTTTCACATGTATCCCTACGCTTAGTAAATCTTGTATAATACACTCAAGAAAAAACATTCTATTTATCATAGTGATTCAGGAGTAACATTAAAACAGAAAAATATTCCCCACCAACAGACTATACAGATAACCTACAAATTGCTGAAATAGGTCAATTAAATCAATGATGAGAGAATAGTCATATTAACTGATAACTAAAACAGCAGTCCAGATGGTACTCTTTTGCTAAGAGCAGAGATGTATTATAGGTAATGAATGTGTAGAGGAACGTTAGGCTTTGTGACACAGCAGAAAGATCATTGTACCCCAAAGAGTTGTGAGTTCAAATCCCAGGTGGGGTCATATTGAAAAGTCAGCACTAAATGATCATGTTAAATGTGTCATATTGTCATTGATTAAAGATTTGAAGACTAATTTAGATGAACAGCGTACCACTTACCTTAAAAAACCCTTACTGTACCATTTCAATACTTCCCATACAAAAGAAACAACCGTTTTCACGTGTTGAGCTGAAATGTCACATGTGAAAACAAAAGATACAAGTAAGTCCAGTTGTTCACATGTGAAATCATATGTTCATATGTATTAAATGTCGAGTTCACATGTTAGCACCAGCTTTTCACATGTGAGGAGAATAATATGATTTCACCTTACATGTAAATTGCAAATTCAACTTTCAAATTTGAATTTTACATGTGGAAATCAAATTTCCAAGCGATGTGTGCCAAACTGTAAAACCATTCAACTTGTACAGTTTGGGATCCTGAACGTTTTTAGTAAGGGAGCCATCGCAAAAATGTCTCCTGGCGGCCGTGGCGTCCATTTTTCTATTCCGCCGTAACCGGACAATGTGTTTTCCTTCATATTTGCTGAACCAAACATGATACCGTAGCACAGAAAAGGTAACGTCGACACCTATGGTCAATGATTATAATGGTGCCATGTGCAACATCATAAACTGCCATGTTAAGCCATGGAAGGAAATCCATTAACATTTCTGTCAATGTCCACACAATATAATATCATGTCTGTGGCCTAGAGAGCCATACAGTTTTATGATTTTATTAGGATTCCCATTAGCCGACGCCAATGGTGACAGCTGGTATTCCTGGGGTCCTACACATAACGGAAAAGACCTTACAGACAAAAATACTTTGCAATGTATTTACATTTAAAACATTAACATAGACATTACAGTCGTATATACAGTTGAAGTTGGAAGTTTACATACACCTTAGCCAAATACATTTAAACTCAGTTTTTCACAATTCCTGACATTTAATCCTAGTAAAAATTCCCTGTCTTAGGTCAGTTAGGATCACCACTTTATTTTAAGAATGTGAAATGTCAGAATAATAGCAGAGAGAAGGATTTATTTCAGCTTTTATTTATTTCATCACATTCCCAGTGGGTCAGAAGTTTACATACACTCAATTAGTATTTGGTAGCATTACCTTTAAATTGTCTAACTTGGGTCAAACGTTTCAGATAGCCTTCCACAAGCTTCCCACAATAAGTTGGGTGAATTTTGGCTCATTCCTCCTGACAGAGCTGGTGTAACTGAGTCAGGTTTGTAGGCCTCCTTGCTCGCACACGCTTTTTCAGTTCTGCCCACAAATTTTATATAGGATTGAGGTCATGGCTTTGTGATGGCCACTCCAATACCTTGACTTTTCTGGAATTTTCCAAGCTGTTTAAAAGGCAGTCAACTTAGTGTATGTAAACTTCTGACCCACTGGAATTGTAATACAGTGAATTATTGTCACGACTCCCGCCGAAGTCGGTCCCTCTCCTTGTTCGGGGAGCGTTCGGTAGTCGACATCACCGGTCTTCTAGCCATCGCCGCTCCACCTTTCATTTTCCATTTGTTTTGTCTTGTTTTCCCGCACACCTGGTTTACATCCCCTCATTACTCTCCGTGTATATTATCCTCTGTTCCCCCCCATCTCTGTGTGTGGTATTGTTAGTTCGTTACGTGTGTGACGCTACAGGCTGGTTTTGCGCCGGGTATTGTTGTAACCTGTGGTTTTGTTATTTGTACCTATTTGTGTAATTTGTGCGCTATCACTTTTTTCCTTGGGCCGGATTGTTGTGACGCAGTTGCGTCCGGCTGTTTTCCTCTGCCTGAATAAGGTGTGCCTGTTCACTCATCTCTGCTCTCCTGTACCTGACTTCCTTTGACCAGTTGCGCACACTCTGACAATTATAAGTGAAATAATCTGTCTGTAAACAATTGTTGGAAAAATTACTTGCGTCATGCGCAAAGTCGATGTCCTAACCGACTTGCCAAAACTATAGTTTGTTACAAGAAATTTGTGGGGTGGTTGAAAAACGATTTTTAATGACTCCAACCTAAGTGTATTTAAACTTCCGACTTCAACTGTATAAAACATATTTAAATATACTACAACTAAAGAGACACACAAATGTCCACATAAAAAAAAACAATACAACCGTTGTCTTCTCTCCCCTGGTTATAAGAGTGGATACTTCTGCTGTCTTCTTGCCACTGGTTGTGAAAGTGGGTACTTCTGCTGTCTTCTTGCCCTGGCTTGTGAAAGTGGTTACTTCTGCTGTCTTCTTGCCCCTGGTTGTGAAAGTGGTTACTTCTGCTGTCTTCTTGCCCCTGGTTGTGAAAGTGGTTACTTCTGCTGTCTTCTTGCCCCTGGTTGTGAAAGTGGTTACTTCTGCTGTCTTCTTGCCCCTGGTTGTGAAAGTGGTTACTTCTGCTGTCTTCTTGCACCTGGTTGTGAAAGTGGTTACTTCTGCTGTCTTCTTGCCCCGGGTTGTGAAAATGGTTACTTCTGCTGTCTTCTTGCCCCAGGTTGTGAAAGTGGTTACTTCTGCTGTCTTCTTTCCCCTGGTTGTGAAATTGGATACTTCCGTTGTCTTCTTGCCCCGGGTTGTGAAAGTGGTTACTTCTGCTGTCTTCTTGCCCCTGGTTGTGAAAGTGGTTACTTCCGTTGTCTTCTTGCCCCGGGTTGTGAAAGTGGTTACTTCTGCTGTCTTCTTGCCCCTGGTTGTGAAAGTGGTTACTTCTGCTGTCTTCTTGCCCCGGGTTGTGAAAGTGGGTACTTCTGCTGTTTTCTTGCCCCGGGTTGTGAATGTGGTTACTTCTGCTGTCTTCTTGCCCCGGGTTGTGAAAGTGGTTACTTCCGCTGTTGTCTTGCCCCTGGTTGTGAAAGTGGTTACTTCTGCTGTCTTCTTGCCCCTGGTTGTGAAAGTGGTTACTTCCGCTGTTGTCTTGTCCCTGGTTGTGAAAGTGATTACTTCTGCTGTCTTCTTGCCCCTGGTTGTGAAAGTGGGTACTTCTGCTGTTGTCTTGCCCCTGGTTGTGAAAGTGGGTACTTCTGCTGTTGTCTTGCCCCTGGTTGTGAAAGTGGGTATTTCTGCTGTTGTCTTTCCCCTGGTTGTGAAAGTGAATTACTCTGTTGTCTTCTTGTCCCTGGTTGTGAAAGCTGATACTTTGGGACACTGTAAATTCACAAAACACAGGAAGGGCATTTGATTTGTCTAGACCCAGGGACATCATGGGGTGATTTCATCGGCAAGTATGTCCCTCAAGTGCTTTCTGGTCCCAAATGCCGCCCACCACTCCTGAACTTATATTTCAGAAGAGAACATTTTCATTTGTGAGCACTTCACAATTCTCCTTTATGATTGCACTAGCAGTCAATATAACATCGTTCAACCTCATTTTGCATCACATCCAAATCAATGAATACAAATGTTATTTATGTAAGGCTTTTCACAATAACGATTGTCACAGATTGCTTTACACCAACCCAGCCTAGCAGCAGCTGCGTGGCAAGGTAAAACAAGGAAAAGATGGAAGGAAACTTCTTTAGCTGTACAGAGGATGTGGTTGGGGTGCAAGCTGTGAAACGTTGTCAATTTAGGCAAGACAGTACAGCAGAGTATATCTGACTACCAGACAGTTGTTCATTTAGGAAAGAGGAATCATAATAAGTTCATGGCATGGATGACTTATAACAGGGTCCTAGTAGATCAATGCATAAGACCCTAGCCTGAGAGTTTTCCACATATGCGGACCAAAGTCTAATATTATATATACAGTACTTACACAATCAACGTCATCCCCATTGTGACTTACACTGAATGTACAAAGAATTAGGAACACCTGCTCTTTCCATGACATAGACTATCCAGGTGAAAGCTATTATCCCTTATTAATGTCACTTGTTTAATCAACTTCAATCAGTGTAGATGAAGGGGAGGAGACAGGTTAAAGAAGGATTGTAAAGCCTTGTGCCATTCAGAGGGTGAATGGGCAAGACAAAAGATTTAAGTGTCTTTGAATGGGGTATGGTAGTAGGTGCCAGGCGCACCGGTTTGAGTGTGTTTGAGTATGTATCAACAATGGTCCACCACCCAAAGGACATCCAGCCACCTTTACACAGCTGTGGAATGCATTGGAGGCAACATGGGCCAGCATCCCTGTGGAACACTTTCGACACCTTGTAGAGTCCATGCCCCGATTAATTGAGGCTGTTCTGAGAGAAAAAGGGGGTGCAACTCAATATTAGGTAGGTGTTCCTAATGTTTTGTACTTTCAGTGTTAGTCCACAATTAGTCTAGGCATACTGAGAATGTAGCCAAGACATCAGTCAACTTCTCTTGATGTGTTGTGACATTTTGGCAACCAGTCTACTTGTACTGCTCACTGATGCAGCAGATTCTTGAGACATCCACTGCTGAAAGACTACATCCGTCTCATGTCGTTCTTGACAACAATCCAAACCATAGAATAGAACCAATTTGCTGTTATCTAAGTGGGTATTTGTTTTGAGGCTGCTCTGCTCAGAACTCAAGATGGGATGAGTTGGGCAAATCCCCAATGTGAGGTTTTTGACAAAGTTTAGAGATCTTCCAGCTTGGAGAGCAGGTCATGGTTGAGGTAATGGTAATAAGGAAGAAGATCTGAGAGATGAAGGAACCCTGTCTCACTCCAGACTTCACAGTGAACCACTCAGACTTGTAACAATCTTGAATAGTATACCTTGAATAGTATATATTGAATCGGATCTCAAAATCTTCTAGAGTATGTCCCCATGTATACTGGGAAAAGTCTGGAAGTCTAAGAATTGAGAATGGGGAGGTGGGGGGACCACACATCCTTGTCCCGTTCAGAACACTGCTTGCCTTAGCTTGGTGTCAGTGGCTGACTCCATGCATTTTCAGTGATGCGGAATGAAAAATGGTTGATGGGATTAGCCAAAACTGAGCTTCACTTTCCAGCATAATGTAAAAAAATATATATGATATTTTTTTCTTCTCCAAATCAACAACAGACATAATATTGTATTGTCTACGTTGTCAGAAACAGTGTTTTAATTGAAACCACTGTAATTCTTGACCATCAAAACATAGTTGTAGACGTCACCTTTTCTGTGTTATCATGTTTGGTTCAGCAGATATGAAGGAAAATTATGTAAAAATGCCCGGCACGGCCTCCAAGAGGTGTTTTTTGCAAAATGTCTGAAAATGTTCACATATTGTCTGGACTCCCGAATGGCGCAGCGGTGTAAGGCACTGCATCTTAGTGCTAGAGGCGTCACTACAGACCCTGGTTTGATTCCAGGCTGTATCACAACCAGCCATGATTGGGAGTCCCATAGAGTGACACGTTATGTAGCAATATGTTGGCATTGCCCCATCATTTGAATCAGCAGCGGTATATCAAAAGCATACTGGCACGGCACACAATTGGCCCAGCGTCATCCGGGTTAGGGTTTGGCTGTGGTAGGCTGTCATTGTAAATAAGAATTTGTTTTTAACTGACTTGCCTAGTTAAATTACTAAATATAATCAAAAAGAGTTTTATTTATTTCACACAAGATCATGTTTTCACATGTTCTCAAATGTTTTCACGTGCAATTTCATGTGATCACGTTGCTTTTAGGTTGCTTTTACCATAATGTGATCACGTGAAATTCATGTGGTTTTTCTGTAAAGTGAGTGTGTGAGAGCGCTAAGGAGAGAAGGATGGATGTGTGAACAATCAGTTTCACTCCTCACTGCCAGACTATGGCAGTAGATGCAGCACCACTCTCTCTGAGGAGGTTTAAAATGTGCCCTCCTCTCCAACACAGTGGGCTGACAGTGTAATCCGCAACCTACTTTATAGTCATGCTACTTACTGACTGTGTGGCGGCTTTGAGCCTATTGAGATCCTCAGTGTGAAGTGTCGCAGTGCAACTCTTTTTCTCTTTTATTTTTCTATCTATCCCAGGACGGAGTTAAGAGTTCTGTTCTGTGTTTTTGGATGACTTCCTGACTTCCTGACTTCTGTGAGTTCTTTGGTAACCATGTGAATGTGGAATGCATGTTTTTCTCAAGTTTAGTCTGTGGCCTCTGCTCTGCCAAAGTTATGTGTCATAGATCATGAGGAATGTCACTTCAGTTTTCATTTTGAACTGTTGAAATGTTACTGTAATTAATATGCTTTTGATATACCGCTGTTAATTCAAATGATGGGTCAATGCCAATGTATTGCTACATAACCTGTCACTCCAGAAAACACACACACACACACACACCTTCAGAAAGAGAAGACGGAGAACAGTGTTTTGTGAGCAGCTCCAGTGTGGGCGGCTGAGGTTGAACCTTGCCCTGGGGGGGCTGGGAGGGGGGTTGGGAGGGGGGTCCTGTAGTGGAGTAGACAGCAGTAAACTCTCTCTGTGGTCGGCTCAGACCCAAGCCTGTCATCGCAGCTGCCAATTAGTGCTGATTTGGAGGCGTAGCGGAGCTGTAGACAGCTCCACACTGCCAAGCCCTCCTATACCTCTCCCTGTCCTTTCCCTCCAGTCCTCCCCGGCCCCTGTCCTGCCATGGGTTGGGCCCTCGCCTCCCTGCTCCCTCTTACCCCAACTGAAGAAAAATATTATTTCAACACAGGTGGTGGTAGTTGTCTTTCTAAGGTAACTCCTTGACCAAACCTTGCCTGTCTGAGTCGGGCTGAGCACGGCTGGGTATCGGACTGAAAGGCTTCCATTTTGTTTAAAAGAGCTACTGTTACAAAACAAAAACAGAACATGACTCATTCAGATGTCTTTATTCATGGATGTTGATATTATTGTTAAGTAGAAGGATAAAGCATGCTTTTGCAGAGAGGATGTACTTTCTCTCACACAGCTGATGTAAAAGAAAACAACTAGAGTGTCTGTTTTCTTTTTTTTCTAAAGTGTTTTGCTGAGGTCAGCATGGGAACATGGGTGGCATGCACTCAGAATGTCCTCCCTCCTGAGAACCTAGCCCCCCTCCCCCTGTCCCCCAACCCTCCCCTGAACCTAAACATGAATAACCTATTTCCTCAAGCAATTGGTCCCATAGCCTACACACATCTCTGACAGCCACAGCGTTTTTCTTTCACAAACACAAATATCATTTATCCTTTTATAACGGGACATCGTCGTGGGAACCCTGCAGACCCTATATGACGTGTCACTGAGCCCCCCACCAAGACCCTGACCCCTTCTGAACCCTTCCCAAGGTCGTTAGGGAAAGCTAAGGTCACACTAGTTCATTTCAGGGCCGTGTCCAAAATAGCACCATATTCCCTATGTAATGAACTACTTTTTACCAGAGCCCATAGCACTACATAGGGACTATAGGGTGCCCTTTCAGATGCACCCCAGCTAAGCCTTAAACCGTTTCATCATAAGGACTTGAATGGAATAGCCTTCATTTCTCAGAACAAGAATAGACTGACGAGTTTCAGAAGAAAGTTCTTTGTTTCTGGCCATTTTGAGCCTGTAATCGAACCCACAAATGCTGATGCTCCAGATACTCAACTAGTCTAAAGAAGGCCATTTTTATTGCACAAGAGTTTTCAGCTGTGCTAACATAATTGCAAAAGGGTTTTATAACGATCAATTAGCCTTTTAAAATGATAAACTTGGATTAGCTAACACAACGTGCCATTGGAACACAGGAGTGATGGTTGCTGATTATGGGCCTCTGTAAATCTATGTAGACATTCCATAAAAAAATCTGCCGTTTCCAAGTACAATAGTCATTGACAACATTAACAATGTCTACACTGCATTTCTGATCAATTTGATGTTATTTTAATGGACAGAAAATGTCTAAGTGACCCCAAACTTTTGAACGGTAGTGTATACTTCCATCGCTCTCTGTCTTTCTCCCTTTAACAACATCACAGAGACAGAGCAACGAGAAAGCAAAGCAGTATGCTACAATGCCAACAGCCACTCCCAGTCCCCACGTCTCAAGAGCAGTCGATCTAACGGTAAATCAATAAAGGTCTAATACTGAATAATTGAGGTTATTGGAGCGCAGACAGTCTCAGTCCCTAGTGAAGCTCCCATACAGAACAACGGGAGGTGTTCTTATTTCACCTTCCTTTCTCGCACCCTTAGATACATTTATTGATCTATTTTAACCCTTATTTTACCAGATAAGTCGACTGAGAAGATATTCCCTTTTGCAGCAACAACCTGGGGAATCGAGAGATATTTGGTTAGCGTAATGAATGACTTGAAAACGGGTAGCATTTTTTGTTGTTGCTTTTAATTAATGTTGGGGAGTGATTGTAGATGAATCTGCATGTGTTTTGTAGCTGGAGGGTTTATACTGTTCATAGGATGTTTAACTGAACTATATTATCACCAGCATGTTTTGTTATCACTATCTGGCATTTGATTTTCCTCTGGTTGTCTTTGTACAGTGCTTCTGTAAGTAGTTAGAGGAACAGAAGAGAGAGTGTGAGAGAGAGGGAAAGCGAGCGAGATGGTGAGAGGTATTTTGTGTGAGAGATTCACTAGAGGGCACAAGCTGCATGTCTAAGACTCCCAAGTTCCACTTACAGTGTGCGCGCTGGGAAAGTGAACAGAGCTGGAACAGAACACCGTATCAAGTCTCCGATTCCGCCTGCTGAGAGGAAACAGACTAACACAGGTCCTTTGTTTTACCAGGCCACATCTGGGTTTACCATGACCATGCCAGGGATGCGAAAGCCCATGCCACATTACAGCCAAGGCTTGGTGTAATGTTGTTTTTGCCGGTCCTTGCGGTGTGTGTGTGTGTGTGTGTGTTCGTGTTTATGTGTCTGTTTCGTGTGAGTGGTACATGGTAGTGTGTGGTTCTGCAGTACCTTTATGTCGCTGGGCTGCTACATTAAAAAACAGCTATGAGTCTCCAGGGATGTAGTCAGCCTCTGGGGTGCTCCTTCATACTCTCAGAAAGTGGGTGTAAATGGATCTAGAAAACCATGGGGCTGGTTTGTTCAGGCAGGCAGACATACACAATGCCTCTTTCAGATGTTCACAGTGAAAGTCCCTGTGCCTCTGGAATGTGTAGTAGTGCCCTTGAGCTAAAGGAGTCTTTCAGCTTGACAACCTTGGCAGGATACCATGGGGGAAAAAAGACAGGGAGACAGCAACAAACAACTAAACAAACATTGTGTGATTGTGTTGCTGCCTCACCTGTTTCTCTGTATCCTCCCAGCAAGGTGTGTTGTTTCAAGCTACTCCTCTTCTACATACAGCTCTTACTGTTTTCATGCCGTTTCACACCTCTACAACGCTTAAGGCAAAGTTCCCATCGTCACAGTCCTCGGCTCCTCACAAACCCCTGCTAAGACAAATTGATTACCCAAAAAAAGAAAAGACGACTTCAAAAACGTTCACATGCTGTGTAGTGCCGCTGGTGATTTCTGTGTTTGTTTTGGTGTGTGTGTGTGTGTGTTAATCTGCTACACAGTAAATGTTGTTGTAAAACCCTCCAGAGTTCTGCTGACAGATAGACACAACCTAGTCCTAGTGTTTAGCTAACCTTCCCTCACAAAGGAAGTCTCGGCATACCCAGTCTCCCTCTCTCTTCTTCTGCACTATACTTTGTTTATTCTCCCACATCCTTCATATCAGCCATCATTTCATTTATCAAAGCTATTATATTTAGGAGTTGCTCTCATGTTTTTTGGAAGGCTCAGGATTAGCAACATTTATACCCAGACATGCATCCCATTCCTACAGAGACGTTTGGTAGCTTGCACTACATATTATTCTATGACCGCTGAAACAGATTTTGTATGTAGCCTGCACTATAATATCTAGCATTGTGCTTTTGGTCATCCTCTCGATGGCAGTCAGTCTTGCCAGACACACTGTCTGTTTTAATAGAGAAATGGAAATCAGTAGATTAAGGGAATATGTTTGTGAATGCTGGTATGGAAGACTCTTCAGGCAGGCCGTCAGCATCATTATTATTATAGAGTCGATGAGAGATGCAGTGTGCACTCTCCAGTCCTCTCCCTCCGTCCCTGTATCCTTCATCTCCACTCTCCAGTCCTCTCCCTCCGTCCCTGTATCCTTCATCTCAACTCTCCAGTCCTCTCCCTCCCTACATCCCTGTATCCTCCATCTCCACTCTCCAGTCCTCTCCCTCCCTCCATCCCTGTATCCTCCATCTCCACTCTCCAGTTCTCTCCCTCCCTCCATCCCTGTATCCTCCATCTCCACTCTCCAGTCCTCTCCCTCCCTCCATCCCTGTGTCCTCCATCTCCACTTTCCAGTCCTCTTCCGCCTTCCCTCCATCTCTCTCCCTCTGGGCGAGTGCCTCTCACGCCTGCAGATGGCAGATAATGACACTAGTGTCCCCTGAGGCTGTCTTTCTCTCTCTTTGTTCACAGAGCCAGACCTGGGCCCTGGCTCTGTGTGTGTCTGTGCGCCTGCCAGCGCTGTGTGTTTACTGCTGTTGCCTTCTTTCTCACCTCTGAGTGGACTGGCACTGGCTTTTATTCCCCATTGACCACAGAGGCAGAGTGGACAGTAGCCCAGACTAGTAGCTACCAAGCTGAAGAGTTGAACTCCGAGTGTGGGTAAATATACAAGCCTGTGTGTGCATGTGCGTGTTAGGACCACAGGTGCTGTTAAAGTGCCCTTTCAGAGCCCCTCTGCACCGTCTCACTCTCCATTACAGAAAATAGGGGTGACATCCAGCAAGGCACTTCATCAAATACTGTCCAGCGCACACTGGGTTGTTGGAAATGTATTTGTCAGAGCCTGAGCACTGCAGTGCACTCCAACACCTCTGTAGTTATAGCCATATAAACACCTGGTTAAAATTGGCCTTGTTCCTTCCCTCTCTGAATGTGTTGCAAATGGCACCCTATTCCCTTTTAAGTTCCCTACAGTACTTCTGATCAGTGCCCATAGGGGTCTGATCAAAAGGGATATATGAGGTTCAGAGCCGGCTGGTTTTCTGTTCTACCTGATAATTAATTGCACCCACCAAGTGTGCCAGGTCTAAATCAGTCCCTGATTAGAGGGGAACAATGAAAACAAGCAATGGAGCTGGCTTCGAGGTCCAGAGGTGAGTTTGAGGGATATAGGAAATAGGGTGCCATTTTGGACTCAGCCGTGTGTGTTTGAGGTCATGATAGAACAGGCAGACATTCTCAAGGCTTGCCTCAGTAGTATATGTTACAAACGACTGCCTTTGTCAGCCGTGCCTGTTCGTAGTAAGGCTTTGGTTTTGGGGTGTTTGAATGGTACTGTGGTAAAAACAACCAGATCTCAAGGTTTTACCAGTTTGACTTTAGATTCTGAAGTTTATCCACGTTTCTCCAAACGTCACATTTTAAAGTTGCTCCAAACGTCAAATCTCAAATTGTTTTTGACACGCTGGGTTGACTCCTGATTAGGCATTCATTCCGAATGGTTAAAGGTTCATGTTTGGGATAGTGTTAAATCTAGTAAAGCAATAAATTAGTGTCTACAGTACCACTGGGATTGAACACGCGACCTTCAGATCCAGAGTCATGGGATTATAAAAAATGAGTGTACCACTGGGATTTAGGATTTTATTAGGATCCCCATTAGCTGTTGCAAAAAGCAGTAGCTACTCTTCCTGGGGTCCAAACAAAATGTAAATCATGACATAGTACAGAACAATAAAAGACTACCAGCTCAAGGTAAGAGCTACATACATTTAAAATAAATTAGGGGAGATTGAACACACCCTAGCAAAACTAAAGTCGACTAAATGGGGTGGCAGTTAGCCTAGTAGTTAGAGCATTGGACTAGTAACCGAAAGATTGCAAGATCGAATCCCCGAGCTGACAAGTAAAAAATCTGTCGTCCTGCCAATGAACAAGGCAATTAACCCACTGTTCCTAGGCTGTCATTGTAAATAAGAATTTGTTCTTAACTGACTTGCCTAATTAAATTAAATAAAATGTTTGTAGAGCTCACTGTTGCACCTAGTGGCTGGTTTTGGTTTCCCAACATCCTCAGGACATGGACGGACGTACAATTTAGAAGTCAATCTTGAGCAATCTGCCTGGATAAAGGACGTCTGTGTTGTGGATACCCATAGTTATGGTATACAACGAACACATTGTTCTTGACGGCCTCAGACTACAGACACCCAGCCCCCAGCAGTCCCAGGTGAGAGGTCAGAGGACAGAGGTCAGATATAAGGCAATCCTATAGCTGTAGGACTAATGCCTTAGCTATGGGAATGGGCTGTGAACCCCATAGCTCCGGTATCGACAGCATCGAGCAGGTCTTCCCTAATCAATACCTCGGTGGAGGGATATTTCCCTCACCTAAACCCTGGGGTGTGGTGTGACCGGCCTCAATCAAACATAAGCCCTGGTAATTATGGGTGTTAGATCCTCCTGTCAAACCCTTGCTTCTGATCCACACATCCCATGTCTTCAGGGCATATCATAGGCTCTCATACAGTACACTGGGCCCAGCCAAGGCAGTGTGAGGGGTGGATGAGAAATGTGACCGACCGGCTCAATTTGGTCTTATGTAGCAAAATTTGAAATTGTTTTTTTTACATATGGGGTACAATGGAGATGGAGATGGATACAATAGAGAGTGGAGATGGAGGATACAGGGGTACGATGTAATTTATGGTTTAGTGTGGTACCTGCGTCACCACTTCGTTGCTCCAGACCAGCGCAAGAGGGAGTTAGAGCACTGATTATGCTTTTGGGTCCTACTGTGTCTCTGACATTGAATGGGCAACATAAACCTAAATAGAAACTGATAATTGTGCACGACTTCAGTATCACTTACTGAAACTGTTGTTACACTAAGGTTTTTATTTTATTTTGTTAGAATTATTTTTGCTCTTACTGTAGTACTGTAGGCCACTCCCAACCGGTCACGTTGTACCGTTGGCCACGGTCTAAGACACTGTGTTGGTACAGATCCTGGTTCAATACCCGTGCCGGCCTCAACTGGGAGACCCATGAGATGATTGTAGGGTTTTAGTTTCTCTCCCTCTAAAAACAGAAATAAATCATTCTAAATATCAAATTAGTAACAAGAATGGCCTTTTTCTTGCTCATTTTACGTTATTTGAAAACAAAATCATCTCCAAAATATAATTTTTTTAAACAAAGCGATTATTATTATTAATTTAGAATGATATAAAAGCCTGTTGGATATTCTCACAGATACGTATATTATTAACCCTATTATTAGCAGGACAATATATATTGGTCATATTGGTCATGGCTCCCGAGTGGCGCACAATGGGATTGCCTTGCAGTTCTCCAGCTGTATCCACTGAAAGAGTGTGAGGTTCAAGGCACGAGGGCAGGGGTCACGGGATGGGCCGCAACACTATAAGGGGCATTGTACTGATAATGACGTTGACAAGGGAAACGTTCCCGCTGTTCTGTTCTTAGTGCCAGTCTGCACGTTCAAACTAAAACAGTCTAACTAATAATGGCATCTTTATGCTTTCGTTAATAAAATAATGCTAAAAATACTCTTTCAAAATGCCGATGTTTATTTAGTTATGGATCCATAACAAATTACTGTGGGAATAAATATCACTGAATTACAGAAATATCCTCCAATCCTCTATATGTAATTATTAGCGGATAGTCACGTCATATTTTTCGATATACTGTAGGTCTACCGTAGGCGTCATGAGTCTCGCTAGTGTTGAGTAATGTGCTGTTAAAAGTGGCGTAGGTCTTATTTATTTAAAGAGCAAATTGAAGTTAGAAGCAATAGGATTTGAAGCAATAGCCTACAACTATTTTAGCACTGTTTTGCGCTGCTCTGAGACAAATATGGGGACTGGTCTTGATAAATCAATTAGATTTTTATTTTCACTGAATCTACATTTGGGTATTGGTTAGACTAGATTTTGAAAATTAGGGTGTAGAAAGGTTATACTCTTAGTGCAACCTTTATTTAACTCGGCAAGTCAGTTAAGAACAAATTCTTATTTACCAGGACAGCCTACTCCTTCCTCCCCTTTGGGGAATTGAACCCCGGTCTCCCGCGTGCCTGCACAACACAGGGATTCTTTAGCTAAATAGCCCAGTACTGTACTCCTGACCATCATGTTGTACAGTGCCATATTTTCTGTTCCATCCATAGGAAACCCAGAGGGGTTTTCTTGGAATAGAAACACCATAATATTAATCTAATTAATTAAGGAAGTACCAGTCAAAAGTTTGGACACACCTACTCATTCCAGGGTTTTTCTTTATTTTACTATTTTCTGCATTGTAGACTAATAGCGAAGACATCACAACTATGAAATAACACATACTGTATCGAATCAGTTAAGAACACATTCTTATTTACAAGGACAGCCTACTCCTTCCTCCCCATCGGGGAATTGGACCCCGGTCTCCCGCGTGCCCACATTCTCTAGTACAGCCATTATTGAAGGCTTTCAAATGCTTTTCAAAGATGGCCACTGGTGGTCAAACTAGCACTAACAAGCATTAATGGAACCAGTGGTTCACACTTAAATAACGTGCCATAGAATTCTACGTCACCATGCAAGCTGCGCCGCAGGACGCTACAACTTTTAAAGTAGGAACCACTGTATCTGCTTTGAAAGTTGATAAACTTGTAACGCCACTTTTGAGAAAATGTCCCTTGAATGTTTTGGTACACCTACAGTACTGGAGAGCTCTTCTTTGTCTACACCCATTCAGCATCGTTCACACCCTCTTATGCCTTAGCCCCACCCATCTCTTTAAGGATTTACATGTGAGGCCATGTACTAAACAATCAAAGATTTCAAAACTAAAGGCTGGTTTATACAATGGGTTATTCTGTTATTCTGCGCTCTGGCACACTCAGACGAGAGTGCTCTGAATTTACCAGTTAATATTAGCGAGCCAGACAGCTAACATTAGCTAGCTTGCTTGCTAACCGGGTGCCGAAGACGTGGATGTCGATTAAGGCAGCCCCCCGCACCCCTCTGATTCAGAGTGATTGGGTTAAATGCGGAAGACACATTTCAGTTCAAGGCATTCAGTTTTACAGCTGACTAGGTATCCCCCTTTCCCTTAACAGTACAGTTTAAATTGAAATGAAAATGACTTTCTGACAAAATTTGAAATGTGGAATATCTGAAAATGTAGTTAGCTAGACTATTTTACCCGTATACAGTACATGGATGGACACTTCTCTCTCTCAGTCACGGATGCCATGGTTGCCCTTAGTTTGAAGATGTAATCCGGAGACAGGTGTTTTATACAACAGCCTTCTGTGTGGGTTTTTTTCGACTCCGTCTGCATATTTGCAGTCAAACGTCAGAATTTTCTCTCTCCTTAGCTATCATGCTCTAATTCCACCTAATTTCAAAACTCGGTCCTCCAGAAAGTGGAGAGCAACACTTATGCAGTTCTACTACATGATATCTTTCAAAAAAGCCACATTAGAAAGGATTACCTACACATTCTGACTGGTTCATGTTATAGACAGAAGCGCGCTACATGGCAGACCAATCCGAACTCATCTCTTGGCATGTCCAGCCCACTCATTATCTCAGCCAATCATGGCTAGCGGGAAAGTTGCTGTCTGTTCCAGAAGGCATGTCTGACAAAAAAATGCATTTTGATAAAGAAATACATGTTTATGTTCAAATGGCTCTCCTGTGAAGTAGTGACGCGCGATGTACGCCTAGTTTCCTGAAAAGAGTCACATATTATTGCAACCTAGCCTTGATCAGAGTAATAGTATGAATACTTTCCAATGTCAATACTAGCAAACTGTATAGAATACCTGCTCAATACATCACTTTATTCTCAGTGGTATGCTATGCAACTGTGGATATTGGAAGAGAATTAGGCCTATGTAGGCTGACATGTCGTAGGATAGTGACACAAAGTAGGCATGCACCCATTCTCATTGTAAGCATGTGGGGTAACCAGACTACACCCATAGATGTGAAAGATGTTAACATCCTGGTAACACCCATCAGTCTCTGATCTCTGATCGTGCCTTTCTTAACCCCCTGCTGTGGAAACACACTCTTCATGCTGTGGTTGATCCACGGCCATGTCAAGGCCAGACAACACTCTCTCTCTCTCTTTCATTCTCTTTCTCTCTCTCTCTCTCTCTCACTCTGTCTCTCTTGCTCTGTCTCTCTCTCTCTTTCTCTTGCTCCATCTCTCCCCTCTGTGTAATAACACCATCACCAGGGAGGTCCATGATTGTTTGATGTTTTCCTTTACCTTTTTCCCTACTTTCCCCCCAGTAGCAGTAGAAAGAGAAAGGTCCCTGGACAGAGCCTTTAATTACCTTCCTCTGGCTCTGGCATACCCAATGAATGAGTGAAGGGCACATCCTCCTGAAGCAAGCCTGGTTTCATATGGGTATTCTAATGTGAGCATTTTAAAGACAGGAAGGAATATTAATGCCAGACAATGGGTAGGTGTGCACGTGTGCGTGTGTGCACGTGTGATTGTGTGTTTGCGAGCTGCAGACAGAAACACAGGCAGCTCGCTGTTTGCATGTGAAGCAGGTCTGGAGGAAAAGCATGATAAGATTGGTGTGTACAGTGCATTCGGAAAGTATTCAGACCCCTTCCCCTTTTCCACATTTTGTGACGTTACAGGCTTATTCTAAAATGGATAAATACATAATGACAAAGAGAAAACAGGTTTTTAGAAATGTTTGCAAATTTATTAAAAATATAAAACAGCAATACCTTTACATAAGTACTGAGACCTTTTGCTTTGAGACTCGAAATTGAGCTCAGGTGCATCCTGTTTCCATTGAAAATCATTGATGTTTCTAAAACTTAATTGGAGTCCACCTGTGGTAAATTCAATTGGACATGATTTGAAAAGGAATACACCTGTCTATATAAGGTCCCACAGTTGACAGTGCATGTCAGAGCAAAAACCAAGCCATGAGGTCAAAGGAATTACCTGTAGAGCTCCGAGACAGGTTTGTGTCAAGTCACAGATCTGGAGAAGGGTACCAAAAATGTTTTGCAGCATTGAAGGTCCCCAAGAACACTGTGGCCTCCATCAGTCTTAAATGAGAGAAGTTTGGAACCACCAAAACTACTCTTCCTAGAGCTGGCGGCCTGGCCAAACTGAGCAATTGGGGGAGAAGGGCCTTGGTCAGGGAGGTGACCAAGAACCTGATGGTCACTCTGACAGAGCTCTAGAGTTCCTCTGTGGAGAACCTTCCAAAAGGACAACTATCTCAGCCACACCACCTGTCACGTTCTGACCTGTAAAGGTGTTATTTGTTAGTGTTTAGTTTGGTCAGGACGTGGCAGGGGGTATTTGTTTTATGTGGTTCAGGATGGTTGTGTGTATGTGTCCATGTAGAGAGGGGTATTTGATTTATTAGTCCAGGGTTTTGGTTATTGTTCTATGTTAGTTTATTTCTATGTTCTGTCTAGTCATTTGTATTTCTATGTTTAGTTAATTGGTGTTGGGGCCTTCAGTTGGAGGCAGCTGTCTATCGTTGCCTCTGATTGAAGGTCCTATAATTAGGGGTGTGTTTGTATTGTGGTTTGTGGGTAGTTGTATTCTGTTTTGTGCTTGTCACCTGACAGAACTGTTAGTGTCGTTTCTGTTAATTGTATACGTGTTTATTTTGTTTCTCCTTCTTATATATTAAAAAGAGAAGATGAGTATACACTTCCCTGTTGCGTCTTGGTCCTCCACACACGACACTCGTTACACCACCAATCAGGCCTTCATGGTAGATTGGCCAGACAGAAACCACTCCTCAGTAAAATGCACATGACAGCCCTCTTGGAGTTTTCAAAAAGGCACCTAAAGGACACTCAGACCATGAGAAACAAGATTCTTTGGTCTGATGAAACCAAGATTGAATTAGTTGGCTTAAATGCCAAGCGTCACATCTGGAGGAAACATGGCACCATCCTTGCGGTGACAGCATCATGCTGTGGCAATGTTTTTCAGCGGCAGGGACTGGAAGACTAGTCAGGATCGAGGCAAAGATGAACGGAGCAAAGTACTGAGATATCCTTGATGAAAACCTGCTCCAGAGCGCTCAGGACCTCAGGCTGGGGCGAAGGTTCACCTTCCAACAGGACAATGACCCAAGGACACAGCCAAGACATCACAGGAGTGGCTTCAGGACAAGTCTCTGAATGTCCTTGAGTGGCCCAGCCAGAGGCCGGACTTGAAGCCAATTGAAGAGCGACCTGAAAATAGATGTGCAGCAACGCTCCCCATCCAACCTGACAGAGCTTGAGAGGATCTGCAGAGAAGAATGAGAGAAACTCCCCAAATACAGGTGTGCCAAGCTCATATCCAAGAAGACTCAAGGCTGTAATCACTGCCAAAGGTGTTTTAACAAAGTACGTTATGTAAATGTGATATTTCAGTTTTTATACATTTGCAAGAATGTATTAAAAACAACTTTGTTCTTTGTCATTATGGGGTATTGTGTGTAGATTGATAAGGCAAAAAATAACAATTTAATAAATTTTACAATAAGGCTGTAATGTAACAAAATGTGAAAAATGTCAAGTGGGTCTGAATACTTTCCGAATGCACTGTATATGGGACGGGTGAGGAGTGTGTGGTGTGTGTGTGTGTGTGTGTGTGTGTGTGTGTGTGTGTGTGTGTGTGTGTGTATATGTCTCGTACACACACACACACACACACACACACACACACACACACACACACACACACACACACACACACACACTGGCAGGTTAATTCCATTGATTTGTTTCTCTTAAGGCCATTCTGATGCACATCACTGTCAACCTGAAATGATCCATTCACACAGACAATCTGGTGAAGAAGGCGCAACAGCGCCTCTTCAACCTCAGGAGGCTGAACAAATTTATCTTGGCCCCTAAGACCCTCAAATACGTCTACAGATGGCATTGAGAGCATCCTGTCGGGCTGTATCACCGCCTGCAACCGCAGGGATCTACAGAGCGTGGTGTTGTCAGCCCAACGCATCACCGGGGCACACTACCTGCCATCCAGGACATCTAAGATATACACTGAACAGAAATATAGACGCATCATGTAAAGTGTTGATCCCATGTTTCATGAGCTGAAATAAAATATCCCAGAAATGCTCCATACGCACAAAAAGTTTGTCTTTAATAAATCATTCTGATTGGCTGGGCAAATGGTGGTCACACCAGATACTGACTGGTTTTCTGATTCACGGCCCTACCTTTTTTAAAAAGGTATCTGTGACCAACAGATGCATATCTGTATTCTCAGTCGTGAAATCCATAGATTAGGTCCGTTTATTTCAATTGACTGATTTCCTATGAACTGTAACTCAGTTATATGTTTGAAATTGTTGTGTGTTGCGTTTCTATTTGTGTTTCAGTATATATATTCCGGACTGGGACATCGCTCGTTCTGATATTTCTTTATTTACATTATTTGAGATTTGTGTGTATTGTTTTGTATTGTTAGCTATAACTGCACTGTTGGAGCTGGAAACATAAGTGTTTCCCTACACTTGCGATAACATCTGCAAAGTATGTGTACGCAATCAATCAAATTTGATGTGATGTGAATGACACCTCAAGGTGTTTTCTGAACTATTTAGACAAGAAGATGAATTGAGAGGACTTGGGAAGATCAATAGAGGATCTCATAAACTATAGATTAGACGACAGAAACAATGGATTAGCTAGCACTTGTCTTGCACTTACTTTAAGTGCATTGGATCCAAACTCTAATAGATTTGAAACTACAGTGTAAAGAACTCAATTTAAAATAACTTTTGCTGTGTAGTAAAGCAAGTAGGTACTGTTAGACAAATAATTTTGTGCTACTGAAGAGACGACTATAGACTGGAATGTACAATAGAATCCTATGAAACGTGTCTTCACTTACGCATATAACATGGTATAATGCAATGATTGGACTGTAGGCTTATACGAGTGGAAGCAGTGATTGAACAAGATTGATGTAAAAATAGCTGACACTTCTCCAGGTTCCTGCCTATAGTTTTAATTAGCGCCCGAGTATAGTATGTGTCCCAAAACAGCAACATATACCTTATGTAGTGCACTACTTTGAACCCTTTACACTCGTGGGAATTGGCCTATATGGATAGCGCTACATTGAAATATAAAATAAATATGAAATGCATAACCATGGTAGCAATTGAAAGGGAACAGTTTGGAGTTTATGGGAAAAGTATTGGTCCTAAGGTGAGGACACAACAGTTCACCTGACACAAGACTGAACTCAAACATTACTCATTGGATTTGATCTGCATTTTACATTTACTGTGCTTCTCTTCACATTTGTTGATATCGAAATCAGAAAATACTCTGGATATGTTCAGTAACATGAGAATATTCCTGGAAACGTGTTGTAGGTTCAACATACGACCAAAAAAATGACAAGGGTTTGAGTGAGAGGACCAACTGGTGTCTCCAAGTGGACACACACCTGTCCAAAGTGTGCACAGTTCCTAAGTCATTTCAATGCACATTTATGACTCAAAGAAGAGTCCTCAACTATAACGTGTTTTGTTTAACTATCCTACCTGTGCTGTTGAGGAACTAGAGCAAGCACACTTGTACATTTACATTTACGTCATTTATCAGATGCTCTTATCCAGAGCGACTTACAGTAGTGAATGCATACATTTCATACATTTTCTTTTAAATGTATTTTAAATTTTTTGGTAGTTTTGTTTGGAACACCTGCGTCCCCGCCATCACACAATTAATGTTGTTGTTTACGCAATACAAAAACGCTCCATTATAAATCGCAATCTGTGTCAGGTCAAATACAATTCAACCGATGTAGACTTAATACCGTGAAATTCTTACTTATGTGCCCCTTCCCAATATAGCAGAGTGCATTTAGTTGGCATGTCCCATGTCTCCACAATAAACAAACATAGGCCAATTCTGTTCTGAACAACCCAGGGTCTGACGTCATGTCATCTTGTAACTTATACATCAAACATAGTGATCATGAATGCTGACACTGTATATGAGATTAGTTTTTTTGTGATTTGGAGATGTGAAGTGTACATTTGGACTCACGGGTGTTTGTCTTGGCATCAAAGCGGTATTTATTATAATCCTCAACGTCTCATCTTTCAAAATACATAGTCCTCTTAATTTACAGCATTTCTCTCACTCCGACAACAAAACATTTTCAAAAGCTGCCCAATTAGCAAAAGGGATGAGGGCAACTTCTTGTTGCGCAAGCTGCTCAAGTTCAGAACGGCTTTCAGTCAAAACCCACACAGAGCTGTGACGTGTTGTGCCAGAGCTCCGACATCATGTATAACATGTTACTGTAAAGCCACTGCTTACCAATTTATTATTGCCCAAATCTGCCATTTTCAATACGTTTACGAATAGGAATGTATAGGGTTAACCAGAGCTCTACGGGTGCCATTTGGGATACAACTATAGTGACATTAATGCGGAATGAGGGGTGGGGGTGAGTCTACCGTTCACCTCATACGATGCGGATCACATTTCATGCTTTCTTACTTTCTTACCAAGAGGCTTTGTAATAGTTTTTTGCAATTCTGTCATCCTTCTCTCTCTCTCTCTCTCTCTCTCTCTCTCTCTCTCTCTCTCTCTCTCTCTCTCTCTCTTATTTTCTCTTTTCAGTGTTCCTCATGGTAGAAAAGGCCCAGCTTAACATGCCTGAAAGTTTTCTTTATTTTGGTGCTGAATGGGATTAAAGCTGTATCGATAACCAGAGGTTTAATGCATTAATATAAAATGCAAAGGGGCTTATTAGAATTTCCATTTTGTCAGCAGTACGTAGACAGGTAGCCAACACTACACATGGCAAGTCCTTATATGTGTAAATTCATTTCCCCCAAGAGAGGAATGCGCACACACGCACACACACTCTCACACACACACACACCCACACACTCTCACACACACACACACCCACACACTCTCACACACACACACACCCACACACTCTCACACACACACACAGTGCTGCTCAGGAGAAACATCAAAGGGAGGGACCACAACTTGGCCAAGTGGATTTGAAAGGGATGAGGCTTTAATCTATTTAAACTTTGCTTGCTCTGTATATTTTCTCACTCAAAGCCCCATTCGCTCCCCCGCCCCTTTTTGTCCCTTCCAGCAGTAAACTACCTGCTTCTATTCCGCTGTATCCCTTTTTCTCCCTTCCAGTGGTTAAACTACCTGCTTCTATTCCGCTGTATCCCTTTTTCTCCCTTCCAGTGGTTAAACTACCTGCTTCTATTCCGCTGTATCCCTTTTTCTCCCTTCCAGTGGTTAAACTACCTGCTTCTATTCCGATGTATCCCTTATTCTCCAATTTCCAGCGGTGAAACTACCTGCTTCTAATCCGCTGTCCTCACTATCAGGATCTACAGTGATTTGAACTCAGCAAAAAAAGAAATGTCCTCTCACTGTTAACTGCGTTTATTTTCAGCAAACTTAACATGTGTAAGTATTTGTATGAACATAAGATTCAACAACTGAGACATAAACTGAACAAGTTCCACAGACATGTGACTAAAATAAAATTAATAATGTGTCCCTGAGCAAAGGGGGTAGTCAAAATCAAAAGTAACAGTCAGTATCTGGTGTGGCCACCAGCTGCATTAAGTACTGCAGTGCATCTCCTCCTCATTGGCTGCACCAGATTTGCCAGTTCTTGCCGTGAGATGTTACCCCACTCTTCCACCAAGGCACCTGCAAGTTCCTGGTCATTTCTTGGGGGAATGGCCCTAGCCCTCACCCTGCGATCCAACAGGTCCCAGACATGCTCAATGGGATTGAGATCCGGGCTCTTTGCTGGCCATGGCAGAACACTGACATTCCTGTCTTGCAGGAAATCACGCACAGAATGATCAGTATGGCTGGTGGCATTGTCATGCTGAAGGGTCATGTCAGGATGAGTCTGCAGGAAGGGTACCACATGAGGGAGGAGGATGTCTTCCCTGTAACGCACAGCGATGAGATTGCCTGCAATGACAACAAGCTCAGTCCGATGATGCTGTGACACACCGCCCCAGACCATGACGGACCCTCCACCTCCAAATCGATCCCGCTCCAGAGTACAGGCCTCGGTGTAACGCTCATTCCTTCGATGATAAACGCGAATCCGACCATCACCCCTGGTAAGACAAAACCGCGACTTGTCAGTGAAGAGCATTTTATGCCAGTCCTGTCTGGTCGGATTGTTGTTGTTGTCATCCTGTACCTGTCCGGCAGGTGTGATGTTCGGATGTACCGATCCTGTGCAGGTGTTGTTACACGTGGTCTGCCACTGCGAGCTGTCTGTCCTGTCTCCCTGTAGCTCTGTCTTAGGCGTCTCACAGTACGGACATTGCAATTTATTGCCCTGGCCACATCTGCAGTCCTCATGCCTCCTTGCAGCATGCCTAATGCACGTTCATGCAGATGAGCAGGGACCCTGGGCATCTTTCTCTTGGTGTTTTTCAGTCAGTAGAAAGGTGTCTTTAATGTCCTAAGTTTTCATAACCTTAATTGCCTACCGTCTGTAAGCTGTTAGTGTCTTAACAACCGTTCCACAGGTGCATGTTCATTAATTGTTTATGGTTCATTGAATAAGCATGGGAAACAGTGTTTAAACCCTTTACAATGAAGATCTGTGAAGTTATTTGGATTTTTACGAATTATCTTTGAAAGACAGGGTCCTGAAAATGGGCCGTTTCTTTTTTTGCTGAGTTCATCTGCTTCCCAAGTGGCACCCTATTTCCTGTATAGTGTGCTACTTTTAACCAGGGCCCATGGTGCATTACTTTTGAACACAGCCCTATGTAAATAACTGAGTGCCATTTGTGACACAGCCTTAGCGCCTCCCTAATGGCACACCCAACACTTCTGAAATATGCATTTGGTTCTGAATACAGGGACCAGTGGAAATTCAGAGATGGAGCGACCTTGTCAGCAGCCAGAGTGATCGGCCAGCCTCCCTATTCTATTGTCTGAATATTTGATGATGTTAATCAGAAGAAAAACAGCACTAAGCACTTTGTTCCTTTCCGTTCTCCCAGCTGAACGAAGGAACACAGGCAGGCAGGCGGATGGGCAGGCAGGCAGGCAGGAGAAGGACCATGGTGGCTGGAAATAATAGATGGGGAAGTGATGAAATATTCACAGTGTGCTGTGTGATGACTGAGGTCACACAGATGGGATGGAAAGAAGTCCCAATACAGGGCCGACGCTCGGTAGGGCTGGGAGAAGGGTTAGGGGAATGGGTTTAGAATAGTTTGGGTTGAAATGACATTTCTGCACTGCATCCCACAATGCCAGTGAGGAAGATACCTTTTTAGATAGATGGCTTCATTGCCATGTTCTTTTCTTTCTGAAAGTGTCCAACTTTTTGATGGCGAGATGGATGTATAGACACTGTAGATGGGTTGAATAATGGATGGATGTATAGACACTGTAGATGGGTTGAATGATGGATGGATGGACGGATGTATAGACACTGTAGATGGGTTGAATAATGGATGGTTGGATGGATGTATAGACACTGTAGATGTGTTGAATAATGGATGGATGGATGGATGTATAGACACTGTAGATGGGTTGAATAATGGATGGATGTATAGACACTGTAGATGGGATGGATGGATGTATAGACACTAGATGGGTTGAATAATGGATGTATAGACACGGATGGATGGATGGATGGATGGATGGATGGATGGATGGATGGATGGATGGATGGATGGACACTGTAGATGCGTTGAGTAATGGATGGATGCATAGACACTGTAGATGGGTTGAATAATGGATGGATGGATGTATAGACACTGTAGATGAATTGAGTAATGGATGGACGGATGTATAGACACTGTAGATGGGTGGAATAATGGATGGATGGATGGACGGATGTATAGACACTGTAGATGGGTTGAATAATGGATGGATGGATGTATAGACACTGTAGATGAGTTGAATGATAAATGGATGGATGGATGGATGTATATACACTGTAGATGAGTTGAATAATGGATGGATGGATGTATAGACACTGTAGATGGGTTGAATAATGGATGGATGGATGGATGTATAGACACTGTAGATGAGTTGAATAATGGATGGATGGATGGATGGATGGATGGATATACACTGTAGATGGGTTGAAGGATGGATGTATAGACACTGTAGATGGGTTGAATAATGGATTGATGGATGTATATACACTGTAGATGGGTTGAATAATAGATGGATGTATAGACACTGTAGAATGGTTGAATAATGGCCCCGTGTGGCTCAGTTGGTAGAGCATGGTGTTTGCAGCGCCAGGGTTGTGGGTTCGATTCCCACGGGGGACCAGTACGGAAAAAAATGTATGAAATGTATGCATTCACTACTGTAAGTCGCTCTGGATAAGAGCGTCTGCTAAATGACTAAAATGTAAATGTAGAATGTAATGGATGGATGCATAGACACTGTAGATGGGTTGAATAATGGATGGATGGATGTATAGACACTGTAGATGGGTTGAATAATGGATGGATGGATGCATAGACACTGTAGATGGGTTGAATAATGGATGGATGGATGGACAGACACTGTAGATGGGTTGAATAATGGATGGATGGATGCATAGACACTGTAGATGGGTTGAATAATGGATGGATGGATGGACAGACACTGTAGATGAGTTGAATGATAGATGGATGGATGGATGGATGTATAGACACTGTAGATGGGTTGAATAATGGATGGATGCATAGACACTGTAGAATGGTTGAATAATGGATGGATGCATAGACACTGTAGATGGGTTGAATAATGGATGGATGGATGTATTGACACTGTAGATGGGTTGAATAATGGATGGATGGATGTATAGACACTGTAGATGGGTTGAATAATGGATGGATGGATGGATGGATGTATAGACACTGTAGATGGGTTGAATAATGGATGGATGCATAGACACTGTAGAATGGTTGAATAATGGATGGATGCATAGACACTGTAGATGGGTTGAATAATGGATGGATGGATGTATTGACACTGTAGATGGGTTGAATAATGGATGGATGGATGTATAGACACTGTAGATTGGTTGAATAATGGATGGATGGATGGATGGATGGATGGATAGACACTGTAGATGGGTTGAATAATGGATGGATGTAAAGACACTGTAGATGGGTTGAATAATGGATGGATGGATGTATAGACACTGTAGATGAGTTGAATGATAAATGGATGGATGGATGGATGTATATACACTGTAGATGAGTTGAATAATGGACGGATAGATGTATCGACACTGTAGATGGGTTGAATAATGGATGGATGGATGTATAGACACTGTAGATGGGTTGAATAATGGATGGATGTATAGACACTGTAGATGGGTTGAATAATGGATGGATGGATGGATCTATAGACACTGTAGATGGGTTGAATGATAGATGGATGGATGTATAGACACTGTAGATGGGTTGAATAATGGATGGATGTATAGACACTGTAGATGGGTTGAATGATAGATGGATGGATGTATAGACACTGTAGATGGGTTGAATAATGGATGGATGGATGTATAGACACTGTAGATGGGTTGAATAATGGATGGATGTATAGACACTGTAGATGGGTTGAATAATGGATGGATGGATGGATCTATAGACACTGTAGATGGGTTGAATGATAGATGGATGGATGTATAGACACTGTAGATGGGTTGAATAATGGATGGATGGATGGATCTATAGACACTGTAGATGGGTTGAATGATAGATGGATGGATGTATAGACACTGTAGATGGGTTGAATAATGGATGGATGGATGTATAGACACTGTAGATGGGTTGAATGATAGATGGATGGATGTATAGACACTGTAGATGGGTTGAATAATGGATGGATGGATGGACGGATGTATAGACACTGTATATGGGTTGAATAATGGATGGATGGATGTATAGACACTGTAGATGGGTTGAATAATGGATGGATGAATAGACACTGTAGATGGGTTGAATAATGGATGGATGGATGTATAGACACGGTAGATGGGTTGAATAATGGATGGATGTATAGACACTGTAGATGGGTTGAATAATGGATGGATGCATAGACACTGTAGATGGGTTGAATAATGGATGGATGGATGGATGGATGGATGGATGGATGTATAGACACTAGATGGGTTGAATAATGGATGGATGTATAGACACTGTAGATGGGTTGAATAATGGATGGATGGATGTATAGACACTGTAGATGAGTTGAATGATAAATGGATGGATGGATGTATAGACACTAGATGGGTTGAATAATGGATGGATGTATCGACACTGTAGATGGGTTGAATAATGGATGGATGGATGGATGGATGGATGTATAGACACTAGATGGGTTGAATAATGGATGGATGTATAGACACTGTAGATGGGTTGAATAATGGATGGATGGATGGATGGATGTATAGACACTGTAGATGAGTTGAATGATAAATGGATGGATGGATGGATGTATTGACACTGTAGATGGGTTGAATAATGGATGGATGTATCGACACTGTAGATGGGTTGAATAATGGATGGATGGATGGATGTATAGACACTGTAGATGAGTTGAATGATGGATGGATGGATGGATGGATGGATGGATGGATGGATGGATGGATATACACTGTAGATGGGTTGAATAATGGATGGATGTATAGACACTGTAGATGTGTTGAATAATGGATGGATGGATGGAGGGATGGATGGATGGATGGATGGATGTATAGACACTGTAGATGGGTTGAATAATGGATGAATGTATAGACACTGTAGATGGGTTGAATAATGGATGGATGTATAGACACTGTAGATGGGTTGAATAATGGATGGATGTATAGACACTGTAGATGGGTTGAATAATGGATGGATGGGGGGGTTGATGCACACAGAGACACCGTCTGGGACCGTATAAAGTTTGGGAGATAAGTGGGAGAGGAGGATTGGTGCATTCCCATTCATTAGATGTTAATGTCATGCAGACTAGGTGGCAGTCCCTCTCCTACTTCATCCTGACCACCACACACCATGCCTGAATCCCTCAGGTCTCATCTCACAGTTATACAAGCTGAAACATTGGCGCTCCCACACTTTCTTTTCCTCCCACACTTCCCTGTATGAAACATTTATGAATCCTCTGTGTGGCTAAGGGCACTGCAGTAGCGCTGGGACAGACCCAGTGCCTTTGGAGAACCAATCACTGATTCATTTATAAGGAAGGGAAAGTGTATGTTCAATGTACTATTTACTCTCCATGTCTTGGTGATTCTATACTGGGCTGTTTTAGGTCTAATGTTGATGTCCCACCTCAAAACATATCACAAGTAGATTGATGGGGATGGATAGAAGGATTGAGGTAGACAGAAGAGAGGGAGGTAGAGAGAGGCAGAGCTAAAGAGGCAGAAAGAGAGAGGGAGAACTAAGAGATTTAAGTGGCAGACAGCCCCAGAGATCTAGGTACTCAATTGAATCCTGACTCGTACTAACCTGTTGCAGTAGCCTGTGATAGAAAAACTGCCACCATGTTATTACTCATGACCAGCACACCATATGCTCTCAGATGATGACGCTGTGTTCCGATTGGTCCAGGAATTCCCACGGAAACCCCATCGATTACGAGGCCATCAAATCGATCGCCCGTGGCAACCCGGGAAGTGGAATCTACTTGCGTGATTCGTTTTGAGGCCTAGATTGAATATGGATGGAATGGATGCACTGTTTGTGAGCTTTTGAGTTTCAAGTACGTTTCCATATAAAAACACCCATGGTTATAAAACCACAGTTGTGTCTCAAATGGCACCCTATTTCCTAAATTAGTGCACTACTTTTGACCAGAGCACTATGGGCCATGGTCAAAAGTAGTGCATGATATGAAAATAGGTTGTCATTTGGGGTGCAGGATGTGAATACGGCCTTAGGAAAACAATCTTCTCAGCTGTTGGAGCCTCTGGGTGTGTTTTGTACTTGTCTGGTTAAGGACTGACAAATAGACATAGTCTGTGTCCCGAATGGCGCCCTTTCCCCAATGTAGTGCACGACTTTTGACCAGAGCCTTATTGTAGCCCTAAAAGTAGTGCACTAAACAGGAAATAGGGTGCCATTTGGGACACACCATTCATGCATCGTTTCACAAGATACTTCAAAACAACAACATAACCCGATTTACTGTGGTTATTACTGCTTCCTGTGGTTACTTGATCCTGTTCTCCTCGCTGCTGCCTGACAGACAACACATATTGATATTGGATCAGGTCTCTAAATAAACTGGTTCATGTTTTTTCTCAACTTTCACCCTTTTAATTTGGATTGTTCAAAGAATGAGTCTTTGATGTCTCTATTCCCATTAAAATCTTCACTTCCTATCAGCGTAAAGGAAAGACGAGCAGTTTGAATGGAATCATGTCTTGAAAGGGATTATTGTGTTGAAGTTATCGACCTCAGTAGAGAAAATCATTCTTCATTAATCCTGAGAAATATTTCCATCTACAGGAATGTGGTTGCGTTTAAATGGTCCTTCAGAGAGAACAACAGAGAGAATTGGATAATGGTGTTTATTGTCTATGATTGGCTATGTACAGTACTATAGGCCTAAATGCAGTTTTATCTTTTTACACGTAACAACAATATAAACGCAACATGTAAAGTGTCGGTTCCATGTTTCATGAGCTGAAATAAAAGATCCCAGAAATGTTCCATTCGCCAAAAAGCTTATTTCTCTCAAATTTTGTGCATAAATTTGTTTACATCCCTGTTAGTGAGCATTTCTTATTTGCCAAGATAATCAAATCAATAAAATAAAATTGTATTTGTCATGTGCCGAATACAACCTTACTGTGAAATGCTTACTTACAAGCCCTTAAAACCTGTTGGGGCTACAGGTTAGCAATGAACCCCGAGCCGGGATTGCTAACAAGGCTGGAAATTCAAAACATCAAAAATCTAATAATTTCAATTTCTCAAACAATCAACTATTTTACACAATTTAAATGATAAACATCTCCTTAATCTAACCACATTGTTCGATTTTCAAAGAGGCTTTACGTCAAAAGCATAAAGTTAGATTATGTTAGGACAGTACATAGCCACAAAAGTACAAACATCCATTTTCAATTCAAGGTCAGGCGTCACCAAAAGCAGAAACCAGCTTGAATTATGCACTAACTTTTGTCAATCTCCATCAGATCACACTCCTAGGACATTATGTTATACAATACATGCATTTTTTGTTCCATCAAGTTCATATTTATATCCAAAAACAGCATTTTACAGTAGCGTGAAATTCTGATTTTTTTCTTCTCTGAAATGCTTCCGGTGAACATAACAAAATTACTATTCGAAAACATTGGTAAATTATAATATTGTCATTCAAAGAATAATATATTATCATCTCGTAATTGCTACCGAATGGCCAGATCTCAAAATAACTTTACTGGGAAACCACATTTTGCAATAAACGGGGTGCTATGCTAAGAACAACAGGCTATGCTATACAGTTAGCATCATCTAAAATCGATAATAACATTGTAAATACCCCCTTACCTTTGATTATCTCCATCAGAAGGCAGGATCCCAGGTCCGGAAGGCATTCCAGGTCCGGAACAAATGTGGTTTCTTTTGACAAAGTTCATAATTTATGTCCAAATAACACCAAGTACTTAGCGTTCATTATGCTCCCACAAAACGTGGTGGGGGGCTGGTAAAATCACGCCGAAAAGCTAAAAAAAACTAGTAAATAATCTATTTATGTTCGTTCAAACATGTCAAATGTTGTTTAGCATTAATCTTTTGGTCCATTTTTAACGTTAAACATCAGTAATATTTTCACACAACCTATCCTATGTCTAGATAAAAAATGATGACAAACTCACGTTTCTCAGATTTATGCGCAGGCGCAAAAAAATGAAGTGATGACATGTCAACTTCCTTGGATTCTAATTTGCTCTCTGTTTATCATAGACGCTTCAAACAACTTTATAAAGATCGTTGACATCTAGTGGAAGCCGTAGGTGTTGCGAAATGAATCCTTTCTCACTATGGTATCTATAAAACAATGACACTAAATAGTACAGTCACAAAATTCACATTTTTTTGGATCTATTTTTCACAGGTTTTTGCCTGCAATATGAGTTTTGTTATACTTACAGACACCATTCAAACTGTTTTAGAAAATTCAGAGTGTTTTCTATCCGAATGTGTTAATAATATGCATATCCTAGCTTCTGAGTTGGTGTAGGAGGCAGTTAAAAATGGGCACATATTTTTTTCAAAATGTCTCAATACTGCCCCCGAGCCCCAACAGGTTTTAACCAACGATGCAGTGAAGGAAATAGAGTTAAGAAAATATTTACTAAATAAAGTAAAAAAAAGTAACACAATAAAATAACGAGGCTATATACAGGGGGTACCGGTACCGAGTCAATGTGCTGGGGTACAGGTTAGTTAAGGTAATTAAGGTTATTTGAATATGTAGGTAGGGGTAAAGTGACTATGCATAAATAATAAACAGCGAGTAGCAGCAGTGTAAAATAAAGGGGGTGAGTGGTGGGGGGGGGGGGGTGTCAATGCAAATAGTCCGGGTGGCCAATTGATTAATTGTTCAGCAGTCTTATGGAAGCTGTTAAGGAGCCTTTTGGACCTAGACTTGGCGCTCCTGTACCGCTTGCCGTTTGGTAGCAGAGAGAACAGTCTATGACTTGGGTGACTGGAGTCTTTGACAATTCTTCCATCCACCTGACGGGTGTGGCATATTAAGGAGCTGACATTGAGCATGTTTGGGATGCTCTGGATCGACGTGGATGACAGGGTATTCCATTCCCCGCCAATATCCAGCTACTTCGCACAGCCATTAAAGAGGAGTGGGACAACATTCCTCAGGCCACAATCATCAGCCTGATCAACTCTATGCGAAGGAGATGTGTCGTGCTGCATGAGGCAAACGGTGGTCATACCAGATACTGACTGGTTTTCTGATCCACGCCCCTACCTTATCTTTTTAAGGTATCTGTCACCAACAGATGCATATCTATATTCCTAGTCGTGAAATCCATAGATTAGGGCCTAATGAATTAATTTTGATTGACTGATTATGTTATTTGAACTGTAACTCAATAAAATCTTTGAAATGGTTGCTTGTTGTGTTTATATTTTTGTTCGGTGTAGCTATTGGCTTCGCCAGATGATTCGGAAAGCTTAGCATTAGCTAGCAGCCAAAACATGATGCTATCCAATTCTATATGCTTGTGTGTGTGTGTGTGTGTGTGTGTGTGTGTGTGTGTGTGTGTGTGTGTGTGTGTGTGTGTGTGTGTGTGTGTGTGTGTGTGTGTGCGTGTGCGTGCAAGGTTTGTCTCCATGTAGTTATGTTTTGGCCCAGAGCAGTGTAGAAAACAGGTTTTAGACAGGAAAGGGATTCACTTCAGTTAAATACCAACTGGAGCAATTTGTCCCTAAAATGAAGGGGACAGCCTGAAAGTTTGACCGCCCGTTTGCCAAAGCAATTAAATACCTTTCTGGATGAGAGTGTGTCCAATTCACTGCCTCAGACTAGGGGTGAGGGTAGGCTCTCTCTCTCTCTCTCTCTCTCTCTCTCTCTCTCACAGACAGACAGACAGACAGACAGACAGACAGACAGACAGACAGACAGACAGACAGACAGACAGACAGACAGACAGACAGACAGACAGACAGACAGACAGACAGACAGACAGACAGACAGACAGACAATGTTGTTATAGCACAATTTTCCCATACCACATATCATACATCATTAGTCATCCTAAAATTGACATTTGGATTGGGGGGAAACGTAATCTTATCTCCGAGCAGGGGGGATGTATTTTCTCTGGTAATAAATATTTTAAGCAGGTGTACATGCGGTTAGACCACTTTAGTTCTGCTCTGTAATTGGAGGTGTAGCGGCTAGATTTACCGCCCGTTTTATCTTGTTTGCTGTCCTTCCCGTTAAGGTGCGAGTTTAAGGAGAATTACTGCTGATCAATGTGGATTAGTGTAGTAGTCTAGCTCCTGTCTGGGCATCTCAGCACTGGTATTAGGTGTGTATATGCCCATGCATTTTGGGCCTCTTCACCACTAGTATTACATGCCTATAGTGACAACAGGAGGGGGCTCAAAAGGCTTACTAGCTGACTAATGGCCACCGTTGTCTCATACTGTTACCCATGCTCACAAGCACAGCAGAGGCCTTGATGGATCTTTCTGTAGGTGCCAGTCTTCATGCCCAAGCTCTGGGTAGATCACAGGGATGTGTGGAGTGTCAGAGTGCTAGGTGCTTAACTGGAAGAGGAAGGGGGGAGTCGGTTGTCAAACCAGCCCCTCATCCCCTCTCCTCAGATACAGCTTCCCCCCACTGCCCCTCCCTCACCCCCTTCCTGCCCATGCCAGCCCCAGATCAAAGGGGAAGAACATGAAAGGCATCTGAGAGATTCGTTCTCAATATCCTCTTTCTCTCTCTCTCTAACTCCTCTCACTCTCTCCAACCTCCTCTCACCATCTTCCCCTGTATATCAACGGCTCACCCTCCCGTCTCTCTCACTGAGGACTAGTGAGATATCAATGGAGAGGCAGAGGGTGTGGGTGAGATAGACTCATGGGTTTATAGCTCCATTGTTGTTGCTCTCTGCAGGAAGAGAAGGCATTAATTCTCTCCAAGGAGGAGGGAGCTCCACACTTCCTCCTTCTCCAACTCCTCCACTCTCAGGTGAGGCTGCAGGCAGAGATCCACTTGGAATAAGCTTTTTGACCTCCAAAGTTCATTGTCAAGAAACTTTCTCTCCCTCTGAAAGCTCAAACGTGGCTGTCATGCTTCTCCACAATTAGCGAAGCTGTGGCGCCACTGAATGTTTCGTGATGCGTCTCTAAAACTTGGACCCTCTTTGGTGAACTTGCGGATCTTGACGTATAATGGCCAGAGATTTGAAAATTGAAAATCTGTCCACGTCCAAGTGGCCTTGTCGAATTGTCAGACAGGGAGAAGTGTTTGTCTGACGCAGTCAGTGCTGGCTGTCTCCTCTCTGGGTAAGGGTGTCCTCTCATACCCACACAGAGAGATGTAGGAGGGGAGAGGAAAGAGAGGAGAGAGTTTTTTGGAGGGACTCTATCTCACAATTTGGCAACCCTGCGCCACTTTTGAGATTCTTGAGAAAACTCTTCAGACAAACAGAGCTCCAATAAGTGGTTTTAGATGGCTGATCTCAGAATACGGGTTTTGTCTAAGGAGTCTGCAATCTCCTCCCTGTCGGCTGGACTGCATCTCTGTGAAAGCCGCTCCCATGCATATTTTATTTCTGATTCTTTCTTTATTTCTCTTCTCCTCTTACTAACTATTCATGGCTCCAGTCGATTTAGGGCAAAACGGGGCCTTTCACGAGCACATAAATATTGCATGATTGATAAATGCTGGTCCATTTGATTATGAGTGGGGTGATGTACGTATGTGTGTGGTGGTTAGCTAGCGCTGTGCGGTGCGTTGGAAAGGGCTCTGGAGTGGGTGGAGAGAGGAGGCAAGGCCCTGCAAAGTGCACATCATAAGTGGATGGGTATTTAAAAATGAATCATGTTTAGTAGAGGGAGGCCCGACAACACGAGTTTTTCACTCCCTCTAAATGCCTTCAAACGGCCAGCTGGCAAGTTTTTCAAGGAGTTGTACTAACTACTCCGACCCACAAATGAATGAGGGCTGATTACTTTGTCATTAATGATTCAAGCACAATTGAAATGTAAATACTGTATGTCTGGAGTGAAAGCCCATTCCCTCTCTACTCCTTGGCACATTGCGTCTCTAGTCCCATTGCAACTTGGTGTGAATTCGAACACTGTCACACCACATAGCGTTCAAAAGGTCTATCAACCTATGCGGAATAACTTAGTTCTTTAAATGGCTAAGGAAAGAAAACCGTTTAGGAACATGTACTCACCAATACTTCCTTGTCGGCTGGTTTAATATGTGCATATTGAACAAAAAAGCAGAAGAGCGCTGCCATAACACTACCACACGTATCACCGTGAAGCCTGGCAATAAACGGAACGTCAAGTAAATTCCACTTCAAAGTGTCTGATTTTAATATAAAAGGATTCTCATTTTGCAACAGGGTGCCTCTTTCATCACCCCCGATTGCTTCTCGCAAGTGTGTGTGTGGTGTGCATGTGTGTGTGTCGAGCGAATGTAGGAATGTGCAATAACCCCACAACTCTTTGGGTGTAATTTCTGCGTCTGAGACGAAAAGCGATTACAGTGAACTGTGCAGTGCGGAGGCCTAAATAACATCAGCGTGAAGCGTTTACACACCGAGTTAGTGTTTCTGTGATGACGAGCGTGTCATGTCAGCATGACAGATAAGGAGGCTTTGGGAATAAATGCAATCTGCTTTAATTGTGTAAAGAGAACATGAGAGATGTCAGTGTGAGTTATGCTAATGATAAACCATACTGGCGCACACACACACATACTCATTCATACAGTACACACTGATAGACACACACACACATGGAAACACTAAGCATACACACACACACACACACACACACACACACACACACACACACACACACATACGCACACACGTACTGAATCAAATTCAAATAAGAAACAAAGCTCTGAAACGTGTTTGTATGCCGACTTACTTGCAAACAGGCAAGAAAATAAGCCAACACGTGCAAAAATACTTGAGCTATTTTAACCTACATACAAATTCCAAGGCATTTACACAAAAGCTATTGTATTTGACTGTGTCTGATATTTCCTGTGTTATAGCTTTCCACATCCTTGCCCTATAGAAAAGATACTGCCTAAATCTTTGGCCAAAGCAAGGGGAGATTTACGTTGGTGTAGTGTAGATGCTATTGTTCCGTAGCATTAGACTAGGATTGACATGAGCTCCTTGCTACAGCCTTCAGAGTGTAGGCTAAGTATAATACATGGGAGCGGGAGGCTAATCTTCTTATAAGAATTGGTTGATTAGCTGTAGTTGTGTGATGAACAGAACAGCCAAACACATCCCATTGAAAACCTCTTGGCAGAAGCAGCATCCAGCCTTCCAATCTACAATTCTCTTTCTTTCTCTCTCTCTCGTATCGATCATCTCTCGTCTCCTCTCTCTCTGTCTCTGACACTCTCCGTCGCAATCTCTATTCTAGTTTTTCTCTGTCTCTCTCTTTTTCTCTATCTTTATCTCTCTATTTCTGGCTATTTCTCCCTCTCTGTCTCTCTCGCTCTCCCTGTCTCAATTTCTATTCTCTCTTCTCGTTCTCTGCCATAGCTCCAACAGACCAGTGCTGACTGGCAGGGAGTCAGGCATCTCTGAGCATGCCAGTTTTCCTTCCTTATCCTCACAACCAAATATGTTTGTGCGTTTGCCAGTGTAGGCTCCTCAGAGGAGGAAGGGGAGGACCTATTTTTATGACGAAGTGATAAAAATAGTGAAACATTAAAAAGGCTATCCTTTTTAAATAAAACTATACTAAATATATTCACGTCACCAAATAATTGATGATAACACACTATTTTGCAATGAAGGTCTACAGTAGCCTCAACAGCGCTCTGTAGGGTAGCACCATGGTGTAGCCACAGGACAGCTACAATATACAAATCAAAAACCATTTTTTATAAATTTTTGCAAATTTATTACAAATAAAAAACTGATCACATTTACATACACTACCGTTCAAAAGTTCTGGGGTCACTTACAAATGTCCTTGTTTTCCATGAAAACATACATGAAATGAGTTGCAAAAGGAATAGGAAATATAGTCAAGACGTTGACAAGTTTATAAATAACGATTTTTAATTGAAATCATAATTGTGTCCTTCCAACTTTACTTTCGTCAAAGAATCCTCCATTTGCAGCAATTACAGCCTTGCAGACCTTTGGCATTCATTCTAGTTGTCAATTTGTTGAGGTAATCTGAAGATATTTCACCCCATGCTTCCTGAAGCACCTCCCACAAGTTGGATTGGCTTGATGGGTACTTCTTACGTACCATACGGTCAAGCTTCTCCCACAACAGCTCAATAGGGTTGAGATCCGGTGACTGTGCTGGCCACTCCATTATAGACAGAATACCAGCTGACTGCTTCTTTCCTAAATAGTTATTGCATAGTTTGGAGCTGTGCTTTGGGTCATTGTACTGTTGTAGGAGGAAATTGGCTCAAATTAAGCGCCGTCCACAGGGTATGGCAAGGCGTTGCAAAATGGAGTGATAGCCTTCCTTCTTCAAGATCCCTTTTACCCTTTACAAATCTCCCACTTTACCACCACCAAAGCACCCCCAGACCATCACATTGCCTCCACCATGCTTGACAAATGGCATCAAGCACTCCTCCAGCATATTTTCATTTTGTCTGCGTCTCATGAATGTTCTTCTTTGTGATCCGAACACCTCAAACTTAGATTTGTCTGTCCATAACACTTTTTTCCAATCTTCCTCTGTCCATTGTCTGTGTTATTTTGCCCATCTTAATCTTTTATTTTTATTGACCAGTCTGAGGCCAGCATCCCGGAGTTGCCTCTTCACTGTTGACATTGAGACAGGTGCTATTTAATGAGCTGCCAGTTGAGGACTTGTGAGGCGTCTGTTTCTCAAACTAGACACTCTAATGTACTTGTCCTCTTGCTCAGTTGTGCACCGGGGCCTCCCACTCCTCTTTCTATTCTGGTTAGAGCCAGTTTGCGCTGTTCTGTGAAGTGAGTAGCACACAGCGTTGTACGAGTTTCTTGGCAATTTCTCGCATGGAATAGCATTCATTTCTCAGAACAAGAATAGATTGACGAGTTTCAGAAGAAAGGTCTTTGTTTCTGGCCATTTTGAGCCTGTAATCGAACCCACAAATGCTGATGCTCCAGATACTCAACTAATCTAAAGAAGGCCAGTTTTATTGCTTCTTTAATCAGGACAACAGTTTATAGCTGTGCTAACATAATTGCAAAAGGATCAATTAGCCTTTTAAAATGATCAACTTGGATTAGCTAACACAACATGCCATTGGAACACAGGAGTGATGGTTGCTGATAATGGGCCTCTGTACACCTGTGTAGATATTCCATAAAAAATCTGCCGTTTCCAGGTACAATAGTCATTTACAACATTAGCAAAGTCTACACAGTTTCTGATAAATTTTATGTTATTTTAATGGACGAAAAATTGCTTTTCTTTCAAAAACAAGGACATTTCTAAGTGACCCCAAACTTTTGAACGCTCGTGTAAGTATTCAGACCCTACTCAGTACTTTTTTGAAGAACCTTTGGTAGCGATTACAGCATCAAGTCTTCTTGCGTATGACACTACAAGCTTGGCACACATGTATTTGGTGAGTTTCTCCCATTCTTCTCTCAAGCTTTGTCAAATTGAATAGGGAGCATTGCAGCACAGCTGTTTTCAGGTATCTCCAGAGATGTTCAATCGGGTTCAAGTCCGGGCTCTTGATAGGCCACTCAAGGACATTCAGAGACTTCTCCCGAAGCCACTCCTGCATTGTCTTGGCTATGTGCTTAGGGTTGTTGTCCTTTGGGAAGGTGAAACTTCGCCCCCAGTCTGAGATCCTGAGCGCTCTGGAGCAGATTTTCATCAAGGATCTCTCTGTACTTTTCTCCGTTCAACTTTGCCTCGATCCTGACTTGTCTCCCAGTCCCTGCCGCTGAAAAACATCCCCACAGCATGATGCTGCCACCACCATGCTTCACCATAGGGATGGTGCCAGGTTTCCTCCAGATGTGACACTTGGCATTCAGGCCAAAGAGTTAAATCTTGGTTTCATCAAACCAGAGAATCTTGTTTCTCATGGTCTGAGATTCCTTTAGGTGCCTTTTGGCAAACTCCAAGTGGGCTGTCATGTGCCTTTTACTGAGGAATGGCTTCTGTCTGGCCAATCTATCATAAAGGCCATAAAGGATTGGTGGAGTGCTGCAGAGATGGTTGTCCTTCTTGAAGTTTCTCCCATCTCCATAGAGGAACTCTAGAGCTCTGTCAGAGTGACCATCGGTTCTTGGTCACCTCCCTGACCAAGGCCCTTCTCCCCCAATTGCTCAGTTTGGCCAGGCGGCCAGCTCTAGGAAGAGTCTTGGTGGTTCCAAACTTCTTCCATTTAAGAATGATGGAGGCCACTGTGTTCTTCGGGACCTTCACTGCTGCAGAAATGTTTTGGTATCCTTCCCCAGATCTGTGCTGCGTCACAAACCTGTCTCGGAGCTCTACGGACAATTCCTTTGACCTCATGGCTTGGTTTTTGCTCTGACATACACTGTCAACTGTGGGACCTTATATAGACAGGTGTCTGCCTTTCTAAATCATGTCCAATCAATTTAATTTACCACAGGTGGACTCCAATGAAGTTGTAGAAACATCTCAAGGATGATCAATGGAAACAGGATGCACCTGGCAGTCTCAGGATGCACCTGAGTCTCATGGCAAAAGGTCTGAATACATATGTAAAGAGGGTATTTCTGTAAAAAAATTGACCTTTGCAAAATGTCTAAAAAACTGTTTTCACTTTGTCATTGTGGGGTATTGTGTGTAGATTGCTGAGGATTTTTAAAATGTAATTCAATTTAGAATAAGGCTGTAACATAACACAATAACACAAGCTCTCATAACGGGACTGCCGAGTGCTGAAGCACGTAGCGTGTAAAAATCTTCTGTCCTCGTTTGTAACACTTATACCGAGTTCCAAACTGCCTCTGGAAGCAAAGTCAGCACAATAACTGTTTGTCGGGAGTAAATGAAAGGGGTTTCCAAGCAGCCACACACAAGCTTAGATCACCCTGCACAATGCCAACCATTGGATTCTGGAGCAGTGGAAACGCGTTCTCTGGAATAATGAATCACGCTTCACCATCTGGTAGTCCGACGGACGAATCTGGGTTTGGCGGATGTCAGGAGAACGCTACCTTCCCCGATACATAGTACCCATCTGTCAAGGTTGGTGGAGGAGGAATAATGGTCTTGGGCTGTTTTTCATGGTTTGGGCTAGGCCGCTTAGTTCCAGTGAAGGAAAATCTTAACGCTACAGCATACAATGACATTGTAGACAATTCTGTGCTTCCAACTTGATGACAACAGTTTGGGGAAGGCCCTTAACCGTTTCAGTATGACAATGTCCCTGTGCACAAAGCAAGGTCCATACAAGAAATGGTTTGTCAAGATCGGTGTGGAAGAACTTGACTGGCCTGCACAGAGCCCTGACCTCAACCCCATCGAACACCTTTGGGATGAATTGGAACGTTGACTGCGAGCCAGTCCTAATCGCCCAACATCAGTGCCCGACCTCACTAATGCTCTTGTGGCTGCATGGAAGCAAGTCCCCGCAGCAATTTCCAAGAAGAGTGGAGGATGTTATAGGAGTAAAGGGGGACCAACTCCAAATTAATGCCCACGATTTTGGAATGAGATGTTCGACGAGCAGGTGTCCACATACTTTTGGTAATGTAGTGTAGTTTCCGTCCTCCTCTGGATACATTGACTTCAATACAAAGCTTAGGAGGCTTGTGGTTCTCACCCCCTTCTATAGACTTACACAGTAATTATGACAACTTCTGGAGGATGTCCTTCAACCTATCAGAGCTCTTGCAGCAAGAACTGACATGTTGTCCACCCAATCAAAGGATTAGAGAATGAATCTAGTGCTGAAAGCATAAGCTACAGCTAGCTAGCACTGCAATGCATACAATCTGTTGAGTAATTGACTCAAAAAGAGAGGAAGACAATAGTTGAACAATTTTGAACAAATTCGTTTTTCAAAAATGTAAGGGAAACAAAGAGTGAGATTTTTTAATTTTTTTTACTTTCATTTAGCTAGTGAATTCAGTTAGCCATTTCTTTTTGTTGTATTTTAACCCTTTTTCTCCCCATTTTCGTGATAGTCTTGTCCCAGTGCTGCAACTCCCGTACGGACTCGGGATAGGCGAAGGTCGTGAGCCATGCATCCTCTGCATTGCCGCAATGCTTCTTGACACACTGCTTGCTTAACCCGGAAGCCAGCCGTACCAATGTGTCAGAAAAAACACTGTACAGCAGGCGTCCGGCCTGCCACATGGAGTTGCTAGAGTGCAATGGGACAAGGAAATCCCGGCCGGCCAAACCCTCCCCTAACCCGGACGATGCAGATCCAATTGTGCGTCGCCTCATGTGTGTCACGGCCAGCTGTGACACAACCTGGGATTGAACCCGGGGCTGTAGTGACCCCTCAAGCACTGCGATGCGGTGCCTTAGACCGCTGCGCCACTCAGGAGGCCCTCAGCTAGCTAGTATAATCAATCACCCAGCTCAAACAAAGAGGGATGCTATGTTACCTAGCTGGCAATGGCTATCCGACACTGGATATCCATAGCCAAGTCAAGGTAAGCTTTTGGTTTTATTAATTTAGTGCCACCGGGGCCCGCTGGTGTAACTACTTGCTAACTGTACACAGAACTGCATGATTGTAGAGGGTCTACTAACGTGTTAGTTCTAGTACCTATGTTTGCCTTCACGTTAGCTAATATGGTGACAACGATGTAGGCTTTGTGTAGAAGTTAGCGGTTATGATATGAAGGTTTGGCTTGGAAAGTTTTTTTGGCCTAGTCACAGACAGCTGATGCGTTGTGCGCTGAGGTCCACAAGCGAAGGGAAAAGGTGAGAGGGAGTAGATGCGAGAAGGAATCATCCAACGATCAAAGGACTCATGCTGCTTGTATGTGGCTGCTGTGAAAGCAGTGGTATGCCGACATGGCCGTACTCGTATTCATAATTGTATCGTAAATTGACAGTTGATAGTCGGAAAAAACTGAATTTTTTTAATATGCCTAAATAGATGTTGGCCAAATACCTCCCTGCATGTTCTCACTGAAAAAAAATAGGAGAAGTGCACAGAGAGGTGTGTATGTGTCTGTGTGTCCTCAATTTGAAGCAGTCAGCCAAGTTTGCTATCACTCAGTCAGAATGTACATTCGTTTAATATTTTTTCCTTGCCCCTCTCGTTAGATATTATGCACACTGACAGCTTGATAGCAAACGTCCTTGCCATGTGATTTGTCATAGTAGCAGGCAGTAGCAATCTAAATGGTCAGACGGAAAACATGCGGGGAAAAGTGACCGGGTGAAATTTTGAAGCGAATGAACAGAGAAATACAGCTTCACTCAGGATCAACGTACAGCCCGCCCTTTTCTTTACAGACAGGCAAACTAGCCAGTTGAGTTATTTAGACTGCACGTAACTGACTCAAAGACAGCACAATATGGTTTAGAAACTCTGTGACTGACTGACATGAGAAAGATGCTTTTTTTCACAGATTATTACAAAAAATACTCTGATTATAATCATATCCAGGAAATTGCCCATATCTGTTAGGATACTCGTTTTGTTCCGACTACTCGGCACACCCCTACATGAAAGTGAATTGTGTTAGCGTGTGATCATTCCACCGATTCTGTTGAAAAACATTTCTTAAATGGAAGCAAATGGAGCGAAATGGGCACACACATACCTGAATTTGTCCAATAGAAACTCTTGTATGTAACTGTTGGACTAATGATTAAACCCTAGATCAGCTTGATGCAGGCAAGATTGCTCTATCGAATGTGTCAATGTCTGTCACCTTGATTACTGAAATGTCTCTTGATCTGTGCACCTACATTATAATCTTTCATTCATAGGCTAGGTTGTAGCAACCTCATGATGGTATAGGGAAAAATGTTGTATCATGTAGTAGCCTAAACCTGTCGACGTTACATTGAGCTGGGTGAATAGAATATGAATGACAGTCATCCAATATCCTGTAATAGAAATAAGGCCATGCTCATAAAAATATAATTGTCCTCCCTCATCTTAAATAGCACAAACCGCCACTGGTGCTTGCGTGTGTGTGTGTGTGTGTGTGTGCGTGTGCGCATCCATGTGTTCATGTTTGAGTGTGTGACAGAGACAGAAAAGGGAAACAGAAATGTTGAAACTTCATTACTGTTCGCAAAACAATGTCCATTACAGGCTAGAACATTTTACAATGCAAGAAGATACTGGTAGCTTCCAGCTTTGTAGACTAACTTTCCTTGCTAGTTTACAGCTGAAGCCAACATCAATCCCCCCGTACGTTGTTTGTGACAATATTCAAACCATAATGCAAAATATACTAATTTCAAAGATGATTGCCACCAAAACCTTATTAATTCACTTAATCGTTCTCTCCCAAAGATGATGTATTGCCTCAGTGAACTGACTCTGTGTGTGTATAGGGCTCTGATGTGCTGCCACCCCCCCCCCCCCCCCCCTTTCTTCATGAAATATGTCATTACTGGTTAAAGAGAGACAGCGCACTTTTATAAAATAAGCTACTTCTATGCAAATGTTGTTGATCAGTATAATACAATAACTCTCACATGGAAAGGAAATAGATTGTTTACCATTTGTAGCCCCATGAAATCAGCCAAATCAAGCTCAATAACTCAGTGCATGCACACTCTCGTATTCCATATGCATTCACCTGTATTGTGAATAGGCCTAAGCTACATTTTGATGTGCCCAGTTTATCAATAGACTAAAGATCTACCATTTAAATATATACAGTACCAGTCAGAAGTTTGGACACACCTACTCATTAAAGAGTTTTTCTTTATTTTTTACTATTTTCTTCATTGTAGAGTAATAGTGAAGAAATCAACACTATGAAATAATACATAAATAGAAAAGTGTTAAACAAGTTAAAATATATTTTATATATTCTTCAAAGGAGCCACCCTTTGCCTTGATGACAGCTTTGCACATTATAGGCATTCTCTCAACCAGCTTCATGGGGTAGTCACCGGGAATGCATTTCAATTAACAGGTGTGACTTGTAAAAAGTTAATTTGTGGAATTTCTTTCCTTAATGCATTTGAGCCAATCAGTGGTGTTGTGACAAGGTAGGGTTGGTATACAGAAGATAACCCTATATGGTAAAATACCAAGTCGATATTATGGCAAGAACAGCTCATATAAGCAAAGAGAATCGACAGTCCATCATTGCTTTAAGACATGAAGGTCAGTCAATCAGGAACAAGATCTTTGAAAATTTCTTCAAGTGCAGTCGCAAAAACCATCAAGAGCTATAATGAAACTGGCTCTCATGAGGACCGCCACAGGAAAGGAAGACCCAGAGTTACCTCTGATGCAGATGATAAATTCATTAGAGTTACCAGCCTTAGAAATCACGAAGTTCAAGTAACACACACATCCCAACATTAACTGTTTAGAGGAGACTGCATGAATCAGGCCTTCATGGTCGAATTGCTGCAAATAAACCACTACTAAAGGACACTAATAATAAGAAGAGACTTGCTTGGGCCAAGAAACACGAGCAATGGACATTAGACCGGTGGAAATCTGTCCTTTGGTCTGATGAGTCCAAATTTGAGATTTTTGGTTCCAACCATTGTGTCTTTGTGAGACGCAGAGCAGATGAACGGATGATCTCCGCATGTGTGGTTCCCACCGTGAAACATGGAGGAGGAGGTGTGATGGTGTGGGGTTGCTTTGCTGGTGACACTGTTAGTGATTTATTTAGAATTCAAGGCACACTTAACCAGCATGGCTACCACAGCATTCTGCAGCGATATGCCATCCCAGCTGGGTGGCACTTAGTGGGACTATCATTTGTTTTTCAACATGACAATGACCCAAAACACACCTCCAGGCTGTGTAAGGGCTATTTGACAAAGAAGGAGAGTGATGGAGTGCTGCATCAGATGATCTGGTCTCCGCAATCACCTGACCTACAACCAATTGAGATGGTTTGGGATGAGTTGGACCACAGAGTGAAGGAAAAGCAGCCAACAAGTACTCAGCATATGTGGGAACTCTTTCAAGACTGTTGCATTCCAGGTGAAGCTGGTTGAGAGAATGCCAAGACTGTGCAAAGCTGTCATCAAGGCAATGGGTGGCTACTTTGTAGAATGTAAAATCTAAAATATATTTTGATATGTTTAACACTTATTTTTGGTTACTACATGATTCCATATATGTTATTTCATAGTTTTGATGTCTTCATTATTATTCTACAATGTAGAAAATTGTAAAAATAAAGAATAACCCATAGAATGACTAGGTGTGTCCAAACTTTTGACTGGTACTGTATACACATGTCACGACTTCCGCCGAAGTCGGGTCCTCTCTTTGTTCGAGCGGCGCTTGGCGGTCGGCGTCGCCGGTCTTCTAGCCATCGTCGATCCACTTTTCATATTCCATTTGTTTTGTCTTGTGTTTCCACACACCTGGTTTCAATTCCCTCATTTACTTGTTGTGTATTTAACCCTCTGTTCCCCCCATGTCTTTGTTTGGGATTGTTTATTGTAGTGCTTGTGCACGTTCCCCGTGAGCGCACGACGGGTTATTTTGAGCCCATTTATCTTGTTGTTCTGGATGCCGTTGGTTTTGCTTAATACATCTCTGGTTATTACCCAGTTCTGCTCTCCTGCGCCTGACTTCTCTGCCGCCAATTACGCACCCTGCTACAACACAGTTGAAGTCTGAAGTTTACATACACCTTAGCCAAATACATTTAAACTCCTTTTTTTCACAATTCCTGACATTTAATCCGCGTAAAAATTCCTTGTCTTAGGTCAGTTAGGATCACCACTTTATTTTAAGAATGTGAAATGTAAGAATAATAGTAGTGGGGATGATTTATTTCAAATTGTATTTCTTTCATCACTTTCCCATTGGATCAGACGTTTACATACACTCAATTACTATTTGGTAGCATTGCCTTTAAATTGTTTAACTTGGTTCAAACATTTTGGGTAGCCTTCCACAAGCTTCCCACAATAGGTTGGGTGAATTTTGGCCCATTCCTCCTGACAGATCTAGTGTAACTGAGTCAAGTTTGTAGGCCTCTTTGCTCGCACACACTTTTTCAGTTCTGCCCACAAATGTTCTGTGGGATTGAGGTCAAGGCTTTGTGATGGCCACTCGAATACCTTGACTTTGTTGTCCTTAAGCCATTTTGCCACAACTTTGGAAGTATGCTTGGGGTCATTGTCCATTTGGAAGACCCATTTGTGACCAAGCTTTAACTTCCTGACTGATGTCTTGAGATGGTGCTTCAATATATCGACACAATTTTCCTGCCTCATGATGCCATCTATTTTGTGAAGTGCACCAGTCCCTCCTGCAGCAAAGCATCCCCACAACATGATGCTGCCACCCCCGTGCTTCATGGTTGGGATGGTGTTCTTCGGCTTGCAAGCCTCCCCCTTTTTTCTCCAAACATAACAATGGTCATTATGGCCAAACAGTTCTATTTTTGTTTCATCAGACCAAAGGACATTTCTCCAAAAAGTACGATCTTTGTCCCCATGTGCAGTTGCAAACCGTAGTCTGGCTTTTTTAAGACTGTTTTGGAGCAGTGGCTTCTTCCTTGCTGAGCTGCCTTTCAGATTATGTCGATATAGGACTCTTTTACTGTGGATAAAGATACTTTTGTACCTGTTTCCTCCAGCATCTTCACAAGGTCCTTTGCTGTTGTTCTGGGATTTATTTGCACTTTTTGCACCAAGGTACGTTCATTTCTAAGAGACAGAACGCGTCTCCTTCCTGAGCGGTATGACGGCTGTGTGGTCCGATGGTGTTTATACTTGCGTTCTATTGTTTGTACAGATGAACGTGGTACCTTCAGGCATTTGGAAATTGGCTGATTTCTTTAGATTTTCCCATGATGTCAAGTAAAGAGGCACTGAGCATGAAGGTAGGCCTTGAAATACATCCACAGGTACACCTCCAATTGACTCAAATTATGTCAATTAACCTATCAGAAGCTTCTAAAGCCATGACATCATTTTCTGGAATTTTCCAAGCTGCTTCAAGGCACAGTCAACTTAGTGTATGTAAACTTCTGACCCACTGGAATTGTGATACAGTGAATTATAAGTGAAATAATTTGTCTGTAAACAATTGTTGGAAAAATTACTTGTCATCCACAAAGTAGATGTCCTAACCGACTTCCCAAAACTATAGTTTGCTAACAAGATATTTGTGGAGTGGTTGAAAAACGAGTTTTAATGACTGAAACCTAAGTGTATGTAAACTTCTGACTTCAACTGTTTATCTGTTTTTTTTTTAAGTAGCTATCAGCAAAGTCAGTTGAGGTAAGGGGGGAAAAAAGTTAAAGTGTGAGTGTTAGTTCACGAAGGGTCAGGGTGCGAGGGGGGTGCTGTGGGATTATTTAAGATTCTTTTTGAAGAGGTAGGGTTTCAGATGTTTTCGGGAAGATGGGTAGGGACTCTGCTGTCCTAGCTTCAAGGGGAAGCTGGTTCCACCATTGTATGATTGTATAATTTATGAATTAGTGCATACATGGCTGTCTCTGAAAAATGTTGAGGTACATTTTTTTTAAGGTAATGATAATGATCTCAAAAGATGCCCAATGATTGAAAATAGCAATAGCTGCATTTATCTGTCTGGATCAAGTGCCATTCTTTGACTTTGGCTAATATGCTTTCTTGTTTTCCTCTGGTATCGTGATGGCATCGTGATACCAAACTGGTATCAGTATCGAAGTCGAAATTCTGTTATCGTGACAACCCTACTCAGTATAAGCCATGCTTGTGAGTTGAGCCTTGTTGTCGCGGGCATAGTGTGTTGGCTAGGTCACCGTGGCGATGGTCTGTGTGTGAGGATGCGGTAATAATGGGATGTAGATGCTCTTTGTGCTCTGCCTCTCTGCCCAGTAACCAGGAATACATGGCAACACAGCACCGTTATGGAAATAGGACAGCTGCTCACTGAGTGGCTGGACATGGGTAGTCAACTAGCAGTACTGTAAGTGGAAAGGTGTGTGTGTGCATATGTGTTTACATATGCTAGTGAGTTAGCATACATGTTTGTGTTTTGCTTGAGGTGTGTGCATCAGCTTCTCTCTCTTTCTCTCGCTCTCTCCTTATCTAACCTATCCTCTCTCTCCTTATTTAACCTATCTTCTCTCTCCCCTCTCTCTCCAGCTGGTGGCAGTGTATGAGGAGCAGGACCCTCACCATGGAGGCGATGGCACCAGTGCCAGCTCAACGGGCACACAGAGCCCTGAGCCCTTCACTGCCGTCGCAGAGCTCAACTCCAGCAACATGTCCGCCTTCCAGCCCTACCAGACCAGCAGCGAGATAGAGGTCACCCCCTCCGCCCTGCGCAGCAGTAAGTGTCAGACTAGTAGTACTTTAGTTTGCCACTTGGCCATTAAGTGCTCTAGTGCGTCACAGCTATTGAAAACATGTATCTGTAAGAAAGAAGAGAGGAAACAGACTCTTGACCAATCAGCCCTGAATAAATCTGTTTTTATATAGTTTAGTGACGTTTTTTAAGACTCAGTTAGAGTTGTGTCCAGGGAGTGGCTTTGCGGTGAGCGAGATAGGCAGGTGGTATCGTCCAGGGGACTGTGGCTGCACCATCCACTCAATCATGCATGATGATGGGGGAGAAACACACCGGGTCTCTGATTAACACTGACAGCTGAACCTGGGGGTCAACACACACACACACACACACACACACACACACACACACACACACACACACACACAGACACAGACACAGACACAGACAGAGGCACAGACAGAGGCACACACACAGAGGCACAGACACCCAGTACCATAAAGTTTGCCTCCATCCCTCAACTCCACCCTTTCCTACACGTTGGACTTAGATACATGACACGCTGCTCAAGTTTTTGGGGCTTGCCTGTTTTGCATGTTATTTTGGCATTAAAGGTGTCACATATCATTGCAAACAATGTAAAAAAATATATAATTAATTGAGTTAATAAAGCCTCATACAAACATGGGCTCTTTTTAGTTTTCTTGAGTAAGGCAGTTCCAAAATGCGGGTGTTTCAGCCAAGCTCAGTGCTTTCTGTGGTGGTGGTGCGGGCCAGCAGAAAAAACAAGCATTGCGCCATGATTAGCTCAGTGTTCTGTCACTCTTGGGGACCTTACGTAATAGCCAAGCTTAATTCCTTAGAAAGGGTGGACATCCAACATTTCAGCCCTTTAGGTTCTGCCATATAGTTATATTTCAAGTGCCCTTGTCAGAAGGCTCAAGGTCGATGGCCACAGAAATTACATCAAGTTACATTATATGTACAGTAGCTTTGATTGGACTGATCATGTCAACATCTCACTTTCACAATCTTAGCTAGCAGTCATCATCATGAATCAAGTCTACTGGCAAATCCTTTTTAATCCTTGTCATATGAAGAGAAATAATGAAGCGAAATGATAGATAAAACATATCGGTGCTCATCGGCCATTGGACATAAACATTACACAACTATTTGGAGATTGCAAATTCAACAATGAGTGGTTTGTAAGGAATCTGTGACAGTGGCTAACTGCAAGCATTGCAACTGGGAAGTCGGGAATAAACAGCTCAAACTGGGAAAATACACTTTGAAAGGTCATTCAACTCAGAATCGTAAATCTGGCATCTCTCTATTTGATGAGTAAATTTGCCCACGATGGACCGCCGCGCCACTTTCCTGTTCAAGCACATCACAACAACGTGAGTCCAAAAATGTCTTGTGCTCCTTCATAAATGATGTAGGATGCCAGAGAGATATGTATCCTGTAGCTAAGAAAGTAATATTGAGTGTATGTTGTGTGGTAACCTGTTAGTAGCCAATGTGCCTCACCCAGATCATTTGGACTGTTTTCATCAACGCGGTATTGTAAACACATCGTTCCTGGCCAGTGTGTGCTTGTTCACTAACTTTTTTGTTCAGCTTTGACAGTGCTACTGATAGTAGTGTTGGCACTTGGCTTGCACGTGCAAATTCAGGACACAATATTCTATAATATAATTGTGTTATTTGACATGTCAAATTAAAAGCTTATTTAACGCGTCAAATAGTGTTATATGACATGTATCCTTTTTGACACACAAAGACCCAAACGGTGTTCAATGTGCCTCACCCTAATAATTTGGTCTATTTTCACCACTTAATTTTGCCTACTGTTCTAACTTGGTGGTGCACATGTAGCCTATAACCTGTTTTAGAGAAATGTAATCATTGAATATTGTAGGAGCTTTCATTGTCTGTTTATATGCCCCCTTTATTTATCCTACGATTCTAACTTGTTGTACAGGGAGTACACTGTAAGAACGGCCCTTGTTCTGAATTCTGTCACTGTATATTTCAAAAGTGCTGAACAAATAGTTATATTGACTACGTCCGTCCTAGCTCGCTCATTAATGTCTTAATCGGAGTTACAGATTGCCTCTTATCTGCTTGTCGTCCCCTTATGCCATAGTTTGTACATCTCAATTGTCAGTAGAAACCACATTTGTTTAAGCAAGTCAGACATATCAGCTATGTTTTTTTTAAAGGCAGTGAATGAGGCTGAATGAACTGTTTCGCTGCCAGACAAGTCTCCGTTGAAAGCCAGGTGTAGCAGTGTTAAGGGGTTGGGACTGCTGTTGGGACTTTATGTAGGCCCTAACAGTTTGTGGGCACTGTTTGTCACCGTTATAGTGCAATTAATGTATTATTTAGTGTTGTATAGTGGCTTTGCTGGCTTGCATCCCCCATTTTTTTGTTTTTCCCCACCAAGATTTACATGCTAAAATCACCACTGATTGTAACAGAGAAAAGTGCAATAACAATAGGAAAGGAAACAGCACGTGTTTGCAGACAGATATCTTCATAGAAACATGGTCTATCGCTCTCTCCCTCCTTTTTTCCCAACAAACACAAACCTCAGACAAACATAAACCTCAAACGCAAACCTCAAACAGACACCAACACAAACCTCAAACAGACACCAACACAAACCTTAAACAGACACCAACACAAACCTTAAACAGACACCAACACAAACCTCAATCAGACACAAACACAAACCTCAGACAGACACCAACACAAACCTCAATCAGACACCAACACAAACCTCAATCAGACACCAACACAAACCTCAAACAGACACCAACACAAACCTCAATCAGACACCAACACAAACCTCAATCAGACACAAACACAAACCTCAATCAGACACCAACACAAACCTCAATCAGACACCAACACAAACCTCAATCAGACACCAACACAAACCTTAAACAGACACCAACACAAACCTCAATCAGACACAAACACAAACCTCAATCAGACACCAACACAAACCTTAAACAGACACCAACACAAACCTTAAACAGACACCAACACAAACCTCAATCAGACACAAACACAAACCTCAGACAGACACCAACATAACAGATGCCTCTCATGTTACTGGGTCTCTCCTTTGAACCAGTGATGTGGTGTTATTGTTGCTTCCACAATGCTATCTCACAGGGAGGTCTGGTACTGTACACAGCCCTCCGATGGGACTGCAGATTCTCTCCTCCCTTGGTTTTTATGAGCCATTATGTATTGGAGGACTCTCTTTACCCCCTACTGAAACAGGTGTGTGTGTGTGTGTGTGTGTGTGTGTGTGTGTGTGTGTGTGTGTGTGTGTGTGTGTGTGTGTGTGTGTGTGTGTGTCTGTGTGTGTGTGTGTGTGTGTGCCCGTCCATGCGTGCGCGTGCACGTCCATGCGTGCGTGTAAACTTCCAATCCTCGCGACCATAATTTTGAAATAATAGTACACCGTCTTCCAACAATCATAGCAGCAGGTATCCTGGTTTAAAGTGAACACTTTACTATTGTGTTTTATTGACAAAGTAAAGGAAGGTCATGTGCTGTTATACCTCATCGGTTTGTTGCCCATCCCACTTTAGTTGATACACTATAAAACCTTGGGTGTGTCCCGAATTGCACCCTGCTCCCTATACAGTGCACTCCTTTTGAAAAGTAGTGCACTATAGGAATAGAGCGCTATTTGGTATGCACGCAGTGTATACTATAGAGAACTAAAGCCACGCTTATGTCTCTCGTCCTCCCTCCCCTTCCTGTCTCACACATTTAAATGAGTGGTACACCAGCTACAAATTAGCTCTGGGACTAAGTTACAGAGTTTGCCCTCAATTGCCGAGTTGATTACCGTCTAAGACTGCACTTTCACTCTCATCCCCTGGTCCCATTGTGATAGAGCAGTAATATACTGCACAGCCTGATTAGACTCTGTGGATTGTTTGTGGTGGGAGTGTGTGTGTTTTTCTGTTTGCGTGTGTGTGTGTGTGTGTGTGTTCTGTTGTTATGCTTGTGTGTGATTGGCTGGACAGACAGATGGACGAATGCAGAATGCAGCCTGTGTCCCTTTAAGAGGAGCGAAGCAGCAAATTACCGGCGGCGATAACACAAATCAGACATCAGAGTAGCACTGCCGGGTGGGCAGCTGTGCTGTGAAGCATAGCATTATAGATATGTGAAATAATCATCTTCAGAATCGTATTGATTGTTTTTCTCCCTCTCGCTCCGCCATCTCGCCCACCTCGGCAGCTCGTTTTAGATTTCCAAGCCGAAGGAAGCCGCGGAGGTCAGACTGTTAATAATTGGCTTGCCGATGAGATGTAAATTGCAATAATGAATGTAATTTGCCTGGTAATTATATGGATGGAGGTCCATTTCACTTGCTGCACATTAAAGTATAATCCTGCGGATAGAAAAATAAAATGTAGCTATAAAATTGAAGAACGAAACTAGCTTGGAATCCTAATGAACATTTTTTTTCACTTTGGGTTCTTTCGGCCTTGTTGTTGCTTGCTAAGATCTGTAAATTGCATGAACCCTATCCATATGAGTTGCATAAACTCTATCTAGATGAGTTGCATAGACTCTACTTACATGGTTGGGTAGGTTACTTACTAAATATAATCCGTTACAGTTACTAGTTACCTGTCCAAAATTGTAATCGGTAATGTAACTTTTGGATTACCCAAACTCAGTAATGTAATCTGATTACTTTAATCTGATTACTTTCTCCTTAAGAGGCATTAGAAGAAGACAAAAAGGATCCATCAAACTCGTTTGGTGTGTCATCATAGTGGTCTCTGAACTGTGGTCAGACTTGCTCAGGTGGAACAAACTTAAACTTGCGGCTTTTTTCAGTGCTGATTTGAATATCATTGAGAAAACAGAAAGGTGCCTTAATAAATGTTTTCGCAAAACATCCTTTCTAAATTTTAAGGTATTCCAAGAAGTAGTCATCTAGTTTTTCAAATGTATCTGTAATCTGATTACCTTATTTTTGTTTGGTCACGTAACTGATTACAGTTAGTTTTTTTTGTAATCAGATTACATGTAACGGATTACATGGACATTATTACATGCAACTCATCTAGATACAACCCTGTATCTAGATGAGTTGCATACTCCATTTGCATGACTCCAGGGCCTGATGTTGAGGTATCAATGGACCGGTTGGCAAAGATAGAGGTGGTGGTAGTGTGTTTAAACCCTGAGCTGAGGACTTGCGCAGATGCTACAGTGCTGCAATGGAAAGAGGCCCAGTCCAGTTGGGCAATGGTGGCATGGAGGACAGAGGCACTCATTAGAGGTGCCGTACCATGCCTCAGGTGCAGTACCCTGGGACACTGACTCCAATACTTGTCCTTCTCCGGAACTCCCTCCTGGACCTCTGCCCTGATTATCCATCAAACCTACAGTACCTACAGCAACAGCTGCTCTACCTCTATCAAACCCATATCCCATCACCCCATCCTGTTCAGAGGCAGCTGATGACACCTTTTGTGTGTAACGGGAAAAACAAACCAACCAGCCACTTAGGTGGTACTTATCTGGCGGCTTTGCTGAAAGTGGAGTGCTCTCCCTTTGAGCACAGCCCCCATCCATCCCACTGCACATCAACCCACTGAAAGTACACAGACCTTGTTTTGAAATAAAACTACCACAACAGGAGATATGAGTGAAGCCAGTGACAAATTATGATTGCCCCCCTGCTCTCCTCTCTCCTGCTGGGTGTAAACCTGTTGCAATTCAACCCACTCAGGGATATCTTCTGTTTGGCAATCAGCAGTAGGGAAGCTGGTTCCAGTCTGGTTGGTTGGCTGTTGGCTGGTGCGCTCTACCCTACTTCTAATTGGTCAGGAATATGCCCCCACTGAATCACTGTGGTAATTACTTTATTCATGCTATGTATCTACTCTAATATATATATATATATATAAAAGAAAGTGCCATGGATGTAAAATGTGTGTAGAATGTACATTTAACAACAGAAGTAAAAGTTGTAAAAACAAAGTGTATTTTTGTCCTCTGAAGACGGGGGGTGGTGGATTCCATATAGAAGTCAGTAAAAGACACACAATGGCACCATGTTCCCTATATAGGGCTCTGGTCAAAAGTAGTGCATTATATAGGGAACAGGGTGCTATTTTGGACACGGCCCTGAAATGAACTAGTGTGACCTTAGCTTTCCCTAACGACATTGGGAAGGGTTCAGAAGGGGTCAGGGTCTTGGAGGGGGGCTCAGTGACACGTCATATAGGGTCTGCAGGGTTCCCACGACGATGTCCCGTTATAAAAGGATAAATGATATTTGTGTTTGTGAAAGAAAAACGCTGTGGCTGTCAGAGACACTAAAGAGGCCTTTCTACTGACTCTGAAAAACACCAAAAGAAAGATGCCCAGGGTCCCTGCTCATCTGCGTGAACGTGCCTGAGGCATGAGGACTGTAGATGTTGCCAGGGCAATAAATTGCAATGTCCGTACTGTGAGACGCCCAAGACAGCACTACAGGGAGACAGGATGAACAGCTGATCGTCCTCGCAGTGGCAGAACACGTGTAACAACTAGAGGTTGACCGATTATGATTTTTCAACAACGATACCGATTATTCAAGGACCAAAAAAGCCGATACCGATTAATCGGACGATTTTTATATATATATATATTTTGTAATTACGACAATACTGAATGAACAATGAACACTTATTTTAACTTAATATAATACATAAATAAAATCTATTTAGTCTCAAATATGTAATGAAACATGTTCAAAATGGTTTAAAAAACAGAGTGTTGGTGTCAAAAGGTGTATTGGAGGCGAAATCAGGTGCAGGAGAGCAGAGTATAATGAACAGGCGCACTTTTATTATAGTTCCAAAACAAGAGCACTACATAAATCAAACACGCTCAAAAAACGAAACATAAAAGTAAAGCGCGTAAACTAACACCACATAACATGAAACAATTACACACAAAACATGATGGGAAACAGAGGGTTAAATACAAGTAGCGTAATTGGGGAACTGAAAACCAGGTGTGTATGGAAACAAGACAAGACAAATGGATATATGAAAAATGGAGTGGCGATGGCTAGAAAGCCTGTGACGTCAATCGCCGAGCGCTGCCCGAAGAAAGAGAGGAGACGACTTCGGCGGAAGTCGTGACAGTACCCCCCCTTGACGCGCGGCTCCAGTGGCGCGCCGACACCGGCCCGGAGGACGAGGCGCAGGGCGATCCGGCCGGCGACGGTGAAACTCCTGCAGCAGTTCAGGATCCAAAACATCTGCAACCGGAACCCAGCACTTCTCCTCCGGCCCGTACCCCTCCCACTCCACGAGGTACTGAAGGCCCCCCACCCGACGCCTCGAATCCAGGATGGAACGAACAATGTACACCGGGGCCCCCTCGATGTCCAAAGGGGGCGGAGGAACCTCCCGCACCTCAGATTCCTGGAGCGGACCAGCCACCACTGGCCCGAGCAGAGACATGGAACAAGGGGTTAATACGATAATCAGAGGGAAGCTGTAATCTATAACATACCTCGTTCACCCTCCGCAGGACTTTAAATGGCCCCACAAACCGCGGACCCAGCTTCCGGCAGGGCAGGCGGAGGGGCAGGTTACGGGTCGAGAGCCAGACCCGGTCCCCTGGTGCGAACACCGGGGTCTCACTGGGGTGACGGTCCGCGCTGGCTTTCTGGCGACGCGCGGCTCGCTGCAGATGGACACGGCGGCCTCCCATGTCTCCTCCACGTGCCTAAACCAGTCGTCCACCGCAGGAGTCTCAGTCTGACCCTGATGCCACGGTGCCAGAACTGGCCGGTACCCCAATACGCATTGAAAGGGGGAGAGGTTAGTGGAGGAGTGGCGAAGCGAGTTTGTAACGGCTGTCATAGAGAGGGGACCAAAGCGCAGCGTGTTGAGTGCTCATGATGACATTTATTTTAACTCAAAAACACTAAAGACAAAATAACAAAGAGAAAAAACGAAAGCGCACAGTTCTGTCAGGTACATAGACTAAACAGAATACAACTACCCACAAACACAGGTGGAAAAAAACCCTACTTAAGTATGATCTCCAATTAGAGACAACGAGGACCAGCTGCTTCTAATTGGAGATCATCCCCCCCCCAAAAAATAGAATTAGAAAACTAGAACTAAACATAGATATAAAAAAACACAAAACACCCCCTGTCATGCCCTGACCTACTCTACCATAGAAAATAATGGTCAGGACGTGACAGAGTTCTGTGCCATCTCGGCCCAGGGCACAAACGCTGCCAACATCCTGGTTGACTCTCTCTACCTGCCCGTTACTCTCGGGGTGAAAACCTGAGGTAAGGCTAATCGAGACCCCCAGACGTTCCATGAACACCTTCCAAACTCTCGACGTGAACTGGGGACCCCGATCCGACACTATATCCTCAGGCACCCCGTAGTGCCGGAAGACGTGTGTAAACAGGGCCTCCGCAGTCTGTAGGGCCGTAGTGAGACCAGGCAGAGGGAGGAGACGACAGGACTTAGAAAAACAATCCACAACAACCAGGATAGTGGTATTTCCCTGTGAGGGAGGAAGATCCGTTAGGAAATCCACTGACAGATGTGACCAAGGTCATTGTGGAACGGTTAAGGGATGTAACTTACCTCTGGGCAGGTGTCTCAGAGCCTTACACTGGGCACACACCGAGCAGGAGGAGACATAAACCCTCACGTCCTTAGCCAAAGTGGGCCACCAGTACTTCCCAGTCAGACAGCGCACTGTCCGACCGATCCCCGGATGACCAGAGGAGGGGGATGTGTGGGCCCAAGAGATCAACTGGTCACGGACAGCAGACGGAACGTACATACGCCCAACGGGACACTGGAGGGGATCGGGCTCTGGACGCAATGCCTGCTCAATGTCCGCATCCAGATCCCACACGACCGGCGCTACCAGGCAGGAGGCCGGGAGTATGGGAGTCTGATCCACGGGCCGCTCCTCTGTGTCATACAGCCGGGACAGTGCGTCTGCCTTCTTATTCTGGGAACCTGGTCTGTAGGATAGGGTAAACACAAAACGGGTAAAGCACATGGCCCACCTTGCCTGACGAGGATTCAGTCTCCTCGCTGCCTGGATGTACTCCAGGTTGCGGTGGTCAGTCCAGATGAGAAAAGGGTGTTTAGCCCCCTCAAGCCAATGTCTCTACGCTTTCAACGCTTTAACCACAGCCAACAACTCCCGGTCCTCCACATCATAGTTACGCTCCTCTGGGCTGAGCTTCTTCGAGAAGAAAGCACAGGGGCGGAGTTTCGATGGCGTGCCCGAGCACTGTGAGAGCACGGCTCCTATCCCAGCCTCGGACGCGTCCACCTCCACTATGAATGCCAAAGTTGGATCCGGATGGGCCAGCACTGGAGCCGAAGTAAACAGAGCTCTTAGTTGCCCAAAAGCCCTGTCCGCCTCAGCCGACCACCGCAACCTTACAGGACCCCCCTTCAGCAGTGAGGTAATGGGCGCAGCAACGTGGCCAAACCCCGGATAAATCTCCGGTAGTAATTGGCAAACCCTAAAAATCGCTGCACCTCCTTTACCGTGGTGGGAGTCGGCCAATTACGCACGGCTGCAGTGCGGTCACTCTCCATCTCCACCCCTGATGTGGAAATGCAATACCCTAGGAAAGAGATGGCCTGCTGAAAAAACAGGCATTTCTCAGCCTTGACGTACAGGTCATGCTCCAACAGTCGTCCAAGTACCTTGCGCACCAAGGACACATGCTCGGCACGTGTAGCGGAGTAAATCAGAATGTCATCGATATACACCACTACACCCTGCCCGTGCAGGTCCCTGAAAATCTCGTCTACAAAGGATTGGAAAACTGATGGAGCATTCATCAACCCGTACGGCATGACGAGGTACTCATAATGCCATGTGGTGGTACTGAATGCTGTCTTCCACTCGTCACCCTCCCGGATACGCACCAGGTTATACGCACTCCTGAGATCCAGTTTCGTGAAGAAGCGCGCCCAATGCATTGACTCAATTGCCGTGGCGATAAGAGGTAGCGGGTTACTGTACTTCACCGTGATTTGATTGAGACCTCTATAGTCAATGCACGGGCGTAAACCTCAATCCTTCTTCTTCACAAAAAAGAAACTCGAGGAGGCGGGTGAAGTGGAGGGCCAAATGTACCCCTGACGCAGGGATTCAGAGACATATGTATCCATATCCACCGTCTCCGCTTGCGACAGGGGATACACGTGACTCCTGGGAAGCGTAGCGTCTGCCAGGAGATTTATTGCACAATCCCCCCGTCGATGAGGTGGTAATTTAGTCACCTTCTTTTTACAGAAGGCGAGAGCCAAATCGGCATATCCTGGGGGGATGTGCATGGTGGAGTCCTGGTCTGGACTTTCCACCATGGTAGCACCAACGGAAACCCCTACACTCCTCCCTGAGCACTCTCGCGACCACCCCGTGAGAGCCCTCTGTTGCCAGGAAATAGTGGGGTTATGCAGAGCCAACCAAGGAAGGCCTAGTACCACAGGAAACGCAGGAGAGTCAATGAGAAAGAGACTGATTCTCTCCTCATTATTCCCCTGCATAACCATGGCCAAGGAGATGGTGGCCTCCTTGATTAGCCCGGACCCTAATGATCGACTATCTAGAGCGTGTACCGGGAACGGTCTAACTATAGGAAAAATAGGGATCCCTAACCTAATGGCTAATGCTCTGTCGATAAAATTCCCAGCTGCGCCTGAATCGACGAGCGCCTTATGCTGGGAATGTGGGGAAAACTCAGGGAAACAAACAGGCACAAACAGTTGATCAACAGAGGACTCTGGATGAGTGTGGTGCAAACTCACCTGGGGTGACGCCAGAGTGCCCTGCCTGTTGCCTCGACTCCCAGAGGAACCAACACGGATCCGACCGGCAGTGTGTCCTCTGCAGCCACAGATGGCGCACGTGATGGCTCCTCCTCCGGTCTTCCTATAGGCAGCCCCTCCTAACTCCATGGGCACCGGAGCGGGGGTGCTGGACGTTGGAACCGACAGAGCACCCTCTGGACGTCCGCGGGTGACCAGCAGGTTATCCAACCAGATGGACAAATCCACCAGTTGGTCGAAGGAAATGGTGCATCCCTGCAGGCCAGCTCACGTCGGACGTCCTCTCGTAGGCTACATCGATAGTGGTCGATGAGGGCCCTGTCGTTCCAGCCTGCTCCGGCAGCCAAGGTTCGGAATTCCAGGGCGAAGTCCTGGGCGCTCCTCGTCCCCTGTCTCAAATGGAAGAGCCTCTCCCCCGCCGCTCTGCCCTCAGTTGGATGGTCGAAGACGGTGTATTGGAGGCAAAGTCAGGTGCAGGAGAGTAGAGTATAATGAACAGGCGCACTTTTATTATAGTTCCAAAATGAGAGTACTACATAAATCAAATGCGCTCAAAAAACGGAACATAAAAGTAAAGCACGTAAACTAACACCACATAACATGAAATAATTACACACAAAACATGATGGGAAACAGAGGGTTAAATACAAGTATCTTAATTGGGGAACTGAAAACCAGATGTGTATGGAAACAAGACAAGACAAATGGATATATGAAAAATTGAGCGGCGATGGCTAGAAAGCCGGTGACGTCAATCGCCGATCGCCGCCCGAACAAGGAGAGGAGCCGACTTCGGCGGAAGTCGTGACAGTTGGGGAAGAAAGTAAAAGTGAAATATGTGCCATGTAAAAAAGCGAACACTTGAGTTCCTTGCTAAGAACATACGAAAGCTGGTGGTTCAATATTCCCAGTTCTTCAATATTCCCAGTTAAGAAGTTTTAGGTTGTTGTTATTATAGGAATTATGACGCGTCGACTATTTCTCTCTATACCATTTGTATGTCATATACCTTTGACTATTGGATGTTCTAATAGGCACTTTAGTATTGTCAGCCTAATCTCAGGAGTTGATAGGCTTGAAGTCATAAACAGCGCTGTGATTCAAGCATTGCTAAGAGCTGCTGGCAAACGCAGTAAAGTTTGAACGAATGTTTACGGGCCTGCTGCAGCCTACCACCTTTCAGTCAGACTGCTCTATCAAATATCAAATCACAGACTTAATTATAATATAATAAACACAGAAATACGATCCTTTGGTCATTAATATGGTCAAATCCGGAAACAAACTATTCTTTCAGTGAAATACGGAACCGTTCCGTATTTTATCGAATGGGTGGCATCCCTAAGTCAAAATATTGCTGTTACATTGCACAACCTTCAATGTTATGTCAGAATTATGTAAAATTCTGGCAAATTAGTTTGCAACGAGCCAGGCGGCCCAAACTGTTGCATATACCCTAACTCTGCATGCAATAAACGCAAGAGAAGTGACACAATTTCCCTAGTTAATATTGCCTGCTAACATGAATTTCTTTTAACTAAATATGCAGGTTTAAAAAAAATATACTTCTGTGTATTGATTTTAAGAAAGGCATTGATGTTTATGGTTAGGTACATTCGTGCAACGATTGTGCTTTTTTCGCGAATTCGCTTTTGTTAACCTCTATGGGCTAGGTGGGACGCAGGCGTCCCCCCCGTGGTGCACTCCATCAACAGCAGGTGCATTTCAAGAGCGGCAAATTTGAATCCAAATAAATGTCAAAATTCAAATTTTTCAAACATACAACTATTTTACACCCTTTGAAAGATAAACATCTCCTTAATCTAACCACGTTTTACGATTTCAAAAAGGTTTTACGGCGAAAGCATAAATTTAGAGTATGTTAGGACAGTACATTTACAAGAGTTGTGTGTAATGTTTTGTCAAGTCAAAGACAGGGTCACCAAAACCATAAAACCAGCTAAAATGATGCACTAACCTTTTACAATCTCCATCAGATGACACTCCTAGGACATTATGTTAGACAATGCATGCATTTTTAGTTCTATCAAGTTCATATTTATATCCAAAAACAGCGTTTTACTATGGCATTGATGTTGAGGAAATCGTTTCCCTCCAATAACCGGCAGTCAAGTCAGCATCACAAATTAAATAATTAAAATTAGAAAACATTGGTAAAATATTATATTGTCATTTAAAGAATTATAGATTTACATCTCTTGAACGCAATCAACTTGCCAGATTTAAAAATAACCTTACTGGGAAATCACACTTTGCAATAATCTGAGCACTGCGCCCAGAAAAATACGCGTTGCGATACAGACTAGTCGTCATGTTGGGGAGATCTAAAATCGAAAATACTATGTAAATAATCCATTACCTTTGATTCTCTTCATCAGATGTCACTTCCAGGTATCACAGGTCCATAACGAATGTAGTTTTGTTCAAAAAAGCTCATCATTTATGTCCAAAAATCTCCGTCTTGTTAGCACATGATCTAAGCCCGCCGGACTTCACTTCATGAACGAGGGGAAAAAATATATTTACGTTCGTTCAAACATGTCAAACGTTGTATAGCATAAATCATTAGGGCCTTTTTTAACCAGAACATGAATAATATTCAAGGTGGACGAATGCATACTCTTTTATAACGTATTGGAACGAGGGTACCCAACATGAACTCGCGCGCCAGGTGTCTAATGGGCTATCATCGTTCCATGGCTCTTGTTCGGTCAGATCTCCCTCCAGAAGACTCAAAACACTTTGTAAAGGCTGGTGACATCTAGTGGAAGCAATAGGAAGTGCCAAAATATTCCTCAGCCCCTGTGTTTTTCAATGGCATAGGTTTAAAGGTAATACAACACATCAGGTATCCACTTCCTGTCAGAAAATGTCTCAGGGTTTTGCCTGCCAAATGAGTTCTGTTATACTCACAGACACCATTCAAACAGTTTTAGAAACTTTAGAGTGTTTTCTATCCATATATAATAAGTATATGCATATTCTAGTTACTGGGTAGGATTAGTAACCAGATTAAATCGGGTACATTTTTTTTATCCAGCCGTGCAAATACTGCCCCCTAGCCCTAACAGGTTAAAACATCACCCGTTTGGCGACGTAGGCTGTGATTTGATGATAAATTAACAGGCACCACGTTGATTATATGCAATGCAGGACAAGGTAGTTAACCTGGTAATATCATCAACCATGTGTAGTTAACTAGTGATTATGTGAAGATTGATTGTTTTTTATAAGGTAAGTTTAATGCTAGCTAGCAACTTACCTTGGCTCCTTGCTGCACTCGTGTAACAGGTGGTCAGCCTGCCACGCATTTTCCTCGTGGAATGCAATGTAATTGGCCATAATCGGCGTCCAAAAATGCCTGTTACCGATTGTTATGAAAACTTGAAATCGACCCTAATTAATCGGCCATGCCGATAGTAACAACACCTGCACAGGATCGGTACATCCAAACATCACACCTGTGGGACAGGTACAGGATGGCAACAACAACTGTTCGCAATAGACTGAGAGAGGCTGGACTGAGGGCTTGTCGGCCTGTTATAAGGCAGGTCCTCACCAGACATCACCGGCAACAATGTCGCCTATGGGCACAAACCCACCGTTGCTGGACCAGACAGGACTGGTAAAAAGTGCTCTTCACTGACGAGTCGCGGTTTTGTCTCACCAGGGGTGATGGTCGGATTTGCGTTTATTGTCAAAGGAATGAGCGTTACACCAAGGCCTGTACTCTGGAGCGGGATCGATTTGGAGGTGGAGGGTCCGTCATGGTCTGGGGTGGTGTGTCACAGCATCATCGGACTAAACTTGTTGTCATTTCAGGCAATCTCAACGCTGTGAGTTACAGGGAAGACATGCTCCTCATGTGGTACCCTTCCTGCAGGCTCATCCTGACATGACCCTCCAGCATGACAATGCCACCAGCCATACTGCTCGTTCTGTGCGTGACAGGAATGTCAGTGTTCTGCCATGGCCAGCGAAGAGCCCGGATCTCAATCCCATTGAGCACGTCTGGGACCTGTTGGATGGGAGGGTGAGGGCTAAGGCCATTCCCCCCAGAAATGTCCGGGAACTTGCAGGTGCCTTGGTGGATGAGTGGGGTAATATCTCACGGCAAGAACTGGCAAATCTGGTGCAGTCCATGAGGAGGAGATGCACTGCAGTATTTAATGCAGCTGGTGGCCACACCAAATGCTGACTGTTACTTTTGATTTTGACCCCCTCTTTGTTCAGGGACACATTTTCTGTCAGTCACATGTCTGTGGAACTTGTTCAGTTTATGTCTCAGTTGTTGAATCGTGTTATGTTCATACAAATATTTACACATGTTAAGTATTCTGAAAGTAAACACAGTTGACAGTGAGAGGACGTTTCTTATTTTGAGTTTAGTTATGTCTTAGAAATAAGTTTTGAAAACTGAAGTTGAAACTTTAACATGTTTTCAGAGATTTTCCATCGTAGACTTGAACTTTTTGAGTTCATTTCTTTGGTCCCTCCCTCAGTACTCTGTGGGCTTGGTTGAAGTCCAGAAGCAGTGATTGCCCATTATAGATAAACTAACAGGGTTTGGTTTGAACTGCAAGCAGGTAGGGCTGATACTGGGCTCGGCTCTCTGATACTCATCTGTCTCTCGTCTGTACTCTCTCCATCTCTCTCTCCCCTGTCACTCTTTCACTCCTTCGTTCTGGTCCAAAGGCTCTCCTCTTCAATCTAGCACTTCAGTGGCAGTAGGCGCGATGCAATCTGCAAAAAGTGCTATCAGAGAAATCAGGGAGGTGATAATAGTGACAGTGTGTGTCTGATTGTCCTGCTCTGATGTGTGTGTGTGTGTGTGTGTGTGTGTGTGTGTGTGTGTGTGTGTGTGTGTGTGTGTGTGTGTGTGTGTGTGTGTGTGTGTGTGTGTGTGTGTGTGTGTGTGTGTGTGTGTGTGTGTATCCATCTCTCTGAACAGTCTTCCTTTATTGGGATCAACTCTCACTCCAAACTCCTCTGAACAAAGTTTGATACCACTTTCAAAAAATTGCTTATAAAAATACATGCTGTCTCCTTAACATTACATAGTACCAGGCAAAAGTTTGGACACACCTACCTTTTCTTTATTTTTTACTATGTTCTATGTTGCATTGTAGGCTACCCAATTGGCTTCAAAAGAGCACGCACTAGAGAGGAGTGGAATATGAGCTGGTATATTATATAATTATAACCATCACTCTCGACTAAAGCTCTCTCTCTCTCTCTCTCTCTCTCTCTGCACTGTCTTTGACTTTGAAGTGTCTTTGTCTGGCTGAGTTAGTGTGGAATTTATTAGTTATGTCAACTCTTAATCACCCAGTGGGCTACATTAAAACCTCTCATGGCAAGTGAAACGAGAGGGCGGAGAGGAGGGATAGTTGGCCTTTAAACAGCACTGCTATCAAAGGAGAGGGGGCGTCGAGAGTCGTCGTAATGCTAGACTATTAGTCATAAATCTATAAAACTGCCAACAATTTCATCTATAGCTTATTACTGCTAATTATTGTAACCGTTGACACCGTTAAATGGTTAAGAGACGGATTTGGTAATGAAGTGTGAAGAGTGCTCTCTGACTGGTAAGGAAAGTCCCCACTCATCACTAGTGGGTGAGTGTGTGGTTGTCTGGAACGTCAGAGCGTGGCCAGTTAGCAGCAGAGCAGTGCAGAGTTATAGGCTAGGATGCTCCGCTCCTTGCGCTCATTCCCCAGCTCTCCCATGACTCGGAGAAAGGGGCAACTCTTAGCTGTTTCTTCCCACGCTCCAAGAACCTACACTCCAACAGTCACGTCCCCACTTTGCACTTCTACAGTGCCGTAGTTTACAGTGATCTGTGGCTCAGTGTAGACAGCTTTATAGCTTCCTGGTTGGACTGGAGAGGAGCTCTGCTGTTTGTTTGTCAGTGGTAATGTTACCCAGGAGCTGTACAGACACTAATGGGACAACTCATCACACACACACACACACACACACACACACACACACACCACACACACACACACACACACACACACACACACACACACACAAAGTGAATTGCGGGACGTTTCTTTAACCCCAGTGGACCATGGGAAGTGTGGCTTGGTATGTTATGGTTGAGGGGGTTTGTTTTACAGCCTCTGGTCTGTCTGTGTGCAAGTGTTTAACAGGCTGTGGTCTGGTGTCAACCCAGCACTCAGTTGATACTAGACAAAGCCACTTAGGAGAGTTATGTGACTGTCTCTGTCTAAAATATGTAATCTCCTCCCTCTTTTGACCCCCAGAGGGTACTTAATTTACACTTGTTTACATCCAAGATAAAATACTGCTGAGGGCTTTATGGTTTAGAAAACACTCAGAAACATAGCTCAAGATAGAGACTTGTAAACACTGATAGACATAGCTGATAAAATACTAATGGCTTTATAGCTAAGAATACACCCAAAACAACCCAGGATCAACAACCATTATCTCTTAGCTAAAGTGAACTATTGTTGTTTATTAACCCTTTTTGACATGTTTGTATTTAAGTAGATTTATGTCCATAGGGGAATGAATGTACATTCCTTCTTGACACATTTATTTGATTTACTTTTATGTTTATGTTTTGTGCGTGCCATACCACACCAGCGCTATTGCGATAGCAGCAAATATATTCAGCCGTCACTGAATTTAAATGAAAAAATAAATACTAAATAAATCATTCTAGTCTGATTCACACCAGAGGATAAAACAAAGCCATGGCCTTGTGTCTGTCTATCCTCCCTTCATGTCTATGACTGTGTCCCAAATATCACCATATTCTCTATTAAGTGCACTACTTTCTACCAGGGCCTATAGGGCTCTGGGCAAAATTAGTGCACTAAATAGGGAATATTGTGCCATTTGGGATGAATCCTATGATAAAAGATTAGGCGCTATCATTAGCAATGTCACCAAGTCCTCTGTACGAGTAGGGCTGATGTTTTTCAACCCCCTAATTCAAAGACTGACTACAAAGCACAAGGCTTTTCATGTTGCAGTGCTTTGTGAATGCAAACGAAGAGCTGATAAAATCCATATGTTTTGATGTCATTCCCCATGGTTTGTCACACACACACACACACACACACACACACACACACACACACACACACACACACACACACACACACACACACACACACACACACACACACACACACACACACACACACACACACACACTTACCCCAACCACCCACACAGTTGACTGTCCACAGTAACACAATGTACTACACTGTCAAATCCACTTCATGTCAGTGACACATACTGTACTGTAACCTTTGACTTGTTGTAGTTGTTGTAAAATGTCTTCTTTGTTTGTTTCCCTCTCCATGAACATCTTAACTAGGGATTACAGTTCTCAGACCTTTCATTAGAACCACAATGAGTCGTGATTAGATTGTTCCAACCGCCATCTTATTTCCCATCTGGATGTGTTCTAATCGGCCCTGTAGGAAATCAGCCTCCTGCTGACAACTGGCCTCTCTCTCTCTCTCTCTCTCTCTCTCTCTCTCTCTCTCTCTCTCTCTCTCTCCTCTCTCTCTCTCTCTCTCTCAACACACACACACATAAATCCTTCTGCTTGTTTGCCTCTCATCCTAAGCCAATATAGTGGGCTGAAAACCCCATTAAAATGACTTATTAGCCTTTAAGTTGTCTCAGACATGAATAGAAATGGGTTCCATTTGCATGTTGTGTGGTGTGTGCTTCAACTTCAGACAGGGGACCTCTTTTTTCTCTCTCTCTCTGTCTCTCTCTCTCTCTCTCTCTGTGAAGGATAGGCTGCGGTGGTGTAGTAAAGTGCACTAATTTGTCAGATGTGAGAGGTGCTCAGGTGATGGGGCACTCAACCCCAATGAGGTGCACCCCACTATTTACATTCGGGGCGTGGAAGGGTCACAGCCAGCTCAAGGGCAATGAGGTTCCTCAATAGGCTGTTCTCCTGAGGGATCAGCTTTAGCAGATTTGTGTCTCTTGTCTCATGACGCTCTTCATCCTCCTCCTGTTTTTGTCTTCTTCCTCTGCTCCCTTTTTCTCCCTCATTGAGTTCCAGTGGGATTGAAGTACCTGTGAAGTTGTTTTTTACAGGGGGCTTCAAAGAGGGATAGAGGTAGGTAGCGAGAGAAAAGTCAGAGTGGAGAGATGGAAATAAAGACAGTAAACAGAAAGAAAGAAAGAAAGAAAGAAAGAAAGAAAGAAAGAAAGAAAGAAAGAAAGAAAGAAAGAGAAAAAGAAAGAAAGAAGTTGATTTAGACATACAGTACGCTATTGGGAGGGATGAGACAAAGCTGCAGTATTTGAGAGTACATTTGAGCATGATTTACGTGGCTTGAAAGTTTTAAATTAGAGAGTTGTTATCTTGGCTTGGTACTCATTAGTTACCCTGAGTTGTTATTTTGGCTTGGCCTTACTGCTGCTGCTAGGCTACATGCTTTTGGCTGCTCCATCCACTCTGCAGAAGAGCTGAGTCCTGCTTATCATCAACCCTATAGACAGATCTGCAGAGATACAGTCAGCCCCATAGAGCTGTGTGGAAAACTAGACTAACATGCCAGTTACAGAGTTGCTTTTTTTGGCCAGGAATCAGGCGTTTGATCTTGAGAAAACAGCTTCATATAATCTGTTAGTGTTGTTATGTTTCTCGTCCAGGCCCATATGTAAGCCTCCACACATAGGCTCTCTGGGCAATCTGGACATTAAGGGCTAATTGATTTGACAATGTGCAGGGCTGTAATGAACAGAGTTCCCTGTGTAAGGAGTTTAGCCAAATATTTACAAACCGCACGTCACTCAGTTGGCTTTGAAGGGATTTGTGGAATGCATGAACATAGAGGCCCATGCAGCTCATAAAAAAGTATTATGTATGTGTTGTGTTGTAATTGAGTCATATTGTGGTCAGTTCTTTAAAGCTGGAATCCTTAATGGTGAAACTGCCATGTCCGTTTGCAATATTACTACAACCATACTGCAAACAACAAACACAGTTTTTTTTACCATGTTGCACGACACTCCTTAACAAAATAAAAACAATATCAACTGCGGATTCCATCTTTAAAAATGTATTTTAAAGTATTTTTTATGTACTTTTTACCCCTTTTTCTCCCCAATTTTGTGATATCCAATTGGTAGTTGCAGTCTTGTCCCATCGCTACAACGCCAGTGCGGACTTGGGAGAGGCGAGGGTCGAGAGCCATGCGTCCTCCGAAAAACATACACACAAAGCCACATTTCTGTCTTGACAACTGCTCGCTTAACCCGGAAGCCAGCCGCACCAATGTGTCGGAAGAGACACAGTTCAGCTAGCACCGAAGCCAGCTTGCACACGCCCGACCGCCACAAGGAGTCGCTAGAGCGCGATGGGACAAGGACATCCCAGGCGGCCAAACCTTCCCCTAACCCGGACGACGCTAGGCCGATTGTGCGCTGCCTCATGGGTCTCCCGTTCGCGGCCATCTGCGACACAACCTGGGATCAAACCCGGATCTGTAGTGACGCTTCTAGCACTGATCAGTGCCTTAGACCGCTGCGCCACTCGGGTGGCCCACAGATTACATCTTTAATAAACTCAATGTTTGGCAGAGGGACCGTGAGAATGACTACCAAACAGAACAAACACACAAACGAGCCAGTGACTCACAGCAGAGTCTCTGCCATTACATGTTACTAGATCTGTTTGTGCTGAATAAACAATGACCAAAGGAGTTCAGACTATCTCTACATTGCCTTGTGTTGATGACTCATAGTCCCAAATCAAATGTTCCTCTCTGGGTACCGGATGCATCCTTTCATATCCAGGTGGGACATCTCCAACATTGGACAGAGGATCTAATATTTAACCACACGAAACCCGTCAAGGCCTAGCCTTGATGTGTCAAGTAAAAACCTCATGCATTCTTCTATCGCACGGCGTGACGGATCGAGGTGATGTCTATATCCAAAACATAATTTCCAGGGATCATAATAACATCTGGTTCTTTTGATTCAAGACTTATTTTTCCTGCATACATTCCTCAAACCATAGCATATCCCCTATAGTGCTGCTGACCCTAGTGGTTTCTTGGCTTTGGCTCTCTGCTCTTTCTCTCTTTCTCTCTTTCTTTGTCACCTGTTGTGAAGTCTTTTATGATCCGTCTTGTCCTCTTCACTATCTTCATCCTTCAATCTCCCCATCTCCCCATCAATCTCTGATCTCTGTTTCACATGCGTGGTGTGTGTGCGTGTGAGGAGCTGTAAGATTAGCATGTTTGCACATCCTGGGTTGGAGGCGGTCCACGTGGCTCCATATAGATAGCTTTAATCAGCCGCGAAGCAGACAGTTCAATAGACAGTTTAGTCCTCAGTGAAAAGACCCCCTATCATCTTAGGCCTCTCAGAAAGACCGGCTTGCATTACAAACACCCTATTCCATATATAGTGCACTACTTTTGACCAGAGCCCTGTGGGCCCTGCTCAAAAGTAGTGCACTAAATAGAGTATAGATAATAGGGTGCCATTTGGGGTGCAGAGCCCTATCATCTGCTCAAGATTAATGGAAACACATTTCTTTGATTATTTTCTTTCCCCTCCCAGTAAATATATGGTTGGTCACAAAGCAGAGAGAAATTAGTTTTGAATTTGCTATTCTGTTGTCCTTCTGGAAAGCGGTGCTTTTTTCCCCCAGATTTGTTACGGTAGCTCAGTGTGAAAAGAAATATTGCAGTCTTTTTTGGTAATGTCTGTGATATTTGTGTGTGCTGTCTGGCTCTACATTGGTGCAATAACAAATAGGTCTGGAAGGTGCCTGCATTGGTACTTAGAAATTACTGTCTTTGCCAGGGGTGGTAAAACTGATACATGGGCAACCATATAGTTTTCCCGTCTTGCTAGCTCGCTTGCTAACACATGGGTCAACTTGAACTTGGTGTGCTAATGCTAACCCAGCAAGCATTTCCACATGTGTGCCCAATGTGGGCTTAAACATTGGACCCATGTAGGCTGCTCAAATTGGGCTGGATGCGCCTTTGCTCATTGTGTCCACATTGGCCCCAAGGCTGGTGGGCCCAAGGCTGGTGGGCCCAAGGCTGGTGGCCCCAAGGCTGGTGGCCCCAAGGCTGGTGGGCCCAAGGCTGGTGGCCCCAAGGCAGCCCTCACTTTGCCTGAACCTGAAATAAGACCACCCTGTTGGATTGTCAGCCTGTTACATTGTATCAAAAAGACATCATATATATACAGTATTATTACCAGAGAAGCTTAGCGCTTCTCATGCCACGTGAATGTATTTAACTTTGTATCAGAGAAACAACAACAGGTAAAATACAGAATTTTAATAATAAAAAAAAAAATAAATATGTAAAAAAATTTTTTTTACAATTAATCAATGGTTACATGATGAATGATGATAATGGCATATGATCGATACAGGAGAAAATGATGAATTCAATAGGTTGTTTACCAGCAAATGGTTAGAGGATGATATTCTCAATTTGGAGAGAGCAACATTTAAACCCTCAAGACTAGACTTAACAGGTCCCGTGGGTGCGAAAGAGTATGGTCTGTGAATTGTGAATGGAGGAAGTAACTTAAAATTGGCAAGTAGTAGTCCAGTTCTAATGTTGAAGTTATTACTTAACATTAACCTAAAGAGCTACACATTACACATCATGGTAATACAAGAGAGACAAGACATTTAGCTGTATAGTCCAACACAGGTTAGCGGACACCAACCCAACATGGGTCAGCACACACCATGCCCTTCATGTAATACATGAAATAGGGGTCAGATGACGGTGCGGCCTCGCTAACTGACGGTGCGGCCTTGCTAACTGACGGTGCGGCCTCGCTAACTGACGGTGCGGCCTCGCTAACAGACAGTGCGGCCTCGCTAACTAACTGACGGTGCGGCCTCGCTAACTGACGGTGCGGCCTCGCTAACAGACTTTGCGGCCTCGCTAACTGACGGTGCGGCCTCGCTAACTGACGGTGAGTCGGTCTCACGCAAGCTCAGAGATTGGAGTCCTGGGAGGCTGGTCAAGCCTGGCACTTAAAAAGGGACTATTTCTGGCCAGTGTGGTCAACCAGGGTTCCTGGTCTAAAGTGGGTTGATAGTCCCCTGTCCAGCAAAAGGTGGTTGTGCTGGTGTGATTTGAGGGTCCATTCCTACTACTATAATATTCTATCTGAAGAAAGACGATTCTGAGATAATTATCTTTAAAGTTCTGAACCCTCATTGGTTTGAATGGTGTCAGCAATTTTTATTTTGTATATATATTTTTTTACTTAACATGAATTGGGGTATTTGCAAACCACGCCCCAAGATATTCTGAGCCCCCACCTCTACATTATGAAGCAGATGGGCTTGGTGTGGGCTGACCTGTGCTAGGCTTGGTGTGGGCTGACCTGTGCTAGGCTTGGTGTGGGCTGACCTGTGCTAGGCTTGGTGTGGGCTAGCCTGTGCTAGGCTTGGTGTGGGCTGACCCGTGTTGGGCTAGTGTCTGCTAACCTGTGTTGGATTGTGTAGGCTAGCCCGCGTTGGGCTGATGTGGGATTGGTGTGGGCTAGCCCGTGCTGGGCTGATGTGGGATTGGTTTGTGCTATCCTGTGCTAGGCTTGGTGTGGGCTGACCTGTGCTAGGCTTGGTGTGGGCTGACCTGTGCTAGGCTTGGTGTGGGCTGACCTGTGCTAGGCTTGGTGTGGGCTGACCTGTGCTAGGCTTGGTGTGGGCTAGCCTGTGCTAGGCTTGGTGTGGGCTGACCTGTGCTAGGCTTGGTGTGGGCTGACCTGTGCTAGGCTTGGTGTGGGCTAGCCTGTGCTAGGCTTGGTGTGGGCTGACCCGTGTTGGGCTAGTGTCTGCTAACCTGTGTTGGATTGTGTAGGCTAGCCCGCGTTGGGCTGATGGGGATTGGTGTGGGCTAGCCCGTGCTGGGCTGATGTGGGATTGGTTTGTGCTATCCTGTGCTGGGCTGATGGGGATTGGTTTGTGCTATCCTGTGCTGGGCTGATGTGGGATTGGTTTGTGCTAGCCTGTGCTGGGCTGATGTGGGATTGGTGTGGGCTAGCCTGTGCTGGGCTGATGTGGGATTGGTTTGTGCTATCCTGTGCTGGGCTGATGTGGGATTGGTGTGGGCTAGCCTGTGCTGGGCTGATGTGGGATTGGTGTGGGCTAGCCCGTGCTGGGCTGATGTGGGATTGGTGTGGGCTAGCCTGTGTGGGCTAGCCTGTGCTGGGCTAGCCCACATTTGGCTGGTGTGGGCTTGGTATGAGTGTTGTGAGGGCTGTTTCTTTTGTGTTGTATGATTACTGACCCCTGGCCTAGTAGTTCCTGTGTTAGAGAGATGTAGTGGAATTTATGAATGACACTGCATCACATGGCGCACTGACTGTTTCCCTAGGCCTACAGCTCAAGACCACTACTAACGGAAAAATAGCATTATAGCAATAGCATTTCAGCCCTGCAGATCTGTTTGCTTTGTTGATTAGCAACTCTGAGGAGCGAGGAGCAAATTCCTGTCTACTTCGGCTTAGTTTTGTCTGGTCTGGTCGGGAGGTTGGTTGGAGGCTGGGGGGTGTTTTTGTTGGGTGTCACGTACACACGTTTCTCTCCAGGGTTTTCCTCCCTTTGTTCCAAATGACGACCCAGATGAGTCACGTTTAATTTGGGAAGGGGGATCTAAGTTCCCTCCTCACCGTTTTCTTCCAACGTCTGGGGAGCTCCTTGAGAGCAACTGCAGCAACAGAGATATCAGAGGGAGAGAGGACAGCTCCTTAGTTTGTTGTTGTTGTGTCTGGTCATCTGTGTATGTCTGCTTGGTGGACCCATCCAAGGGCTTGAGAGAGTTCTCTCTCTCAGTAAATCATTTGGCTTGCTTCTCTGTCAGGACGGTAAAGATTCTCTCTCTGTCGGATGGGATTTATTTTGAGTGCTACAGCTTACTGATCTTGAGTCAATCACACTATTCCCATTTGTTTCTTTTCAGAGCCTTTACATCATTGGGAAAGTCCTCTCTCCTAAGTGGTTGTCCATTTCATCTTCCACTCTTTCTGTAGGGTCAAAGGCTGCTGGTTATTCATGGTCAATATTTTGTGAAAATCTGTCTTTTTGACTTTACATCAGATTAGAGACTAAATATTGGTCAGCCCTTGGGCATGAGAGCCATAATGTTCTATTTAAAACCTCCATTCTTCACTCCCTGTCTCTAGCCTGAGTTGGTTCCCACTACTCTAGGGCTGCGTCCCAAATGGCACCCTATTCCCTATATAGGGAAAGACACACACTCTGCTCAAAAGCAGTGTACTATATAGGGAATAAGGTGCTATTTGGGACTGAGCCTGGAAGTCCATCTCAGTCCCCTGTGGTGGCCCCTCTGTGCCCCAGTGGCAGATGTGAATTCAGGTCACACTGATATATTCGGCAGAGGTCCCCTCTCCTCTCACTAGGGACATCAATATGGACTATGTGGCTAGGAGACTGGGGTATTTAAATAAGCATGCTGCCTGCCTGACATATTTTATTCATTGCTTCAAATAATTCAAACTTCTCAATTCTCTTTGCCAAAAACAGAAGGGTTTTTGAGAGGCACAAGACAATGTTCAGTCACACTGAGTCACGTTAGAATTCCGCAGTCAATGATGAGCAGCACAGCATCTGAAGAGTGCGATAGAAATAAAGAACGAGAGAAAGAGAGAGAGTGACAGAGAGAGGGAGTGCGAAAAGAAAGAGAGAGAGAGAACGAAAGCGGTAGAGCGAAAGAGAGGGAGAGAGAGAGAGGGGTTCTAGGAGGGGCCACAAGAAAATGTCTCCTCACCTGCCTGATAGCCATCCAATCTTCCCTGTCCACTGTCCTCTTCATAACCTTATCAGTATTCCCATGCATTAGCTCCCACCTATCTCCATTACACTGCATTGGCAGCCAGTCAGGGCCACTCGAACTCTGGCAGGTATCTACGGTGGCAGGACACTAAGGACACACTGTACTCCCTGCCATTTAAATGATTGGAAACTTCCAAGTAATACATTAAAGCTCTGGCTCCACAAGATAAAGTTGATTGTGCCATGCTATGTTATTAGAGCAGGTTGAGAGAGGTAGCAAACGCAAGGTTTCTAGAGAGACGGAAGGGGATGGAGGCGGTGTCCTTTACTCACCTTGGTGATAACTGGGCAATTTAATTGACAGCAAAAAATGATAAATCTAACTAGATAAACCTAAAGCTTTATTTGTGTAAGGCTTTGTGTGTGTTACGCACACTGCACATCATTAGGAGTTGATTTATTTATGTTTAATTGCACTTTTGTCCCCGCTAGCTACAGGGAGAGGATTAGTCAAGTAAATATTAGTATTAGTGTTTTCCTCCAGACAGAGAGAGAGAGAGAGAGAGAGATGAGGGTTATCCCCATGAGATCTGACCTCTAGAGAGACAGAGAGAGAGAGATGGGGGTTATCCCCATGAGAAGCGACCTCTCTGTGATGCATGCTGGTCTACAAAGTCCTGTCGGCCCTAGGCTGCTCCTAATCCCTTCACTGTAGGGCCAGATTACACCTTCATCTTGTTAGGGGCCCTCAGAGGCCCTGTGTGTGTCTTTGTGCGTGTGCGTGCGCCACCCCAGTGAATCCGAGATCGATGCCTGGTTCGTCTTAAGTGGTCCTCGTGGTTATTTAACGTGGGACCATCCCGTTTTCTATCCTACATCACTAATCCAATCAGAAATGATTTTATTGACATGTCGTATCATATTAGTAAAGGGCGCTGGAGAGACCTGTGATAAAATGCCCTCCAAAAACACACAGGGACGCCCCACTCAATATTACCTACAATCCTCCACTGGTCCCACGTTAGAGTATGTTGGTATGGATGTGTGTGAAGCTGTGTGTGAAGCTGTGTGTGTGTGTGTGTGTGTGTGTGTGTGTGTGTGTGTGTGTGTGTGTGTGTGTGTGTGTGTGTGTGTGTGTGTGTGTGTGTGTGTGTGTGTGTGTGTGTGTGTGTGTGTGTGTGTGTGTGTGTTAACGTTTCTGAAACGATGAGATTGCTGACTGTCTTCATATCAGTTTGCCATCAATGACGTCTCTCTAACTTTCTCATAACAAGCTCAAATCATCATATCTCATTTCAGGGACGGCCTGTAAAGCCTCACAGCACTTGTGTTGTCTGCCTGGGAGTGATGTCAGAAGTTTAGGAGTGGTTGGGATGACTTATGTAACACTGCCCCAGACCCGCAGTCAGTGGTTCAGCTGGAAGCCATGATGAGTTGACATTAAGATGGATGTTGTCATCATTTGTGGAAGAGTTAGAAAATTCCCTTGTGGGCAGCGAATTGCTTTTGTTGGGAATGAAAATGACCTTCAAAATAATACCCTGGCGAGGCCTCAGATATGAATCCATGACAAAGCCTTCACATAAACACAGTAAAGCCACAAGTTACAGTAGTGGAACATATGGTTTTCGATGTGCTCTGAAGGGTTTGGTGAATGAAATAAGTGAGTGGCTCTGTAAGAACAGGACCTGTTCAGCCTGTGTGCTCAGAGCTACCTGGTTGAACCCGGCAATATACCCTCTTGATTTCTTATTTGTTCATGTGAGGCTGCTTAAAATGGAATAAAGAGAGGGAGATATGTTTGTCTGCCTCTCCCTCCCCCCCATCCACAGTGATCATACACATCTGGTCAATATTTGAACATTTCCCAACTCCAATCCCTTTCTCCCATGGATTTCAGAGCCACTTTTGGCTCACTCCAGGATGAGAGGAGTGAAAAAAAACCTGAAGGAAGAAAGCCATACTGTATTCAGGGTAGGTTGGTAGGTCCAGCATCGCCCTGCCCTAACCGTCATCTTTGATTATCATTACAGTGTAGATGAAGGCTTTCTAGGTCTGGGTGTTGAACAATATCCCTCTCTACATCCAAGGTCTATTATGGATGTGCTTGTATAATATACAGTATGTCAAAGCTCACTAATATGAGTCCTTGCCACAGCAATTTGTAACATCATTTATTGAGGCCAAGTCCATGCATGCCGATGTCATTTCATCATCGTCTCTCTCGCTCGCTCACTCTCTCATCATCCTCTCTCTCCCCTTCCCTCCCTCTCTCATTTCCTCTCCCCCTCCCTATTTCCTCCAGTCTTGTCTAGGCCTTGTGGTAATAATCATTTAATATAATCCTGGACGGACGTGGAACGGGGGGAATAGGGGTGTGTGTGTGCGCGTGTGTGTGTGTGTGTGGGGGGGGGGTGTTATATAATTACAATCCCTCCGAGGTGGCTCGTCATTCGAACCCTGAACTAGACATGAACTGGCCATTGACAGGGAGGACCGTGTATTAAAAATCATTATTGAATTCCTTGGGCCATAATTTAGGAATAACATAGCTGAGACCCATTTCTCTTTCTGCATGCCTCCTAGTCATCCTGCACACACACACACACACACACACACAGAATCAATCATGCACCTCCCCCTCACACACACACACACACACACACACACACACACACACACACACACACACACACACACACACACACAGAGTGTAGCTATCAGATGGGAGGCAGAACGTGGGCATATGCTGTCTGAGTATCTGTTGAAAGATGACAGGTGGTTGCCCTGGTATTTGCATAATTATGTATGTTGCGAGCAGGACTGTATCAAGCCGTAAACAAATCCATATGGCCTTTGGAGGACCAAAGCACTTCAACCCACAACTACTTACAATTTAAAACCAGGGATGCCAGGTGTAGTGTGCAGTGCCTGGCAAGAATCCTTCTTATGCATGGGAGAGCAATAGAGAGTGGTATTGCAGCATATGCAAAGATATCCTACCCACTTCAACACCCATTTTAAAGTATGAGGGCTACTCTGGCTCGTTGGCCACTCCATGTTTTTATCCCAAATGGCACCATAATCCCTATATAGTGCACTCCTTTTGACTAGAGCTCTATGGGCCTTGATCAAAAGTAGTGCACTAAATAGGGAATATGGTGTCACTTGTGTCCTGTGATCAGTGAGAAGTGTCATATGAGGATTGCGATGAAGATGAAGGAGAGCTTACAGAGAGGAGACCAGGCCTCCCAGTACTGTTCTCTCTCCTCTCTTCACTATAAACTAAAGCTTACAATATTTATTTTTCCTCATCAATCTACACACAATACCCCAAAGTTTTAATTTGACATTTTTTGTTGTTGTGTTAAATACATGTTTAGACCCTTGGCAATGACAATCTAAAGTGAGCTCCTGTTTCCATTGATCATCCTTGAGATGTTTCTACAACTTGTGTCACGGCTGTCTGAAGGATCGACCCAAAATGCAGCGTGTTCGTAGTTCCACATATTTATTTATTCCGTGAAACTAAATGCAATACACTCAATACTTGAAACACAAAAAACAACAAACCGTGACGCAGAGAGGAAAACACACTACTCAAAAGATAATCACCCACAAACACAGGTGGGACAAATATCAACATAAATATGACCTCCAATTAGAGGTAACGAGGATCAGCTGCCTCCAATTGGAGATCAACCCAAACAACACCAACATAGAAATACAAAACTAGAAACTGAACATAGAAATACAAAAACAGACAAACACCCCCTGTCACGCCCTGACCTACTCTACCATAGAAAATAACAACTTACTATGGTCAGGACGTGACAACTTGATTCAGCTGTGGTAAATTCAATTGATTGGACATGATTTGTAAAGGCACACACCTGTCTATATAAGGTTGCACAGTTGACAGTGCGTGTCAGAGCAAAAACCAAACCAAGAGATCGAAGGAATTGTCCGTAGAGCTCCGAGACAGGATTGTGTCGAGGCACAGATCTGGGGAAAGGTACCAAAAAATGTCTGCAGCATTGAAGGTCCCCCAAGAACACTGTGGCCTCCATCATTCTTAAATGGAAGAAGTTTGGGACCACCAAGACTCTTCCTAGAGCTGGCTGCCCGGCCAAACTGAGCAATCGGGGAAGAAGGGTCTTGGTCATGGAGGTGACCAAGAACCCAATGGTCACTCTGACAGAGCTCCGGAGTTCCTCTGTGGAGATGGGAGAACCTTCCAGAAGGACAACCATCTCTGCAGCACTCTACCAATCAGGCCTTTATTGTTGAGTGACCAGACGGAAGCCACTCCACAGTAAAAGGCACATGACAGCCCGCTTGGAGTTTGCCAAAAGGCGCCTAAAGGACTCTCAGACCATGAGAAACAAGATTCTCTGGTCTGATGAAACCAAGATTGTTTGGCCAAACAAGACCTCAGAAAAAAAATTGTAGACCTCCATGAGTCTGGTTCATTCTTGGGAGCAATTTCCAAATGCCTGAAGGTACCACGTTCATCTGTACAAACAACAGTACGCAAGTATAAACAACATGGGACCACGCAGCTGTCATTCCGCTCAGGAAAGAGACGTGTTCTGTGTCCTAGAGATGAACGTACTTTGGTGCAAAAAGTGTGAATCAATCCCAGAACAACAGCAAAGGACCTTGTGGAGATGCTGGAGGAAACAGGTACAAAAGTACCTATATCCACAGTAAAAACGATTCCTATATCAACATAACCTGAAAGGCTGCTCAGCAAACCGCCATAAAAAAGCCAGACTACGGTTTGCAACTGTACATGGGGACAAAGTTCATACTTTTTGGAGAAATGTCCTCTGGTCTGATGAAACAAAAATTACCATCGTTATGTTTGGAGGAAAAAGGGGGAGGCTTGCAAGCCAAAGAACACCATCCCAACCGTGAGGTTGTGCGGGTGCTCTGCTGCAGTAGGGACTGGTGCACTTCACAAAATAGATGGCATCATGAGGCAGGAAAATTATGTGGATATATTGAAGAAACATCTCAAGACATCGGTCAGGAAGTTGAAGCTTGATCGCAAATGGGTCTTCCAAATGGACAGTGACCCCAAGCATACTTCCAAAGTTGTGGCAAAATGGCTTAAGGACAACAAAGTCAAGGTATTGTCTGAAAAACTGAAAAAGTGTGTGCGCGCAATAAGGCCTACAAACCTGACTCAGTTACACCAGCTCTGTCAGGAGGAATGGGCTGAAATTCACCCAACTTATTGTGGGAAGCTTGTGGAAGGCTACCTGAAACGTTTGACCCAAGTTAAACACTTTAAAGGCAATGCTACCAAATACTAATTGAGTGTATGTAAACTTCTGACCCAATGGGAATGTGATGAAAGAAATAAAAGCTGAAATAAATCATTCTCTCTACTATTATTCTGACATTTCACATTCTTAAAATAAAGTGGTGATCCTAACTGACCTAAGACAGGGAATTTTTACTTGGATTAAATGTCAGGAATTGTGAAAAACTGAGTTTAAATGTATTTGGCTAAGATGTATTTAAACTTCTGACTTCAACTGTAGAAACCAGACACATGCTCATTGCTCACATGGAGCGCGTAAATAATGGTTTGAAATAAAACAAAACTTGTTCTCACAAGTGTAGCAGGTTGTGAACTCTGCAAACAACATTTTCACTCCGGGAATGTGAACGGTAAATTGCTGTTATTAGTACATACATTAAAATAGAAATGAATGTAAGCAAATGATAGTGATTAACGCTAAATTGCCTGTTTTACAAACAGTATGCTTCCAACATGGGCTTTCATAAAAGTGCACAGCAGCCAACACTGTGTAGCCTATGCTACTATTCTACTTTGCAAAATAGTAGGGCGTTCATTTTTTTGTCTTGCCTAGGACCGGGCCTGATCAGCGTTGATTTGTCTATAAATGAAGAGAAGTTTCCGTATCAAATTATACCATGCCAGGTTGGAAAGGATTGGCGCTTTGACCATTTGACATAACATTAGTGCATTATAGACCTCAGAGCCAGAACAACCTTGTCTACTGCTGTTGAATAATTAATGATGGTCAGACACATCCAACCTTTTTTAAAAGAAGACCAATATATTTATTGACTGTATAAAAGAAAGTCCACACATCAAAACATTTGTTTTACTGAAGCGTCATAACCTATTGCGCTCTACATCCCCCTGCATAGCTACTCCAGCATCACACGACAGTTGGAAAGAGGAGGAGATGTAGAATGTTTAATAGACAGACTAAGTTAGCAATACTATTGTTTATAATCGTTAGTAAACACTCACGCTATTAAGATAAAGTTCATTAAAAAATAAAGTCAAATCCTAAAATGGATGTAGGTCTATTTAAACGGTTTTGACGGTTATTTTATTTTCATGACGTCCTCATCCATAACCGTCAGTTACACGGTTATTCAATTACCGTCACAGCCCGACACACACTTTTATATGGCTGGCTGCCTGGGATCGGCCTCGGCTTGCAGATACACTAGAGTACATGCCCTGTAGTTGAATTCCATTACAGCTCAGGGACAAGCAGGGAATAGCTCTCTACTATCTGTAGTCACGGGCCACAGCCAAGCTAAACGGCCCACAGTTCAGTCTAATGTTTCATTGGGGCTCAAAAGACCAGGCACTGCAGCTTCACAACCGTTTCCCATGTGTTTTACAGTCACACAATAGCCTGCCCGATAGGTACTGTGTGGGATGTTGTTGGCTGGTATTCTGGTGGAAAATGATACAGTGACAGTCAGCACATAGGCCGTCATTGTAAAGAAGAATTTGTTCTTAACTGACTTGCCTAGTTAAATAAAGGTAACATTTTTTTTTAAATAGACCCTGCAGTGTAGAGACTCGCAGTCAAGGAGTAAGTCAATATTTATGAAGTAGTAACAGCGCTAATGTGTTTTTCAGGTGTACGGTACAATATGTGATATGCTAACCTTTCTCTCTCTGTCTCTCTCTCTCCCTCTCTCTGTCTCTCTCTCTCCTCTCTCTCCTCTTTCTCTCTCTGTCTCTCTCTCCTCTGTCCCTCTCTTTCCCCTTTGTCTCTCGCCGCCTCTCTCTCTCCCGCCTCTCTCTCCCCTCTCTCTCTCGCTGTCTCTGTCTCTTTCTGTCTCTCTCTCTCCCCTCTTCATCTCTCTCTCTCTCCCCTTTTTCTCTCTGTCTCTCTCTCTCCCCCTTTTCTCTCTCTCTGTCTCTCTCTCCTCTCTGTCTCTCTCTTTCCCCTCTGTCTCTCTCTGTCTCTCTCTTTCCCATCGGTCTCTCTCTGTCTCTCTCTTTCCCCTCTGTCTCTCTCCCCTCTTTCTCTATCTTTCTCTCCCCCTTCCTTCCTTCCCTCTCTCTCTTTCTTTCTCTCCTGCTTCCCTCTCTCTCTAGACATGCCTCTCCATGTTCGGCGCAGTAGCGACCCCTCTCTGGCAGGCCTTCCCCTGGGTGACCCACATACAGCACCGGAGGAACCATCCCGTAAGAACCCCACACGATGGTCCACCACGGCAGGCTTTCGCAAGCACAACCACCACCACAGCCACAGCCAAAACACTGGGACCAACAGCCTGGAACGCAAGGTATAGTAACCCAAAACCTAACCCTTATCCTCACAGCCATAGCCAGAACACAGAAGACACAGAACACACAATAGCCTGGTACAGTACAGTGAACTATCCCAACCCCATGACCTAGGTCATGTCCAGTAGGGACAAAAGGTTTTGTAACAGGGAGGTACTACTCATTTACAATGGTGCCCTGACGACAGCAATACAACAAATTCTAAAGGATCAATACAAATAAAATGAACTACAAATTACAGAATCAACACGACAGCTTCAAACTCCACATTTTACATGAAATCCAAACATTTGCAATTCTCATTTAATTCATTCAACATTAAAGTCCTAAACTGCCCTAGAGGCACCCGAGTGTCAAGATGTAGAGAGTTTTGTAGGCTATTCCAAAATGGGAGGCATTCAAACTGAAGGCGGATTTCCCTAGATCGGTACGTACTAGTGGAACCTCAAGAGTTTACCATCCCTGTGAACAGATTTGGTGTGTCATATTTGTTTTAATTTAACAGTGAAGTGAGGTAGGTCGGAAGCTTCTGTAGTAGAGCTTTGTAAACAAAAAGGGAGTAATGAAGTGATCTACAGGATTTAAATGAGGACCAATAAAAAGTGTGTGTTTTTGTTGTCCATTTTGGTACGGTGTGCCCTACTGAACTCGACTCTGGTAGTACCATCCTGCCTGAAATGTCATTCAGCTTCAAGGATACTGGTCATTAACCCCTTAGTTAATCCTTTACCCACCACTTTTAGGAAGCTAACCCCTATTCTTTATTGAAAAGAATGAAGATCACAGCTTTGAGCATATATTCTTTGTTCTAATTTACTTTTGAGGGTCGTCTGATGTGAACCAGAAGTGAATGTGAAAAGCTTATTTTAGGGTTCATCCTCCCTGAAGCTTAAAAAGAACAGCTAGGCCTATTAACTAGATCAAAATGGCTGCCGACAAGCCTTTAGTGCTTTGAAACAACTGATATTCCAAATGAGATGGAGGGAAGAAGGGGAAGATGGAGTGCTCAGAATGTGACACAGCAACCCTCGACATGATTAGAGCGTTGGCTGATAATCCTATTTAAAAGCACTTTAGTTGTCACCGGCGCCATAATCTTACTGCACGCCGCTCGTCGCTTCCGAGAGGCTACGAGGGGAAAACGTAGAGACAGAAAAAATAAATCTGTTATTGTACCTTTCATTTGGTGGCAGAATACAGACTTTTTGGTTTAATATCATAGGCTTAAGCAGATGGAGTCAGTGGCATTGTTTCTAGATATGCCTCTGTCTATTTTCATCTGTTAACGACTTGATGTTAAATACAGTATATTTAGCCCCCTCTGGCTATAAAATATTTCATCTTGGCAGAAAGTTGAATCTAAAATGAAACACACTAACAATACATCAAAACTATTCATAATTTACTGACAAAAAATGTACCATATTTTCAAAGACCACTTGGTTTGTCTACAGCTACTTGATTTGAGCGTCGCACGCCATGTTCCACTCATTATATTTGCCCTGTTTCCTATGACTCCAACAGATGAATCGTCTATTTTTCCTACATCATCTCAATACAGTGATATATAGCCGATGGGACTCTTGATTCATCAAGCTAGCATTGTAAAATCTTGACGTTCCTCAATGACTTTACAATGCATCTGTCAACTCTGCTCCCTCCTTTCCTCTCTCCTCTTAGCTAGCTAGGCCTTTGTGCTTAGCACCGAGCACTAAACGGGTTTAGCAGAGCCAGCAGTAAATATGTGCTCGATGATTTACAGCCTCTCTGGGTTTGTGTTTTCTGTGTCGTTTTATAAGTCGTAAAAAATTCAAGAGTGGACTCCTTTGTCTCATGTCTGCCTGTGTTGTGCTGTGTGAACGGAGCACGGTTTGTATGTTGTGACTGTGATGGTTATCATTGAGACCAGGCGTCTCAATAGGCCTCTGACCCGTATCTTTATGGCCCTGTCTGCACCCCTTCCCTTCCTCCAGTCTCTCTATCTGGCCTCCTTCCTCCTGTCCTTCCTCAGCCGTGGTCCTTGGTCACGCTGCATTCAGCTCTAGTAAACCATATGGATTGTTTTAGCATACAGGAGACATACTGGATCTCCCTTAGGAGCGTTGCCCGGGCAGATCTTTTTGGAGTATCTAGTGCTAGAGTTGTGGTGCTCATGAAATTTTGTCAGCCAGTGATTGTCAAGCAAATAACTGCCGGTCTCACGGTAATTGACCGTTAATTAACATAAACACATTTAGCATCCCCCAACTTCCACGCATAGCCTACAAGCCACTGATGCTGACCTTTCAAATCAAATCAAATTTTATTGGTCACATACACATGGTTAGCAGATGTTAATGCGAGTGTAGCGAAATGCTTGTGCTTCTTGTTCCGACCATGCAGTAATATCTAACAAGTAATCTAACAATTTCACAACAACTACCTTTTACACACAAGTGTAAAGGAATGAATAAGAATATGTACATATAATTATATGGATGAGCGATGGCCGAACGGCATAGGCAAGATGCAGTAGATGGTATAGAGTACAGTATATACATATGAGATGAGTAATGTAGGGTATGTAAACATTACATAAAGTGACATTGTTTAAAGTGACTAGTGGTATATTTATTACATCCAATTTTTTTAATATTAAAGTGGCTAGAGATTTGAGTCAGTATGTTGACAGCAGCCACTCAATGTTAGTGATGGCTGTTTAACAGTCTGATGGCCTTGAGATAGAAGCTGTTTTTCAGTCTCTCGGTCCCCGCTTTGATGCAGCTGTACTGACCTCACCTTCTGGATGATAGCGGGGTGAACAGGCAGTGGCTCGGGTGGTTGATGTCATTGATGATCTTTTTGGCCTTCCTGTGACATCGGATGGTGTAGGTGTCCTGGAGGGCAGGTAGTTTGCCCCTGGTGATGCGTTGTGCAGACCTCTACCCTCTGGAGAGCCTTGCGGTTGTGGGCGGAGCAGTTGCCGTACCAGGCGGTGATACAGCCTGAGAGGATGCTCTCGATTGTGCATCTGTAAAAGTTTGTGAGGGTATTTGGTGACAAGCCAAATTTCTTCAGCCTCCTGAGGTTGAAGAAGCGCTCGTCTGGGATCTTGAAGGTGTTGTGTTTGGGAGAAAACTTGGAGTTAATGTTTGAGAACTCTGTAGGTGCTTTGTTTGCATCTTTTGTTACAGCTTTTGCTTTTGAGTTGTAATGTTTGGTGCCCAGTATTGGTTGCCTTTTGTTTGGTAAACTTGCCACTGCGGTGGATAGTTGGTTGTGTGCTGCGTTGGAGAGTACATTGGTTCGTTTCCAAGCCTTTGCCCAGGCTGGAGACTCTTCCTCTACTCGCTGCTGTGACATCGGTTCGATGAGGTGAGTACAGTCGGCTGTGTACCTCAGTGGGAGATTTGGGTAGGGTAGTGACACTTGCTACCTGGAGCTATAGCCTTTCTCTTTCCCCTGTTAGGCTTAGCGACGTGTTTCACTTTGGAATACGTTAGGCATCGTTATTTTAGCGTGGTGTCTGTTGACTGAGCAGTTGTCTCGGGGGCATATCCGTGGCTTGGGGGAATCTGCCAGCGTGCTGGGTGGTTTATTTCCTTGCCAGCGGGCTACAGTGCATAATTACCCACCGCAAATCCGCATGCAGACTAGGGTTGAGTTATTGTAGGTTTTGGGGAAGCTCCATATGTATCCCATCTCTCTTCTGTGTTGCCCAGTGTGATTGTCATTTCTCTTCTGTGGTGCCCAGTGTGATTGTCACTTCTCTTGTTGTGGTCCGGTTTGGTGTGCTCAGTAGAGGGGAAGAGCGAGATTTTTTTTTTGTATTTACTTGTGACTATGGGTTCATTTGCGTTCCATCAGAGGAACTGTTAGAATTATGTACTAAAGAACAGCTGTTGAATATTGCTGAACACTACAAGGTTGAAATTAGTGATAAATGTCTATAAAATTCTGTTAGGTTAATATTGAAGGCCAATCTGATGGAGAGTGGTATTCTTGAAGTTACCACTAGGGCAGCCTTTGCTGAGGACTCGCTGTCTCCCCGTAATGTTACAATGGCCGTTTCGTCTGTTAGTCCGAGTCTTTTTGAACAACAGAATGAACTGCTTCTGTTTCAGCTAGAGCATGATCGTGTAAAGTATGAAAAAGAATTGGCATTTAAACAGAATATGGTGTGTGCTAAAATCAAGCTGCAACAAGAGCGGCTAGAGCTGGTTAGGGAAGGAAAGCTCTCAGGGGAGAGTTTGCTCTGGGAAGGTGACCCAGATTTACCTAGGGGTCGCTCCTCTTTTGGTCGCGCCCCGGACACATTTGATATTGTTGGGAACTTACGGTTGTTGCCAAAATTTCATGAGAAGGACCCTGAGACGTTCTTTTCCTTGGAGCTTGTTGCTGACGTGCTCTCTTGTGCTCCCTGTTCCTGAATGTCTACGTGACTGACCATTGTATATTTTGTTAGGTGTTGTCCTGTTCTGTCGCTCCTGTCTGTTCCTTCTGGTCTCGTTTTCTTCTTTCCTCTTAAAGGTTGCTGAGGTCTGGGGAGGACGAGGTTGGCTGGGGCAAGTGGAAGTGTGAGCACGTACCCCCTCATCAATTTGCTGGGTCAATTTGGGACGCAGAGGCTGGGTCAATTTGGGACGCAGAGGCTGGGTCAATTTGGGACGCAGAGGCTGGGTCAATTTGGAACGCAGAGGCTGGGTCAATTTGGGACGCAGAGGCTGGGTCAATTACTAGGATCCAGGGCAGTATTTCGTTTGTGTGACTGGTATAGTGTTCCGGGGTCCTTGTTGGTCCCGGGTTTTTATGGGGGGGACCCTTCCACTCTGTCTGCCGTATTCTCTCTTTGCTCTTGTTTTCCTTATTAGGATGTCGGCGGGCGGAGCTGGGAGGTTCGTCAGTGACATGGGACACACCTGGGCTCGGGTGTGTCCCAGGATAAATGTACCACTTCCCCATTCATTGACGAGTCTCTCTCCATGCAGACACACTGATAGATTTTGGTTGTGGCTGTTTTGTTTGTTTGCGTTGGCACATTCAACACCCCTCATGATCACATTTATGCAAGCAAGCAACTACTCACTTACACTACTGATTACTGACTACACACACCATTGTTAATTGTATTTAGTTTACTTTAGTTAATAAATATATTTTGTTATTCCTCATCTCCACGTTGTCTCCCTTTTTGTTTTGAACTTTGAGACGGTTAATGAAACTTCTAATTGGTGTCCTTGGTTTCTTTGCAGCAATTCGACCATGAATGCCTGATTCACGCAGTCTCCTCTGAACAGTTGATGCTGAGATGTGTCTGTTACTTGAACTGTGGAGCATTTATTTGGGCTGCAATTTCTGAGGCTGGTAACGCTCATGAACTTATCCTCTGCAGCAGAGAACTCTGCGTCTTCCTTTCCTGTGGCGGTCCTCATGAGCCAATTTCATCATAGCGCTTGATGGTTTTTGCATTTGCACTTGAAGAAATGTTCAAAGTTCCTGAAATGTTCTGTATTCCCTGACCTTCATGTCATAAAGTAACGATGGACAGTCATTTTTTCTTTGCTTATTTGAGCTGTTCTTACCATAATATGGACTTGGTATTTTACCAAATAGGGCTATCTATCCTCTGTATACCACCCCTACCTTGTCACAACTGATTGGCTCAAACGAAGGAAAGAAATTCCGCAAATTAACTTTTAACAAAGCACACCTGTTAATTGAAATGCATTGCAGGTGACTACCTCATGAAGCTGGTTGCGAGAATGCCAAGAGTGTGCAAAGCTGTCATCAAAACAAAGAGGGGCTCCTTTGAAGAATCTTAAATGTAAAAACTATTTTGAATAGTTTAACACTTTTTTTGGTTACTACATGATTCCATATGTACTATTTCATAGTTTTGATGTCTTCACTATTCTACAATGTAGAAAATGGTCAAACTAAAGAGAAACACTTGAATGAGTAGGTGTGTCAACTTTTGACTAGTACTGTATGTGTGAAATTTGTACCATTATCATGCACCTGTCTCGAAACGGGCAGGGGAAATAAATGTATGTCATCTATGCACTAAAATAGTGAATGGAGGACACTTTTCCCATGGTTCATTTTCATGCCAGCCAGGTAGGCTATACTCCTCTTGTAAATATAAACAATGTGCTTAATATTAGGAAAGTTGAGAAATAAATATAGTAGGCCTAGGCTACAGAAAGCGGATGGGATCCTCCTTTTAATATTGGCAATCACTGTTTTCTCATGTACAAGTGCATTCGGAAAGTATTCAGATCTCTTGACTTTATCCACATTTTGTTACGTTACAGCCTTATTCTACAATTGATTCAATTGTTTGTTTTTTCCTCATCAATCTACACACAATACAAAAACAGAAATATCACATTTACATAAGTATTCAGACCCTTTACTCAGTGCTTTTTGGGTATGATGCTACAAGCTTGGCACATCTGTATTTGGGGATTTTCTCCCATTCTTCTCTGCAGATCCTGTCAAGCTCTGTCAGGTTGGATAGGGATCGTCGCTGCACAGCTATTTTCAGGTCTCTCCAGAGATGTTCGATCAGGTTCAAATCCGGGCTCTGGCTGGGCCACTCAAGGACATTCAGAGACTTGTCCCGAAGCCACTCCTGTGTTGTCTTGGCTGTGTGCTTAGGGTCATTATCCTGTTGGACGGTGAACCTTTGCCCCAGTCTGAGGTCCTGAGCATTCTGGGACATGTTTTCATCAAGGATCTCTCCGTTTTTTCCTTAACTCTGTTAATCTTTCCCTCTATCCTGACTTGTTTCCCAGTCCATGCCGCTGAAAAACATCCACAGAGCGTGATGCTGCCACCACCATGCTTCACCTTAAGGATGGTGCCAGGTTTCCTCCTGACGTGGCGCTTGGCATTAACCTGTTTAGGATAGGGGGCAGTATTTTCACGGCCGGATAAAAAACGTACCCGATTTAATCTGGTTATTACTCCTGCCCAGAAACTAGAATATGCATATAATTATTTGATTTGGATAGAAAACACCCTAAAGTTTCTAAAACTGTTTGAATGGTGTCTGTGAGTATAACAGAACTCATATGGCAGGCCAAAACCTGAGAATATTCTATATGGGAAGTGCCCTGTCTGACCATTTCTTGGCCTTCTGTAGCCTCTTTATCGAAAATAGAGGATCTCTGCTGTAACGTGACATTTTCTAAGGCTCCCATAGGCTCTCAGAAGGCGCCAGAACGGGGAATGATAACTCTGCGGTCCCTGGGCGAAAAACAGTAGGGCTTTTGGAAAGTGGTCGTTCTGAGAACAATGACACTGGTGGGCGCGTGCATGTGAAGACTCCATTTTCTATTTTCAGTGTTTGAACGAAAACAAGGTCTCCCGGTTGGAATATTATCGCTATTTTACGAGAAAAATTGCATAAAAATTGATTTTAAACAGTGTTTGGCATGCTTCGAAGTACGGTAATGGAATATTTTGAATTTTTTTGTCACGATACGCGCCGGCGCGTCACCCTTCGGATAGTGTCTTGAACGCAAGAACAAAACGCAGCTATTTGGATATAACTATGGATTATTTGGAACCAAAACAACATTGGGTGTTGAAGTAGAAGTCCTGGGAGTGCATTCTGACAAAGAACAGCAAAGGTAATCAAATTTTTCTTATAGTAAATCTGAGTTTGGTGAGTGCCAAACTTGGTGGGTGTCAAAATAGCTAGCCATTATGGCCGGGCTATCTACTCAGAATATTGCAAAATGTGCTTTCACCGAAAAGCTATTTTAAAATCGGACACTGCGATTGCATAAAGGAGTTCTGTATCTATAATTCTTAAAATAATGTATGTTTTTTGTGAACGTTTATCGTGAGTAATTTAGTAAATTCACCGGAAGTTTTCGGTGGGTATGCTAGTTCTGAACGTCACATGCTAATGTAAAAAGCTGGTTTTTGATATAAATATGAACTTGATTGAACAAAACATGCATGTATTGTATAACATAATGTCCTAGGAGTGTCATCTGATGAAGATCATCAAAGGTTAGTGCTGCATTTAGCTGTGGTTTTGGTTTTTGTGACATTATATGCTAGCTTGAAAAATGGGTGTGTGATTATTTCTGGCTGGGTACTCTCCTGACATGTTTTGCTTTCGTTGTAAAGCCTTTTTGAAATCAGACAATGTGGTTAGATAAAGGAGAGTCTTGTCTTTAAAATGGTGTAAAATAGTCATATGTTTGAAAAATTGACGTTTTTGGATTTTTGAGGTGTTTGTAATTCGCGCCACGCTCTATCATTGGATATTGGCGAGGCGTTCCGCTAGCGGAACATCTAGATGTAAGGCCAAAAAGTTCAGTCTTGGTTTCATCAGATCAGAGAATCTTGTTTCTCATGGTCTGAGAGTCTTTAGGTGCCTTTTGGCAAGCTCCAAGAGGGCTGTCATGTGTCTTTTTTCTGAGGTGTGGCTTCCGTCTGGCCACTCTACCATAATGGCCTGATTGGTGGAGTACTGCATACATTTTTGTCCTTCTGGAAGGTTCTCCCTTCTCCACAGAGGAACTCTGGAGCTCTATCAGAGTGTCCATCGGGTTCTTGGTCATCTCCCTGACCAAGGCCCTTTTCCCCCTATTGCTTAGCCTTCCCTGTAGCTCAGTTGGTAGAGCATGGTGTTTGCAACGCATGGTGTTTGCAATGCCAGGGTTGTGGGTTTGATTCCCACGGGGGGCCAGCACAGAAAAAAAAAATCTGGTATGAAATGTATGCATTCACTACTGTAAGTTGCTCTGGATAGGAGTGTCTGCTAAATGACTAAAATGTAAAAAATGTAAAATGTAAATGCTTAGTTTGGCCGGGCAGCCAGCTCTAGGAAGAGTCTTGGTGGTTCCAAACTTCTTCCATTTAAGAATGATGGAGGCCACTGTGTTCTTGGGGACCTTCACTGCTACAGAAATGTTTTGGTACCCTTCCCCAGATCTGTGCCTCGTCACAATCCTGTCTCGGAGCTCTACGGACATCCTCTTGGCTTGTTTTTTTCTCTGATATGCACGGTCAACTATGAGACCTTATGAAGACAGGTGTCAGGTGTGTCTTTTCAAATCACGTCCAATCAATTGAATTTACCAAAGGTGGACCCCAATTTTTACAAACATGATCAATGGAAACAGGATGCACCAGAGCTCAATTTTGGTCTCATAGCAAAGGGTCTGAATACTTATGTATATAAGGTATTTATGTTTTTTTATATTTAATACATTTGCAAAAATGTCTTAAAACCTGTTTTCACTTTGTCATTATGGGGTATTGTGTGTAGATTGCTGAGAAATTGTTTTTATTTAATCAGCTTTAGAATAAGGCTGTAACGTAACAAAATGTGGAGAAAGTCAAGGAGTCTGAATAGTTTCCCAAGGCACTGTAATTGTGTAGCGTATTGAAATGTTGCGCAACATGAGCTCAATTACATTTGCATTGACGTCAGAGTGATTAGAGGGACAATAGAGTGCTGAGTACCAGGCAGTTAGCAAGTTTGGTAGACTACTAATGACCATCAGCAGCATCAGAGCTTGGAGAAGCCTATTTACCGTGACTAAACGGTCACGTGGAATTTGACTGCCGTCCGTCATGACTCGTGACCGCCGGTGTGGCGGTAATATGGTCACCGTAACAGCCCTATCCAGTGCATGTTGTCCTGACCGACATAGTGACGGAGCAGCTGTGGGTCGGCCACACTGGTCTAGACTGGTCTGACAGTCTGTAGCCACCAGCGGTATCACACACAGACAGGCACCAGGCACTCACACGTGCTGTCTGAAGCCAACAGCAGCCTTGCTCTGTAGGATTTCTAGGCCGAGACTGGCCTGACATGTCTGTCTGGACTGTAACCCCCCCCTCTCTCTACCTGTGTTTGCTCTATAAACTCCAACAAATGGCGATCTAATTAGCATAGCCCGAGGGTGTTTGATTTCACCTTCACAGGAAATGTTTTCGAGAGGTTCTTAATTCTCTTTGCGTTCCAAAGGGCACCATATTCCCTAAACAGTGCACTACCCATAGGGTTCCAGTCAAAAGTAGGTGCAGTATGTTGGGAATAGTGTGCCATTTGGGAAGCACACTCAATATGATAGTAGAGCTAAGCTGTGGTCCAAGGCGCCAAGCGGCTCCCGGTGACGTGGCCAGGCTATTAGTGACAAGAATTTAGCATGTGTGTGTACTGAGATAGGAATGAACTGTATCAGTGTGTGGCTCATGGCCAAGATAAGCTAGACTACCTGCCAATCATATTACAGCTATTTAACAGCATCACAATCGCATCTGTCCGTCATGTCAGCATGGAATTGCTTAGTGAAAAGTAGCGCTGGACGATGTGTACTTCATCATACTTTGGAGACATAGTACATGTACAATATAATGTATGTTCTTGTGTGTTTGTGTGAATACTAACAGATTATTATAGTGTGACTTTGTGTGTTAAACGTTGTCTCTCCTCCATGTCTGCAGGGTAAATTAGGATTTGTGTGTGGACTTGTATCGAATGCTATTGTTGTAGTACAGTACACTGCATGTACTGTGTATCAATCGAATACTATTGGTGTGGTACAGTATACTGCATATATTGTGTATCAATCGAATACTATTGTTTTATTACAGTATACTGCATGTACTGTGTATCAAAATGTGGTATTAAACATTGCCTCTCGTCCGTGTGCGCAGGGTAAGGATGTAGATGCGTACCGGAGTCTCCCTCGTGATTCAGCAGCTTGGGCCACCCAGTTCCAGAGAGAGACTGCCCGCTCCTCACTCAGCGCCAACCACCCCATGGTGGACCGCTGGCTGGACAGACAGGATCAGGTAGGACCCACACACACACACACGACAGACAGACAGACAGACAGACAGACAGACAGACAGACAGACAGACAGACAGACAGACAGACAGACAGACAGACAGACAGTCAGTCAGTCAGTCAGTCAGTCAGTCAGTCCAGTCCAGTCCAGTCCAGTCAGTAATAGAAAACCAGAAAAACTATCCAGCCAACTTTGGCCCTAACCCTAGTGTTACAACAACATGTACATCACTGATGTTCCGTCAGCCAGCCAACTCTGGCCCTTACCTCAGTGTTCATTTACATGACATTGTGCTTTCAATGGAGCTTTCAGAGTCAAACATTGCAGTATTTCTGTTTTACAGTATGTCTGTTTTTTTTCTCTCGTTTTGACTGACTGGTCTTCCTATTGAAGGCTGAGAGAAAAGGGAGCTTGAAAAAGTGGAACTTAAAATGGCAGACAGTCTCTGTGGAGCTCATAAATGACCTTGAAGGTGTGGGCCAAGTAGCTCTCGATCCTCGCTCGATGGGAAAGTATTTATTCCATCTTCCATCTCTGTCTTTCACACATTCCTGCCGCTGCTGCTATTTCATTGTCTGTCTGTCGATACATCAGTTGCCTGGCTGCCGGGACCGTGCGGGAGGTGTTTAAATGATCCTCCGCCACACAAAGAAATGGAAAGAAGAGAGAGTGATGGGGAGAGAGAGTAAGGGTGATATAAGTTTGCAGCTAGGCATTTGTTTGTTACTTCATATTAATGAATATTAGATGTTTCATCACTAGAACCGCTAAAGCACTAATTTGGACTACTCATGAATTTAATTGTTTTATTACTCCGGCATTTTGAAATATTCGTCCTTGACTTTCCTTAATAAGTTAATATAACACACTGCAGTTGTTTTGAAACTTAATATCACAAAAAGAAGTGGAGTTATAACTAGTTTTAAGAGGGCGTGTCATTTTTTTCAGTGGTTGTCCCCCGCTGCGCCTCCTCCCGACAGTAGGGCCTGCTACGCTCCTTCTCCTGACAGTGAAGGTGCTGTGCCCAGTTGATAATCACCCTGATAATTGCCTCAAAACTGAACGTAAACTTGACCTGTACCGAAACTAATTTCACACAAACAGTGCATTTGTAAAGTATTCAGACCCCTTGCCCTTTTCTAAATTTTGTTACGTTACAGCCTTATTTTAAAATGGATTCAATAGCTTTTTTTCCTCTCATCAATCTACTCGCAATACCCCATAATGACATAGCAAAACCAGGTTTTTAGAAATGTTTGAAAATGTATAACATTTTTAAAACTGATATCACATTTACATAAGTATTCAGACCCTTTACCCAGTATTTTGTTGACGCACCTTTGGCAGCGATTACAGCCTTGAGTCTTCTTGGCTAAGAAGCTACATGCTTAGCACACCTGTATTTGGGGATTTTCTCCCATTCTTCTCTGCAGATCCTCTCAAGCTCCGTAAGGATGGATGGGGAGCATCGCTGCACAGCTATTTTCAGGTCTCTCCAGAGATGTTCGATTGGGTTCCGTCTCTGAGCGCTCTGGAGCAGGTTTCATCAAGGATCTCTCTGTATTTTGCGCCGTTCATCTTTCCCTCGATCCTGACTAGTCTCCCAGTCTCTGCTGCTGAAAAACATCCCAAAAGCATGCTGCCACCACCATGGTGCAAGGTTTCCTCCAGGCATGACACTTGGCTTTCAGGTAAAATATTTCAATCTTGGTTTCATCAGACGAGAGAATCTTGTTTCTCATGGTCTGACAGTCTTTAGGTGCCTTTTGGCAAAACTCCATGCGGACTGTCAAGTGCCTTTTACTGGGGAGTGGCTTCCATCTGGCCACTCTACCATAAAGGCCTGATTGGTGGAGTACTGCATACATTTTTGTCCTTCTGGAAGGTTCTCCCATCTCCACAGAGGAACTCTGGAGCTCTATCAGAGTGTCCATCTGGTTCTTGGTCATCTCCCTGACCAAGGCCCTTCTCCCCCTATTGCTCAGTTTGTCTGGTCGGCCAGCTCTAGGAAAAGTCTTGGTGGTTCCAAACTTCTTCCATTTAAGAATGATGGAGGCCACGGTGTTCTTGGGGACCTTCAATGCTGCAGAAATGTTTTGGTACACTTCCTCACATCTGTGCCTTGACACAACCCTGTCTTGGAGCTCTAAAGACAATTCCTTCGACCTCATGGCTTAGTTTTTGATCTGACATGCATTTTCAACTGTGGGACCTTATTAAGACAGGGGTGTGCCTTTCCAAGTCATGTCCAATCAATTTAATTTACCAAAGGTGGCCTCCAATAAAGTTGTAGAAATATCTCAAGGATGATCAATGGAAACAGGATGCTCTGGTGCTCAATTTCGAGTCTCATAACAAAGGGTCTGAATACTGACAGTTGAAGTTGGAAGTTTATGTACACTTAGGTTGGAGTCATTAAAAATCGTTTTTCAACCACTCCACAAATTTCTTGTTAACAAACTAATAGTTCTGGCAAGTCGGTTAGGACATCTACTTTGTGTTTAACACAACTAATTTTTTCAACAATTGTTTACAATTATTTGACTTCACTGTATTGCAATTCCAGTTGGTCAGAAGTTTACATACACTAACTTGACTGTGCCTTTAAACAGCTTGAAAAATTCCCGAAAATTGTGTCATGGCTTTAGAAGCGTCTGATAGGCTAATTGAGATAATTTGAGTCAATTGGAGGTGTACCTGTGGATGTATTTCAAGGCCAACCTTCAAACTCAGTGCCTCTTTGCTTGACATCATGGGAAAATCAAAAGAAATCAGCCAAGACCTCAGAAATAAAATTGTAGACCTCCACAGGTCTGGTTCATCCTTGGGAGCAATGTCCAAACACCTGAAGGTACCACGTTCATCTGTAGAAACAATAGTACGGAAGTATAAACACCATGGGACCAAGCAGCTGTCATACCGCTCAGGAAGGAGACACGTTCTGTCTCCTAGAGAATAACGTACTTTGGTGCGAAAAGGGCAAATCAATCCCAGAACAACAGCAAAGGACCTTGTGAAGATGCTGGAGGAAACGGGTACAAAAGTATCTATATCCACAGTAAAACGAGTCCTATATCGACATAACCTGAAAGGCCACTCAGCAAGGAAGAAGCCACTGCTCCAAAACCGCCATAAAAAAGCCAGACTACGGTTTGCAACTGCACATGGGTACAAAGATCTTACTTTTTGGAGAGATGTCCTCTGGTCTGATGAAACAAAAACAGAACTGTTTGGCCATAATGACCATCGTTATGTTTGGAGGAAAAAGGTGGAGGCTTGCAAGCCGAAGAACATCATCCCAACCGTGAAGCACGGGGTGGCAGCATCATGTTGTGGGGGTGCTTTTCTGCAGGAGGGACTGGTGCACTTCACAAAATAGATGGCATCATGAGGCAGGAAATTTATGTGGATATATTGAAGCAACATCTCAAGACATCAGTCAGGAAGTTAAAGCTTGGTCGCAAATGGGTCTTCCAAATGGACAGTGACCCAAGCATACTTCCAAAGTTGTGGCACAATGGCTTAAGGAGAACAAAGTCAAGATATCGGAGTGGCCATCACAAAGCCCTGACCTCACTGAAAAAGCTGAACTGAAAAAGCGTGTGTGAGCAAGGAGGCCTACAAACCTGACTCAGTTACACCAGCTCTGTCAGGAGGAATGTGCCAAAAGTCCTCCAACTTATTGTGGGAAGCTTGTGGAAGGCTACCCGAAACGTTTGACCCAAGTTAAACAATTTAAAGGCAATGCTACCAAATACTAATTAAGTGTATGAAAACTTCTGACCCACTGGGAATGTGATGAAAGAAATAAAAGCTGAAATAAATCATTCTCTCAACTATTATTCTGACATTTCACATTCTTAAAATAAAGTGGTGATCCTAACTGACCTTAGACAGGGACTTTTTACTAGGATTAAATATCAGGTATTGTGAAAAGTTTAAAAGTATTTGGCTAAGGTTTATGTAAACTTCCGACTTCAACTGTATGTAAATAGGGTATTTCTGTTTTTTTATTTTTTATACATTTGCAAACATTTCTAAAACCCTTTTTTCGCTTTGTCGTTATGGGGTATTGTGTGTAGATTGATGAAACAAAAAAAAAGTAATACATTTTAGAATAAGGCTGTAACTTAACAAAATGTGGAAAAAGGGAAGGTGTCTGAATACTTTCTGAATGCACTTGATGCTTTCTGTTTCATAGTCGTAACAAACAAACTCCTCGACTAAAATTGATTGATCCCCTGAATTTTGGTGTTTTTTGGTTTGAGTTTTTACATATAGCCTACAGTAAAATAAACGAAAAATGATAGTGTTATAATAGTTTTTTTTTACATAACCAAATTAATATTGTTGTCTTAGCATATATGAAATGCATTAATTGCACTGTTAGACTGTTGCAATCAGAATGACTGCTCGTAAGCCCAGTGGTTCTGGTGTTAAATCGCTTGCACTTATAGAGGCCTAAACAAAGGCTTACAAAATGGCTGTGATTACAGGGCAGAACGGATCAAATGGACATGTTTACATATTACTAAGACCCGCTGCCACTCTGATCCGTCCCCTATGTATATTTAATTGTTCGGGAACTTCTACCACATATCACTTAAACAGGACAGGACTCTCACTAATGTGTGCAACAAATATAGCCACTTATTCCCTTCATAGTGCACTTCTTTTGACAAGGGCCCATAGGTCTCTGGTCAAAGGTAGTGCACTATGTAGTGCAGACCCAGATAGAGTAGGCCAGCTTGCCTTGCATTGCGCTGCCGAATCCAATCCCGCCTTGGGTTATGCATCATCATTAAGGAGTGCCATCTTGCATGGAGAAGCCAATCAGCTCTCCCAGTGGGGGCTGTTTTTCTGGAGCTTTCTGATCCAGTGGAGCAGTCCTTCAGTCAGAGCCCCAGCCCCCACCAGCCCAGGCATAACTGACAGAGTCATCCATTTGGAGTCCACACCACCATTACAGCTGTATTGTGACCCAGATGAGCTGTCACAGGCAAGGACCTCCAGCAGTACTCCAATTTTCAGGCCCTCTGACTCCTCATTTCATCCAGCCTCTTCTCCTCATCCAACCAAACCCCACCTCCCCTACGGCTCCATCATGCATTGTGATGTTGACCTAGGCTGATGGGTGAAACCACATTAGAATACAGACCCCAACTGCCCCTCCTCCCTCCATCTCTTCTTCCTATCTTCCTCTTCAACCCCCATCCCCACCTTCTCCACCATTCCTTCTCCTCCCAGGGAAAGTAGTGATGTGGAATGACGGGGGCCATTCCAAGACAGGTGGCGGCAATGGCTTCTGGGATTCATCCTACTGCATTAGACCAGTGTCTTTACACGCTCCTCCTGCCTCCAAATTCCACACGTCACGCCAAGCCGCCACATAGACAAAAACCAGTCAGGCCCACTCCACTTTATCCCAACCCAACCATCAGGCTCTCCTCTCTGGGTTAACTGGAAGCTGTGGCAGCCTGAGTACTCTGAGGCATAGACCAGGATGGGCGTTAGGAAAATGGAGGGCCTTGCTGTTGCCCTCACTGTTACACTATTGATTTATGCATCATATTTTTATTGCATCTTAATATCAGTGTTGAGGCTTGTTTTATGATGCTGGAGGAAGCTCCTCGTTTATGACGATGGCTCCAGAATCACCTCAATGAATTGCTTGTTTAAACACTCTGTTCATACAGTGAACATACATACAACTGGTGTTATTGCATACAGTATACTGCACAATGTGTTTTAATTCAGGGGAGGAGGTTGCATCTCTACCTGGGGTGAAATCACATTCATTGTCAGGGTTTTTGTCATCTTAGCAATCAGCCTCCCTCCCTTTGTTATGATATCTGTCCTTGTTTCTCAGTGATGGCCGGGTGGTTGCCAATGTATTATCTCAAGGCCCGAGATAAAAATATGGTTCATTAAAACATCACACTGTTATGATCGGCAAAGCTGAGTGGAGATAATGAGTACGCACCCACACACACACACACACACCTATACACGCCCGCGCGCGCGCGCCACACACGCCCCCCCCCCACACACCCACACACACACAGAAAAGAAAATAAGTGAAATGAAAGCAATTATTTGTTTATCATGATGTATTTATCTGATGTCTGTTATTCTTCCTTTAAATAATCAACCATTTTTTTACTCTGGATTCAATGAGATAATATTTCTGCATTACATCTTTAGTAGATCAGTTAATATTTAGATGTTACATAAAAGCACAGTGTTTCACAGATCATCTTTAAATTGTTGTTTTGAAGGTCGGAAATGTTGCTTTAGTCGTGTCCTCACAGTTTCCTCTGTGCCCTTTAATTGTCCCTGTCTGCTTAACAAATGGCACTCTATTCCCTACATAGTGCACACCTTTTGACCAAAGCCCTGGTCGAAAGTAGTGTGCTACATAGGGAATAGGGGGCCATTTGGGACGAGGGCCCCAGTCTGTTGAACAACTTACACTCCGTTCCGCTGTGTCCTGAACCATTTCGTATAAAGTGCCACTTTATAATGCATTTTTAATCAGCCCTTCCTTCCCACTCTTATTATGAATTAGAGATGCTGTTCTATTCTGTTCAGTCAGACACGGACACAGAGGCGTTGTGTGGCTCCTCTACTCTCCCTTTAAACAGGAAGCATGTTCATTCAAGAAGCAACCGACTGGGCCTGCATCACAAATGGCACTCTATTCCCTAAATAGCACAACATTTGGGTTTTGGTCAAAAGTAGTGCCATATGTAGGTAATAGGGTGCTATTTGGGACATATACTGGCCCTTTAGAGTGGCCATGAAGCAAGAGACTGGCCCTTTAAAATAGGTCACTTTCCTCAGACATGGGAAGGGATAGATCCCTGTTAAAAACAGCAGGAATTTATAACACAGCTACAGTATAGCTCACTTTTGTTGAATGTGATTTGTTTGTCTGTGTCTATGCCTCTGTGTACTCTAAATTTGCACACATGCTTTGCTTTTGTGGCTATACAGTACAGCAGTGTCAAATGCTTCCATCAAGGCCCTTGGGAAGCACTTCCCAGAGCATTATGTACAGCTTATTGTAAATCGCATCTCTTTATCAAGCCATAAACGCCAAGGCCTTATGAGTTATTCTTTAAATAAACAGCTGTCGTTAACGCTGCCCCATTATCCCTGTTGATGAATGCTAATGGGATCTACTGACTTGCAGAGTGGAGAGGGAGAGATTGAGGGAGGGGGAGAAAGAGAGAGTGAGAGATGGCCCGGCTGAGTGCTTCTCCTTCACAGTGGCTTAGACTATCTGACAGCCTTTATGAACTCTACACAGGGGTGAGACTAACACATGGTGTCAATAACAGACATATTCAACCCAAAAACATCTTGGTTAGGTCCACTGAAGGATCAGCCTAACTTTGAAATTGTACATTTAAATCTGTTATGAAGTATAAAAAAACAATTAGTCCATCCACCCTTTCTCTCTGACTGTCCAGCCCTTCAGTGGTCAGATAAATTCAGTGTTACATGAAGAGCCAGAGAGCCAAAAGAAAGAGGAGAATCTGATAGAAGCTTTGGTCAGAGTGCCAGCCAGGAGAATGTTCATGTGCTCTGCTCTTGAATGGAGCTGCACCACCTTGTGGGGTTTGTTTCTTCCTATCTGAAAACAAAATGCTCCCCTGCCCTGCTGTCTGCATGAGTGAGTAGTGAGAGGGATGGTCTCAGATCACGTTTGTTTCATTATTTCCCCTAGTAGATCAAAGACGCTTAATTTAATAAAGAAGAATCTATGTTTCAGAGTCCATACTGGCATCTCTCTCTAGGCATTAACCTTTGTCTGTTGGAGAGTTATTTAGAATGGGTACACCATCGTGAACTTGAATATGACCTTTCACTCCAATTGTTCGTGGTTGAGAAAGTTACCGGGCCATCGGAGGTTAAAATGAGCATTTACTTAGTTAAGGTGGTCAGATATGTTGTGAGGTTAAGTATTGGTTGTTGTGGATCCCACACAGCCTGAGAACCCTATGGCATGCTGCAGGCACTGTTAGCTCAGTCAGGTGCAACCAGAGCAGATCAAATACTTTACACATAACAGGCAGCATTTACTGAATGGAACCTTTTACCGAATGCTATGGAAACAGGTGAATCACAGTCTTCTCCTCCTCCTACCTCCTCCTCTTCTCCCCTTTGTCTATACATACCCCCTCCTTGAACTGTACCACCCTTCCCCCTCTCTTTCCATCTCTCTGTTCTGTCTCAATATGCAATATATCGGTTTCTTTATTAGCTGAGTGTAACCTTTCCCTGGCCCTGCAGATGTAGGTGTGTGTTGCATAGAGAATTGTAATTACAGGTGGTGTGTGGTTGCACATGGATTCTTTGGCAGTGCAATCGGTGGTGTGTTTGTGTGTGTGTGTGTACAGTATGTGCGTGTTTGCATGCCTGTTCGTGTGCATGTGTGTGTCTTTGTGTGTGTGTGTGTGTGTGTGGTGTGTGTGTGTCTGCGTGTGTGATCAGCTGATCTATCAGGATGGATATGTGATGATCGGCAGGTCATGGGAAGTATACTGCAGAGATATTGGGAGTGAAGAGGAAGGATGCTCCCACATTCCAAACCACTGAAATCAATTATTGGTTGGTATCTAGTGTCTACAAAGCAGGGATTGCACTTGTCCCATAGTTCTCACTTCATTTAGTGGGAAGCAGACAAAAGGAATTCCATTTTCAGTCAGTAAAGACTTACCAAATGTGCGCACCCTCTCTCTCTCTCTCTCTCTCTCTCTCTCTCTCTCTCGCTCTCTCTCTCTCTCTCTCTCTCTCTCTCTCTCTCTCTCTCTCTCTCTCTCTCTCTCTCTCTCGCTCTCTTTCTCTCTCTCTCTTCTCTTCTCTCTGTCTCTCTCTCTCGCTCTCTTTCTCTCTCTCTTCTCTTCTCTCTGTCTCTGTCTCTCTCTCTCTCTCTCTCTCTCGCTCTCTCTGTCTCTGTCTCTCGCTCTCTCTCTCTGTCTCTCTCTCTCACTCTCGCTCTCGCTCACTCTCTCTATTTCTCTTTTCTTATTGGGTTTTAAACCCAGCCGGTGGACCTGGCCAGTAGGTGCTGCTGTGTGTTCAAAATAGAGGATTATTTTTACAGAAACCAATGCCACATTGCCTCTCCTCTCTGTCGAGGGGGGCCTCTGCTCTCCTCTGCGTAATTACCTTATAATGTAAATGGCAGCTCACAAGAGACAGAGTTCTGCTGAGAGAGAGTCACATACAGCACTACAATACAGCCTTAGCCTCAAATTAGCTTTCCTCGCTTAATTAACTACCCAGCACTGAGCTGCTCCCAACCAAGCTTCTCTCTCTCCTGGTTAGCCAGCTTAGCGTGGCTTAGCTCACCATCTCTCCCTAGACTGAGTTCGAAAGATACTAGCTTGTGCTGTGAGTCGGAGCACATGTTGATCAATCAAGCATGGTTTGCTTTCTTCTCTTGCTCAGTCAAGCAAACAAACAGGCTACATCTCCCTCCTTCCCTCCCAACCCCCAACAGGCCTAGTTGCTGAGGCTGTCGTTGAATTGAGAGACGTTGTGTTATTGACCTTGACTCTAGGTAGGTAGGTAGGTAGGTAGGTAGGTAGGTAGGTAGGTAGGTAGGTAGGTAGGTAGGTAGGTAGGTAGGTAGGTAGGTAGGTAGGTAGGTAGGTAGGTAGGTAAGCATTCAGGAGGTGCGTTCATTCAGAGCTGCTCAAGGGCAAAGGAATGTGTCTGGGTGACTTGTCATTCTGTATGCAGAACTGAGTGAGCATCTCTCTCTCTTTGACCTCTTTTACCAAACTCTCCAGGCTCCCTTCATCCCTTCCTCCCTCACTCCTTTCTTCCCCTCGGCAACTGCCCCTCCATCCCTTTATCTCTCCTTCCTCCCATCCCTCCCTCTCTTTTACCTGTTTTATAGTACCCTCCAGCCTCCCTCCATTCCTCATTTCTTCCCCGCCCTTCCCTCCTTCTCCCAGACCACTGCCCCCTCTATCTCCACCCATGTTTCTCTCATTCCCACCAGCCCAGCACCTGCTAGAGGGAGGAGTGGCTGTGTGTCTGTGTTCAAAGAGCACCGGTGCCTCTCCCCTCCTCTCCTCTCCCCTCCTCTTCGCTCCCCTCTTCTGCTCTCCTGTGAAGACCAGCCAGTGAGCTGGAACTGTTCTAGTCCATTAACCTGCCGGCACAATGGACTAACACAACGCCACTCCACAACCCCCTGAGAGGAGAGGAGAGGAGAGGAGAGGGAGGGAGGGAGGGAGCAGCAGTCATTTGTCAGACAGAGTCAGACTACTGCTGAGATGTTTTAACTGCGGACAGGAATGTTTTCCTGACCAATAAAAGTTTTAACTTGAGACCAGAGTCGTTCCTGGTCAAGTCACCAGGTCTGGAGTATTTCCTGATCCTATTTATGACACAGGATCCACTACCCATCAACATAAGTAGGTGGCCATGGTGAGGGTAAAGTGTTGGGTTCCAGTCACCTGGGGTCAAACCGGTGCTTGGGGACACCCAGGACAGGGTTAACATGGTGCTTGGGGATAGGGTCTTGTTGCCGTCTTCCTCCTAAGATGACAGATACATCCCACACTCCTCTGTCCTCACCTTTTCATCCTGGTCAGTGGTCACTTCTAAGGTCATGATACGGTCATTGTTAGGTGGTGACCAACAGGTCACATGTGCCATGAGTCATTCTGCTACCCCAGAATCATTTCTTGCTGTGTGGTCGAGTGGGTAAAATTCCAACAAAATGTACGATCTTGCTGCCCTTCCCTTTTCTAATCTGTCTAAATAAAGCATAGAACAATTGTATCCATTATCATCAATCAATATTTAGGCTATAAACCATTGATTGTATGGGAGACAGTTTGTGTTTTGAAGCGCCTTTTACATGCACTACATGCACTAAGTATTTTCACAACACTCTCTTAAAAACACCAATATTAAGGTTAAAGAACCACTTTAGGTGTTTTAGAGTACTTCATTTCTGTTTTAAAACACATTCTGAGTATTAAAACACTTCCATTGGGTTTACATTCAAACACCCTCCAAACACCAGATCTCAGCTTTGATGCACTACTTTTCATGGTTTCATTACACAATCATGGTGTTTTGAGACTTTCTATTTTTACAGTGTAATTCCATTATCATTTCACATATATTTTATTGTCTTATCAAATACACAAAGATTAGGAGGGTATTTTCCAAACACTGTAGTTCTACTAGTTTTTAAAGTAAATAGGCCTAGTTAAACAGCTTTTACCCAGGGTCTGCTCTCTTCTCCTCTTACTGTAATGTATTTTCGCTCTATTAGGATTCAGAATTCTTTTCACCTCTTCCTCTCGCCCTTCACACCAGTAAAGTTCTGCCTTAATTTGACAACTTAATCTGAGACATAATGGCCCAGACAATCGCTTCTCCCTGGGACTGTAGCCTACGTGTCGGAAACGGCCTATGGCTGGGACTGCATTATAAAGGCATAACAATCGTCAGGCTGTTAATGCGAACAGCATCAGAAGCAGCACAATTAAAGTCCCCTGCTCTCAGATATCTTCCCACACAGTTTGTCCCTTTGGCCTTTCCCAGTCCCCTTGAAAGTCTCTCTCGTCTTCTCCCTCTCTCTCTCTCTTTCTCTTCTTTCCTAACTCATAGCCAACTCTGCTGAACGTTTTGGAGCCACTTTTATTTGGCTTATCTCATTTGCACAGTTTTGGGCTGTTCCTGCACCGTTTTGGGCTGTTCCTGCACCGTTTTGGGCTGTTCCTGCGCCGTTTTGGGCTGTTCCTGCGCCGTTTTGGGCTGTTCCTGCGCCGTTTTGGGCTGTTCCTGCACCGTTTTGGGCTGTTCCTGCGCCGTTTTGGGCTCTCCCTGCAGCCTGTCTGATACTTATTTCTCAGGACTAATTTACCCCCAGCTAGCCTCCGCCGCTCTGAGAGAGAGAGTGGGGAGGGAGGGAGGGGGACTGGTGATTCCGATAGCAGGTCTACCTGTCAATATCCCTCCCTTTGTGTTAAAGTAGTCATTAGAAATCAATAGGCTGTGTTGCTCAAAGAGCCACTCCCTTTCTGTGTCTCCTTCATATGTCTAAATGCATGGACACAGGCACATACATAAACACACACAGACAAACACACACCTGTCTTGCACTCATGTCGATTATCTTTTTCTTCTTCTCTTTCGCCACACCTGATTACCACTCAGGCAGCTTTTCCTACCTCCTTCATTTGGCCCTTCAGAATGAACAACAGCAACAATCTGTCTGGACTGTTTCTCTGACAGTAAACCGATCTGGAGAAGTGTAGAGGGGAGACATCTCCGCCATGCACGTCAAAGCTGACGACATCAAGTGAAACTATGCCGAGGTTACTTTAAGAGGTGAAAGGCATTGTTTCTCTCTCTCCATCTCTCTCTCTCTCTCTCTCTCTCTCTCATTGCTCTCGCTCTCTCTCCCTCAATCTCCCTCCACCTCCATCTCAACCTGCTCCAGCTTATTTCATCATCACCTTATTTATGGGACATTTCTTTCCACGTCCTGATTAGAATTAGCGAGTGAGTTTTCCGATTTGCTCCGTGGAGTGAGAAATCACTTTCTCAATGAGAATAATTGAACATGGGCAGGGGTGCCAGCTCATTAGCTACAAATCATAGGAAGCAGGAGCACCTTAGCACCACACCATAATGACTTGTGGGAATAGAAGGCCCCAGCGTGCCTCGTACAGGGAAAAGTTGTACCAAGCAACTGCATTACAGAGTCAGACATGGAAGTACTGTAAAACAAGGAAGTCAATATGTTATTACCCTTATTTTTATGAAATGTGTTTAGAGTGTACGTTGAATCAAAGAAGAGATTGACAACCGGACTGGGAGAGGCAATATTAATGTTATTTCTTTACCATTTAATCAGTCTAAAAGCAAGGATTCTACTGCTCACTTTTTGTTATATTGCATACTGGAGGCCTACTGCTGAAAAGCCTTCAGAATATTCTGCCTAGTCATAGTATGAAAGATAGTCAAATATTTTAAGGCAAGCGTGTCTGGTCTGCTCCCGAGACAAAGGACATTTTCAAATGGAGCTGACTTTGTCCAGGCAGCTATTGTTGACAGTCGGGAGAAACTACTGTAGCTATGCTCTCAAAAACTTTGCAAAACTTCAAATTGCTAATTTATGGGCAGACAAAAAAGTTACTTTAGAGAGCCACTTTGACATTAAGTAGGGTCTCTCTGTAGTTCCAAGCTGAATACTCATCACCTGGAGGCAATTAAGCAGTCAAAACCAGGAAAAGAAAAAGGACATATTGCAGTGCACAAATGGTGTGCACCCTATTTTCTTTATAGTGCACTACCCTACGGGGCCTGGTCAAAAGTAGTACACTATCATGGTAATAGTGTGCCATTTGGGACAGAGCCATGGAGTCCAACTTCCACAGTGCAAATACACTATTTGAGAGCTAATAAGAGCCATATTCTGCCACACCTATTAGGCTAACCGGTTAAGCACCATTTATTTCCCTGCCAGGGTTTGCAGTGAGGCAGAAGATGGACTTTAGGTGATTGACAGGATCTGATTTCCCTCAGTGCTGATTTCCCTCAACACTATTTATTTGATTTCCCTTTTCTCTCTCTCTCTCTTTCTCTCTCTCTCCACTCTCTCTCCACTCTCTCTCTCTCTCTCTCTCTCTCTCTCTCTCTCTCTCTCTCTCTCTCTCTCTCTCCTCTTTTCACTCCTCTCTCTTTTATGTGGCGTTCGTTTCCCTTCCCTATGCTCCAATGAGTCTACACTGGCACAATGAGGTCCAGTGTCACAATGAGCTTTTCACACTGTTTTATTGGTTCCCGTTAGAGGACCACAGATTTTAAATTGCTGTAGGAATGTAACATGGCTCTAGCCTGCAGTAAACATCTCAAGCCCAGGGAGTGTGTGTGTGGGCGTGCATGCGTGCTTGTGTGGAAGGGCCAGGCAGGAAGGTCCATTCTCCGTTTAAAGCAAAGAGCCACATTTAATTTGCATCAATGAGAAACAAAAGCGGATAGCGGTTGAATGGGGGCAATGGGATGTTTTTTATGTGACATTGAGAAAGGAGAGAAATAGAGAAAGAAGGAGAGAGCGATGAAAAATGTCCTTTGTGTGACGACACAAATTCACAGCCAGGGTGCGTTCTCTTGTCCTCTTTTGTCTTGTGGTTAGCTCCAGCTGGCTTGGCCTGGTCTCCACTGGCCTGTAGCATGCAGGTGAGCCCACTGAGGCTTAAGCCAGTGTCTGTGGATACTGGATACTCTTTTCATTACCTTTTTAGATGGAGAAAGGCATTCACACAATACGATTTAGGTTGGTTGGTCACATTGAGTTTAAATATCTTGGATAGAAGTGGCATATTAAAAAAAACAGCATTCTGATAGATTCATTGTCTCGCCACTGTGCTTTTCTCCTTCTGACATTTCTTCTGTCTTACATATACAGTTTTTGTGTGTGTGTGTAGACCCTGTTGTTATGCATTAAAATGTGCTCTGTTATTCCCTAAATATATTCAGGATTTCCACTAGAACCAATCTGCTTTCTCCTTCCATTAGGCTTGCCGTGGATAAGGCCTGAGAGGGTGCGGTGCTGTCTTGAATTGTAGGCGGCATGAATCTGACTTGCCGTTTTTGCATGATTGGTATAAAAATAAGCAGATAGCTCACTAAACTGGTATTTCATTGGCTGCCAGGCGTTGGCAAAGAGTAGACAGGATGTTGATATGTTTACCTAAATAGACACAATGGTTATTGCTTTTCTATACTGAACAAAAATATAAACGCAACATGCAACAATTTCAAAGGTTTTACTGAGGTATACTTCATAGAAGGAAATCAGTCAATTGAAATAAATAAATTAGGCCTTTATCTATGGATTTCACATGACTGGGCAGGGGCGTAGCCATGGGTGGTCCTGGGAGGGCATCAGCCCAACCACTTGGGAGCCAGGTCCACCCACTGGGGAGCCAGGTCCACCCACTGGGGAGCCAGGTCCACCCACTGGGGAGCCAGGCCCAGCCACTGGGGAGCCAGGCCCAGCCACTGGGGAGCCAGTCCCAGCCACTGGGGAGCCAGGTCCACCCACTGGGGAGCCAGGTCCACCCACTGGGGAGCCAGGCCCAGCCACTGGGGAGCCAGGCCCAGCCACTGGGGAGCCAGTCCCAGCCACTGGGGAGCCAGGTCCACCCACTGGGGAGCCAGGTCCACCCACTGGGGAGCCAGGCCCAGCCACTGGGGAGCCAGGCCCAGCCAATGTATTTTATTTATTTGATCTAACCTTTATTTAACAAGGTAAGTCAGTTGAGAACAAATTGTTATTTAGAATGACGGCCTACCAAAAGGCAAAAGGCCTCCTGCGGGGACGGGGGCTGGGATACATTTTGTTTTTTAATATAGGACAAAACACACATCACGACAAGAGAGACATCCAAACACTACATAAAGAAAGACCTAAGACGACAACATAGCAGGGCAGCAACACATAAAAAACACAGCATGGTAGCAATACAACATGACAACAACATGGTAGCAACGCAACATGGCAGCAGCACAACATGGTAGCAGCATAAAACAGGGTACAAACATTATTGGGCACAGACAACAGCACAAATGGCAAGAAGGTAGAGACAACAATACATCAGAGAGGACAAGTAATCAAAATTAGTTTTTCCCCACAAAAGGACTTTATTACAGACAGAAATGCTCCTTATAGGACACATCACTGCACTCTATGCTCTTCTGTAAACTAGTCATCTCTGCATACCTGTCGCAAGACCAACTAGTTGATGCTTATTTATAAAACCCTCTTAGGCTTCACTCCCCCCTATCTGAGATAGCTACTGCAGCCCTCATCCTCCACAAACAACCCTCGTTCTGCCAGTCACATTCTGTTAAAGGTCCCCAAAGCGCACACATCCCTGGGTCGCACGTCTTTTCAGTTCACTGCAGCTAGCGACTTGAACGAGCTGCAACAAACACTCAAACTGGACAGTTTTATCTCAACCTCTTCATTCAAAGACTCAATCATGGACACTTACTGACAGTTGTGGCTGCTTCATGTGATGTATTGTTGTCTCTACCTTCTTGCCCTTTATGCTGTTGTCTGTACCCAATAATGTTTGTACCCTGTTTTATGCTGCTACCATGTTGTGCTGCTGCCATGTTGTGTTGCTACCATGTTGTTGTCATGTTGTGTTGCTACCATGCTGTGTTGTCATGTGTTGTTGTCTTAGGTCTCTCTTTATGTAGTGTTGCGTTGTCGCTGTTGTCGTGATGTGTGTTTTGTCCTATATTTTTTTTAAATTTATTTTTAATCCCAGCCCCCTTCCCCGCAGGAGGCCTTTTGCCTTTTGGTAGGCCGTCATTGTAAATAAGAATTTGCTCTTAGCCGACTTGCCTAGTTAAATAAAGGTTAAATAAAAAAATGATAATAATATTCCTCATCCCCCTCCCCAGACGATCCCGCAGGTGAAGAAGCCTGAAGTGGAGGTCCTGGGCTGGCATGGTTACACGTCATCTCCGGTTGGACGTACTGCCAAATTATGTAAAATGACGTTGGAGGTGGCTTATGGTAGAGAAAATAATATTAAATTATCAGGCAACAGCTCTGTTTGACATTCCTGCAATCAGCATGTCAATTACACACTCCCTCAAAACTTGAGACATCTGTTGCATTGTGTTGTGTAACAAAATTGTACATTTTAGAGTGGCCTTTTATTGACCCCAGCACAAGGTGCACCTGTGTAATGATCATGCTGTTTAATCAGCTTATTGATATGCCACACCTGTCCAGGTGGATGGATTAGCTTGGCAAAGGAGAAATGCTCACTAACAGGGATGTAAACACATTTGTGAACCAGATTTTTGAGAAATACGCTTTTTGTGCGTATGGAACATTTCTGGGATGTTTTATTTCAGCTCATAAAAAATGGGACCAGCACTTTACGTTTTGCGTTTATATTTTAGATCACTAGTTCACTTTATTCCCTCTCGAGAGCATTTGTTTGCAGATACTGATTTTAACTCAAATGCACTCCTTCTCCTCCTCACCTCTAGATAGTCCCCCAGTCCTCTTTGTCCTGGAAGCAGAGTAGTCAAACAGTGCGTCCACTGGGACCTCATTTCATTACTGGTCCTCTCTGAGTCCCCACTTGGTCCACTTCATTTACCCACCCATAGAGCGAGGACACGGCCAAATGAATCCCGACCCCCAGAATCTCAGACTCCAGCAATTAAAAAGAAATGAACGAAGCGCCGCTCTCCGCTGAGCACCTCCTCCCACCATCTTGAAAATGAAGCTCTCGGGCAACACGGCAAACAAAAGTTAATCTGAGGAATAGACTGGCTGCTCAGTAATGACTAGCTTTAGTGTGTACTCTGCTCCTGTTCAGTCATTCATAGGACCACATCAATCATCCTCCTTCAGACTTACCTCGTTGAGGTGTCTATGATGAGGTCTGCACAGGAAACAACCTGTAGCATACTAATGGAGAGACATGGTGCGTCTCTGCTCTCTGCTTTAGATACTGGTTGACTCCCTGCAGGGATGGGATCAATTCCATTTCACTTCAAATGGAATTGGAATTTCTAGTGTGTGTCCTGAGTTGCGCCCTCTTCCTTTTTTAGTGCACTACGTTTGACCAGGGCTCACATAAGATACTGTGGAATAGGTGTATTTAGTTACAGTTCAGTTGTTTGAAACTTGAGTGTCCTCTATCTGTTTTACACGTCATTGAAATAGTGACATACATTTATGTCTCTGTGTCAGTCTGACGGTATCTAACGGGAGAGACACTCACTGACCTTCACAGACACTCTGAGAGATGGATTAGATGTTCAGAGAAGACGAGACTGTCCTCGCCCCTAATCAGCTCAAAATGATGATTAATCTGCTAAAATTACCACAGAGCTCAGTTCAAGTGAAAAGGTCCACAGAGTTCAGTTCATGTAGAGCTCAGTTATTACTTTAGAGTTGAGTTAATGCTTATTATAAACTGGATGGTTCAAGCCTGGAATGCTGATTGGATGTCAGTCAGGGTCTATCAGACCGTATACCACAGGTATGACAAAACATTTATTTTGCCTCTTCTAATTACATTGTTAACCAGTTAATAATAGCATTAAGGCACCTCAAGGGTTTGTGGTATATGGTCAGTATACCATGGCTAAGGGTGTTGCATCGTGCCTAATAACAGCCCTTAGCCATGGTATATTGGCCATATACCACAAACCCCTGAGGTGCCTTATTGCTTAAATGTACCACATGCCCCAGTTAATGCTCAGTTCATGACCAAGCCTCACACTCATCCGTTCAGCTTCACAGCTCACGCTCAACCTGGAGATTATGAGTGGAGACACAAACACACCTCACCTTACTTAATCAAGTAAGGGACAGAGTGCATCCCAAATGGCAAATCCCTATGTAGTGCACTACTTTTGACCAGGGCCCATAGGGCAAAGTGTGCCTTTTGGTACATAGCCTCAGATGCTAGAGAAAAGGATACTATCCTTCTAAAAGTTGTTGTTCCTTGACCCTAAGGCCAAGTTGAGGATATGCCACAGATATGTTGATTGCAAAACAAGTTGACCGCCTCGAAACCCAGTCAAATGTGAGACTGTACAAAAGCCCATTCTCCTTCCCCTGTCACCCATCCCTCAGAGCTAACTGCCATTATCCCAAATTAGACCCCCAAAACATCTCCGTGATTAGATTGGATGTGACTGTGGCTCCCCTGTCATTAACCCCTCTTCCCTCAGAGTCATCAGGTCATTTGAATCAGCCATCTTAACTACCCTATTAACGCAGCCAATGAATCAACCCGGCCCGCGTTATCAGACAGTTCTAGACAGTTATTTACATTTATGTTGGGTTTAAGGAATGTTAAAAAGGCAGAAACCAGAGATAACGTCATTATGTGGACACTGAGACGTTCCTGATAATGTAATTCACGTTGCTATTCACTTTTTCTCTGTGGCAGTAATGGTGGGTGAGTATGAAGGCATAAACCATAGTGTCTATGAGCATTTCAGACAGTTATCATCAATGTATGATCATTTCCATCTGTGATAATAATACATGTGCATATCAGATGATTCATTGTGTCGATGAACAACTAAGATCTCAACAAGAGGAAAGCCATGTGCAATTTTCATTAATGTCAAGTGGTTAGTCAGGCAAGGGAAAGAAATGCAGCCATTGCAATTACTAATGCCTCTCAATAAAGCCATACCATTGATAACTCTTCAGAGAACCAAGAATAGTGTGTAAATCCTTAATGCAAAAATAGGATTAACCCATTTCATTAATTTGCTGAGAGCTGAGGTCAAAGTCATACTCAACAGGAGAGGCCCCAGGGCGGAAGCAGAACACTTGCATTCTTCAATAGTAGGTCTCCAATACAACTCTAATGTACAGCAGCTATATTCTAGCACAGCATCTAGTGAGGAAATTATTAGATTCCAATTCTGTAGAGAGAGCTTCACACACACACACACACACACACACACACACACACACACACACACACACACACACACACACACACACACACACACACACACACACACACACACACATTGGGAAAAAATGACAGTAGAGTAACCCTGTGTAGGCCGGCGTCCGTGTCTCTGCCGATGGGGAGAAACACAGGCTGACTCTCTGATGAGGACTTGTGTTCCCCTCTCTGATTCCGACTCAGAGCCCATGGGCTCAGGACTGTTCAAAGCAGATGAATAACTCCCCATTCCCAAGTAGGGATTAGATGTACTATTCCTTTTGATAAACGATATCCAAGATACAGTATAGATTCATTATAAGACTATTCCTTTTGAGAAACTATGTCCAAGATGAGAGTAAAACAAGACGAACAAGTACTTTATCGGAGCAACGCATAAGTTTGTTTCACTGTGCCCGCTGTGTTTTTTCTATGCTGTCTTTTTGATCTCGCTGACCAAAGCACAACGTTCTTAATCATCAGTCCAAGAAAAGAGGCTTCAGCCAATCAGGGGGCAGCAGCGATGCCAACAGGGATGCAGGAATCAGCTACCCATAATGCATTTAGGAAACACACCAAGCTCCATTACTGGCTAATGAAATCTATTTTCCTGGCACTGAATCTCAGATGTTGTAAACTTCACATTCGCCCCCAGTTCTATTTCTAGTCGAGTTGATGTAGTTTTCTCCCCTTTTAATCAACAAAGACATCAAACCTTTAAATCTCCCTGTCTGCCTTTGGTTTTAAGACACACTGCTAATAGGGTATAAAAGTTTGCATTCCGTATGACGTGGATTTACTTTAAGCAAATGAAAGCCCAAACAGGTTCTTAATGCTATTAAGCAAATTAAATCAGAGATGTGAGCCTACCTGGGTCACATTTGTCCACATCAGTCTGAAAGGGTGTGTTGTGTGTTGCAGACAAGACTGGCATTTGGAGAACTGGACCAGAGGGGATAGTTTGTTTCTTCCTTCTTCTCTGTCAATGAATTGCATCTGTGTTACAGTACATCATCTGCCAACCAGGATTTCATATGAGTCCAGGCAGATCTATCAATGACACGGCTTCCCTCTGCTCTGGGCTGCTGTATCGTTAAATGGAACATTAATTCAATTAGGGACAGCTAATTATAAGGGCTTAAATCAATCACTGAGTCAATAACAAAATCTCAAGCGGACGGAGACTCAAATGTTCGAGCCCTCATCAATAACAGTCAGGTTAGGAAGGAATGCTCTCTGGTCAGACCCAGAGCTTTAAAAGGATATGAATTATTGAAATCCACAACTCTCTTTTGTCCAGGGTGGGCAGACTTACATGATCTATATGGTCACTCTGGTTGAAAGTAACTGAACTCGTACAGTTACAATGAGACTTTTGTGTTTGGCTCGAATTTAGTCTATATACTGTAGTTTTATTTATATAAACTTAGGAAAAAAAAGAAACGGCCCTTTTTCAGGATCCTGTCTTTTAAAGATAATTTGTAAAAATCTAAATAACTTCACAGATCTTCATTGTAAAGGGTTTAAACACTGTTTCCCATGCTTGTTCAATGAACCATAAACAATTAATGAACATGCGCCTGTGCAACGGTCGTTAAGACACTAACAGTTTACAGACGGTAGGCAATTAAGGTTACAGTTGTGAAAACTTAGGACACTAAAGAGGCCTTTCTACTGACTCTGAAAAACACCAAAAGAAAGATGCCCAGTTTCCCTGCTCATCTGCTTTAACGTGCCTTAGGATGTTGCAAGGAGGCATGAGGACTGCAGATCTGGCCAGGGCAATAAATTGCAATGTCCGCACTGTGAGACGCCTAAGACAGCGCTACAGGGAGACAGGGCGGACAGCTGATCGTCCTCACAGTGGCAGACCACGTGTAAGAACACCTGCACAGGATCGGTACATCCGAACATCACACCTGTGGGACAGGTACAGGATGGCAACAACATCTGCCCGAGTTACTCCAGGAACGCACAATCCCTCCATCCATGCTCAGACTGTCTGCAATAGGCTGAAATAGGCTGAGAGAGGCTGGACTGAGGGCTTGTAGGCCTGTTATAAGGCAGGTCCTCACCAGACATCACCGGCAACAATGTCGCCTATGGGCACAAACCCACCGTCGCTGGACCAGACAGGACTGGCAAAAAGTGCTCTTCACTGACCAGTCACGGTTTTGTCTCACCAGGGGTGATGGTCGGATTCGCATTTATCGTCAAGGAATGAGCGTTACACCGAGGCCTGTACTCTGGAGCGGGATCGATTTGGAGGTGGAGGGTCCGTCATGGTCTGGGGTGGTGTGTCACAGCATCATCGGACTGAGCCTGTTGTCATTGCAGGCAATCTCAATGCTGTGCATTACAGGGAAGACATCCTCCTCCCTCATGTGGTACCCTTCCTGCAGGCTCATCCTGACATGACCCTCCAGCATGACAATGCCAACAGCCATACTGCTCGTTCTGTTCGTGATTTCCTGCAAGACAGGAATGTCAGTGTTCTGCCATGGCCAGCGAAGAGCCCGGATCTCAATCCCATTGAGCACGTCTGGGACCTGTTGGATGGGAGGGTGAGGGTTAAGGCCATTCCCCCCAGAAATATCCGGGAACTTACAGGTGCCTTGGTCGAAGAGTGGGGTAACATCTCACTGCAAGAACTGGCACATCTGGTGCAGCCCATGAGGAGGAGATGCATTGCAGTACTTAATGCAGCTGGTGGCCACACCAGATACCGACTGTTACTTTTGATTTTGACCCCCCCTTTGTTCAGGAACACATTATTCAATTTCTGTTAGTCACATGTCTGTGGAACTTGTTCAGTTTATGTCTCAGTTGTTGAATCTTGTTATGTTAATTCAAATATTTACACGTTAAGTTTGCTGAAAATAAACACAGTTGACAGTGAGAGGACGTTTCTTTTTTTGCTGAGTTTATTTGTTTATGCTATTTTGATATTGAATGCTGCACTGTTGGGTAGGGCTTGCAAGTTAAACATTTCACTGTACTTGTGCATGTGACAAATTAAACTTGAATGACAGTAGGAAAAAAATTGTTGACAGGATCTGTTTAAGAGTGGATCCCAGTTGTTTGAGTCACGATTGAGCAGTATAGTCAAGTGTTTAATGTAGGGTTGGGGTTCAGGAAGTGATTTGTTAAAATTAAAATTCTGAAATTGAATGTTTATTTTCAGGTTATTGAGAAATTATTGAAAATACTGTACATGCAATTATTTCAGTTATTACATTTTTATTTAACTTCAATTGGAATTTACCCTGATTTAAAGTCTTTAGGAAGCCTTTACTATCAGTATTTCTCTACTGTAGTTATACTGTAGTTGTCCTTGCATTATGGTGACTAGAGAAGCAATGTCCACTCTATCATGTTATGCCAGACATGGTGCCAGTGTCTTGTATGGTCTCATTTGTCTCTGTCTCTTGGACTGCACTGTAACCACATTAGCTCTATCATGTAATGAGGATGCAATTATTGGCCTTGACCTTTGTGAATGAGAGGAAAGCCTCCCTCCACCCTTCCTTCACCCTCTTCCCCTTCCTCATTTCAACATCATAATATGGATTTATTTTCACACGTCAAAAAGTTTGTTACACTTGGCTATTCCAGTGTTTCTTTTTGGTCATTCCAGTGTTTCTTTTTGGCCATTCCAGTGTTTCTTTTTGGCCATTCCATGTTTCTTTTTTGGTCATTCCAGTGTTTCTTTTTTGGTCATTCCAGTGTTACTTTTTTGGTCATTCCAGTGTTTCTTTTTTGGTCATTCCAGTGTTTCTTTTTTGGTCATTCCAGTGTTTCTTTTTGGTCATTCCAGTGTTTCTTTTTTGGTCATTCCAGTGTTTCTTTTTGGCCATTCCAGTGTTTCTTTTTTGGCCATTCCAGTGTTTCTTTTTTGGTCATTCCAGTGTTTCTTTTTGGCCATTCCAGTGTTTCTTTTTTGGTCATTCCAGTGTTTCTTTTTGGCCATTCCAGTGTTTCTTTTTTGGCCATTCCAGTGTTTCTTTTTTGGTCATTCCAGTGTTTCTTTTTTGGTCATTCCAGTGTTTCTTTTTTGGTCATTCCAGTGTTTCTTTTTTGGTCATTCCAGTGTTTCTTTTTTGGTCATTCCAGTGTTTCTTTTTTGGTCATTCCAGTGTTTCTTTTTTGGTCATTCCAGTGTTTCTTTTTTGGTCATTCCAGTGTTTCTTTTTGGCCATTCCAGTGTTTCTTTTTGGCCATTCCAGTGTTTCTTTTTTGGCCATTCCAGTGTTTCTTTTTTGGCCATTCCAGTGTTTCTTTTTGGCCATTCCAGTGTTTCTTTTTGGCCATTCCAGTGTTTCTTTTTGGCCATTCCAGTGTTTCTTTTTGGCCATTCCAGTGTTTCTTTTTTGGTCATTCCAGTGTTTCTTTTTTGGTCATTCCAGTGTTTCTTTTTGGCCATTCCAGTGTTTCTTTTTGGCCATTCCAGTGTTTCTTTTTGGCCATTCCAGTGTTTCTTTTTGGCCATTCCAGTGTTTCCTTCAGGATGGGTTCTGATGGAAGGTTACTTGGCACACACCCTTACCCTTACCACCAACCCTCCAGCAAGCAGACAATGTATGTGCACAAATGCGTCGATGTGTATGTTTTCGGGGTCAATCCATGACCCAGCAGGTAGCTAGTCCTGCATCCAGCAGCCCTACCCCGTGTCCTCCTCATTCCCCCTGTCCACTCTCTCACCACTCAATCTGTGAAAGGAAACGGCACTCTGCACTTTACAGTCCCTCCCTCTACTCCCTCCCCGTCTGACTGCCAAGCCAAGTTTCATATCTGCGTCAATAATCTAATGCACTGGCTGTCTAACCGCCAGGCTCCTAACGCTGTGCTTCCTATCATTGTTGGAGAGGCAGTTGGCTCTGACCCAGCCCCATGCCCGCACAGCACACAGCCATCCCAGCCCCATGTGTTGAGAGATGTGCTCTCAGGCCCCTTCACTCCACCATGTCTGACTCTGCACAACATAGATAGGGCCTAAAGTGAGGTGAAGAGAGAGGTGAAACGCTGCAGAGCTACTTCCCCTCTGACCAGGAAGGAAGGCATTGTCCGGCCAAATATAGTCAGGGGAATGAGATGGAGAGAGAGAGAGATTGGTTTTAAAAATACCTTTATTGGCCCTATAGTTACATAATTAAAGGCACAAGCTTTACTTCATTGCAACGGACCTAAAAAGTTAAAACCAAGCCCCCCTCCTCGTCCGCTATACATAGAACCCACCTGAGAGAGAAGGAGAGAGAGAGAGAGAGAGAGGTGTCTCGTTAGCTAGTGGCTCACCTCTCCTGTCACTAAATGCTTAGCACTGGCAATGAGACAGAGAGCGAGACAGATGGACAATAGAGCAGGGCTGGCAGCCAGTGTAAGTCTCTCTTTCTGCCCTTGGTGACAAGAAGAGAGTGACACCCACTGCTTCTGAGTCACTCAGTCAATCAGTCCATCAGGGATGTCAGTCACCAGTTATCCCTCAAGGGACTACTATATCTACCTTACTATATCTCTCTCTCGCTTACTCTCTGTCTTTCTTTCACTCTGTCTTTTGTATTTCTCTCTCCAACTCTTTGTCTCCCTCACTCCCTCCACATGAAAAAATACTAGACTTTACTACAGTACTTACTACATGATTCTGTAGTAAACTGTAGTATATTGTAGAATACTATACTACACACTGTAGTATCCCTCGATCATGTGCAGTACTTACTATAGAATGGTGTAGTATACTATAGTAAATACTACAGCGTTGCCAACTTTTGTTTCTTAAGTACTACATTAATGTCCGCAAAAACAGTGCAGTCCCCTATAAGTTAATGATATACTCTGCTCATTCCCCTCCCCCATACCCCATATCACAATTTGTGCCACTCATAAGTGAGAAATATATATGCCAAGTATAAATCATATTTATATTGTATTCCCTTCAGGTTTTAGAAAAGAGCAGAAACTCTGAACTATCTGTTCAGATCCCAGTCCTACCTGCCTACCTACAGGTAGGTTATGGAAAACCTGCCCTTTTACAATTTCTCCAGTAGGTTTCTTCGAGGAGAAAGCCTCCACTTCTATGTCAAAGATAATACAACAAAAACACTAGTAAATACTACAGTAATTTATGCAATAAATATTACAGTATACTACAGTCTGCAAAAACACTACAATAAATATTATAGTATGCTACAGTAAATACTACAGTATACTACAATCTGCAAAAACGCTACATTAATTTAGTATATACTAATTTTCTTTTAATTTAGTAATTATACAATAGTTATATGTAAAGAATACAGTATACTACAGCAAATAATACAGTATTCACTGTCGTGTTTTTGATAACTTTAGTCCAGTGAATACTACAGTAAAGTCTTCAAAAACATTACAGTGAATACTATTGTATTTATACCATAGTGTATTTTTTTCATGTGGGTATCTTGCTACCTATCTCTGTTGTGAACCATGGATAGAAACCTCTCCTCACCTCTGTGCACCAATGAGCTCTAAACACTGATACCTCGCTCACTCCTCTACTCCTCCTCTCCTCCAGTCATCCACTCCACTCCTCCAGCTCTACCGCTTAGCTCAGCCTCAGCTCGACAGGTCTCCCTTTCCACTGAATAGAGATTCTCGGGAGCAGAGATGCATTCATGTCATACAAAATTGTCACTCAACAAACAGCATGGCTTAGGCTTGTCACCGACAGCAACTGTTATGGGAGTTAATTACTTGTCAGTGTCAGTAATGATAAATGTGAATCACCACCTCTTCCTCGGCTTCAACCCAGCCATCTAAACCCTATTGTCAAAGGCAACAAGCAAAGAGCACTCCGCCATTCGTCTTCCCCTGCATACATGCTCTATGCAAATTATCTGGCTTTTTTTAGAACTCTGTATTTTTTTTATATTTTTCCCTTTCTCCTCCTCAGTATTCCACTTTTGGATATCTGATTGTATTTATTTTTCCATTATCACATGCTTCCTTCCCTTCTTTTCCCTTCACCTCCACCATTATGTTATCCTTCAGTCCTCTGTTTATTTTTTATGTAAGCGTTCCACGGGTTGCCAGGTCTCCTTGGGTTGCCAGGTCCATTGAGGTCCCACTGTACAGTATGCCAGTATCCCCCTTGTTTTACAATAGAAAGCATATGAATAAAAGCAAGGAGGCACATGAGACCTGTCATGACGTATAATTAAAAACCGCAGAGCCGGGGCCTTGCATTGGGGACAAAGGTGATTGACTCATTTTTATAGAAACACCTATTAGAGGAAACAGCAGCTGCTTGGCAGCAGGATTCTTTAGGTATTCTGATGAAATTGTCATGACCCCATGTCAGTCTCTCTTCACCTTCGGAAATGTATAAATAAGAATAAGAGTCTCCCGACGGGCCCCAGTACCCCCTCTAAACCCCTCCCGTGTCGCAGGGGTTCACAGTTTGAAAGGGCTGAATCCATTTCCATAAAAAGAGAATGAGAGAGAGAGAGAGCGAGCAGAGCGGTTATTTAGATGTGCTTGACATTTCAGCGAGGAGGGAAGGTGAGGGGTGGGGCAGTAGGCATATTAATATCAGAGGCTAACAAACCATTTCAGGTCTTCTCCCTCTCTGCTAAGTGTCTAGACATACTAACCTCACCCCCCCCCAGAATGTCATCATTATATCAAAGAATTACCACATACCTTCTTGATCGAAATATCACGATTACACTTACCAGTACCATATGAATCAGCTGTGGATGAATGTTATGAGTTCTGTTTTGGTACTACCTCTGTAAAAACACTACATTGTTATCTACATGTATCATGAATACCATTAATGTATCTCTTCTATACAGTATAAGAACTTCCTATTTCTCACAGAGGACGCTAAGGTCCCCAGCCGTCTGATATTGAGTCTGCCTGTAAACAGAGAGACAGAGAGGTATAATGGCTAATGGCCCTGACTGAAGAACAGGGAGAAGGGTAAATGAAATGGAGAGAGAGAGAGAGAGAGTGAAAGAAACAAATGGCCTGTGTCTCATCCTCCCGTCGCTTTATCAGATTACTGTAAGAACCTGGCAAACCGCTACCTCCTCCCATCCCCCCATCCACATTGATTGAGTATGAGTAATCGATTACGGCCACTTCAGTGTTGCTTGGCTGTCCTCTGTCGGATGTTGCAGAGAGAGAGCGAGAGAGAGAGAGAGAGAGAGAGCGTCCCAACGCTAAAACAGAGACCATTACTCTCCTTCTCAGGTAATTGGATTAAAAAGAAGGGAGGAAAGAAGAGATGAGATGCAGAGACGCAGACGGTAGGACAGCTTAGGTCACTGCCAGAGCAGCATAGTCTTTGATGTTCCCTGTGTCACCTTGTTCGCTCTCGCTCTTTCTCGCTCTATCTCTCTCTTTCTTTCTCTCTCTTTCTCTCACACTCACTCACTCACTCTTTATGTCTGTCTAGGAGGAGGATGAGGAAGAGGAGAGGGTGAAGGAGGAAGAGAGGAATGGGAGAATAGAGCCGGTGGGGAGAGCAGACTCCTGTGTGGAACACTCCCCAACGTTATCTCTGAAGTAAGTGCATTACACACCACCGTCCTCCTGGTAGGAATGGACTCACCCAACTCTCTCTCTTCCTGTAATATAACCACTTCTTATGACATGCATACACCATATAGACTCACTCATCTCAGTACTCCATAACATTGTCGTGTCCATGAATCAGATGTTCTATACTCAATATATACACCATTATTACATAGTTACAGTACACTACAGATTCATTTTCCAAGACCACCTTACACTCAGTGCATGTCTCCATCATCAGTGTTATCATCATGTGATTTTCCATGTATTATTTAACTATTATTAATGTGACTCCCTCGTACGCCCTCGCAGCTTTATTTGCAGGGCTGAAGCATCCCTCCACATTTCCAATTCATCGGGGCTAGTTTTACTGCAGAACCCACAAAGACCTGATCTTAATCACTTAATTGGAGTCTCCATTTGGGTCTTTAATCGACCTCTGGTTCCTCAGCCTGACTGTATAATGGATGGCTTCATGAGAGAAGAGGCCTAGCTGAGCCAAAGCCAATCTCTATAGGGCCTGTATCCCAAATGGCACCCTATTTCCTATCATGTCCGCTCTGGGCCTTAGTCAAAAGTAGTGCGCTACAAAGGGAATAGTGTGTCATTTGGGACTGGACCAGTGAGTGACTGCAGTAGCATCTCCCTAGCTGCTAGATAGAGGCTCCATTCCCAGACCTGTCATGTTATCCTGTTGTTTTGTGTTATTCTCAATTTTTTCTGTTTCTGTTTTTATTTCACACATGCGTTCCTCCCTCCCGCTGTCCCTCTCACCCCCTGCCTCATCCATCATTGTCCCACAGTGACATGCTAAAGCTGGTAGAGGTGTCCAATGTCGGCGGGCCTCTGGGGATCCACGTTGTGCCTTTCAGTGCCACGGACAGAAGGTAAAACTGAGTGCTGATCGAGGATCAGGTCCCACCTGTCCACATAACAGTATTCATTATGATCTGAAAGGCAAAACTGGTCCTAGATCAGCACTCCTACTCTGAGAAGCTAGACTTATTAGGGCCCAGCTTCCCTGTCCCAGTATGAAAAGACTACAGTACTCCTACTAGGCTAGCCCCCTGTCCCGATCTGTCCTCTGCATCCTTTTGTTCAGTTTGACGCCTCTGAAATCGTTCTCTCACTCTCTTTATCGCTCTCTCTCTCTGTCCGTTCTTTCACCGGATCTCTCTCTCTCTCTTTCTTTAGCTCTATCGCTCACGGCTGTCATTGTGAGTGACTGTGATGTCTCTTGGCCTCTTTTTTTATCTTTCTTCTTCCTTTTGTGTTTTCAATTTCTGAAACACTTGTCCCTTACCAATGTGAGTGCTATTTTACAGCTCCAAGGAGACAATGAACATAGAAAAGGAAAGGATGAAAGTGGAAAGCGGTTTGTTCTTGACTGGAGGCTGTACAGTCTGTGTTCTCCACGTTCCTTTTATTCTGAGTTCTATGTTACAAGTTCTATCCACGGGCCACAATGGACTTCAGACATCCTCTGGTTTGAAGGTGACTTTTTGGGGGAGAAATAAATCCTTCTAGCGACTATATCTATTTAGGCGTTTGACCCTCCTTGGTGAAGAATAGTGATGACAAGAGCATGATGCTGAATATATCAGAGTTTATTGTTATTCACAATCAGCAAGAACTGGCCAATACAATCAAACTAAAAGCGAATTCATAACATGGGTCCTACATGTTCACCAATGGATTGGCACAGTGCACACTCCCAAGGTCACGGTAACATAAAAATGTGTCCCAAATGGCCAGTACGGCTAAAAGTAGTGCACTATATAGGGCATAGGGTGCCATTTGGGACACCGTCACACAGTGGAAGAAACACAAAGGAAAGAGGTGAAAATACTGATGAAAGAAATGATATGGGATATCATGTGGGACTTTGTCATTGAAGGTTGCTGTTGTCATTTCATTAAGATAACTCACTCAGGACTTTGATTCTATTGCCGTTCCTGAGAAACTAGCATGATGTTGTTGAACTAGAAATAGGCTTGACCTTTGACAATTGAGCGTCGGATTCTTACAGTATACTGCCTTAGCTTTGGCTCAGAAAAGAAAGAGAGAAAGATGAAATATCAATATTGTAAATATAATAAACAATATGATTGAATGACTATAAACGTCAATGATTTTGATATTGGATAAAGCCTCCTGACAAACTAGCTTAAACTGTTTGTTTTCTGCTTCAAAGTGGTCCTTTGATTTTGGCCTTTAGAAATGGCCACTGTCTATCACTGTTGCAACATATTATTCCGTATGGTCCCATGCATACTGTTTCCTCATCAGCTCCTTCAATTATGTCCCAAACTAGATAACGTGACAGAGACTGGTTAGTCAGATGATGTTAATGGACTGCTCAGCTCTTCCTCCAGGACGTCAGCCGTTAGCTGCCCGAGGGCTGTCTCATTACCGTCCAGACGAGCAGGGTCAGACTTCCGGCCCAGACGGAACACTCAAAGTGTCTGCTGTCACAGCGATGCTAGCACAGCAGCCACTGGTTCTTTGCAGCTGCAGGGGAGAGAGGGACTTGGATAGGGGAGAGGCACACACTCTCTCTCTCTCTCTCTCTCTCTCTCTCTCTCTCTCTCTCTCTCTCTCTCTCTCTCCTCTCTCTCTCTCTCTCTCTCGCAGATGCGACACCGCCACCATTTCAATAATGAGATCTCCTTCTGTGACCACTGTGAACTGTAAACAAGACGCAGACATAATTGCGCTGCGTAAATGGATCCTGATTGCATTATTATTCAATTAAAGCCAGTAGATGGGAACAGGTGGTCTCTGTCGCTCAGTCTCCTCAGCTCAACTCCTCAACTGTCTCTCAATCAACAGGCAAAGAGTCTGCATAGGAGCAGATGAAGGGAGGGACTCAGTATTCCACAAGTCTCTCCAACAGACTCGCCTGTAGAGTTGTACAATTCTGCTAACTTTTTTTTTTAAGTCCCAGATTTTCCAGAAATCCAGGCTGAAATATTGCTGTAGGGAATAAGCAGGACGTCTGGGAATTACTGAAAGTTAATGTACTGCTGGAAGACTCAATACATCTTAAATAATGCCTACTAGTTTGAATGGAGTGAGTGATAAGCATCTTAGCAAATGTCCAGTAGCATATGAGACAGACAGATGTGAAAGTGTGCTAATGCATTTATCATTAATAATGAGGGCACCTTTATTAATGGTGATCAAATCACTAAAAAGCCCAATTGTACGCCTAATCATGAGACACTGTACTGAATACACATTACTAATCAGCATCAGCTCCATCTGGGTTCATTATAAAGCCCTTGAACTCCAGTAAAACACTGATCTAAGGTCAGTTGCTACACTAGATAGGCTGCATCTCAAACGCTTCCCTATGGGCCCTGGTCAAAAGTAGTCCATTATAAAGGTGCCTTTTGGGATGCATCCATTGTCTTGCTTCCACACCACCTAGCTAGTCTATAATGACTCTATGGTCCTCTCCCCACCTCTCTATCAGCCAATTTATGAAGCCTCTGCCTGCTTAGTCTGCTCATCGGCGGTGTGAGTGGACAAAGGCCTTTTGTACCACATAATTCTGACTTAGTAATGCGCCATTTACCCCCATTGAGGAGAGAGATGAGTTTGTGGTGGTGAGTGAGCATGCCCATGTTATACAGCCAATTAAACTAATGAGCTGAGGCGGCTGGTGGCCGCAGCGTGCCCCTTTCGGCTGAAACGCTAAACAGCTCCGTGAATTTAGCCTCGCTCGCCTGGAAGAAAATTACTTTTTTTTTCCTTTGCGATTTACCGGGTTGTTGTTTCTGTTTACGTATCTAATAAAGTACTGAGAAAATAGTCTGTTTTTCACCTCCTACTGTCCTTGTCTACTTATGTAACCCCCCCTCTAGCCCTATCAGATATCCCATTCAAAATGTCAATCAGAAATAAATCCCACTTAATATTCAATCTCTTTTCACTCCCTAAAGAAGTTTTTACCTTACTTGAGTCTCAGGAGCCTTAAAGTCTTAAGACTTCCCATCAGAAGTGGCAACAACAGTCTGAGTGCAGACAGTACACCTGCAGCTTCTCCTGGTCCTTTGAAACAGGAGTTATGGTTTTGCTGTCTGTGCGTCTATCAGATCTCTTTACGCGTCTGTGGTAGCGCGGTGATCCGGAGGGCGAGAGAGAGGTAAAACCCCAAGCTGCTTTCTGATGTATTTATTTACTGCATCAGGGTTTGAAGGTAAAGGTTGTGGAGCTTGGAGGGGATTGCTGAGACAGCAGGCTGTGCATTTGTGTGTGTGCGCGTGCGCGTGTATTTATAACAATGCTGCCTGCTCACTTTTTAAGCCCTGGCTAAGCGAAGGTAGACGACAGACAGACAGCGGAGCGTCACTGAAGCCATAAGACCTTCACTAGTCTGAAGACCAGGATTAGCACTTAGATGTCCTTCACAGGGAGAAGGGAAGGGGACAGCTCAATATTACACACCACAGCATTTCTGGGAAGAGAGAACATAGTATATGTCAACCTGCCTCATCCTGGCTAAAGTTTTGTGAGTTAGTTTTGGTGTCAATAATTTATCTGATTTATGATATTGATTTGGAGATACTGAGAAGGTATAAGAATAAGATCCCTTGACAAAATTACTATGCAGTGGTTCTACAGTAATAGTTAATATACCGTTTTTCTTAATAGTTACTATTCAGTGGTTCTACAGTAATAGTTACTATTCAGTGTTTCTACAGTAATAGTTAATATTCAGTTTTTCTTAATAGTTACTATTCAGTGTTTCTACAGTAATAGTTAATATTCAGTGTTTCTACAGTAATATGTACTATGCAGTCTTTCTACAGTTATAGTTACTATTCAGTGTTTCTACAGTAATAGGTACTGTGCAGTGATTCTACAATAATATGTAATACTCAGTGTTTCTACGCTAATAGTTACTATTCAGTGTTTCTACAGTAATATTTAGCAATTCGCTACACCCGCAATAAAATCTGCTAAACATGTGTATGTGACCAATAAAATGTCATTTAATCTAATTTAATAGTTACTATTCAGTGTTTCTACAGTAATAGTTACTAGTCAGTGTTTCTACAGTAATATTTACTAGTCAGTGGTTCAACAGTAATAGTTACTAGTCAGTGTTTCTACAGTAATATTTAGCAATTCGCTACACCCGCAATAAAATCTGCTAAACACACGTGACCAATAAAATGTCATTTGATTTAATTTAATAGTTACTATTCAGTGTTTATACAGTAATATATACTAGTCAGTGGTTCAACAGTAATATATACTAGTCAGTGTTTCTACAGTAATAGTTACTAGTCAGTGGTTCTCCAGTAATAGTTATTAGTCAGTGTTTCTACAGTAATAGTTATTAGTCAGTGTTTCTACAGTAATAGTTATTAGTCAGTGTTTCTACAGTAATATGTACTATGCCGTGTTTATACAGTAATAGTTACTATTCAGGTTTCTACAGTAACAGTTACTATTGTGTTTCTACAGTAATATTTAGCATTTCACTACACGCAATAAAATCTGCTAAACACGTGTATGTGACCAATACAATTTCATTTAATAGTTACTATTCAGTGTTTCTACAGTAATAGTTACTAGTCAGTGTTTCTAGAGTAATAGTTACTAATCAGTGTTTCTACAGTAATATTTACTAGACAGTGGTTCAACAGTAATAGTTACTAGTCAGTGGTTCTACAGTAATAGTTACTAGTCAGTGGTTCTACAGTAATAGTTACTAGTCAGTGGTTTTACAGTAGTAGTTACTAGTCGGTGGTTCTACAGTAATAGTTACTAGTCAGTGGTTTTACAGTAGTAGTTACTAGTCGGTGGTTCTACAGTAATAGTTACTACTTAGTGGTTCTACAGTAATAGGTACTAGTCAGTGGTTCTACAGTAATAGTTACTAGTCGGTGGTTCTACAGTAATAGTTACTAGTCTGTGTTTCTACAGTAATAGTTACTAGTCTGTGGTTTTACAGTAATAGTTACCTGTCAGTGGTTCTACAGTAATAGTTACCTGTCAGTGGTTCTACAGTAATAGTTACCTGTCAGTGGTTCTACAGTAATAGTTACTAGTCTGTGTTTCTACAGTAATAGTTACTAGTCAGTGGTTCTACAGTAATAGTTACCTGTCAGTGGTTCTACAGTAATAGTTACCTGTCAGTGGTTCTACAGTAATAGTTACTAGTCTGTGTTTCTACAGTAATAGTTACTAGTCAGTGGTTCTACAGTAATAGTTACCTGTCAGTGGTTCTACAGTAATAGTTACCTGTCAGTGTTTCTACAGTAATAGTTACTAGTCAGTGGTTCTACAGTAATAGTTACATGTCAGTGGTTCTACAGCAATAGTTACTAGTCAGTGGTTCTACAGTAATAGTTACCTGTCAGTGGTTCTACAGTAATAGTTACTAGTCTGTGTTTCTACAGTAATAGTTACTAGTCAGTGGTTCTACAGTAATAGTTACTAGTCAGTGTTTCTACAGTAATAGTTACTAGTCTGTGTTTCCACAGTAATAGTTACTGGTATGTGTTTCTACAGTAATAGTTACTAGTCTGTGTTTCTACAGTAATAGTTACTAGTCAGTGGTTCTACAGTAATAGTTACTGGTCAGGGGTTCTGATAGTATCTAGTCAGTGGTTCTACAGTGTTAGTTACCCGTCAGTGGTTCTACAGTGTTAGTTACCCATCAGTGGTTCAACAGTAATAGTTACTAATCCGTGTTTCTACAGGAACAGTTGCTATTGTGTTTCTACAGTAATATTTAGCAATTCGCTACACACACAATATTATCTGCTAAACACGTGTATGTGACCAATCAAATTTCATTTAATTTCATTTAATAGTTACTATTCAGTGTTACTTCAGTAACAGTTACTAGTCTGTGTTTCTACAGTAATAGTTACTAGTCTGTGTTTCTACAGTAATAGTTACTGGTCTGTGTTTCTACAGTAATAGTTACTAGTCTGTGTTTCTACAGTAATAGTTACTAGTCTGTGTTTCTTCAGTAATAGTTACTAGTCTGTGTTTCTACAGTAATAGTTACTGGTCTGTGTTTCTACAGTAATAGTTACTAGTCTGTGTTTCTACAGTAATAGTTACTAGTCTGTGTTTCTACAGTAATAGTTACTGGTCTGTGTTTCTACAGTAATAGTTACTAGTCTGTGTTTCTACAGTAATAGTTACTAGTCTGTGTTTCTTCAGTAATAGTTACTAGTCTGTGTTTCTACAGTAATAGTTACTGGTCTGTGTTTCTACAGTAATAGTTACTAGTCTGTGTTTCTACAGTAATAGTTACTAGTCTGTGTTTCTACAGTAATAGTTACCTGTCTGCGGTTCTACGGTAATAGTTACTAGTCTATGTTTCTACAGTAATAGTTACTATTCAGTGTTTCTACAGTAATAGTTACTAGTCTGTGTTTCTACAGTAATAGTTACTAGTCTGTGTTTCTACAGTAATAGTTACTAGTCTGTGTTTCTACAGTAATAGTTACTAGTCTGTGTTTCTACAGTAATAGTTACTAGTCTGTGTTTCTACAGTAATAGTTACCTGTCAGTGGTTCTACAGTAATAGCGTGTTCTATGCGTATCTTCACAACCCATCTTTTTACATTCCATTACTTATCGTCCTGTCTCTTTTGACTTTTCTTTACATGACAATCTTTCTAATGAATTCCCTATTCTCAATTAAATGGATGCAGAGGACAATTCCTAGTTGTGCGGGTTAAATGGATAAGAACTCTTGTGTGAAAAGTCTTGCGCCTGGTGTGTGTGAAGTGTGTGTACTGTAACGTGTGTACCGTTGTTCCAGGACCCTTGGGTTGTTAGTGAAGCGTCTGGAGCGTGGGGGCAAGGCGGAGCAGGAAGGTCTCTTCCAGGAGAATGACTGTGTCGTCAAGATTAATAACGGGGATCTGAGGAACATTCGATTTGAACAGTAAGCCCCCCCGACCTCGCCTCTGTCTTGACCTACAGAGATGGGACACATTCTACATTTACCTGACACTACCTCTAAACTTTCTTAAAGCTATCTTTCATAAGCTTTTTTCTCTCTGCTTCTGTCTCTTCCTTTCTCTCTCCAAAATGTACAGTAATGCATTGTACTTTAAGCATTATGAGTCAGATACAGACTATTTGAAATGTGAGAGTTGTGCCCTCAGTGATTCTCTATAAAGTCCTTATGGTGACCTATAGTTAATGATAAGAGCTCCTACCACTCTGAGCTTACCAACATTAATATACCTTAGTGCCTCTACCCCTCTGAGCTTACCAACATTAATATACCTTAGTGCCTCTACCCCTCTGAGCTTACCAACATTAATATACCTTAGCGCCCCTACCCCTCTGAGCTTACCAACATTAATATACCTTAGCGCCCCTACCCCTCTGAGCTTACCAACATTAATATACCTTAGCGCCCCTACCCCTCTGAGCTTACCAACATTAATATACCTTAGTGCCTCTACCCCTCTGAGCTTACCAACATTAATATACCTTAGTGCCTCTACCCCTCTGAGCTTACCAACATTAATATACCTTAGTGCCTCTACCCCTCTGAGCTTACCAACATTAATATACCTTAGCGCCCCTACCCCTCTGAGCTTACCAACATTAATATACCTTAGTGCCTCTACCCCTCTGAGCTTACCAACTTTAATATACCTTAGCGCCCCTACCCCTCTGAGCTTACCAACATTAATATACCTTAGTTCCTCTACCCCCCTGAGCTTACCAACATTAATATACCTTAGTGCCTCTACCCCTCTGAGCTTACCAACATGAATATACCTTAGTGCCCCTACCCCTCTGAGCTTACCAACATTAATATACCTTAGTGCCTCTACCCCTCTGAGCTTACCAACTTTAATATACCTTAGTGCCCCTACTCCTCTGAGCTTACCAACATTAATATACCTTAGTGCCTCTACCCCTCTGAGCTTACCAACATTAATATACCTTAGTGCCCCTACCCCTCTGAGCTTACCAACCTTAATATACCTTAGTGCCTCTACTCCTCTGAGCTTACCAACATCAATATACCTTAGCGCCCCTACCCCTCTGAGCTTACCAACATTAATATACCTTAGTGCCTCTACCCCTCTGAGCTTACCAACATTAATATACCTTAGTGCCTCTACCCCTCTGAGCTTACCAACATTAATATACCTTAGCGCCTCTACCCCTCTGAGCTTACCAACATTAATATACCTTAGTGCCTCTACCCCTCTGAGCTTACCAACATTAATATACCTTAATGCCCCTACCCCTCTGAGCTTACCAACATTAATATACCTTAGTGCCCCTACCCCTCTGAGCTTACCAACATTAATATACCTTAGTGCCCCTACCCCTCTGAGCTTACCAACATTAATATACCTTAGTGCCCCTACCCCTCTGAGCTTACCAACATTAATATACCTTAGTGCCCCTACCCCTCTGAGCTTACCAACATTAATATACCTTAGCGCCCCTACCCCTCTGAGCTTACCAACATTAATATACCTTAGTGCCTCTACCCCTCTGAGCTTACCAACATTAATATACCTTAGTGCCCCTACCCCTCTGAGCTTACCAACATTAATATACCTTAGTGCCACTACCCCTCTGAGCTTACCAACATTAATATACCTTAGTGCCTCTACCCCTCTGAGCTTACCAACATTAATATACCTTAGTGCCCCTACTCCTCTGAGCTTACCAACATTAATATACCTTAGTGCCTCTACCCCTCTGAGCTTACCAACATTAATATACCTTAGTGCCTCTACCCCTCTGAGCTTACCAACCTTAATATACCTTAGTGCCTCTACCCCTCTGAGCTTACCAACATTAATATACCTTAGTGCATCTACCCCTCTGAGCTTACCAACATTAATATACCTTAGTGTCTCTACCCCTCTGAGCTTACCAACATTAATATACCTTAGTGCCTCTACCCCTCTGAGCTTACCAACCTTAATATACCTTAGCGCCCGAGTCTCACCTTCCTCTGTTCTATTGATTTATTGCTACTTTTCATTTCCTAAAGTGGATTGAAGATACAAGGCCATCGCAACATGGAGCTAGGAGGGGACACACACTAACACAGCTTTAGAGTCATATTGGTGCTGTCGTTTCCAGAGATGAGAAATATATTGCATTTTGTCCAGACCCTGACCCAAAGCAAGCATTTTGAAGGAGGTTGCCCTGACTGATATCCTCCCCATTAGGAAGAGCTCCTGCCTGGTTTCGTGCTGGCTAGGATGGAGCTTTCAGGATTCCCGATTAGCTGTCTTAGGGTGAGGCCCGATGGGGTGTCTGTTGATGTGGAAGGGTCTCCCTGGCTATAAGCTATACAGTGGAGGTACATGTGGAGGGGACACTACATGTACGTTGTATTAATTAATACACTGGTCATCAAACATACAGTACCTTCCCCTCATGGCCTAGTTCAGTGTGCTTATGTTCTGTTAGATTCTATCTTTATAATAAAGCATTTTCACATTTTTTAAATAGACTTTGTGATCAAGTTTGGCAACAGTTATAACCTGGCCCAGCCTTCAAAACTCAAAACTGTTGTACCTACTTAGCTAGCTACATTGTTAATTCATTCATCTAGACTTGGCAAGCCACTGAAGTGTTTGGCAATAGTAAATATTGTGCTTGACTTTTCATTGGTAAACATCCACACTACCTCCCTGGCCTCTCTGCTGTGAAAGAGGTGTATGTGTACTTTGCAAACCAAATCCACATGGGAGAAATGTTTTGTATCGCTCCACATACACATGGCTCACAGCTCTCACCTGCATTCACAAACGTGACCGCACCGCACCACAATATGATTCTAGTGGCGAAGTAAATCACTTTTTACAATCTCTCTCTCTCTACTCTCCTTGATTGTGCACTGCACCGTACGGAGATAATTCCAAGTGATATTATAATCTTATTGGATTGTTTTGCATGGATAAATATTTAGAAGCGGTTAATCTAACTAAATGTAATGATGCATTGATGGGGTAATTTATTATTCAATCAGAAAGCTGAGCTGCTGTCTCCTCATCGTCTGATTACTGGAGTGTCACTGTGCCTCTCATTACCCACCGTAGGCTGCTGCAGTTCACATGATTTGAGGGAGAAATTAACATAAGAATGAAGGACCAAATCCCAAAGAAGTGTCTCGGCACACTCCGCTCCGCACTGAGGTGAAAGAGCTCCAAATGAAGTGCTGTTTATAACGGCGGAAGCGGCTTAGCGATTGTCAATAACTCATTTGGACGGGTTCAATGCGGTATCATGGGCGTGATAATGGAGAGGCTGAGAACGCGAGGGGGGATTGTTGGCTATCACATCATCCTTTGCTACGCTACTCACATACACACGCACGCGCACAAACACACACACACACACACCCTCTGAAGGCCCTTATCCTCTTATGCCGTGGGACCGATGGGGCTGCTCCAGGCCAGACTATCTATATGCTAAGTGGCGTCTGAGCTCAGGACAAAACAATGCCGCATCAGAGCGAGGAGAGAAAAAGCGTCTTTTCTCATTTGGTTCCAAACTAATACAGGAGTTTGTCCATTCTGTATAAAGTACAAGTCTTTGTATGTGTGGCGACTTTGTTGTGTTTACTGCACATCGCCCATCATCATCTTCCTTGTTGTTTTATCATTTTACTGTCTAGTGAACAGTGGCCTCACCCGTAAACCCTTTCCATACACACACACACACACACACACACAATTATTTGATAGATATTTGAATGTATAATGTTGACTGGCTGAATCTCATTGTGGTTCAACGTCTCACCCTTCCAATGCTGAAGCTGATCTCATCCTCCTCCTGAGACTATGCTGCCATTTACACGGCACATACAGTATCTAGCTCATGGAATCTCTGAATTAGCCTCTTCTCCAGTGCTTCACTACTATTAGCCTATGGTTATCCACGTTGACATGTTGACCTCTCCTCTTCACTTCTGTGTAGCCTCTCTCTCTCTATCAATAAGCTGCCATATCACACTGTACATTACCTTTTGTTATTATCAAGCTATAGCTAATCTAATGATTTGTAAGCTGCCTCTTCTTCACTTCTCTTCTTGACCTCTCTCTATCTGTTTTAGTACACTGATAAAAGTGCATTAGCTCATGTTCTTATCATGCCCTCGCTAATGTAATGATGTGTGTTGCTGACTCCTCTCCTCTCTACTCCAGAGCCCAGAACTTGTTCAGGCAGGCCATGCGTTCTCCTGTCATTCGGTTCCATGTGGTCCCAGCCTCCATGAAGAGCCAGTATGAGCAGCTCTCCCAGGAGGAGCTTAGCCCCCCATGTCCGAGGGGGGAGAGGGGTAACCGGGGAAGCTTCACCTCCAGCCAGGCCTCGGACCCCCAGGCCCCGCAGCCCGGGGAAAGGGGTAGTCTGGTGGTCCACGGGGGGGTGGGGTTGGACCACAACCCACAGAGGATGTCCTCCAGGTCAAGACCACACCCCATTCCCATCCCCAACATCAAACACCAGAACCATGGTCCTCTACCACAGCGTGTACCAGACCAGCGCTTCTCCACCTCGCTACCTCACAGCGGAAGCAACAACGTCTCCTCGGCCCCCTCTCCATCCCTGCAGAGGAAAGTCAGTGCCAACCCTACTGCAGGCTACTTCAAGAAAACAGGCCGGAGACTTAACATCCAGCTGAAGAAAGGTAAACACATGCAGGCATGCAGAATGCACACACGAACACAAACGCACACACAAACAACCAAACACTATTATTGTGAAACTGCAAATATTATTTTGGGGGGGTATATTCATAGGGTTTTCAAAGGTCCTTTAATTCACTTCAATAAGAGATGATATCTCTCAAGTGTCCATTCTTATCCTAGCTACAGTTGAGATGAGTGTTGTGTAACTAATACTGTTAGAGACTTCAAAGTGTTGATATTTCATTGTGAAGGACTGTCTATCCAGCACTGCTCCACTAACTCACGTACAGGCCCAAATCTCATTTGTTCTGCATCACAGCAGCATCTTAGCTGCACACAACACTCTGGGGAGGAGAGCACTAGGAATACACACACACACACGTACACACCTACACACACACGTACACGCACACACGCACACGCACACACTTCAATAACTATTTTGTCCTCCTTTGAGTGTGACAGACTTCAAAAGGTGGATGGTAGAATGAGGTATGCTGAATGCTGCTTACAAACGTCACTTCATATCTCTCTCTTGCTCTCTCCCCGTCTTTCTCTCCCTCTCCTATTTCTCCATGTCACTCTCTCTTTCTTTCTTTGTTTTGGCACGTTGTTCTGCCCTAATGCCGTTATCAGACTTTTCTCAGCATGTTAAAAGAAAAGGGTGAAATTAGCCCTCTCAGTCGGTGCTTGCATTCAATTCTATTAGCATTCACAGTTGGAGAAGCAAGCCATAAAGATGCAATTAACTACAACAGGCAGGGCACAACTGTGTGAGATATTCACAGGCCTCTGTAGCAGAAAAGCAAACCAGAAAGGTCTATTATGTCCAACACCAACGCACACACGCACGCACACACACACACACACACACACACACACACACACTCAGTACAGGCTGTCTGATGAAGCAGATGTTGAGCGTTGAAAGGTTTCACGGGGCATAGAGAAAAAGCTTCAGGGAATACTAGTGCAAGGCGAGGGCGGCAGGAGGCTTAGGCTAAAAGCAGCGTGCTCTCTGGGAGCCGCCATCTCATATCGCTGCAATATATGTTCACAGAAATCCCCAGCGTAAACAGCGGATTTGAAGGGGTTTTGTATGTGGCAACGCTACGTGGGTTTAATTTCTTGCTTATTACTGTGAGGGTTAGATGATGAATTCGACCTGCTGCTGCACCCTCTCTACACACACAGGGCCTAGTGCGCATGCATGCATGCAAACATACACACCAAAATGACTGCCCAGTGTCAGTAGTTTGGTTTATTTGTTGGGTTTAGTCCAGGGAAAGCCCAGTGTCAGTAGTTTGGATTATTTGTTGGGTTTAGTCCAGGGAAAGCCCAGTGCCAGGAGTGTGGTTTATTTGTTGGGTTTAGTCCAGAGAAAGCCCAGTGTCAGGAGTTTGGTTTATTTATTGGGTTTAGTCCAGGGAAAGCCCAGTGTCAGTAGTTTGGTTTATTTGTTGGGTTTAGTCCAGGGAAAGCCCAGTGCCAGGAGTGTGGTTTATTTGTTGGGTTTAGTCCAGAGAAAGCCCAGTGTCCGTAGTTTGGTTTATTTGTTGGGTTTAGTCCAGGGAAAGCCCAGTGTCAGGAGTTTGGTTTATTTGTTGGGTTTAGTCCAGGGAAAGCCCAGTGCCAGGAGTTTGGTTTATTTGCACTAGGCAGACCGGTTTATGTTTTAACTCAAAATGAAACCCATCATTCCTATACAAATGTCCAGAATGTATTTCTTAGACAATGTAACTGGCTCGAGTGCTGAATTGTCCCACTTGTAAGCTTTCATGAACTGTTATGAGACTCGTGTGACGACACATTACACAAGATTATGTGTAATTTACGGAAAAACCACATGAATTTCATGTGATCACGTGTGATCTTATGTGACGTTAATGTGGTAACATGTAACAACATGTAAAAGCAACATGTGATAACATGAAACTACACATTTGAGCAGATGAAAACATGATATCGGGAAATATAATCAAGAAATGGTGCCGACAGAGATGGTCGCCTCACTTCAGGTTCTTAGGAAACAATGCAGTAATTTGTTTTTTTAATGTTTTATTTCTTACGTTGTTAGCCCAGAAAATCTCAAGTGTTATTACATACAGCCAGGAAGAACTGTTGGATATAAAAGCAACGTCAACTTACCAACATTATGACCAGGAAATACGACTTTGTTTGGACTTCCACCCTGGACATGGGATCTTATCCCAGAGGCCGACCCAAAACAACGTGGTCGCCGCAGGAGAGGCAGACGGAGCGGCCTCCTGGTCAGACTTAGAATGCGGACACCCCATCCACCGCTTCCGAGCATATTACTCGCCAATGTCCAATCTCTAGACAACAAGGTGGACGAAATTAGGACACGAGTTACCTTCCAGAGAGACGTCAGCGATTGTAACATTCTCTGTTTCACAGAAACATGGCCCACTCTGGATATGTTGTCAGAGTCGGTTCAGCCACCCGGTTTCTTCACGCATTGCGCCGACAGAAACAAACATCTCTCTGGTAAGAAGAGGGGCGGGGGTTTATTCCTCATGATTAACAACTCATGGTGTAATCATGACAACATACAGGAACTCAAGTCCTTTTGTTCACCTGACCTAGAATTCCTTACAATCAAATTCTGACTGCATTATCTACCAATAGAATTCTCATTGATTATAGTCACAGCCACAGCCCCAAGCAGATACCTCAACGGCCCTGAAAGAACTTCACTGGACTCTATGTAAACTGGAAACCATATATCCTGAGGCTGCATTTATTGTAGCTGGGGATTTTAACAAAGCTAATCTGAGAACAAGGCTTCCTAAATTCTAGCAGCATATCGAATGCGCGACACGAGCTGGTAGCATTCTGGATCATTGCTACTCTAACTTCCACGATGCATACAAAGCCCTCCCCCGCCCTCCCTTCAGGAAATCTGACCATGGCTTAATTTTGTTGCTCCCAGCCTATAGACAAAAACTAAAACAGGAAACGCCTGTGCTCAGGTCTGTCCAAAGCTGGTCTGACCAATTGGATTCCACGCTTCAAGATTGCTATGATCACGTGGACTGGGATATGTTCTGGGTAGCCTTAGACAACAACATTGACATATACGCTAACTCGGTGAGCGAGTTTATTAGCAAGTGCATCGGTGATGTCGTACCCACTGTGACTATTAAAACCTTCCCTAACCAGAAATCGTGGATTGATGGCAGCATTCGCGCAAAACTGAAAGCGCAAACCTCCACTTTTAATCATGGCAAGGCGACTGGAAACATGACCGAATACAAACAGTGTAGCTATTTACTCCGCAAGGCAATCAAACAAGCAAAGTGTCAGTATAGAGACAAAATAGAGTCGCAATTCAACGGCTCAAATACGTGACGTATGTGGCAGGGTATACAGTCAATCACCGATTACAAAAAGAAAAACCAGCCCCATCGCGGACATCGACATCTTGCTCCCAGACAAATTAAACAACTTCTTTGCTCGCTTTGAGGACAATACAGTGTCACTAACACGGCCGGCTACCAAAGCCTGTGGGCTCTGCTTCACCGTGGCCAACCTGAGTAAAACATTTAAACGTGTTGACCCTCGCAAGGCTGCCGGCCCAGACGGCATCCCTAGCCGCGTCCTCAGAGCATGTGCAGACCAGCTGGCTGTTGTGTTTACGGACATATTCAGTCAATCCCTAACCCAGTCTGCTGTCCCCACATGCTTCAAGAGGGCCACCATTGTTCCTGTTCCCAAGAAAGCTAAGGTAACTGAACTAAATGACTTCTGTCATCATGAAGTGCTTTGAGAGACTAATCAAGGATCATATCACCTCCACCCTACCTGATACCCTAGACCCACTCCAATTTGCTTACCGCCCCAATAGGTCCACTGAGCAATTTCCAAACGCCTGACGGTGCCACGTTCATCTGTACAAACAATAGTACGCAAGTACAAACACCATGGGACCAAGCAGCCATCATACCGCACAGGAAGGAGACGCATTCTGTCTCTTAGAGATTAGCGTACTTTGGTGCAAAAAGTGCAAATCAATCCCAGAACAACAGCAAAGGACCTTGTGAAGATTCTGGACAAAACGGGTACAAAAGTATCTATATCCACAGTAAAATGAGTCCTATATCGACATAACCTGAATGGCCGCTCAGCAGAGAAGAAGCCACTGCTCCAAAACCACCATAAAAAAGCCAGACAATGCTTTGTAACTGCACATGGGGACAAAGATCGTACTTTTTGGAGAAATGTAATCTGGTCTGATGAAACAAAATAGAACTGTTTGGCCATAATGACCATCAATATGTTTGGAGGAAAAAGGAGGACGCTTGCAAGCCGAAGAACACCATCCCAACCGTGAAGCATGGTGGTGGCAGCATCAAGTTATGTGGATATATTTAAGCAACATCTCAAGAAATCTGTCAGGAAGTTAAAAGCTTGGTCGCAAATGGGTCTTCCAAATGGACAATGACCCCAAGCATACTTCCAAAGTTGTGGAAAAATGGCTTAAGGACAACAAAATCAAGGTATTGGAGTGGCCATCACAAAGCCCTGACCTCAATTCTATAGAAAATGTGTTGGCAGAAGTGAAAAAGCTTGTGCTAGCAAGGAGGCCTAAAAACCTGACTCAGTTACATCAGTGGTCCAAAATTCACCCAACTTATTGTGGGAAGCTTGTGGAAGGCTACCCAAAACGTTTTACCCATGTTAAACAATTTATAGGCAATGCTACCAAATACTAATTGAGTGTATGTAAACTTCTGACCCACTGGGATTGTAATGAAAGAAATAAAAGCTGAAATAAATAATTATCTTTACTATTATTCTGACATTTCTCATTCTTAAAATAAAGTGGTGATCCTAACTGACCTAAGACAAGGCATTTTTACTAGGATTAAATATCAGGAATTGTGAAAAAAATGAGTTTAAATGTAGTTGGCTAAGGTGTATGTAAACTACCGACTTCAACTGTATTCTATACCGTCTTCTGCATCTTGCCTATGCCACACGGCCAACGCTCATCCATATATTTATATGTACATATTCTTATTCATCCCTTTACATTTGTGTGTATAAGGTAGTCGATGTGAATTTGTTCGATTACTTGTTAGATATTACTGCACTGTCGGAACTAGAAGCACAATCATTTCACTACACTCGCATTAACATCTGCTGACCATGTGTATGTGACCAATAAAATGTGATTTGATTTGAACATGGGGGATGCAACATTTTGAAATGTGATTCCATGAAACCACACATGACAACATTTACATGTTTTTCACTCTTAAAATTGCTAAATCTATTTTTCCATGTGATTTTTTTTCACCCATGAAAGTGCAAATTCCTCATGTGATAGTGAGCTTTAACATGTGATTGTTTGTCACGTGGGGTGAAAGCACGTGTTAAAATGTGAACTCTAAATGTAATACATATGAACATATGGTTTCACATGTAAAAAACTGACCTTGCGTGTCTCTTTTGTTTTAACATGAACATTTCAGTTCAACATGTAAAAACAGCTATTTCACATGTGAAATTATGATTTCACATGTGAAGATGCGATTTTCACATGTGAAACTGCATATTTCACATTTTTATAAGGGATGAAATGAAGTGGGGTTTTAAGGTAAGTGGTACACTGTTCAACTAAAATAGTGTAAACGTCTTATCAATATGACTACGTTTCACTTTGTGCTGACTTTTCAAAATAACCCCTCCTGGGATTTGAACTCACAATCTCTGGATTTGTTGGGGTACGCTGATCTTTACTGCTGTTACTCCTGAATCACTATGATAAATATAATAATTTTTCTTGAGTGTATTTTTAACAAAGCTGAGATTTACTTTGAAGTCCAAAGTGTAGGAATCCAAGTGAAATCAGTTATTGACACATGATTTTCCACATGTGAATTCATGTTGTTTTTTCCGTAAGGGAACCTATCAAATTCAAAATTAACTGTCCATTTGCAGAGTATTCAGAGACCATTTCCAATTTGTCCATTATTTATTCATTTGTGTGTCTTGATTCCTCCATGAGGGGAGGGGAGAGGCAGTGGGAGAGGCAGAGGGAAAGCGAGAGAGAGACCCCCCATCCTTCCTTGCTGGGAAATTAGCAAAAGTGTCTTAATCAAATAATGCAGCCAAAAGGACAGACCGACGCAGCCCATTAAGACTCATTCTACGTCTCCTCATGTTTGCTACATAATTGGCTTATCGGATACGGGATTCAGACTTAACCCAATGAGTCCCACCGTATCGCCGGTGTGTTTTGGACTTCTCACCCCTTTTAAACATTGTGGGTTTGAGCTAAATACTTCTGGGTTGTACCGTTGGATTTGTATATGCTGCATCCGTAGATACTAACCATTAGTCTAACGGGGGCTGAGCTAGAGCGGTGTTTGGGAGACAAGGGCTGATCCCGAAGGGGCCTGGTTTCTATACAAAAATATCTGTAGTGTCCGAATGGTTTGAGCTACAAACTATTAAAAGCTATCTATGAAAAGCTGAGTCTCAGCATTTTGCTCTATCATGCTCACAAGCTACACAAGAGCCATTAGAAGGTAAGGGGTTCTTCTACACAGATCATAGAACGTCCCTGGACATAGTGTCTATAATACTGTAATAAGCTCATATAGTTGCTGTCACAAACTCCACACAGTTGTCACTGACTAGTTGGATATTCATTTCGCAGTGCGCAAGCTATTTCTGTACTTACTGCGTTCATATACATTTTTTATCAGGTTTTTGCTTTGGCGGACCTCTTTTTTTTTTTATTGACGTGTCAATGAAACTCATGAATGCAACTGTTTGTCAATTTCTCCTGAAAATAAAATGGTAAATCACTTAATTGTGAGGCTTAATATAAGTGCTGTGTATGCAGATAAAGTCAGATAAATGAAAAGCCAATTTTTGCTGGGATCTCAGGCCTGGTAGTGTTAATCCAAAAAGCTTCTATTACCCCAAATAAAGACGTCAGTATGCTAGTTAATCACAGCCAGTGCTATTAGAGAGAGATGCATTCTGCTAATTGCCTGAATGGAAGCCCTTAACGATGGGATCTTAGAATGTAGAGTTTGATTCGGCTAAGTAGACTGATTGGAGAAATTGAATGGATTGGAATTGCCAGAACAGAAGGGTAGAGGATAGTGGTCTTCACAGACCAGCTGATTCAGACTACGCCCTAGGTTCTATAAAGGCAATAGAGAGCCATTTTGGATGTAACCAATTCCACTACTGTACGTACACACTGAGGATCCCAGACAGCAGTAGGGGCAGCAGCCGTATTAGCAGACACCGGCTACTAGTGCAGAAAGGATCTTAGGCACATCCCAGTTAGACTAACTATCTATCCATTTGTTTTACAGAACTCTATAATAAGTAAAGAGCGTTCTTCCTGCTGTATTGGCAGGAAGGAAATAACCTCAATATATTCAACGACTTAACTTTGTTGACACCTCTCTGTCAGCAACATTCTCATGTTGTGGTGTGTACCCCTCTTTGTTCCAAGATCTATATCTTCATTTCTGAATATAGAATACACCCAAAGTTGCTGGGTAGTGTGTTTTCTTGCTGCTTCATCTTAGTGCTAGTGAGGCAAAAACAACACGCATATGCACACACACACACACAGTCAGTCCGTCGGTATCAACCAGCGAGACACTGAAGGGAGGAGAAAATAGGTCATGATGAGCGATCAGACAGTGAATGACAGGCCAGTAAAATGAACAATCTCTTCAACAAGAATACTAATCATTCTACTGTCAGGAAGACTTCAACTAACAACACACCCGCCACCCCGTGCCGGTTACACATATTAATGGATAACTTGTTTACCAGGGAGGGACACATCTCACTGACTCACTGAGTGGAACCATTCTTCCCCATCTAAAAGTGGAAATGTCATTCATATCCTTACTGGCATTTGGCGATGCTTTTGGATGCTTCCTAAATTACATCCTATTCCCTTTATTGTGCACTACTTTTGACCAGGGCCCACTACTTCTGACCAATCCTTTATTGGGCAGACAGTGTAGGGTTGTTTCGGTCGATAAGGTCAGTGTTGATATTCCCCTTTTTGTAGGCTATTATTGAATTTCCCTTCCTTCCCCGTCTGGCAATTTATATGATGTGTCCCAAATGGCACCATATTCCCTACATAGTGCACATTTATAGGGCTCTGATCAAAAGTAGTACACTACATAGGGAATATGGTGCCATTTGGGACACAGATATAGTCATTTAGAACCGTATAAAGGCCATTGTCAGAACTTGGGAGGAAACATCTTTACAGAGCTACGATGCCTGAACCCTTAACATTGTTTTCTAACATTTAATGTTTTCACTAGGAAACCTTATTTGGTATGATATGTGGTGTATCAAAAGCATCTAATTCTGTGTTATGGGCGAAGGCAGAGGATCCTCTCACCCCATTGCTGACCATTATCTGTGTCTAATGTCTGTGGACACTCCACAGAAAGGGAGAATAAAGACTCCGCACAAAACGACAGAAACCTTTACTCTGCATGCTGCTATTCTTGTCTGCAACCAGTTTTAAATTCAAGCATGTCACATCTGTGGTCCCGCTGTCCTTACACACACACATGTATAAAGTACACATTTATCACAAACACCCAATTTTGGTTAATAGATTTTACTTATATTTAGACATTTTGGAGATTTCATGCTTATTTTGTATGTTGAACCACAACCTAAGCTGCACGCCCATTCTTTCACCAATAGAAGACCGTCCATGCAAACCAATACATTTGAGATGACTTATTTAAGTACTGTAGTTTGATAGGTTTGACATGATTGTCAAAGCCATAAATAAAGTTGTCCTTCCACATTTGGTTCCTGATGCGCTTTTCAAAGAATATATATAATTTTTTTGTTTAACCTTTATTTAACTAGGCAAGTCAGTTAAGTACAAATTCTTATTTACAATGACGGTCTACCCCGGCCAAACCCTAACCTGGATGACGCTGGGCCAATTGTGCGCTGCCCTATGGGACTCCCAATCATGTGATACAGCCTGGAATCGAACCAGGGTCTGTAGTGACGCCTCTAGCACTGAGATGCAGTCTCTTAGACCGCTGCGCCACTCGGGAATCCATAATAAAAGGGGGCATAAAAACCAGGTCCTTCAGTCCTGCAATCAGTTCATGTTTGGTGTATTATTTTCCTCCTGCAGGTCCTGAGGGTCTTGGATTCAGCATCACATCACGTGACGTCCCCATAGGAGGCTCCGCCCCCATCTATGTCAAGAACATCCTGGCTCGGGGCGCTGCTATCCAAGATGGCCGCCTGAAGGCTGGCGACCAGCTGCAAGAGGTGAGAGGCAGAATTAATGAAGTCTCTTTCTTCTGGCTATTTCTTCCTCCTACTTTACCCCTTCCTCTTCATTACCCTTGTCATGCTCCAACCCTTACTTTGTCCTCTTCCTTCCATAGATTTTGAATTTTGTTCTGAGACATCCAATCAACATTGTTTTATGTGATATGGAATAAAACACCTTTATGTCCTATGTCATTCATGATTGTTGTGTCTACACCAATGCCATTACCGATATGCTTAAGACACTAAGGCTTATTGAATGGGCTTTGCCATTGAAAAGAGTCTTATAGGGATATTTTGGCAATGAGGCCCTTTATCTACTTCCCCAGAGTTTTTTTTTTTTTACTAGGCAAGTAAGTTTATAACAAATTCTTATTTACAATGACGGCCTACACCGGCCAAACCCGGACAACACTGGGCCAATTGTGCACCGCCCTATGGGACTCCCAATCACGTCCAGTTGTGATACAGCCTGGATTCGAACCAGGGTGTCCGTAGTGACGCCTCTAGCCCTCAGGTGAACTTGTGGATAACATTTTTGTCTCTTCGTGCAGTTTGAAGGAAGTTGCTAACTAGCACAATTGTGAACTAGCGTTAGCGCAATGACTGAGTCTATGAATATCTGCTGGCATGCTTCTAGTCATTGTGCTAACACTAATTAGCATTGGCTTGCGAAACTACCTCTAATTTCCTTCATACTGGACACAGAGACATAAAAAGGTATACACGAGTTCATCTGACTCTGGTGAAGTAGATAAAGCGACTTGTTGCCAAAATTCCGAAGTATCCCTTATATCACAGAGTGGAGTACCTGTAGGGCTGTTTACCTTGGGCTCTGAGTGGCTAAAGATAGGGAAATTAACGTAATAATCTTGTGTCAACAGTCCAATCAGAATGACATGAAAATCATAGACTATGTAATTGGAAAATGTCCGCTCTTAGAAATACCCCATATTTATAGATGTCAGGCAGTCACAGCTCCTCTATGAAAACAGAGGACGATTATGTGTAGAATGGAATTAGTAATTGTTTCAAGACAGTACAAGGCAGTAGCACATGAACACAAGTTAGCAACATGTATTAATACATACCCTATATCTACCCGTGTGTGTGTGTGTGTGTGTGTGTGTGTGTGTGTGTGTGTGTGTGTGTGTGTGTGTGTGTGTGTGTGTGTGTGTGTGTGTGTGTGTGTGTGTGTGTGTGTGTGTGTGTGTGTGTGTGTGTGTGTGTGTGTGTGTGTGTGTGTGTGTGTGTGTGTGTCCAGGTGAATGGGGTAGACCTGAATGGGAGGAGTCAGGAGGAGGTGGTGGCTCTACTCAGGGTCACCCCCATGGGAGGAACAGTCAGTCTGCTAGTCCTACGCCAAGAGGACTCCTATCTACCTAGAGAAGTGGTAAGTTAATCAAATGTCAAATTTACTCACATCACCAATCACTTGTCCACACCATCGCTACACCTACCCTACTTTTCACACCTCTGATATGGAAGTAGCCCATAGTAATGGAGTCTTCAGCCGTATTACGGCTATCCACACTCCCATCAACACCAGCTCAATGTCACCCCTTTGTCTATGACCTTCTGTCTTGGACCTCATTATCAGTACCATAGGGATCCACATGAACTTGCTCCAGACTTATCCCTCCCACCCCAAACACAGCTCAAACACTTCCCCGGCCCTGTGCCTGGCCATCAGGCTCCCTTTGTTTTGAGGAAGGGCTGATTTAAGGCAGGTCAGGGGCACGTCTCTGTGTGTTTGTCTGTCTAGTGTTTTATCAGGTAAACAGTATTATCCTGCCTCTCCTCCCCTGTCTGTCCTCTGACCATGCAGCCATTATAGAGCCCAGTCCCCTTAGGATCACCAGTAGATATGGTATGAGTCCACAATGGCACCTTATTCCTTACATAGTGCACTTCTTTTCACCAGTACCTGTTGGACCATGGTCAAAAGTAGTACACTATGTAGGGAATAGGGTGCCATTTGGGACGCAAGAGATTTGGACTGGCCCTTCCTCCAAGTCACATTAACACAGACCTTCTCCAGGGGTTGGTTTGTCTACCACTCTCCTATCTGACACTGGATACACATAATCTCTCAGACCCACACATGGGATACCATACATGCACACACATACGCACGCACGCACACACAAACACACACACACACACACACTTTTATGTAAGCAGTTCTGGGGTGACTTTCCCTGTCTGGCAACAGATGGTGAGGATAGTAAGGATAGTGTCCTGCCCTCCTCCACCCTCCATTCAGCAGGTCTGACAGTCTCCCTGTCATCTGAGTGGCCTGGCAGACACAAGGGTTTAGGCTTTAACCCTAACTTTACCCTGTAGCACTCAATCTGTCTCTGTGTTTACCCTAACTCTATCCTCTATATTATTCGTAGACGTCTATTTACCACCACATACCGATGATGGCACTAAGACCACACTCATCGAGCTATATATGGCCATAAGCAAACAAGAAAATGCTCATCCAGAAGCCGCGCTCCCTGTGGCCGGGGAATATAATGCAGGGAAACTTAAATCTGTTTTACCTCATTTCTACCAGCATGTCACATGTGCCACCAGAGGAAAAACAACTCTAGACCACCTTTACTCCATACACAGAGAGGCGTGCCAAGCTCTCCCTCGCCCCCTTCATTTGGCAAATCTGACCATAATTCTATCCTCCTGATTCCTGCTTACAAGCAAAAACTAAAGCAGGAAGTACCAGTGACTCGTTCAATACAGAAGTGGTCAGATGATGCGGATGCTACGCTACAGGACTGTTTTGCTAGCACAGACTGGAATATGTTCCGGGATTCATCCAATGGCATTGAGGAGTATACCACCTCAGGCACCAGCTTCATCAATACAGTTGAAGTCGGAAATTTACATACACTTAGGTTGGAGTCAATAAAACTCGTTGTTCAACCACTCCACACATTTCTTGTTAACAAACTATAGTTTTGGCAAGTCGGTAAGGGCATCTACTTTCTGCATGAAACAAGTAATTTTTCCAACAACTGTTTACAGATGGATTATTTCACTTATAATTCACTGTATCACAATTCCAGTGGGTCAGAAGTTTACATACACTAAGTTGACAGTGCCTTTAAACAGGCTGGAAAATTCCCAAAATGTATGTCATGGCGTTAGAAGCTTCTGATATGCTAATTGACATCATTTGTTTCAAGTGGAGGTGTACCTGTGGATGTATTTTTGAAGGCCCACCTTCAAACTCGCTGCCTCGTTGCTTGACATCATGTGAAAATCAAAAAGATATCATCCAAGACCTCCACAGATCTGGTTCATCCTTGGGAGCAATTTCCAAACGCCTGAAGGTACCACGTTCATCTTTACAAACAATAGTACGCAAGTACAAACACCATGGGACCACACAGCCGTCATACCGCTCAGGGAGCAGACACGTTCTGTCTCTTAGAGATGAACGTACTTGGGTGTGGAAAGTGCAAATCAATCCCAGAACAACAGCAAAGGACCTTGTGAAGATGCCGGAGGAAACAGGTACAAAATAATCTATATCCACAGTAAAACGAGTCCTATATTGACATAACCTGAAAGGCCTCTCAGCAAGGAAGTAGCCACTGCTCCAAAACCACCATAAAAAAGCCGGACTACGGTTTACAACTGCACATGGGGACAAAGATTGTACTTTTTGGAGAAAAGTCCTCTGGTCTGATGAAACAAAAATGGAACTGTTTGGCCATAATGACCATCGTTATGTTTAGAGGAAAAAGGGGGAGGCTTACAAGCCGAAGAATACCATCCCAACCGTGAAGCACGGGGGTGGCAGCATCATGTTGTGGGAGTGCTTTGCTGCAGGAGGGGCTGGTGCACTTCACAAAATAAATGGCATCATGAGAAAGCAAAGTATGTGGATATATTGAAGCAACATCTCAAGAAATCTGTCAGGAAGTTAAAGCTTGGTCGCAAATGGGTCTTCCAAATGGACAATGACCTCAAGCATACTTCCAAAGTTGTGGCAAAATGGCTTAAGGACAACAAAATCAAGGTATTGGAGTGGCCATCACAAATCCCTGACCTCAAACCTGTAGAAAATGTGTGGGCAGAACTGAAAAAGTGTGTGTGAGCAAGGCGGCCTACAAACCTGACTCAGTTACACCAGCTCTGTCAGGAGGAATGGGCCAAAATTCACCCAACTTATTGTGGGAAGCTTGTGGAAGGCTACCCGCAATGTTCTACCCAAGTTAAACAATTTAAAGGCAATGTTACCAAATACTAATTGAGTGTATGTAAATTCCTGACCCACTGGGAATGTGATGAAAGAAATAAAAGCTGAAATAAATCATTCTCTCTACGGTTATTCTGACATTTCACATTCTTAAAATAAAGTGGTGATCCTAACTGACCTAAGACTTTTTACTAGGATTAAATGTCGGAAATTGTGAAAAACTGAGTTTAAATGTATTTGGCTAAGGTGTATGTAAACTTCAGACTTCAACTGTAAGTGCATCGATGACGTCGTCCCCACAGTGACCGTATGTACATATCCCAACCAGAAGCCATGAATTACAGGCAACATCCACACCGAGCTAATGGCTAGAGCTGCTGCTTGCAAGGAGCGGGACACTAATCCGGATGCTTGTAAAAAATCCTGCTATGCCCTCAGACGAACCATCAAATGGGCAAATCGTCAATAATACTACACCGGCTCTGATGCTCATCGGATGTGGCAAGGCTTGCAAACTAGTACGGATTACAAAGGGAAACCCAGCCGTGAGCTGCCCATGCTCTCTGTAGCCAATGTGAGCAAGACCTTTAAACAGGTCAACATTCACAAGGCCGTGAGGCCAGACGGATTACCAGGACGTGTACTTAGAGCATGCGCATACCTACTGCCAAGTGTCTTCACTGACATTTTCAACCTCTCCCTGACCGAGTCTGTATTACCTACATGTTTCAAGCAGACCACCATAGTCCCTGTGCCCAAGAAATTGAAGGTAACCTGCCTAAATAACTACTGCCCCGTAGCACTCACGTCAGTAGCTATGAAGTGCTTTGAAAGGCTGGTCATAGCTCACATCAACACCATCATGATCAAACCCTAGACCCTCTCCAATTCTTATACCGTCCCAAAAGATCCACAGATGACGCAATCTCAATCGCTCTTCACACTGCCCTTTCCCGCCTGGACAAAAGGAACACCTATGTGAGAATGCTGTTTATTGACTACAGCTCAGTGTTCAGGACCCTGGGACTAAACAGGGACTAAACATCTCCCTCTGATACTGGATCCTGGACTTCCTGACGGACCGCCCCCAGGTTGTAATGTTAGGCAGCAACAGATCTGCCACGGGGACCCCTCAGGGGTGCGTGCTTAGTCCCTTCCTGTACTCCCTGTTCACCCACGACTGCATGGCCAAGCACAACTCCAACACCATCATTAAGTTTGCTGACGACACAACAGTGGTAGGCCTGATCACTGACAACGGGAAACAACCTCTCCCTCAGTGTGAGCAAGACAAAGGAGCTGATCGTAGACTACAGGAAAAGGAGGGCCGAACACACCCCAATTCACATCGAAGGGGCTGTAGTGGAACGGGTCAAGAGTTTTACATTGACCCCCCCTCCTTTGTTTTCACACTGCTGCTACACACTGTTTGTTACCTATTGCTACACACTGTTTATTACCTATACGTAGTCATTTTACCCCTATCTACATGTACAAATTACCTTGAATAACCTGTACCCCCGCACATTGACTTGGTACCGGTACCCCCTGTATATAGCTTGTTATTGTTATTTTATTGTGTTTTTTGTTACTTTTTTTACTTTTTTTTGTACATATTTTCATAACTATTTCTTCAACTGCGTTGTTGGTTAAGGGCTTGTCAGTAAGAATTTCACGGTAAGGTTGTATTCGGAGCATGTGATCAAAATAAAATTTTATTTAAACCTAAAACCCCAAAAAGTGATGTTGATTACACTTTCTCTTCTCTTCACTCCTCAAACATTACTTTATTAAGAATCACTTCATAGAGACACAATACTTCTCTTCCTCTTTCTCTCGCTTTCTCTTTCTCTGTCTCTCGATCCCTTTCTCCTGAGAACTTTCCTAAGTGTGTGTGTGTGTAGTGTAGATGAAAGAGTGCAAACTAGCACACAGCTGCTTCATTACTCTCCTTTTCACATTAGCATTAAGGTGCTATGCCACACACACACACACACATGGACACACACACACACATACAGAGAGAGTCTGGCGCTTTCATGGATCTCAATAATCCATACAAGTATGTTCATAAAAATCTGATTAAGAGGACAGGGCTCCACCGCTGACAGTTACTGCAAATAAAGTATAGTGGAGAGAAGAGAGGAACTGGTATTTGCCTCACAGTCACACACACACTAGAGTAGGTGTGTGTGTGTGTGTGTGTGTGTGTGTGTGTGTGTGTGTGTGTGTGTGTGTGTGTGTGTGGGGGTGTGGGTGCGTGCGTACATACTTGCGTGAGTGTGTGTCACCATAAACACATCATCCAGGCCCCCATCCACTACAGTGCAGTTCTAAATCATAGCGTGAGTAATGTGGTACATTACTTTAGGCATACTGCTGTCAGAGAGGAGAGAGAGAGAGGACATTTCCCACACACACAGGACACAGCCATATAAATCAACATGCAGAGGATCAGGTTTGTCTTGTTGATATTTGCTTTGTGATGTTTAATGTCAGTGGTGAATCAGGCACCACATCTCTTTATTGGTAGATTGTGGGAGGTGGCATGTGTGTTTTACAGGAATTAATTGACCGTGCTTTATGTTTGCTTAAAAGCACTTTTAATTACAGAATGTAAGGTTTAATGATGCTTCCATCAAAACTATGTGTTCTCACAACAGATCAGAAAAGATAAACGGCGATTGTTGAGTAGTTGAACAGGGTTGAGTATTCCCTTTGTTCGGCAGGTAGCCTAGTTGTTAGAGCGTTGGACTAGTAACCGAAAGGTTGCTATATTGAATCCCCGGGCTGACAATGTAAAAATCTGTCGTTCTGCCCTTGAACAAGGCAGTTAACCCACTGTCCCTAGGCCGTCATTGAAAATAAGAATTTGTTCTTAACTGACTTGTCTAGTTAAATAAAGGTAAAATAAAATTTCATTACGTTTGCATTTGCTGTCGTGCTCTCTCTCTCTCTCTCTTTCTTTCTTTCTTTCTCTCTCTCTCTCTCTCTCTCTCTCTCTCTCTCTCTGTCTCGCTGTCTCGCTCTCGCTCTTTCTCACTCTTGCTCTCTCTCCATGACTCGGGGGCAGCGACAGACATTTTCAAAGAGCAGCAAGCGGATGCGGTAGAGCAGATGGACTGACTTATTGATAGGGCCGTCATCGCTAGCCTTTACACATCGCTGTCCAAACGCGATGGGAGCAGAGGAAAATGAGCTCTGACGCCTCAGCCCATCCTTGCCCAACCCCTCGCCCTTCACAGAACAGAAAAGAAGAAGAAGAATAGATGTCTATGAACTGAGGCTTGACTAAACTGTAAAGATGTTGAAGAAATAAGGGCTTTAGATCAATGGCTGCTATACCCACTACCGAAGAATTAGAGCTCGGGGGTGTGAGGCAGGGTGAGGAGGATAATAACAGATGATGTGAGCTCCAGAGGGATTGCCCCTGGTGGGGGGAGGTTAACACGAAGGCCCTCTCTGGCCCCAGGCGGCCTCATCAGTGGCCTGGCAGGGGAGGATGTGAGGAGTGATGGCAGTCAAATTCCACGTGACCGTTTAGTCACAGTAATTAGGCTTCTCCAAGCTGCTGATGGTCATTAGTAGCCTACCAAACTTGCTAACTGCCTGGTACTCAGCACTCTATTGTCCCTCTAATCTCTCTGACATCAATGCAAATGTAATCGAAAATCTAATCAAACACTCCATGAGAGGCTATGAGCTCATGTTGTGCAATGTTTCTATAGGCTATGCAATTGCATGAGAAAACAGAGTGATGGCCTCTATTAAAAAGAGGAGGCTCTCATCAGCTTTCTATAGGCTAGGCCTACTATATTTATTTCTCAACTTTCCTAATTTTAAGCACATTGCTTCACTTTACAACAGGCGTATAGTCTACCTGGTTGGCATGAAAATGAACCACGGGAAAAACGTCCTCCATTTGCAACATACAGTGCATTCGGAAAGTATTCAGACCCCTTGACTTTTTCCACATTTTGTTACGTTAGTCTTTCACTGAAATTGATGAAATTATTTTTTTCCTTCATCAGTCTACACATAATACCCGATAATGACAAAGCAAAAACGGTTTTTTTTTCAAATTTCCAAATGTATATATATTTTGTTCACTGAAATATTACATTTACATAAGTATTCAGACCCTTTACTTACTTTGTTGAAGCGCCTTTGGTAGCGATAACAGCCTTGAGTTTTCTTGGGTATGACACTACAAGCTTGGTACACCTTATTTGGAGAGTTTCTCCCCTTCTCTCCAGATCCTCTCAAGCTCTGTCAGGTTGGATAGGGAGTGTCGCTGCACAGCTATTTTCAGATCTCTCCAGAGATGTTCAATCTGGTTCAAGTCCGGGCTCTGGCTGGGCCACACAAGGACATTCAGAGACTTGTCCCGAAGCCACTCCTGCATTGTCTTGGCTGTGTGCTTAGGGTCATTATCCTGTTGGACGGTTAACCTTAGCCCCAGTCTGAGATCCTGAGCGCTCTGGAGCAGGTTTTCATCAAGGATCTCTCTGTACTTTGCTCTGTTCATCTTTCCCTCTATCATGACTAGTCTCCCAGTCCCTGCCACTGAAAAACATCCCAACAGCATGATGTTGCCACCACCATGCTTCACCGTAGGGATGGTGCCAGGTTTCCTCCAGACATGATGCTTGGCATTCAGGCCAAAGAGTTCAAACCTTGGTTTTACCAGACCAGAGAATCTTGTTTCTCACTCCTGTATTGAGTGAGTCACTGGTATTTCCTGTTTTCGTTTTTGCTTGTAAGCAGGAATCAGGAGGATATAATGATGGTCAGATTTGCCAAATGGAGGGCGAGGGAGAGCTTTGTACTCGTCTCTGTGTGTGGAGTACAAGTGGTCTAGAGTTTTTTTTTTTTTTTTTTTTCCTTTGTCTGCTTGCACATGTGACGTGCTGGTAAAAATTAGGTAAAACGGATTTAAGTTTACTTGCATCTCCCCGGCCACTAGGAGCGCCTCTTCTGGATAAGCATTTTCTTGTTTGCTTATGGCCTTATACAGCTCGATGAGTGTAGTCTTAGTACCAACATCGGTTTATGATGGTAAATAGACAGCTATAAAGACTATAGATGAAACTGTGGTCTACAGCTTATCATGTGGTACTCTATCTCAGACAAGCAGAACCTCAACTACCTTAATATTAGACATTGCGCACCAGCTGTTATTGACAAATAGACACACAGCCCCACCCCTCGTCTTACTAGACATAGCTGTTCTGTCCTGCTGATGCACAGGAAACCCAGCCAACTGAATATTATCCGTGTCGTCGTTCAGCCAAGACTCAGTGAAACGCAAGATATTACAGTTTTTAATGTCCCGTCAATAGGATAGTCTCAAGCAGAGATTATCCAGTTTATTTTCCAATGATTGCATGCTGGCCAATAGAACGGATGGTCGAGGCTGGTTACCCACTCGCCAACGAATTCTCACATGGGCCCACGATCTCCACCCCCTGTATTTGCATCTTCTTCACGCAAATGACGGGGATTTGGGCCTGGTCTCGGAGAAGCAGTATATCCTTTGTGTCGGACTCATTATAGACAAAACCTTTGTCCAGTTCACGGTGTGTAATTGCTGTTCTGATATCTAGAATCTCTTTTTGTTCATAAGAGACTGTAGCAGCAAAATTATGTACAAAATAAGTTACAAACGATGTGAAAATACACACAAAATTGTGCAGTTGGTTAGTATCCCGTAAAACGGCAGCCATCCCCTCCGGCGCCATTATTAATTGATTGTATCTTGGAGCGTTTGCGCTTCTAGCCTACTGCCGGGTGCGCATTGCTGCACTTATAATGTGAAGAAATAGCCTAACAGTTTATCAACATTTTAAGCTAAATGTGCTGATCTGTTGCGTGGTTGTATTAATTTGGGGTCTACGCATCCCACAACTGCCCCAGACTATGTTTGGAATATTTATTTCTCGGTCAGAATAGAATAGGTCAAATTATTTACTATGAGGAATAGTAGATTGACATAGGCTAATGCTTTTGCTGTTAGTTAGGCCTACTCATCCTGTTGGCTGACAAAGTAAATGTGGACAGTTCTTCCAATATCTTCAGTATGCGCCTTGGAATTAGATAAGACGCGTATTGTTCCATCCCCCATGTGTCTGTCTTCACTTGTAGCCTGTGAGAAAGACCCAATCACGTGACGGGCATTGGCTAATAAGAATTGAGCTGCTGTATCTGAGTGAGAGATGGGAATTATAATTATTATATTCAGCCCAAGGGCACAACAAGCACAGGCCGCGAAAGGCATGGATTTTTTAGGGGGCATTATGGCCACACAAAGGGGATGCTGCCGGGAAATTTGAGGCATTATCAAGTGCTTGTCAAATTGTGAATGAGAGACTGATGAAGTGTGTACAGCCTGTGCAAAAAAACTGCCTTTCAAGCCACTTTCTTTTTACAAGTCATCATTAGAGTCACATTATGCAGCCTTAGAATGTATTGCAAATGTTAACATATAGCCTAATGTTTGTATCACAACTAAAGTTGTATAAATAACTCTACATTGAACATATAGGAGGACTAGTTTTCTGTTAACCCCTCAACACAGAAAACCCGCATGTGCGTACTCCCTCAAATTGTTTGGAGAAAATATCCTTTACATTTTGTTCAGCTATGTTCAATTGGATTCTTCAAACTATAAAATAATGGCACAGAATTTTAAGCAAATCTTGTCTGCTAAATAAACTAGTGTAGTGAGTCCTATTGACTGACCCTGAGTGAGACATGGAGGTTAGAAACTTGGTGAGAGAGAGAGGCAGGCAGGCAGTCATTGAAAAGCAATCGCCATGGAAATAACAAAAGAACACAAGAGAATCCTAGGAGACCCAACCTGTACTTGATGAAACCTTACCTCTGCACTTCACAGTGCTAAGAAGCTACTCAGGGCATAGTCCCTAGTCAACACAGAGACACACACACACATCTAGTCCCCAGTCCTCCCTTCTACGTCTCTGAATAATTCATTTCTGCAGACGCAATTACTCGCTACACTAATACCAGGAACGATAGGAGCGGCTGCGTACGGCGGTGTGAGAACATTAAAACAGCATAGCACTCACACGCATTTCCGACATGCAAACACAGAGGCCAACCACAGGACCCCGTCCCTCCCTCCGCCACAGCACCAACACGCCGTTGTCTGGTTTATTTATCGTCACATTTATCTACCCACCGTGCACCGTGGCTGTGTGTGCTTACAGCCGAGAGCGACATGTCGGCACCCGGACGCCGCAGGCCAAGATTGCATTTCCCCTTCACTCCTGTGATGAATAAGTAAATATCACGCCTCAGTAGCCACGCCGGCTGGCTACTGCTATGCATACCAGGCCTTAAACACAGAGGCAGCCCTGATGATGTCACGAGAAGAAATGTATTCACCTGTTGAGTTGGTTTAGGTTTTAGGCTTCAGTATGCTGTGTTTATTGCTATTGCTTTAAAGTGGTTGCCCACTTTGTTGTCCCAAGTAAAGCTGTGTGTGTGTTTGCACACTTTGTTGTCCTGAGTAAAACTCTGTGTGTGTTTGCACAATTTGTTGTCCTGAGTATTTCCATTTGTGTTCCCACGTCACATCCATTCATTTCAACCCTCGCCCCACCTCACTAATAGCTCCGTCCAACCCCCATACTGTATATTAGCTCTACTATTATGGTCAGCATTATTTCCATTCTCTCTAGAACACAGACTCCAGAGATTTCATAAGAGAGCCCCTTGCATACAAATAGAATATATTATTCTATTTATAGGACCCCAATATTCCCCTACTACTAGAATCAGGCTTGGACACCATGACTCTATTCCAATATCTATACTAGCTTACTTAGCATGAAGCAACATGATGTGTTGGTCATGCATTCTAAGTAGTATGCAAGTACAGACATTTAACCCTAGCCCTCATCTAAATAGGCTTTGATAGGCTCGATTACAGGCATATTTTCTTACAGCCGCATCATAAACCATGCATCATATTTATATCATGAACATAACACACAGCCAATTAACCCTAAGTGCATGCTTATACCATTAGTCCCTATAGAACTATAGAGTGTGCATCCCAAATGGCACCCTGTTCCCTATACCATACTCTACTTTTGACCAGAGCCCATCATAAGAAGTGAACTAAATAGGGAATAGGGTGCCATTTGGGACGTGCGGCGTTTTCACATGAAGAACAAATGGGCGTTAAAGGAACATAATGATTAGATGATTCTCCATGGTGACTGTTATGTTCTGTAGTTCTGGATCACACCAGTGTAATTAAGCAGTACATTAAAACCCATCTTATGATCATATCACAGTTGTCACTGATCCATTAGGAGCCATGTCTGCCAAGCAATGAGAATCTTAATTGTGCAATTAATTACAGTCCTTCTGAATGATGTGACAGTGGGATTGATGTTTCGTGCCCAGAGAGAGAGTTTTTCTTCTGCTGGTCCCTATCAAAGGGCTCCCCACAATGTTTTGTACCACTAAACTCAAATACAAACTGTAATGGCTGCAATCACAGTCGTCCCATAACCCTAACCCTTTAAATGCGTATTGAAATAAAAGGATGCTGGGTTGGTTCCCTGATATGTCTCTGTAACCAAACAAGCATGACATTGTTTTTCTTTCCCAAACCACGCCAATGAACCTTTCTTGAACAATTTCCAATGGGTCCAATTATCCTCCGCAGATGATATCTCTTGGTTTTTTCCAATCACCCCACAATCTAGACAAAACAATTGATAAAACAAAACGAGATATGTCTCTGTGCTTTTTTGAAGTGTCTGTGTGGTACAGTGTTGTTGTGAATGGGCTCCTATACATATTCAAATCAAGTCAGCCTTCCAACCGTGTTGCTAAATAATGAGTGTTTTAATTTATCTCTGGATGAGAGATGAGACACTTAAGGTGTTGACTCTGTGGTCTGGGCTCCTTCCCTTTTTCTAACAGGGAATAAAGTAACACATTCACAGAGTTCCTGAGTGATCTAACCTTAAAAAGACCAGCTGTACAGGAATCATTTCTCATCATCATGCAGTAATGAGAGTAATGTTACATGTATCCTGGAAGTGATCAACCACTGGCTTAACTTCTGAGAACTTTTTTTTTATTTCCAGTACAAGTGAAAAGATTAGTCACAAACACAGAAAAAAGAAAAGCATTTGAAGGAAGTGGTGCAGAACGACATAGGAACTGACAACCCTCAATTTGATCATAAGTGCAGCCATTACTCTCTATTGTAAGTTGTGTTGACCTTCTCAAAGTATAGAGCTGTCTCTCTCTCTCTTTCTCTTTCTCTCTCTCTCTCTCTCTCTCTCTCTCTCTCTCTCTCTCTCTCTCTCAATGACTTGTACAGTAGTTGGGGGGGCTGATGGTAGCAATTCCATTGCCACTATTTCAGTGCTATCATTTAAGAATCAGAGGAACACAGAAAGGATTTGGGTCATTTGGGGTTCTCTCTCTGTTTCTCCCCCTCTCTTTAACTATCTCTCCACCTCTCTTTTTCTCACTTCAATTTCATTTCATTTTAAGGGCTTTATTGGCATAATAAACAAAAGTGAAATAAACAATACAACATTTACAGTGAACATTAGTCACAAAAGTTCCAAAAGAATAAATACATTTGAAATGTCATATTATGTATATATACAGTGTTGTAATGATGTGCAAATGGTTAAAGGGAAAATAAATAAACATAAATATGGGTTGTATTTACAGTAGTGTTTGTTCTTCACTAGTTGCCATTTTCTTGTGGCAACTGGTCACAAAGCTTGCTGCTGTGATGGCACACTGTGGTATTTCACCCAATAGATATGGGAGTTTATCAAAATTGGATTTGTTTTTGAATTCTTTGTGGGTCTATGTAATCTGAGGGAAACATGTCTCTCTAATATGGTCATACATTTGGCAGGAGGTTAGGAAGTGCAGCTCAATTTCCACCTCATTTTGTGGGCAGTGTGCACATAGCCTGTCTTCTCTTGAGAGCCAGGTCTGCCTTTGGCGGCCTTTCTCAATAGCAAGGCTATGCTCACTGAGTCTGTACATAGTCAAATATTTCCTTAATTTTGGGTCAGTCACAGTGGTCATGTATTCTGCCACTGTGTACTCTCTGTTTAGGGCCAAATAGCATTCTAGTTTGTAAATTCTTTCCAATGTGTTGTTTCTCATGATTTCGTTGGGTCTAATGGTGTTGCTGTCCTGGGGCTCTGTGGGGTATGTTTGTGTTTGTGAACAGAGCCCCAGGACCAGCTTTCTAAGGGGGCTCTTCCCCAGGTTAATTTCTCTGTAGGTGATGGCTTAGTTAAAGAAGGTTAGGGAATCGCTTCCTTTTAGGTAGTTGTAGAATTTAATGTCTCTTTTCAGATTTTTTTATTATTAGCGGGTTTTGGCCTAATTCTGCTTTGCATGCATTATTTGGTGTTTTACGTAGTACACAGAGGATATGGGTTTGTCCCATTTTGTGAATTCTTGGTTGGCGAGCAGACACCAGACCTCACAACCATAAAGGGCAATGGGTTCTATAATTGATGCAAGTATTTTATGTTCTTTTTGATGACATAGAAGGCCCTTCTTGCCTTGTCTCTCAGATCGTTCACAGCTTCGTGGAAGTTGCCTGTGGTGCTGATGTTTAAGCTGAGGTATGTATTGTTTTTTGTGTGCTCTAGGGCAACGGTGTCTAGATGGAATTTGTATTCATGGTCCTGGCAACTGGACATTTTTTGGAACACCAATATTTTGTCTTACTGAGATTTACTGTCAGAGCCCAGGTCTGACAATCTGTACAGAAGATCTAGGTGCTGCTGTAGGCCCTCCTTGGTTGTGGACAGAAGATCATCAGCAAACAGTAGACATTTGACTTCAGATTCTAGAAGGGTGAGGCTGGGTGCTGCAGACTGTTTTCGTGCCATTGCCAATTCGCTGATATATATGTTGAAGAGGGTGGGGCTTAAGCTGTATCCCTGTCTCATCCCCCAGCCCTGTGGAACGAAATAAATATGTGTGTTTTTTGCCAATTTTAACCGCACACTTGTTGTTTGTGTACATGGATTTTATAATGTAGTATGTTTTTCCCCAACACTACTTTCCATCAATTTGTATAGCAGACCCTCATGCTAAATTGAGTCTAAAGCTGTTTTTGAAATCAACAAAGCATGAGAAGACTTTGCAGGGATCCGTTGCTCTGTTGCTCCTGTGTGAGGTGCTGGGGCTACAGTTGAGGGTGATGGCCTTCAGGGTCCTGGCAAAAATTGGGATTGCTTTCTTGTAGAGTTGGCTGGGGACTTTCTTGTAGATGTGGCTGGGGACCCTAGTCTGTCCTCTGACAACAGCTCCAGGGCATGCCTAGTGTTTGGGCACCAGAGTTTAGCCACTTTGTGTTTGGGAAAAAGTTGATCCTCTGGAATGTATTTGCCATTTTATTCAATGAGGAACACAATCTCAGGATTTTTGTGTGTCCCCAGTGGATGTGTGTGTGAGTGTGTGTGTGTGTGTGTGTGTGTGTGTGTGTGTGTGTGTGTGTGTGTGTGGGGGGGGGGTGTCAGGAGGGCTTTTGGGGGAGCTGACAGGGGGCTGTTAGGAGGGGGTGGGGTCTGTTGGGTTGGTGGGTCCTGTGTTGTCTATCCCATTGTGGTGTTGTGGTCCGAGTCTGAGGTGGGCTGTTCTGCTGGCTTGTCTGGGAGAGTGTCCTGCTCTCTGTCACTCCTCAGTTTTCTAATCCTCGTCCTTCAGTGTCATGTGTGTCTCTTTAAGTTATCTCCCTTCAGTCCATAGAGCAGCCAGCTCTCCCATCACCACCTTCTGCCCTCCGGGTCTTGTTGTGTGTCATGTTGTGCTGGTCTGTTTTGTGGGTTTGTTCTGTCTAGATTGGGTGGGCTCTCTGAACTCCACCATGTCTCTCTCCGGCTCTGTGAATTTATCCCTCTCAATGATGGAGTTAGCAGTGCAGTTGTGGGACCTGGGTGTGTTCAGTGCTGGGCGGGTGACTATCCTCGTCTTCGTTTGAACAGGTGTGATCAGACTCACTCAGGATGGGGGAGTTGTCACAGAGAGAGATATTTTCCTGCTATGCTCTCTCTTTAATCCCGTAAAAGTCCTGCTGGAACTGCATGAGGATGCCCTGCACCATTACTGTCCCAGACTTGTACACATTGACAGAGATTGTTTCAATTTCCTCAATGTCTAGTATTCTAGTTTTCACCCAGGGCTCTCCTGCCATTGTTCGGCTCACATCTGACTTCACACTTCACACCGCCAGATCTGTTCTGTTCTAGCAGCTTGGTAGCTTAGTATACTTATTTACTTAGCTTTATATAACACAATTACCTAGAGATTGTTGTTTTTTACTTTTTGGCTTCAGATGTAGCTTCAGACTGAATATTACTTACTCAGTTTTGTGTTGGCTGGTGTTTCCAGGTTCTGCTGTGTTTCTTCTTCAGGTTTTGGTGTTTTGAATTTTTTTCTTGAAAGTCCTTGGTAGTAATAGTCAATTCAGTTAATTGTGTCCAAAATCAAGGTTTTAGGTGTGGAATTGTGATTTGGATTGAAGGTTTTGATGTTGAGGTTATTATCCTGTATAAGTCCTTCTAAAAAATTCAAGTTTATCTACATTTATCCAACTCTAATTTTATCTCCTCTCTCCCTCTCTCTTTAAGTTTCTCTCCCTCTCTCTTTAAGTCTCTCTCCCCCTCTCTTTGTCTCTCTCCCCCTCTCTTTGTCTCTCTCCCCCTCTCTTTGTCTCTCTCCCCCTCTCTTTAAGTCTCTCTCCCCCTCTCTTTAAGTCTCTCTCCCCCTCTCTTTAACTCTCTCTGTCCCCCTCTCTTTAACTCTCTCTCTCCCCCTCTCTTTCTCTCTCTCCCCTTATCTTTCTCTCTCCTCCCCTCTTTGTCTCTCTCCCCCTCTTTGTCTCTCTCCCCCTCTCTTTAACTCTCTCTCTCCCCCTCTCTTTTAGTCTCTTTCCCCCTCTCTTTAAGTCTCTCTTTAAGTCTCTCTCAACTCTTTTTAACTCTCTCTCTGCCCCTCTCTTTAAGTCGCTCTCCCCCTCTCTATCCCCCTCTCTTAAAGTCTCCCCCTCTCTTTTAGTCTCTCTCCCTCTAAGTCTCTCTCCCCTTCTCTTTAACTCTCTCTCCCCCTCTCTTTAAGTCTCTCTCAACTCTTTTTAACACTCTCTCTGCCCCTCTCTTTAAGTCGCTCTCCCCCTCTCTATCCCCCTCTCTTAAAGTCTCCCCCTCTCTTTTAGTCTCTCTCCCTCTAAGTCTCTCTCCCCTTCTCTTTAACTCTCTCTCCCCCTCTCTTTAAGTCTCTCTTCAGTTCTCTTTAACTCTGTCTCTCTTTCGCTCTCTTTAACTCTCTCTCCCCCTATCCTCAACTCTCTCTCTCCCCCTCTCCTCAACTATCCCCCCTCCTCAACTCTCTCTCTCCCCCTCTCCTCAACTATCCCCCCTCCTCAACTATCTCTCTCCCCCTCTCCTCAACTATCTCTCTCCTCCTCTCTTAAACTCTCTCTCCCCCTCTCTAAAACTCTGTCTCTATCCCACTCTCTTCAACTCTCTCTCTCCCACCCTCTCTCCTTCTCTCAAGAAATCTCTCATTCCTGCTTTTTCCCCCAACTCTGAAGAAAAACCGGTGCCATCGAACAGTGTGAGCTCCGTGGATTCACTCCAGTGTTTTACTATAGCACTAAGCCTTCCTCTCCTGCTGGGAAAAAACATGGCCATTCTCCTTTAATGGGCCAGGAGATTTAACTGATATTGTGTGTTTGAAGCAGTACAAAATGGTCCCATGTCATTTTCTCCCCGTAAATGTTCTCACCAGCTAGATGAGTTTCTGCCTCATTGTTTACTAGGGTCTTTAGACTGTTGGTTTTTTGTATTGCAATCACAGTGCCAAGTTGGATTCAGAGTCACACACTCACGCATTTAAACCTAAAGTGTGCCAGAAGACAATGCCACTCCGTTAACAACTTTCAAACTGTTTCGGAGCGCACCACCTGTTTTCATTTAGAGCTTTTCAGCAGCTGTTACCTATAATTAGGCCTGCCGTTATAATGCCAGAGGAGGAGTGGTGGTGCGTGGCGGCATGGTGGTATTGTACAACTGGCTGATAAACAAAGTCATTTAGGGCAACCTATGAGGACCGAGGACACACTCCACCTCCCGAAGGAAGGGTCCAACCCGGTACCCACCCAGCCTGTCCGAAGGAACAGTAACACACACCCAGCTGGTTGAAGTGTGAAGTCGGACATACCGAGTGCTTTTTCACTCACCATTAGGTAGAGAGAGCTGTATAGTAGAGTTGTGTTTATAGCCTGTACAGCAGATGTTGAATGTAGGGCTTAATTAAGATGTACTCCAGCCTGTGAATGGAACTGAAAGACTCATGTTTTCATTGTTTGCCACAGACCCATTCTATGTGGGAAAATACCATCATCCAACCCACTTCATTGAAATGAAGGGCAGCATTGAGTGAATTAGAGCACGACCCAGAAACTCCAGTATATCTGTCGCTCAGATTGAGCTATGCTGCTGTTACACCCTTTGTGCTGTTTGTTGTAAAACTATGCAGACATACACGCGCACACACACACACACGTCCCACCTCGCCATTTGTTATAAAACTATACAGACAGACATGTTGAATGAGCTTCCTTCCACCACTTTACCCTCCTGATCCCATTTCATTAAAACTGGCTTAATTCATCCAACATGGTCCATACATTAAGCCTGGTGCAATAATATCCCTATAGGTCAAGCATGTTTACCTCTAAACCTGGCCCACACACACACACCTCTGGGGTCTCAAGCTACCCATGCCCTCATTAGTCTAGGTGACTAAATCCATTCTTCTTCCTGTGGGGTGTGGGGTGTACCCCAACCAGCACACTGGGGATGTGTTCCAAGTAGCACCCTATTCCCTACATACTGCTCTATGTTTGACCAGAGGGAACAGGATGCCGTTCTCTAGTTCTGTGTTTGTTTTAGGTCTTATTGCACCTGAATAGTCCTGATCCGCATTAAGCCAAAGGTGTTTGATAGTCACCCATTATCAGCAGTCTGTCGTCGGGTAGAGAAAGAAACAGAGCAAAAGGGAATTTGTGTTACAATACTACTTATCATGCATGGGCCCTCTTTGCAATTACATCCTTGACTGATTTCTTTTTAGGCTTTGAAATTCATTTTCAATGACCTTTATGTCACCAAATTTCATCGTGTGTGTAGAAAAGTTTCCAGGGCTGCTCATTGTTTCAAGCGGCGATGTGCAGAAAAGCCTTTGAGGTGTGTGAAAGGGGGAGAGGATAATGTTTCTTCATTCACTTTTCTCTTTCTTTGGTTCTCTATTTCTCTCTCCTTTTCTGCACTCTTTCTCTCACCACACACACACACACACACATGCACATATTCTAACCTTAACCATAAACCCCATAGAAATAGCATTTGACCTTGTGGGGACTAAAAACCCCACAGACACCCTGTTAGCAAGTGACAAGCAGCAAGGTAGAAGAAAGACAAAAAAACCCACTTTGTATGCAGGACGCTCTGGTACGGTGGACTGCTCTGTTTCCACTCTGATCCCTCCTATGTTCCCTCCTCTTTCTCTCCTCAGACAATATCATTTATCCTCTCCTCTAGGACAATGGGACTTAATGAATGCATGCCACCCATGCTGACTATTCATTATTAATAAAGGACCCACAGCACATAATGGGCTGTGGCTGGGTCAATCGTTTATAGAGGAATGGATGGCAGCCAGGCAGGTTGTTCTTCCTGTGTGAAGGAATGGCTGTGTCTAGGACTCGACTGGTGCACACGGACCCAGTGTAGCTACTTGACTACTAGTGCTGAGAAGCAGAGGACTCTACTGAAATACATATGACATAGAATACCTGAGCTGTATGTTAGTGTTACCTATTGGTTTAATAGTAATCGGTGTTACTTCTGTTCACACACCACAAGAGATGCTGTATTGACTTCACAGCTTAGCGTTGAACTAACCTGACACCTTGGGACCTATTCAAGCATTTTGTTGACTTATTCAACTGCTCTTACATCAGTGCAGTTACCCTGTGTTTTATTCAGGAACATCCAGAGATCTCTTTTGATGGATTAGAGCACTTTTTGTGGAGCTGTGTTCCCTTCACTCACATCAGGGTGAAGCTGCTGTCAGCTGGCTTGAAAAACTCTGTTGTCTGCCAGCGCTTGTTCCTAGCTGATGTAAATGTTACAATGCTTCTCTCTCTCATTCACTTACTCAGCCTTCCCTTCCCGGAGTACAGATTGTGTGCGAGCGAGGATGATTATTGCATTGTCATTTTGCCGAGGACACTAAAAGTGGTCCTCTAGCCAATTATGACCGATTTAATTTATGGCATCTAATATATTAAACAGCTGAGCTAAAAGCCTCTCCGGGGACATAACAGTAATTTAGCATTTTTTTAATAAAAACTCTTCATTAATAATAAAGACGTAGTTTGACGAATGTTGGCAATTTATCCAACTAGTTCTGAGTGTTTTTGAAAGCATAGTATTTTTTATTTTTTTTACTGTTGCCATGGTCACGTTGTCAACAAGGACACATAATCGATCGTAGTATATCATACTGTATACCACGGGTATGACAAAACATGTATTTTTACTGCTCTAATTATGTTGGTATACAGTTTATAATAGCAATAAGGCACCTCGGGGGTTTTTGGTACAGTATATGTCCGGACCTCTGGCAGTCTCTATGGGGGTGCCACAGGGTTCAATTCTCGGGCCGACTCTTTTCTCTGTATATGTCGCTCTTGCTGCTGGTGATTCTCTGATCCACCTCTACGCAGACAACACCATTCTGTATACAACTGGCCCTTCTTTGGACACTGTGTTAACAAACCTCCAAATGCGCTTCAGTGCCATACAACACTCCTTCTGTGGCCTCCAACTGCTCTTAAATGCTAGTGAAACTAAATGCATGCTCTTCAACCGATCACTACCCGCCAGCCCGACTAGCATCTCTACTCTGGACGGTTCTGACTTAGAATATGTGGACAACTACAAATACCTAGGTGTCTGGTAAGACTGTAAACTCTCCTTCCAGACTCACATTAAGCATCTCCAATCCAAAATTAAATCTAGAATCAGCTTCCTATTTCGCAACAAAGCCTCCGTCACTCATGCTGCCAAACATACCCTCGTAAAACTGACTATCCTACCGATCCTTGACTTTGGTGATGTCATTTACAAAATAGCCTCCAGCACTCTACTCAGCAAATTGGATGGAGTCTATCACAGTGCCATCCGTTTTGTCACCAAAGACCCTTATACCACCCACCACTGCGACCTGTATGCTCTCGTTGGCTGGCCCTCGCTACATATCCGTCGCCAAACCCACTGGCTCCAGGTCATCTATAAGTCTTTGCTAGGTAAAGCCCCGCCTTATCTCAGCTCACTGGTCACCATAGTAACACCCACCCGTAGCACGCTCTGCAGCAGGTATATTTCACTGGTCATCCCCAAAGCCAACACCTCGTTTGGCCGCCTTTCCTTCCAGGTCTCTGCTGCCAATGACTGGAATGAACTGCAAAAATCACTGAAGCTGGAGACTCTTATCTCCCTCACTAGCTTTAAGCACCAGCTGTCAGAGCAGCTCACAGATCACTGCACCTGTAAACAGCCCATCTGTAAATAGCCCACCCAACTACCTCATCCCCATATTGTTATATATTTTTGCTCTTTTGCACCCCAGTATCTCTATTTGCACATCATCATGTGCACATCTATCACTCCAGTGTTAATGCTAAATTGTAATTATTTAGCCACTATGGCCTATTTATTGCCTGATCTCCCTAATCTTACAACATTTGCACACACCGTATATAGATTTTTATTTTGTGTTATTGACTGTACGTTTGTTTATCCCATGTGTAACTCTGTGTTGTTGTTTTTTGTCGCACTGCTTTGCTCTTGGCCAGGTCGCAGTTGTAAATGAGAACTTGTTCTCAACTGTCCTACCTGGTTAAATAAAGGTGAAATATATATATATATATATATATATATATATATATATATATATATATATATATATATATATATATATATATATACCACGGCTAAGGGCTGTATCCAGGCACTCCGTGTTGCGTTGTCATAAGAACATCCCTTATTTGTCGTATATTGGCCATATACCACACCCCCTCGTGCCTTATTGCTTAATTATACTATCACATGCGGTAGAATAAAGTAGTCGAGGACAAATAACTATTTTCTGCTGGTAGTGAGGAAGGATACTTCTCTCTCTCTACCTGACCTGTGCCCACTCCCTTCACCTTGCTGTAGGATATGAATAGTGATTTCCTGGCATGGATCCTCCAGTGGTTGTGTGTACTGGAAGGGCTATGTGTTGAAATGCACTGTGATTAGAAGGATTTAGGGGCCTGTATTTACTGAGGGTCCAGTCATCCAGTTCACGGTCCAGAGGGGTTAGGGGGGCACAGCTGAGGAATGACTGGGGCATAGGGGCTCTCTTTCTCACACACACACACACACACACACACACACACACACACACACACACACACACACACACACACACACACACACACACACACACACACACACACACACACACACACAGGATGACTGGGGAATAGGGTGTCAGGCCACGCTAGGTGTTGAAAAAAGCTTCATGCACCTGAATGCACCACTGCATCCTAATAACTCAGCCGCTGAAAACCTGCTTTGCTCTCACTCAGCAGCTGTGAAGGGCAGACACCTGGCTTTTCTGTGTGTGTTTGTGTGTGCAGAGCAATACTTTCATCAGTAGTGTTATAGGGGTCTTGGAGCATGTGTCCCAGGGTTGATTGCTCCTGTTGTTTGCATTAGTTCCCTTAATAGACCAGCCATGGCTATATCTGCAAGGCACACACTCGTACACACACACACACACACACACACACACACACGACAGCACATGATGAAGGCGTCATATTCCTCACAGATCACACTTTTCATCATTCATTCAATTACACCCCTCAAATGTATTCACAGTATTGAACAAAGAAATGTCATAGCAGTACTCCATTCCTCTTTGTTTTCTCATTCGCCAAACATTTATTGGTTTTAAATTAAAAGCTTTTTTCATCTTCAGAGCAATACTAGTGGCTGCAGATTCCTCTGCACACGCTAGTGATTAGTATGCATGAGCGGTCCTGATATTAGGTGAAATCGTTTTCATATTCAAGACAAGCTCTCTTCCTGTCCGTCACAATGAACCATATTCTGTCATGCACAGAGAAATATCATTACTGTCTTTTTTGATGTCGCAGGTGTTTTCCCTCCGACCTCTCGTTCCCCTTACTTATCTGTCTGAAAGAAAGGAAGAAAAAAAATAGCAATTTGTAATGACCTTAGTTAGCAAAAGCCTTTGATTTTTACGCCTGTCCTTTTGAAATTCTCCTTCCATAAACATTCGTAGAGAAGGGAGAATAAATAGAGTTTTGACACCCGTTTTGGTCGAAAGTCTTCCAGTCTCAGTGGGTTTTAAACAGGTTTCACCCCCAAGCAGTGTGAACACACTGAGACTAAATGCGCATTTTAACCTCTCCTTTCTTTGAAAATGAACTCTAACAAAACATCCCACAGAACATCAGATCACTTAATGTATATGTTGGACCTCAAACGCCTGACGAGAGATCATCTTCTAAAGGTGCACGGTGTGGACGTCAAAGGGAAAACACTGTTGTTTGAGCATAAAATGGATACCTGGTGTTTTCAAAGCAGCTTTGATCCTGGTTCTCACAAAGAGAGAGCTTATGACTGTGACAGCGAATTAGCGGCGGTCTCCTAGACAGTAAGGAAAAATGACAATGACAGCCACAATAAAATACGACACACTCATCTCGCCCTCTTTTTTTCTTCTCATCTCTCTCTCTCTCTCTCTCTCTCTCTCTCTCTCTCCATATTGTTTCTTCTCTACCTATCCACCTCCCTCCCCCCTCTCCTTATAGAAGTCAGAAGAAGAGGACCTGGTGTTGACCCCAGATGGTACCAGAGAGTTCCTGACCTTTGAGATCCCTCTGAGTGACTCGGGGTCGGCAGGTCTGGGGGTCAGCGTCAAGGGCAACCGCTCCAAGGAGAACCACGCCGACCTGGGCATCTTTGTCAAGTCCATCATCAACGGAGGAGCCGCCTGCAAGGTGAGGATCGCATATCCTTGTGTTCCATGGTTGATACATATACATGATAATTAAACCCTAATAAATGACAATTCAAATGTTTACCTTTGAGTAATTTAGCAGACGCTCTTATCCAGAGCAACTTTCATGAGGGTTATTAGGGTTAAGTGCCTTGCTCAAGGGCACACCAGCAGATTTTCACTGGGATTCGAACCAGTGACCACTAGGCTACCAATGTCTACGCTCCTCAAGGAAAATGCTCATGAGGTGCAGTAAGAATGAATAATGACTGTATTCGACTTCTGTTATGTATTATCTAGTCTCCAATAGTTAGTTCATTACTCTGATGGTCATTCACTTAAAGAAATTGTCTTGATTACATGTCTTATCGTAATGCGTTGTAAAACAGGTCAATTTATATGATCAGATCACACCCTTCTCTTTTGTGTGGTTGACCAGGATGGCCGACTGAGAGTCAACGACCAGCTGATTGCCGTCAATGGCGAGTCGTTGCTAGGGACGCCCAACCAGGATGCCATGGAAATGCTTCGCCTGTCCATGTCGACGGAGGGCAACAAACGAGGGATGATCCAACTCATCGTTGCCAGAAGGGTTGCCAAGAGCAATGAGGTAATGAATGCGCCGTTGTGAGACTCTAAGGTCATTCCCGGTGTGTGTGTGTGTGTGTGTGTGTGTGTGTGTGTGTGTGTGTGTGTGTTAATCTTGGAGTCAATTCCATTTCAATTCCAGGCAATTCAGGAAGTTCACATAAATTCAAATTAAATTCAAAGCTTTTCAATGGGGAATTTGGTTTACTTTGAGAATTGACTGGAATTTAAATTAAATGGACCTCAACCCTCATGTGTGTATGAATGAAATGCTAGAGAACTAATTGTCTTTATCATGAAGAGTGGATGTTTCAATTGTTTGGCCTTAGCTGAGCTTCATAGGTTGATATTAGTGGTATTGGGAATGAAAGAGTTGATCTCTTTCCCCCGCTCCTTTAGTGCTTGTGCTGCTTGAATTGTCAGACAGACGAGTGGAGTGGGTGAGAACGAGAGAGGGATGAGAGAGAGATTGATGGATGGACCACTTGTCTGCTTTGAATGATAAACAAGGGCTTTGAATGATAAACAAGGGCTTTATGATTGACTTTTACCTTGTCACCTATCTCTGTCTATCGCCCCCCTTTTCTTATCTCTGTCTATCGCCCCCCTTTTCTTCTCTGTCTATCGCCCTCCTTTTCTTATCTCTGTCTATCGCCCCCGTTTTCTTCTCTGTCTATCGCCCTCCTTTTCTTATCTCTGTCTATCGCCCCCTTTTCTTATCTATGTTTATTGCCCTCCTTTTCTTATCTGTCTATCACCCCCCTTTTCTTATCTATGTCTATCGCTCTCCTTTTCTTATCTCTGTCTATCGCCCCCCTTTTCTTATCTCTATCACCCTCCTTTTCTTATCTCTGTATATCGCCCTCCTTTTCTTATGTCTGTATATCGCCCTCCTTTTCTTATCTCTGTCTATCGCCCTCCTTTTCTTCTCTGTATCTCTGTCTATCGCTCTCCTTTTCTTATCTCTGTATATCACCCTCCTTTTCTTGTCTCTGTATATCACCCTCCTTTTCTTATCTCTGTATATCACCCTCCTTTTCTTGTCTCTGTATATCACCCTCCTTTTCTTATCTCTGTATATCACCCTCCTTTTCTTATCTCTGTATATCACCCTCCTTTTCTTATCTCTGTCTATCGCCCTCCTTTTCTTCTCTGTATCTCTGTCTATCGCTCTCCTTTTCTTATCTCTGTATATCACCCTCCTTTTCTTGTCTCTGTATATCACCCTCCTTTTCTTATCTCTGTATATCACCCTCCTTTTCTTGTCTCTGTATATCACCCTCCTTTTCTTATCTCTGTATATCACCCTCCTTTTCTTATCTCTGTATATCACCCTCCTTTTCTTATCTATGTCTATCGCTCTCCTTTCCTTGGTTTGGTTCTTTGAGATAGCCAGAGAGACACCTTCAGGAGCTCTACTACCACCATGCAAATCTTCACAGCAAAGATCCAATTTTGATAATCTAACTCTTCTCTGCTTTCGGACCCATTGCATATGGTTGACTTGACAATGTGGGGGCGCTATGATATGGCGAGAGCCACTTCAATGGTGGATGATTGGCAGACAGAGGCAGACACAGCCCACCACAATAGGTAGATAGGAAGGTTGGACTTTGAGAAAGAAAGTGAATTAAAGTGAGGAGTTGTTATCAGGCTGAAGCAGAAGTTTGAGAGGATCGAAAGCAATTCAGCCTGTGGAATGCCCTAGCACAGATATGGTTTTGATAGGTGCTGCTGGCTTTCGGAAATATCAAAAAAGATCAAGTCCCATCACTCAACCCTGAATCTATTTATGTTTCTCTATTAACCAGCAGTCGAGCTGCTCTCATAACATCTTAAAAAACGAATTTATCTTTCAGAATACATTTCATTGGCTTTGAAGTGGTGAAGCAAATATATTATTTTGGTATCTATGGGGAGATGAATTGATATGGGAATGGGCTGATTATGGAGATGAGCTGGTTTTATTCAGTAGTGAAGTACTCGTCGTTGAAGTGTGTGTGCGTGTTTGTTTTGTGTGTGTGTTCCAATCCCCTGCAGCCTCTGATTCGAGTTCAGCTTTGATTAGTGTTGGTGTGAGGATGATTGGTGCCTCTGTCCTGTGGTCCTTGAGCAGACTTCCTGCTGGGACACTCTTCCCTCATCTGCCCTTCGTCTGTCCCCCCCACCCACACACACACACACACACACACACACACACACACACACACACACACACACACACACACATTCCCCCTCACCACCTAACCCTTCTCCCACTCACTTTCCCTCGCCAAGGACACTTGTCCCTCCTGGGCCCTCCAAGATCCAAAGTCGCTCCTATCAGTCCAGCCAGTCAAGTTTCAAGTTTTAATGTCACGTGCACAGTGAAATACCTTTCTTGCAAGATCGAAACCAAGCAATGCAGTAATCAATATCAATGTAGTACTAAACATAACACAAGGTAGAACAAAAACACACAACAAATAAAACATAAAAAATAAGAACTATATAAAGGGTCAGTCAGTTCCAGTACCATATTTACGATGTGCAGGGATACTGGAGTGATAGAGGTAGATAAGTACAGTACCAGTCAAAAGTTTGGACACACCTACTCATTCCATGGTTTTTCTTTATTTTTACTATTTTCTACATTGTAGAATAATTGTGAAGACATCACAACTATGAAATAACACACATGGAATCATGTAGTAACCAAAAAAGTGTTAAACATATCAAAATATATATATTTATTTGAGATTCTTCAAAGTAGCCACCCTTTGCCTTGATGACAGCTTTGCACATTATAGGCATTCTCTCAACCAACTTCATGGGGTAGTCACCTGGAATGCATTTCAATTAACAGGTGTGCATTGTTAAAAGTACATTTTTAGAATTTCTTTCCTTCTGAATGCGATTGAGCCAGTCAGTTGTGTTGTGATATGGTCGGGGTGGTATACAGAAGATAGCCCTATTTGGTAAAAGACCAAGTCCATATTATGGCAAGAATAGCTCAAGTAAGCAAGAGAAACGACAGTCCATCATGACTTTAAGGTCAGTCAATCCGGAAAATATCAAGAACTTTGAAAGTTTCTTCAAGTGGAGTCGCAAAAACCATCGAGCGCTTTGATGAAACTGTCTCTCATGAGGACCACCACAGGAAAGGAAGACCCAGAGTTACCTCTGCTGCAGAGGATAAGTTCATTAGAGTTACCAGCCTCAGAAATTGCAGCCCAAATAAATTCAGAGTTCAAGTAACAGACACATCTCAACATCAACTTTTCAGAGGAGTGTCGTGTGTGGAGGACCAAGACGCAACAGGGAAGTGTATACTCATCTTCTCTTTTTAATATATAAGAAGGAGAAACAAAATAAACACGTATACAATTAACAGAAACGACACTAACAGTTCTGTCAGGTGACAAGCACAAAACAGAATACAACTACCCACAATCCACAATACAAACACACCCCTAATTATAGGACCTTCAATCAGAGGCAACGATAGACAGCTGCCTCCAACTGAAGGCCCCAACACCAATTGACAGAACATAGAAATAAACTAACATAGAACAATAACCAAAACCCTGGACTGATAAATCAAATACCCCTCTCTACATGGACACATACACACAACCACCATGAACCACATAAAACAAATACCCCCTGCAACGTCCTGACCAAACTAAACACTAACAAATAACACCTTTACAGGTCAGAACGTGACAAGGAGACTGCGTGAATCAGGCCTTCATGGTCGAATTGCTGCAAAGAAACCATTACTAAAGGATGCCAATAAGAAGAAGAGACTTGAAGAAACACAAGCAATGGACATTAGACCAGTGGAAATCTGTATTTTGGTCTGATGAGTCCAAATTTGAAATTATTGGTGGTGACACTGTCTCTGATTTTATTTAGAATTCTTGGCACACTTAACCAGCATGACTACAACAGTATTCTGCAGCAATACGCCATCCCATCTGGTTTGTGCTTAGTCGGATTATCATTTATTTTTTAACAGGACAATGACTCAACCTACCTCCTGGCTGTGTAAGGGCTATTTGACCAAGAAGGAGAGTGATGGAGTGCTGCATCAGATGACCTGGCCTCCACAATCACCCGATTGCAACCCAATTGAGATGGTTTGGGAAGAGTTTGATCGCAGAGTGAAGGAAAAGCAGCCAAAAAGTGCTCAGCATATGTGGGAACTCCTTCAAGACTGTTGGGAAAGCATTCCTCATGAAGCTGGTTGAGAGAATACCAAGAGTGTGCAAAGCTGTCATCAAGGCAAAGGGTGGCTACTTTGAAGAATCTCAAATATAAAATATATTTTGATTTGTTTAACACCTTTTTGGTTAATACATGATTCTATATGTGTTATTTCATAGTTTTGATTTCTTCACTATTATATTCTACAATGTAGAAAACAGTAAAAAATCAAGAAAAACCCTTGAATGAGTAGGTGTCTCCAAACTGTTGACTGGTACTGTGTATCATCATTACCAAGTGCCTCTCACATTGTAACCTCCTCAAAAAGTTCTACATCTGCACCATCAAGAGCATCTTGACTGGCTGCATCACCGCTTGGTATGGCAACTGCTCAGCATCTGACCGTAAGGCGCTACAGAGGGTAGTGCGTACAGCCCAGTACATCACTGGGACCTAGCTCTCTGTCATCCAGGACCTCTATACCAGGCAGTGTCACAGGAAAACCCTAAAAATTGTCAGACTCCAGCCACCCAAGTCACAGTCTGTTATCTCTCTGCTACTGCACGGCAAGTGTTACCGTAGCCCCAAGTCTGGGACCAAAAAGCTCCTGAACAGCTTCTCCCCCAAACCCGTAAGACCGCTGAACAGTTAATCAAATGGCTACCTGGACTTTATGGTTTTCACCCCTACCTACATGTACATAGTACTTCAATTAATCACCTAATCAAACCTACATGTACATATTACCTCAATCAATCACCCCAACTACCTCGTCCCCCAGTACACTGACTTGGGACCGGTACTCCTTGTATACAGTATAGCCTGTATATAGCCTTATTATTGTTATTTTATTCTGTTACTAGTTGATATTTATTTATTAGCTAATTTTCTTACTTTTTAACTGCATTGTTGGGAAAGGGCTCGACTCGTAAGTAAGGATTTCACGGTAAAGTCTGCACTTTTTGTATTCGGCGCATGTGACATTTGATTTGATTACAAAATAGAACTTGTTCTAGAACAGTCACTTCAGTCATTCCATAGTTCTGACTGATAACTAGGACTGGCACATAGTTGAGGGAGTGTACTTCTGACCCATATACAGTATTAAAGTAATGTGATTGGTCATTGGGAATTTATGTTTGACGCATTATAATTTAATCAATGCTTCAGAGACTTTGTCAGCATCCCAAATGCCACCGTATTCCCTATGTAGTGCACTACTTTTGACCACAGCTCTGAGCCCTGGTCCAAATAACTGCACTCCATAGGGAATAGGGTGCCATTTGGGATGCTGACTTTGTAATTGCTCAGTCCTTCTATTAATATATTGTCACGTGTTCAATGCAATTACATTCTTGGAAAGTCAATTCAATTAATTTTTATCAGGACTTTAAAATGTACTCATCCTATTCATGTTCCTGTGTTATTAATTATGCCGTTTTATAACGATGTGTGTCATCACGTCAGCAAATAAAAACAGATTTAATTAATTGAGCGTTGCATGACCTTTATTCAAAGTCACAAATGGAAGTAATAAGAAAGTTGTGAATAGTTTTTTATTTCACATGGATGAGCTTTTTGTTATTAGCATGTAATACTTACATCTTCAATTTCATTTACACACCAGGACAACAGAGCCACTGCAGTCTGTGTGTGTGTGTGTGTGTGTGTGTGTGGTGTGTGTGTGTCATCAAAGCATTCTTTTTTTTGCAAAGCCCTCATGCGTTTGGCTCTGCTCATATAAGTGAATATATATCCTCATATTATCATGCTTATCCATTTATCATAATCTTCCTCAGAAAGCAGCAGTCAGAGCTGACGTCAACGTGTCTGAGAAACGCTTGTTGTTGTTCACCTCAAGTCAAAACTTGTCTAAAAGTATTCAGTCCATGTGATGGAGAGGCTTGTGAGAGTCATTTGCCACTGCCTCCAGCGTAATTTGGCGGGAAAACAGAGTTGCTGACTGAAGTCTGGGATTGGCACCAGCACAAAAACATTTGTGAGGGGCGGTAGGGTATTGTGTGTGTGTACGTGTGTGTGCATGAGCGTTCTTTTTATTTAGGGTTTGTTGCCTGCTGCTTTTGAGTTGAGAAAGGTCTGATTCCTATTTAGATATGTTTTGCCTTCCAGAACTATAAACAGACTAATTTATTTTGGAAAATACTTTCCAGTTGTTCGTTGTGCCAAACTTTTTGTAGCTGATGTGAAGTGTACCACAGCGAACGTGTGTGCATCCATGTGTGTGCACTCACTGATGTGTCGGTGAGCTGGCGACCTGCAACACTGCCTTCCCTTTCCTGGTCAGCTTTCTTTTGTCGTTGTTTTGTGCGACACTAAATCACTACAGTGGTCATAACAGCTTACCAAGCCAGCCTCATCAAGGTGCTTTACAAGCCAAACTTGACAAAAGTCTGCCAAAAGCAACCAGCGCCACAGCCGGCCCGCTCATTAGGCAGGATTATGTGGCCGCCTATGGTGGCAGATTGACGAGGGCGGCGTTTTCTGAGCTCAACTGACCAAGACACACCTCCAACAACAACACATAACACCTCTCCAGGGTGCTGTTGGAGAGATGCAGCGCTCCACATTCTGTCAAAAATAATTATCTAACATAAATCATATAGAAGATATAGCATATGGTGGAAAGAGTATGTGGTCTTCTCTGTAGCCTACAGCCTGGAGATGAACTGTATGACAATGTAATGAGACTTTTTACATCTTGCCGGTTTCTCTGATCAAATAGCCTAACCTAAATGGCACCCAATCAAATAACAAAATGCGCTGACATGTTAACAAACAACATCTTAAAACAGGACAGGTCGAAGTACAATGGACAATCAGGATACTCACAATTGCTGTCCAGGAGTTTCATCCTGTGGGCTAAATTGTCATGATCAGTGGTTTAAACTTTTTGTCCATACATTTTTTATGAGCTGATCGTAGCGAAAAAAATAACATTCTTCTGCATTTCCCGCTATGTAAACACATTGCAAATAGGCTCAGGATATCTCCTCCTGATGAAGTTAGGTAGCTGATATTCAGAGCTTAAATAGCTAAAATTGATTAGTCACAGGAATCAGGACTAATAAAGCCAACACAACGGCCTGTTTTACAAACAGTTGGGCCTACCGCATGGATGGACATTCATAAAATTCCATTGCAGTCCGGCATGGTAGGCTACACTCCAGTAAGCATGGACCGACGCCAATGTCTTTTGGACATCTTTGTATGGTCCGTACCACCCGTCTTTTTTATTGGTGTTTTACAAACTGTAGGCCTAGATGGTCATTCCTAAAATTACATTTCAGCTGACACTGTAGGCTAGGGATAGGCAACTCCAGTCCTCTAGGGACTGATCGGGGTCACACTTTTTCCCCAGCCCCAGCTAACACATCTGACACCAATAATCAACTAATCATGACGTTACGTTTAGAAAGCAATTTGTTTCATCAGCTGTGTTGACTAGGAATGGGGAAATGTGACACCGCTCCGGCCCCCGAGGATTAGAGTTGCCCATCCCTGCTGTAGGCTATACCTCAGTAAGCACGGACTGACGCTGACTCCTTTTGGACATCTTTTTTTGGTCCTGTCCGGACCAGCCTTGATTTCCACGTCCACGGACGTTGTTTTTTGGTCCGGTCCCGACTAAATCTGAACCAATCATAGATGTCTATGTTTGGTTCAGGTGTTGTCCGTTCTGGACCAGCCTTGATTTGGCCCAAACATAGACGTCTATAAATTACATATTTTCAACTTTCATTCACAACTGAAAATTACCCTGATTTCAACATCCGGAAGATATGTATTTTCAAAGCCCGGAAAATACGTATTTTCAACATCCGGAAAATACAGTTGAAGTCGGAAGTTTACATACACCTTAGCCAAATACATATAAACTCAGTTTTTCACAATTCCTGACATTTAATCCTGGTAAAAATGCCCCGTCTTAGGTCAATTAGGATCACCACTTGATTTTAAGAATGTGAAATGTCAGAATAATAGTAGAGAGAACGATTTATTTCAGCTTTTATTTCTTTCATCACATTCCCATTGGGTCAGAAGTTTACATACACTCAATTAGTATTTGGTAGCATTGCCATTAAATTGTTTAACTTGGGTTAAATGTTTCGGGGAGCCTTCCACAAGCTTCCCACAATAAGTTGGGTGAATTTTGGCCCATTCCTCCTTGCTCGCATACACTTTTTCAGTTCTGCCCACAAATTTTCTATAGGATTGAGGTCAGGGCTTTGTGATGGCCAGTCCAATACCTTGACTTTGTTGTCCTTAAGCCATTTTGCCACAACTTTGGAAGTATGTACTTCCTGACTGATGACTTGAGATGTTGCTTCAATATATCCACATAATTTTCCTGCCTCATGATGCCATCTACACTGCTCAAAAAAATAAAGGGAACACTTAAACAACACAATGTAACTCCAAGTCAATCACACTTCTGTGAAATCAAACTGTCCACTTAGGAAGCAACACTGATTGACAATAAATTTCACATGCTGTTGTGCAAATGGAATAGACAACAGGTGGGAATTATAGGCAATTAGCAAGACACCCCCAATAAAGGAGTGGTTCTGCAGGTGGTGACCACAGACCACTTCTCAGTTCCTATGCTTCCTGGCTGATGTTTTGGTCACTTTTGAATGCTGCCGGTGCTTTCACTCTAGTGGTAGCATGAGACGGAGTCTACAACCCACACAAGTGGCTCAGGTAGTGCAGCTCATCCAGGATGGCACATCAATGCGAGCTGTGGCAAGAAGGTTTGCTGTTTCTGTCAGCGTAGTATCCAGAGCATGGAGGCGCTACCAGGAGACAGGCCTGTACACCAGGAGACGTGGAGGAGGCCGTAGGAGGGCAACAACCCGACCGCTACCTCCGCCTTTGTGCAAGGAGGAGCAGGAGGAGCACTGCCAGAGCCCTGCAAAATGACCTCCAGCAGGCCACAAATGTACATGTGTCTGCTCAAATGGTCAGAAACAGACTCCATGAGGGTGGTATGAGGGCCCGACGTCCACAGGTGGGGGTTGTGCTTACAGCCCAACACCGTGCAGGACGTTTGGCATTTGCCAGAGAACACCAAGATTGGCAAATTCACCACTGGCGCCCTGTGCTCTTCACAGATGAATGCAGGTTCACACTGAGCACGTGACAGACGTGACAGAGTCTGGAGATGCCGTGGAGAACGTTCTGCTGCCTGCAACATCCTCCAGCATGACCGGTTTGGCGGTGGGTCAGTCATGGTGTGGGGTGGCATTTCTTTGGGGGGCCGCACAGCCCTCCATGTGCTCGCCAGAGGTAGCCTGACTGCCATTAGTTACCGAGATGAGATCCTCAGACCCCTTGTGAGACCATACGCTGGTGCGGTTGGCCCTGGGTTCCTCCTAATGCAAGACAATGCTAGACCTCATGTGGCTGGAGTGTGTCAGCAGTTCCTGCAAGAGGAAGGCATTGATGCTATGGACTGGCCCGCCCGTTCCCCAGACCTGAATCCAATTGAGCACATCTGAGACATCATGTCTCGCTCCATCCAGCAACGCCACGTTGCACCACAGACTGTCCAGGAGTTGGCGGATGCTTTAGTCCAGGTCTGGGAGGAGATCCCTCAGGAGACCATCCGCCACCTCATCTGGAGCATGCCCAGGCATTGTAGGGAGGTCATACAGGCACGTGGAGGCCACACACACTACTGAGCCTCATTTTGACTTGTTTTAAGGACATTACATCAAAGTTGGATCAGCCTGTAGTGTGGTTTTCCACTTTAATTTTGAGTGTGACTCCAAATCCAGACCGCCATGGGTTCATAAATTGGATTTCCATTGATTATTTTTGTGTGATTTTGTTGTCAGCACATTCAACTATGTAAAGTTCATTCATTCAGATCTAGGATGTGTTATTTTAGTGTTCCCTTTATTTTTTTGAGCAGTGTATTTTATGAAGTGCACCAGTCCCTCCTGCAGCAAAGTACCCCCACAACATGATACTGACAGCCCCGTGCTTCCTGGTTGGGATGGTGTTCTTCGGTTTGCAAGCCTCCCCCTTTTTCCTCCAAACATAACGATGGTCATTATGGCCAAACAGTTCAATTTTTGTTTCATCAGACCAGCGGACATTTCTCCAAAAAGTACGATCTTTGTCCCCATGTGCAGTTGCAAACCGTAGTCTGGCTTTTTTTAAGGCGGTTTTGGAGCAGTGGCTTCTTCCTTTATGAGTGGCCTTTCAGGTTATGTCGATATAGGACTCGTTTTACTGTGGATATAGATACTTTTGTACCTGTTTCCTCCATTATCTTCACAAGGTCCTTTGCTGTTGTTCTGGGATTGATTTGCACATTTTGCACCCAAGTACGTTCATCTGTAGGAGACAGAACGCGCCTCCTTCCTGAGAGGTATGTGTCACGCCCTGACCTGAGAGAGCCTTTTTATGTCTCTATTTAGGTTTGGTCAGGGTGTGATTTGGGTGGGCATTCCATGTCTGTATTTCTATGTTGGGGAATGCTTTGTTTCGGCCGGGTATGGCTCCCAATCAGGAACAGCTGTACATCGTTGTTGCTGATTGGGAGTCATTCTTAGGCAGCATGTTTTTCCTTTGGGTTTTGTGGGTAGATGTTTTCTGTTTAGTGTTTTGCATCTGACAGAACTGTTTGGCTGTCGGTTTCTTGTTTTTTGTGTTCTATCTTCAATAAATTCATAATGAGCACTAACCGCGCTGCACCTTGGTTCACTCTCTCCAAAGACAGCCGTTACAGTTTGACGGCTGCGTGGTCCCATGGTGTTTATACTTACATACTATTGTTTGTACAGCTGAACGTCGCTCCCAAGGATGAACCAGACTTGTGGAGGTCTACAATGTTTTGTCAGAGGTTTTGGCTGATTTCTTTTGACTTTCCCATGATGTCAAGCAAAGAGGCACTGAGTTTGAAGGTAGGCCTTGAAATACATCGACAGGTACACCTCCAATTGACTCAAATGATGTCAATTAGCCTATCAGAAGCTTCTAAAGCCATGACATCATTTTCTGGAATTTCCCAAGCTCTTTAAAGGCACAGTCAACTTAGTGTATGTAAACTTCTGACCCACTGGAATTGAGATACAGTGAATTTTAAGTGAAATAATCTGTTTGTAAACAGTTGTTGGAAAAATGACTTGTGTCATGCACAAAGTAGATGTCCTAACCGACTTGCCAAAACTATAGTTTGTTGACAAGAAATTTGTGGAGTGGTTGAAAAACGAGTTTGAATGACGCCAACCTAAGTGTATGTAAACTTCCGACTTCAACTGTTCCTATTTTCAACTTTCTTTCAGAACTGAAAATTAACCTTATTTCAACGTCTAGAAAATACATCTTTTCACCTTTCATTCAAAACCTCAATTGAACCTAGCTTCAACATCTGGAAAAATATGTATTTTTGATGTATTTTCAATGTAATTTTGCTTACTGGGACTATTCTTGTAGGGACAGCCATTTTTTGGCCTCGCCTATGGCGGCAGAATGGCCAAGACCTGCCCTGACCAGCACACTTTTAGAGTTGAGGCAGCCTTCATATTATGTTAACAATATGTTTGCTAAACCTCACCTGTTCTGCTCTGTGCTATGTTTTACTTACTGTACCATCCATATTGTACTATTTTTAAACTGCAATATTTAAAATAGGCACGCCCACAGTATGGGACGTGCTGCTTATGTAAATTCATGAAGTGGAACATACAGCCTTAGGATGCTACTCTACCCTCTCTCCCCAATTGTTTCATTTCATTTATTGAAATGAAGATATTTCTATTTCCAACTTTCACTTTCTTTAGTTTCTGCATGTCTCAGCAGAGTCCAGTGTCCCTGGAGGCAGAACATAAAAAATATATGTAAAACATTTCCTTCTCTTGACCACATGAAAGCCTTTCGGAATCACTACTCTTTCTCTCAATTATGTAAATATCATTTGGAAGAAGAAACTGCTACACTGGCCTATTCTATTCAAACGACCTGAATGACGCATTGTGGGTAATCGTTAGGCTATACCCCACACCCTCTTTAAGCTGGGTCATGTTGAGTAAGCACAAAATGATAAAAAAAATATGCTTTTTGAAAGGGAGAGAATCAAGGAAGTACTAGCTGAACTTAACTAAGATATTTTTTTTATTAACGTGTGCCCCATGGAACATTAAATCAGTTAGGATTGTACACCATCCGTGTACAAAGCATTGGACAAAGCTTTTGCCTCTACCTTTGAAGGCTATGAGGATCTTCACTTACTGGTCAAGACCAGTCAGGTCCACTGGGAAGCACTGGGCCATCATCTGGTAATGGGAGGATTCAGATGCCCTCTGCATTATAGATGAGCAACAGTACAGCAAGTGTGTGTCCCAAATGGCACCCTATTCTATGTACAGTGCACTACTTTCCACTATGAAGGGAATAGGATGCCATTTTGAATGCAGCCCCACCATATCAGGGTAGAATGGGTAAAGGAGACCTAGCTACTCTGCTCCTATCATGTGGCTTCATGTCATACATCAAGTAATAGAGGACAGGATACCTGCTGAAGTAGCCCTGTTCCTTCCACCCTGTTGCTGTGTATTACAGATATGGAATAGAATACATTTGAGCTTACATTGAAGAGGAGAGCTAATCGAAAAGGGCCCTTACGTAACAGGACATGAACTGCCCCTTTCTGCATACCAATGACTGTCCAGACATGTCCAGATGGGATTCAGCACAGGATCGTTGATGTGAGTTGACATTGTGAAGGAGGTGGCTTGGCTAACAGAAGAACCACGGCCCTGTAGACAAGAGGAGAGCAGGCTTGATCAATATGGCTTCAGAGAGTGATCAATCAGTCTGAATCTGCCTGGCACAGTAAACTATGGTTTTATTAGCATTGAGCTGACCGTCCATCCGCTGCGGATGGGGATGGGGACACAGTCTTACGACACTAATGCATTTAGATGCGTTCCCCAAAGAAAAGAGGGGGGGTATAGAGAGACGGAGGTAGAGAAAGAAAGAGAAAGAAAAGAGAGAGGTAGATTTGCGTCTGACCTTTCCCTTAACGCTGTAATGTAATGTTATGGGGAGGGATTGAGGCCCCATTAGATGATGACATGGGGATCATGACAACCACTTAGCGTGATGTCATAGTAGATCAGAATGATTCATGTTGGAGGATAACAGGAAGAGAAGGGAGGGAGTGTTGCATGATGGGAGATTGCTTTTTATTGTGAACTGGGTAAATGTGGGAAAGTAGATAGTGGAACTACAGAAACACAACTCTGCACCTACTGCAGGGCCATTCAACCGCAGCTGGTACCAGCTGACTAACTCATTTAGGACCAGCGATGGAAACTCAATTGGTCCAATTCAGAGAATAATTTATTGAATCAGGTGGTTTAGTGGTGTAGCTGAGTGCAATGGTGGAGTGTAAGGGTAACATGTTATAGTATCTCTCAGTTCAGCTCATTTCAGTTCAACTCTGTTCCGTATGAACTCAAAAGGGGTTATTCTATTAATTCTTTACCATGATCACTTTGAACACACACACACACACACACACACCACACACACACACACACACACACACACACACACACACACACACACACACACTAATTTCTATTTTAGATTGAAGACATGTATGCAGCTTTTCATACCACCTGAACACTGTTTATTTCCCTTAAACTCGCTCTCTGACAACTTGTACCCAGCTATAGTCACATACAGTACAACGTTTACAATCAATACAGACAGGGGGAATGGCAATCTCCTGGAAACACGGTCAGTGGTATTAAATGCAGCGGAGGTAGAGATGAAGAGAGGGAACACCTGGGAGGATAAGGCTTGAGGCAGATGAAGGGATGAGGGGAAGCTAATGAGACGGAGGTAGCCACTGGAGACTTAGGTGTGTTGGTTGGTCGGTCCAAAGGTGGGCAGGATGCTGCAGCTTAAAGAATGTAATTACTAACAGCATCATGAGTAGAATTGACTGGATTATGGCCACATGAACAGGCTAATGGCGAACCGTAAAACCATGCATGTACAGGCAATGACTTTAGAGTAACACACTGCCTTGTCATCAAGGGGCAACATTTCCCTGTCTGTGCATGTGTGTTCCGTCTGTCATCCGCTGGGAATCTGATGAACTCCCGACGAAGCTCTCTGTGGGTGAATCGGTAGCCTTCCTTCACAGCAGGATAATCCAGTCTGGAAATCAGTCGATTAAGAGAGATTAAGAGATGGTGAGAGCTGCTGGTAATACCACTAAAAAGCACACTGGTTTACTCACTCACTCAAACTCTCCCTCACACATACACATCCAAACACACTTATGCACAGACTCCTTTATGCAGGCACGCACACACACACATACACACGCAGACAGACAGACACACTCGCATGCACTCCCCAGACTAGCTACTGTACATATGGAGCCTGTTTAATCAATTCTCAGTCTCTCTGTCCTCTATGACGCCTGTCCATACGTTATTCATTAACTCTGAGAAGTCAGCCCTTTTCTCAGCCTGTGACTGTGTTTTTATAAGCCTACCCAGACCCCGCTCTCACCAGATTGAAAAACAAGAGAGTGAAACCAATACAATACATCCTCTGTTACACCATTGAAACCTTCTTGAGTCCAATTCATCCTGGACCAGGCTTTATTAGAAATTATTGTAATTGCGTTAACCCCTTCCTTTGCGCGCCGCCGCCAATCATTCCATTTGCTGTGCGCTTATCAAACCGAGGCTAGATAAAGTCCTCAGCTCCCAACTTCATTACACTTCATTTATATTAAACAGACAGACCATGATAACTCTCTTCCCCCGCCTGACCCAGCCGTCACCATATAGACCCGACGCGGCTGTGCTATCCCAGCAGACTACAGAGCTGACCCAACGGCACTGACCCAACTGCACTGACCCAACTGCACTGACCCAACGGCACTGGTCTGGTCCTATAGACAGCAGGGGTCTTTCTTCCTCTGCAATCCTCTCACATTTGTTTCTCTATTTGTTTTCTTGAAGAATCTCCTCTTCTCTGGTTTCTGTTGCTTTTGGCCCCTGGTCAGTTTTGTGTCATGATACATCCATATTTGCAGGTCTGGGGTCAGTTCAGAGCTTGGTTCCTCTCTCTTGCTCTCTCTCTCTCTCTCCCTTGCTTCTCTCTCACTCGCTCGCTTCACTCTCTCTCGCTTCACTCTCTCTCGCTTCACTCTCTTGCTTCCGTCTCTCTCTCTCTCTCTCTCTCTCTCTCTCTCTCTCTCTCTCTCTCTCTCTCTCTCTCTCTCTCTCTCTGCTTAGAATGAATCTGTAACAGATCTGTTGGAGGGCCAACTCCTCCTGTATTCCCTGGGCATAAAGAACCAACTCTGTGTGTGTCTGCGCATGCGTGTGTGTGTGTTGGTGGAACAGGGCCTGGCTGTTGTCTTTGGAACAGGCTCTGTTCTCTAACCAGTTGCACGTGGTTCCCTCACAGGTGACTGCCAAACAATGCTACAGTATTTTCTCCCTCTCTTTTTTCTCCTTCTCTCTTTCTCTGTTTGTGGGAAATATTATTTTATTCTCTGGAGCCATAATGCATCACAGAACATTCCCACCATAGCCTGGATAAGTTTTACACTGTTTGTGTCCTAAATGACACCCTATTCCCTACATAGTGCACCACTTTTGACCAGAGCCCTATGGGTCCTGATCAACAGTAACACATGGAAAAGGGAGCCATTTGGGACACAGCCTGTTGACAAGGACAGAATGGTTATAGGAAACCATACACAAAATGTATAATTTCACCAAATATTTAGGAAGAGGTCATCATTTCATGGAGTCAGTGAAGGAAGAAACCACATGGAAAAAGGGGTAAGCAAATTAGGTCCAAAAAACTGATTTTCATCAAGTCAAATGAATCTATTACGTTAGAGGTTTCATGATGCTAAGTAGATCGTTTTAAGATTGTCCTATACAACCAGTTTATACTCAATTTACCCCATACCCCAGCCAAGAGACCACTTTTTTAGACAAGCTATGTTTTCAAAACTGTAATGTTTACATGAATTAGGATTATTTCCAGGGATGCACAACACTCTGAAATATATATAGATATCTTTTGTCAGAAAGAATACTATATTTTTGTTGACGGAGTGATGCTGAATATATAACGTTTCTCAAATTACCCCACTCTGCCCTAACATCGATGACTGGAAAAAGAAGACTCATTTTCTTATTAGGTCCAAGCTAAAGCCCTACAATGTCATTTCTTAACTGTCACTCAGTAATAGTGTTGTGTTAAAAGTGACACGTGTATCGAGTGGCCGGTTCTCCCAATAATCAATGTCGCAATACATTGACCGCTGAGCAAAAGTAATTTGCCATTTAATGAGGCCCACTGGATGAGGCAGCTGTGTTTACAGGTATGGGAAATCCATGCTGCTTCATCTGACTGGGAGCACTAGCCTTGTCTGTTGACTGGAAGATGAAACCGCCTTTGGTACTGGTTCCTACATGCAAATCCGTGAAAGATTGTATTGTATGTTTGAAGTGGCCATGGACAGACTGAACCATGTTTGAGACTTGAGACTTGGTTTTGCATCAAGGGTTTGACGTTTTTCTCTCTTTCCCCTCCACTGAGTGTCCTCTCTTCACTCTCTGTCCCTCTTTAGGAGGTCCCAGGAAGCTCACGGGTGGAGGAGCAGCCTCTGACAGACACTCTGGACGACCATGAGCGCCACATCTCCCACTCCATGTTCGGGACCATAGAGTGCATGGACGACCAGCCCTCCATGCCGCCACGCAATGTCATGATGGGGCCGCGCATGATGGGTGAGTCACCTAAACTTGCCAAAACGCGTTGGTTTAAACTACATGGTAAAATATTTGTTTTTGAAGCAAACTGCCGTTGTCCTGTACCAAGAGTGGCCGAATGTCTTCTATGATATCATTCTAATTATTGCACCTTGATTGAAAGTGAAGTAGTGAGAGAGACAGCATTTATTTTTCTGACCTCACACCTCGTCCATCTTCCTCATCCCTCCCGTCCTCACCCCTCCATCACCCCCTGATTATAATCAGGGGGGTTAATGTCATCCCCGATTCATCCCTCCTTCACTCTCAACCTGCACGATTGCACTCAGGTCAATTCCCATTCCGTTCCATGTCCAGTTCAGCTCCAGTTCTGCTAGTCAATTCAGTCCTTAACCAGTCACCTCCTGTCATCTCTGTATCGACCTCACTGCCATGGAGCCACGTTTTGACACAGCTGGAGGAGCCTGACACCCCCACCTGACCCCACCTCTTCACACTACACCCACACTACCCACCATACCCCCTCTCTTTCCTTCTCTCCCATTTCCTGTCCTCTCCTCTGAGTTAGACCATTTCCAGCCTCTCCTCTCTTCCGCTCTCTTCCTCTGCTCTCTCCTCCTCTCTTCCTCTGCTCTCCCCTCCTCTCTTCCTCTCCTCTCTCTCCGCTCTCTTCCTCTCCTCGCTACCCCCCCTCTCTTCCTCTCCTCTCTCCCCCTCTCTTTCTCTCATCTTTCCCCCTCCTCCATCTCCCATCTCTTCCTCTCCTCTCTCCCCCTCTCTTCCTCTAATCTCTCCCCCTCTACCTCTCCTCTCTTTCCCTCTCTTCTGCTCTCTCCCCCTCTCTTCCTCTCATCTTCCCCCTCCTCCCTCTGCCCCTCTCTTCCTTTCCTCTCTCTTCCTCTACTCACTCCCCCTCTCTTCTTCTAATATCTCCCCCTCTCTACCTCTCCTCTTTTCCCCTCTCTTTCTCTCCTCTCTCCCTCTATTCCTCTCCTCTCTCCCTCTATTCCTCTCCTCTCTTCCCCTTTCTCCCTCTCCTCTCTTCCCCTTTCTCAATGTCCCCTATCTCTCATCCCTTCCTCTTCTCTTCTCTTCCATAGTGTCTATAGTAGCAGTGCTCTCTCATCTCCATATTGTCTATAGTGGCAGTGCTCCCTCATCTCCATATTGTCTATAGTAGCAGTGCTCCCTCATCTCCATATTGTCTATAGTAGCAGTGCTCCCTCATCTCCATGTTGTCTCCAGTAGCAGTGCTCCCTCATCTCCATATTGTCTATAGTAGCAGTGCTCCCTCATCTCCATATTGTCTATAGTAGCAGTGCTCCCTCATCTCCATATTGTCTATAGTAGCAGTGCTCCCTCATCTCCATGTTGTCTACAGTAGCAGTGCTCCCTCATCTCCATGTTGTCTACAGTAGCAGTAGCTGTGCTCTCTCATCTCCATATTGTCTATAGTAGCAGTGCTCTCTCATCTCCATATTGTCTATAGTAGCAGTGCTCCCTCATCTCCATAGTGTCTATAGTAGCAGTGCTCTCTCATCTCCATATTGTCTATAGTGGCAGTGCTCCCTCATCTCCATATTGTCTATAGTAGCAGTGCTCCCTCATCTCCATATTGTCTATAGTAGCAGTGCTCCCTCATCTCCATGTTGTCTCCAGTAGCAGTGCTCCCTCATCTCCATGTTGTCTCCAGTAGCAGTGCTCCCTCATCTCCATATTGTCTACAGTAGCAGTAGCAGTGCTCCCTCAACTCCATATTGTCTATAGTAACAGTGCTCCCTCATCACCATATTGTCTACAGTAGCAGTGCTCTCTCATCTCCATATTGTCTACAGTAGCAGTGCTCCCTCATCTCCATATTGTCTACAGTAGCAGTGCTCTCTCATCTCCATATTGTCTACAGTAGCAGTGCTCTCTCATCTCCATATTGTCTACAGTAGCAGTGCTCCCTCATCTCCATATTGTCTACAGTAGCAGTAGCTGTGCTCTCTCATCTCCATGTTGTCTACAGTAGCAGTAGCAGTGTTCTCTCATCTCCATGTTGTCTACAGTAGTAGTAGCAGTGTTCTCTCATCTCCATATTGTCTACAGTAGCTGTGCTCTCTCATCTCCGTGTTGTCTACAGTAGCAGTAGCAGTGCTCTCTCATCTCCATATTGTCTACAGTAGCAGTAGCAGTGCTCTCTCATCTCCATATTGTCTACAGTAGCAGTAGCTGTGCTCTCTCATCTCCATGTTGTCTACAGTAGCAGTGCTCTCTCATCTCCATATTGTCTACAGTAGCAGTAGCAGTGCTCTTTCATCTCTATGTTGTCTACAGTAGCAGTGCTCTCTCATCTCCATATTGTCTACAGTAGCAGTAGCAGTGCTCTCTCATCTCCATATTGTCTACAGTAGCAGTAGCTGTGCTCTCATCTCCATGTTGTCTACAGTAGCAGTGATCTCTCATCTCCATGTTGTCTACAGTAGCAGTAGCAGTGCTCTCTCATCTCCATGTTGTCTACAGTAGCAGTAGCAGTGCTCTCTCATCTCCATGTTGTCTACAGTAGCAGTGCTCTCTCATCTCCATATTGTCTACAGTAGCAGTGCTCCCTCATCTCCATATTGTCTACAGTAGCAGTGCTCCCTCATCACCATATTGTCTACAGTAGCAGTAGCAGTGCTCCCTCATCTCCATATTGTCTATGTAACAGTGCTCCCTCATCTCCATATTGTCTACAGTAGCAGTAGCTGTGCTCTCTCATCTCCATGTTGTCTACAGTAGCAGTGCTCTCTCATCTCCATATTGTCTACAGTAGCAGTGCTCTCTCATCTCCATATTGTCTACAGTAGCAGTGCTCCCTCATCTTTATATTGTCTACAGTAGCAGTGCTCCCTCATCTCCATGTTGTCTACAGTAGGAGTAGCTGTGCTCTCTCATCTCCATGTTGTCTACAGTAGCAGCAGCAGTGTTCTCTCATCTCCATATTGTCTGCAGTAGCAGTGCTCTCTCTTCTCCATATTGTCTACAGTAGCTGTGCTCTCTCATCTCCGTGTTGTCTACAGTAGCAGTAGCAGTGCTCTCTCATCTCCATATTGTCTACAGTAGCAGTAGCAGTGCTCTTTCATCTCCATGTTATCTACAGTAGCAGTGCTCTCTCATCTCCATATTGTTTACAGTAGCAGTGGCAGTGCTCTCTCATCTCCATGTTGTCTGCAGTAGCAGTGCTCTCTCATCTCCATGTTGTCTACAGTAGCAGTGATCTCTCATCTCCATGTTATCTACAGTAGCAGTAGCAGTGCTCTCTCATCTCCATGTTGTCTACAGTAGCAGGGCTCTCTCATCTCCATGTTATCTACAGTAGCAGTTCTCTCTCATCTCCATGTTGTGTACAGTAGCAGGGCTCTCTCATCTCCATGTTGTCTATAGTAGCAGTAGCAGTGCTCTTTCATCTCCATGTTGTCTATAGTAGCAGTAGCAGTGCTCTCTCATCTCCATGTTGTCTATAGTAGCAGTAGCAGTGCTCTTTCATCTCCATGTTGTCTATAGTAGCAGTAGCAGTGATCTCTCATCTCCATGTTGTCTATAGTAGCAGTAGCAGTGATCTCTGCTCTCTCATCTCCATATTGTCTACAGTAGCAGTGCTCCCTCATCTCCATATTGTCTACAGTAGCAGTGCTCCCTCATCTCCATATTGTCTACAGTAGCAGTGCTCCCTCATCACCATATTGTCTACAGTAGCAGTAGCAGTGCTCCCTCATCTCCATATTGTCTATGTAACAGTGCTCCCTCATCTCCATATTGTCTACAGTAGCATTAGCTGTGCTCTCTCATCTCCATGTTGTCTACAGTAGCAGTGCTCTCTCATCTCCATATTGTCTACAGTAGCAGTGCTCTCTCATCTCCATATTGTCTACAGTAGCAGTGCTCCCTCATCTTTATATTGTCTACAGTAGCAGTGCTCCCTCATCTCCATGTTGTCTACAGTAGGAGTAGCTGTGCTCTCTCATCTCCATGTTGTCTACAGTAGCAGCAGCAGTGTTCTCTCATCTCCATATTGTCTGCAGTAGCAGTGCTCTCTCTTCTCCATATTGTCTACAGTAGCTGTGCTCTCTCATCTCCGTGTTGTCTACAGTAGCAGTAGCAGTGCTCTCTCATCTCCATATTGTCTACAGTAGCAGTAGCAGTGCTCTTTCATCTCCATGTTATCTACAGTAGCAGTGCTCTCTCATCTCCATATTGTTTACAGTAGCAGTGGCAGTGCTCTCTCATCTCCATGTTGTCTGCAGTAGCAGTGCTCTCTCATCTCCATGTTGTCTACAGTAGCAGTGATCTCTCATCTCCATGTTATCTACAGTAGCAGTAGCAGTGCTCTCTCATCTCCATGTTGTCTACAGTAGCAGGGCTCTCTCATCTCCATGTTATCTACAGTAGCAGTTCTCTCTCATCTCCATGTTGTGTACAGTAGCAGGGCTCTCTCATCTCCATGTTATCTACAGTAGCAGTAGCAGTGATCTCTCATCTCCATGTTGTCTATAGTAGCAGTAGCAGTGCTCTCTCATCTCCATGTTGTCTATAGTAGCAGTAGCAGTGCTCTTTCATCTCCATGTTGTCTATAGTAGCAGTAGCAGTGCTCTCTCATCTCCATGTTGTCTATAGTAGCAGTAGCAGTGCTCTTTCATCTCCATGTTGTCTATAGTAGCAGTAGCAGTGATCTCTCATCTCCATGTTGTCTATAGTAGCAGTAGCAGTGATCTCTCATCTCCATGTTGTTTATAGTAGCAGTAGCAGTGATCTCTCATCTCCATGTTGTCTACAGTAGCAGTGATCTCTCATCTCCATGTTGTCTATAGTAGCAGTAGCAGTGATCTCTCATCTCCATGTTGTCTATAGTAGCAGTAGCAGTGATCTCTCATCTCCATGTTATCTACAGTAGCAGTAGCAGTGATCTCTCATCTCCATGTTGTCTATAGTAGCAGTAGCAGTGATCTCTCATCTCCATGTTATCTACAGTAGCAGTAGCAGTGATCTCTCATCTCCATGTTGTCTATAGTAGCAGTAGCAGTGCTCTCTCATCTCCATGTTGTCTACAGTAGCAGTAGCAGTGATCATTCATCTCCATGTTGTCTATAGTAGCAGTAGCAGTGATCTCTCATCTCCATGTTATCTACAGTAGCAGTAGCAGTGATCTCTCATCTCCATGTTGTCTATAGTAGCAGTAGCAGTGCTCTCTCATCTCCATGGTGTCTACAGTAGCAGTGATCTCTCATCTCCATGTTGTCTACAGTAGCAGTAGCAGTGCTCTCTCATCTCCATATTGTCTACAGTAGCTGTGTTCTCTCATCTCCGTGTTGTCTACAGTAGCAGTGCTCTCTCATGTCCATGTTGTCTACAGTAGCAGTAGCAGTGCTCTCTCATGTCCATGTTGTCTACAGTAGCAGTAGCAGTGCTCTCTCATGTCCATGTTGTCTACAGTAGAAGTGCTCTCTCATCTCCATGTTGTCTACAGTAGCAGTGCTCTCTCATCTCCATGTTGTCTGCAGTAGCAGTAGCAGTGCTCTCTCATCTCCATGTTGTCTACAGTAGCAGTGCTCTCTCATCTCCATGTTATCTACAGTAGCAGTGCTCTCTCATCTCCATGTTGTCTACAGTAGCAGTGCTCTCTCATCTCCATGTTGTCTACAGTAGCAGTGCTCTCTCATCTCCATGTTATCTACAGTAGCAGTGCCACTCTGCCAATGATCTCCTTCTCGCTGGAGATCAGAGAAGGTGTCAAAGCCATCTGATGGCTAATTAAACCTCTAGCTCAATAGGCCCTGCTCCTCTCTTCCCCTCTGCTCTTATGTCTCTCGTTCCTCCCTCTCTTCCTCTCTCCCACTCATTTCTCCCCTCCTCCTATGCTGACGTCGGTTGCCACAGATGCCTTATTATGAGACAGGCACTGACACAGCCTTTCAGAATGCCACTGTGATCACAACCAGTTTCTAGAACTAGACAATGATGGTGGAATTCTAAAAACTTCCCCTGTGCCAAAAACTTCAAGAGCAGCTTTCCCTCCTGTGAGTGAGAGTGTGGCAAATGAGGGAAGTTGAAAAGTTAGTGGAAGTTAGAGGGGGTGATTTGGGGCCGATGTTATTGGCATGCTGGCTTGACAAACCTTCAGATCTCCGTCTCGACTAATTTCTCAGGGAGATTGCCAGATACTTCTCTCTCTTCTTTCTCTGTTTGTTTCCAGACAGTTTTTCTATTGTAGTGTTCATGCATCGACCGGCGTGTTTGTCGGTGAATTACGGCTACAGTCATTGTAGAAAAACACCTTCAGAATAAAAAAGCTTAATGATGCAGATGATTGTTAGGCACCTCTTGCTGCCAGTCAGAAAGACAGACCTCTTGCTAATGTGCCTGGTGTTTACTTCTTCGCTTGGATTGAAACTGAAATCAATAGCAACGAGTGTATGAAACTCTGTATATCAGACGGCAGGGTCATGTTCATTATGCACCAAAAGGAAGAAAATGGACTAAAACAAGGAGGGACTACCTGGACTTGTCCAATCAGAAACGCAAATGTTCCTTTTCTGTATACTGTTTTAAAACGTTTTCTGTTGTGTGTCCTAATGAACACGACCCAGGTATTCCTCCCACTGACCACTGAGGACATTTTAAACATGTTCTCATACAGATATAGAGGTGACAGTGTATTGTAGAACAGTTATTTCAGTCCCATGTTATTTTAGCATGGGAGGAGACCTATTGCCTGGTCTGTCTCGTATGACAGTCATGAAAGAGGACAGATGCTGAGGACCTACACAGCAAGGTCACCTCCTCAGTATGAATATAGCTACTGGTGTGTGATTAACAGCATGATGACTGGTCTCTAGAGCCTGTATGAAAGCATGGCTTCACTATTAAGGCCAAAAACAGACATGCAGTACCAGTCAAAAGTTTGGACGCACCTACTCATTCAAAGGTTTTTCTTTAGCTTTACTATTTTCTACATTGTAGAATAATAGTGAAGACATCACAACTATGAAATAACACATATGGAATCATGTAGTAACCAAAAAAGTGTTAAACAAATCAAAATATATTTTATATTTGAGATTCTTCAAAGTAGCCACCCTATTTTCACTCAACTAAAATATAAACACAACATACAACAATTTCAAAGATTTGACTGAGTTACAGTTCAGATATGGAAATCGGTCACTTGAAATAAATTAATTAGGCCTTAATCTATGGATTTTACATGACTAAGAATACAGATATGCATCTGTTGGTCACAGATACTTAACCTCTATGGGACCGGCGGGACGAATTCGTCCCACCTACGTAACAGCCACTGCCATCCTGTGGCGCGATTTTCAAAATCTTCAAAATCATATTACTTCAATTTCTCAAACATATGACTATTTTACAGCCATTTAAAGATAAGACTCTCGTTAATCTAACCACACTGTCCGATTTCAAAAAGGCTTTACAACGAAAGCAAAACATTAGATTATGTCAGCAGAGTACCAAGCCAGAAATAATCAGACACCCATTTTTCAAGCCAGCATATAATGTCACCAAAACCCAGAAGACAGCTAAATGCAGCACTCACCTTTGATGATCTTCATCAGATGACAACCCTAGGACATTATGTTATACAATACATGCATGTTTTGTTCAATCAAGTTCATATTTATATCAAAAACCAGCTTTTTACATTAGCATGTGACGTTCAGAACTAGCATACCCCCCGCAAACTTACGGGGAATTCGCTAACATTTTACTAAATTACTCACGATAAACGTTCACAAAAAGCATAACAATTATTTTAAGAATTATAGATACAGACCTCCTCTATGCACTCGATATGTCCGATTTTAAAATAGCTTTTTGGTGAAAGCACATTTTGCAATATTCTAAGTACATAGCCCAGGCATCACGGGCTCGCTATTTAGACACCCGGCAAGTTTAGCACTCACCATAATCATATTTACTATTATAAAAATGTCATTACCTTTTGTTGTCTTCGTCAGAATGCACACCCAGGACGTCTACTTCAATAACAAATGTTGGTTTGGTCCAAAATAATCCATCGTTATATCCGAATAGCGGCGTTTTGTTCGTGCGTTCCAGACACTATCCGAAATAGTAAAGAAGTGTCGCGCGCTTGGCGCAATTCCTGACAATAAAATTCAAAGTATTCCATTGCCGTACGTCGAAGCATGTCAACCGCTGTTTAAAATCAATTTTTACGTCATTTTTCTCGTAGAAAAGCGATAAAATTCCGACAGGGAATCTCCTTTTCGGCAAACAGAGGAAAAAATCCCAAAGGCGGGGGCGGTCGGGGTCACGCGCATAAGCTAGTGTCTCTTGATGGGCCACTTGAGAAAGGCGATAATGTGTTTCAGCCTGGGGCTGGAATGACGACATTCTCTTTTTTCCCGGGCTCTGAGAGCCTATGGACGACGTGGGAAGTGTCACGTTAGAGCAGAGATCCTTAGTAAATGATAGAGATGGCAAAGAAGTTCCAGAAATGGTCAGACAGGCCACTTCCTGTAAAGGAATCTCTCAGGTTTTGACCTGCCATTTGAGTTCTGTTATACTCACAGACACCATTCAAACAGTTTTAGAAAATTTAGGGTGTTTTCTATCCATATGTAATAAGTATATGCATATTCTAGTTACTGAGTAGGAGTGGTAACCAGATTAAATCGGGTATGTTTTTTATCCAGCCGTGTCAATGCTGCCCCCTAGCCCTAACAGGTTAAAAAAAAGTAGGGGTGTGAATCAGAAAACCAGTCAGTATCTGGTGTGACCACCATTTGCCTCATGCAGCGCAACACATCTTCGCATAGAGTTGATCATGCTATTGATTGTGGCCTGTGGAATGTTGTCCCACTCCTTTGTGTGAAATTGCTGGATATTGCAGGTCATGGAAGAACTGGGACATTTTCAGCTTTCAGGAAGTGTGTGCAGATTCTTGTGACATGGGACCGTGCATTATCATGCTGAAACATGAGGTGATGGCGGCAGATTAATGCCACGACAATGGGCCTCAGGATCTCGTCACGGTATCTCTGTGCATTCAAATTGCCATCAATAAAATGCAATTGCATTGTCTGTACGGCCACTTTGTTCACAACGTTGACATCAGCAAACTGCTCATTCACATGACGCCATACACGCTGTCTGCCATCTGCCAGGTACAGTTAATACAAGGATTCATCCGTGAAGAGCACACTACTCCAGCATGCAAGTGGCTGTCAAAGGTGAGCATTTGCCCACTGTAGTCGGTAACAACGCAGAACAGCAGTCAGGACAAGACCCTGGTGAGGACGACGAGCACGCAGATGAGCTTCCCTGAGACATTTTCTTACAGCAGAAATTCTTCAGTTGTGCAAACCCACAGTTTCATCAGCTGGCCAGGTGGCTGGTCTCAGACGATCCCACAGGTGAAGAAGCCAGATATGGAGGTCCTGGACGGGTGTGGTTACGCGTGGTCTACGGTTGTGAGGCCTGTTGGATGTACTGCCAAATTCTCAAAAACAATGTTGGAGGTGGCTTATGGTAGAGAAATGAACATTCAATCCTCTGGCAACAGCTCTGGTGCACATTCCTGCAATCAACATGCTAATTGCACGCTCCCTCAAAACTCGAGACATCTGTGGAATTGTGTTGTGTGACAAAACTGCACATTTTAGAGTGGCCTTTTATTATCCTCAGCACAAGTTGCACCTTGTGCTAATGTTCATGCTGTTTAATTAGCTTCTTGATATGCAACACCTGTCCAGGTGGATGGATCATCTTGGCAAAGGAGAAATGCTCTTAAACAGGGATGTAAACAAATGTGTGCACAGCATTTGAGAGAAATAAGATTTTTGTGCGTATGGAACATTTCTAGGATCTTTTATTTTAGCTCATGAAACATGGGACACACACTTACATTTTACATTTATATTTTAGTCATTTAGCAGACGCTCTTATCCAGAGCGACTTACAGTAGTGAATGCATACATTTCGTACAATTTCATACATTTTCTTTTTTTCCTGTGCTGCACTTCAAATGTTTTATTGATATTTTTGTTTAGTGTATATACAGTTGAAGTCGGAAGTTTACATACACTTAGGTTGGAGTCATTAAAACTCATTTTTCAACCACTCCACAAATTTCTTGTTAACAAACTATAGTTTTGGCAAGTCGGTTAGGACATCTACTTTGTGCATGACACAAGTCATTTTTCCAACAGTTGTTTAAAGACATATTATTTGACTTATAATTCACTGTATCACAATTCCAGTGGGTCAGAGGTTTACACACACTAAGTTGACTGTGCCTTTAAACAGCTTGGAAAATTCCAGAAAATTATGTCATGGCTTTAGAAGCTTCTGATAGTCTAATTGACATCATTTGAGTCAATTGGAGGTGTACCTGTGGATGTATTTCAAGGCCTACCTTCAAACTCAGTGCCTCTTTGCTTGACATCAGGTGAAAATCAAAAGTAATCAGCCAAGACCTCAGAAAAATTGTAAACCTCCACAAGTCTGGTTCATCCTTGTCTGGTTCACAAGTCTGGTTCAACTCCTGAAGGTACTACGTTCATCTGTACAAACAAAAGTACGCAAGTATAAACACATTGGGACCTCAGAGCCGTCATACTACTTTGGAAGGAGATGCGTTCTGTCTCCTAGAGATGAACGTACTTTGGTGCGAAAAGTGCAAATCAATCCCAGAACAACAGCAAAGGACCTTGTGAAGATGCTGGAGGAAACGGGTACAAAAGTATCTATATCCACAGTAAAACAAGTCCTATATCGACATAACCTGAAAGGCCGCTCAGCAAGGAAGAAGCCACTGCTCCAAAGCTGCCATAAAAAAGCCAGACTACGGTTTGCAACTGCACATGGGGACAAAGATCATACTTTTTAGAGAAATGTCCTCTGGTCTGATGAAACAAAAATAGAACTGTTTGGCCGTAATGACCATCGTTCTGTTTGTAGGAAAAAGGGGGAGGCTTGCAAGCCGAAGAACACCATCCCAACCGTGAAGCACGGGGGTGGCAGCATCATGTCGTGGGGGTGCTTTGCTGCAGGAGGGACTGGTGCACTTCACAAAATACATGGCATCATGAGGAGGGAATATTATTTGGACGTATTGAAGCCACATCTCAAGACATCAGTGAGGAAGTTAAAGCTTGGTCGCAAATGGGTCTTCCAAATGGACAGTGACCCCAAGCATACTTCCAAAGTTGTGGCAAAATGGCTTAAGGACAACAAAGTCAAGGTATTGGAGTGGCCATCACAAAGCCCTGACCTCAATGCTAAAGAAAGAAGGCCTACAAACCTGACTCAGTTACACCAGCTCTGCCAGGAGGAATGGGCCAAAATTCACCCAACTTATTGTTGGAAGCTTGTGGAAGGCTACCCAAAACATTTGACTCAAGTTAGACAATTTAAAGGCAATGCTACCAAATACTAATTGAGTGTATGTAAACTTCTGACCCACTGGGAATGTGATGAAAGAAACAAAATCTGAAATAAATCATTCTCTCAACGATTATTCTGACATTTCACATTCTTAAAATAAAGTGGTGATCCTAATTGACCTTAGACAGGGAATTTTTACTAGGATTAAATGTCAGGAATTGTGAAAAACTGAGTTTAAATATATTTGTCTATGGTATATGTAAACTTCCGACTTCAACTGTCATATGTAAACTTCCTTTAATAGAGTGGAATAAACGCATGTATTGGCACACGTACGGACACATGCACAAACACTGTTCCATAAAAAAATAAATACTGCAGGAAGGGATATAAAGTTAACTGGATGAGGTCCAGAAATGGAAACAACCATTTTCATTAAACAAATCAAATGATGAGTGACAAACTTCTCCTATTCCAGTCTCAAAATTACCTCAGAGGAGAGCCCTGTAACTGAATCAGCCCTCTAAGTTAGTGCGTACTTAGGCAATAACTGCGCTACTGCTTCTCTCTGTGTATGTTATTCTCCCTACTACAGATGAACCACACTGAGTTAAATGGAATGCAATTGTTCTTCTTCGGTATCAAGAACTGACTTTGATTGTAATTTATTACAGATGGCAGCAAATCAATAGAGCAAATGAATGCAAACAGGTCATGTATTTCTGCCAACCATGACGGTTAACTGTTCTACCTCTATTTAAACTGGGCTTTCTCCCCAAAAACATAATGTCAAATCAAATCATATTGTATTTGTCACATGCACCGAATACAACAGGTTTTGACCTTACCGTGAAATGCTTACTTTTAGCCCTTAACCAACAATGCAGTTTTAAGAAAATAGAGTTAAGGAAATATTTACTAAATAAACTAAAGTAAAAAATAAAAAAAAGTAATACAATAAAATCACAATAATGAGAATATAAACAGGGGGTACCGGTACCGTGCAGGGGTACAGGTTAGTTGAGGTAATTTATACATGTAGCAGGGGTAAAGTGACTATGCATAGATAATAAACACTAAGTTTATTGGGTCAATGCAAATGGTGGCCATTTGATTAATTGTTCAGCAGTCTGATGGCTTGGGGGTAGAAGCTGTTAAGGAGCCTTTTGGACCAGGACTTGGCACTTCTGTACCGCTTGCAATGCGGTAGCAGATAGAACAGTCTATGACTTGGACAATTTTGACAAGTCTTTGACAAAATTGGCCTTCCTCTGACAGCGCCTAGTATATAAATCCTGGATGGCAGGAAGGTTGACCTCAGTGATGTACTGGGCTGTACGCACTACCCTCTGTATCGCCTTATGCTGAGCAGTTGCTATACCAGGCAGTGATGCAAACGGTCAGGATGCTCGCGATGGTGCAGCTGTAGAACTTTTTGAGGCTCCTGGAACCCATGCCAAATATTTTCAGTCTTCTGAGGGGGAAAATGCGTTGTCATGCCATCTTCACAACTTTCTTGGTGTGTTTGGACCATGATAGCTTGTTGGTGGGAATTTGAAACTCTAAACCCACACCACTACAGCCCCATCGATGTGAATGGGAGCGTTTTTGGCCCTCCTTTTCCTGTCGTCCACGATCATCTCTTTTGTCTTGCTCACATTGAGGGAGGGGTTGTTGTCCTGGCACCACACTGCCAGGTCTCTGACCTCCTCCACATCGTTGTCGGTTGACTTTGTTGAATTTGTTGACTTCATTAGGCCTTAAATTAACATAATTTTGGTCTCTAGCTGATTATTTAGATTGTGTGTGTTGTGTCATCAGCAAACTTAAAGTTGCTGTTGGAGTCGTGCTTGGCCATGCAGTCATGGGTGAACAGGGAGTACAGGAAGAGATTAAGCACACACTTCTGAGGGGCCCCCGTGTTGAGGGTCAGCGTGGCAGATGTGTTGTTGCCTACCCTTACCACCTGGGGGCGGCACGTCAGGAAGTCCAGGATCCAGTTGCATAGGGAGGTGTTTAGTCCCAGGGTCGTTAGCTTAGTGATAAGCTTTGTGGGCGCTATGGTGTTGAACGCTGAGCTGTAGTCAATGAACAGCATTCTCACATAGGTGTTCCTTTTGTCCAGGTGGGAAAGGTTAGTGTGGGATGCGATTGAGATTGCATCATCTGTGGATCTGTTGGGGTGGTATGCGAATTGGAGTGGGTCTAGAGTTTCTGGGATGATGGTGTTGATGTGAGCCATGACCAGCCTTTCAAAGCACTTCATGGCTACCGACAATGTATTTGTATTTTTTATTGAACATTTATTTAGGTATTACAGACTCGGTCAGGGAGAGGTTGAAAATGTCAGTGAAGACACTTGCCAGTTGGTCCGCACATGCTCTGAGTACACGTCCTGGTATTCCATCCGGCCTTGTGAATGTCGACCTGTTTAAAGGTCTTGCTCACAATTGCCAGAAGCATACCACCCTGCATCCCACTGCTGGCTTGCTTCTGAAGCTAAGCAGGGTTGGTCCTGGTTGGTCCCTAGATGGGAGACCAGATGCTGCAGGAAGTGGTGTTGGAGGGCCAGTAGGAGGCACTCTTTCCTCTGGTCTAAGAAAATTTCCCAATACCCCAGGGCAGTGATTGGGGACATTGCACTGTGTAGGGTGCCGTCTTTTGGATGGGACAATAAACAGGTGTCCTGACTCTCTGTGGTCACTAAAGATCCCATGGCACTTATCGTAAGAGTAGGGGTGTTAACCCTGGTGTCCTGGCTAAATTCCTAATCTGGCCCTCATATCATCACGGTCACCTAATCATCACCAGCTTACAATTGGCTCATTCCTCTCCACTGTAACTATTCCCCAGGTCATTTCTGTAAATGAGAATGTGTTTTCAGTCAACTTCCCTGGTAAAATAAGGGTAAAATAAAAAAAAACATTGGCTAGAGGGAGTGTTATCACACAGTCGTCCGGAACAGCTTGTGCTCTCATGCATGCTTCAGTGTTGCTTGCCTCGAAGTGAGCATAAAAGGCATTTAGCCCGTCTGGTAGGCTAGCGTCACCGGGAAGCTTGTGGCTGGGTTTCCCTTTGGAGTCCGTCATAGTTTGCAAGCCCTGCCACATCCGACGAGCGTCAGAGCCAGTGTAGTAGGATTCAATCTTAGTCCTGTATTGATGTTTTGACTGTTTGATGGTTTGTCTGAGGGCGTAACGAGATTTCTAATAAGCGTCCAGATTAGTGTCCCGCTCCTTGTAAGTGGCAGCTCTAGCCTTTAGCTCGGTGTGTATGTTACCTGTAATCCATGGCTTCTGGTGGTGATATGTACGTACGGTCACAGGGGGGACGATGTATTCGATGCACTTATTGATGATGTCGGTTACTGAGGTGGTATACTCCTCAATGCCATTGAATGAATCCCGGAACATATTCCAGTCTGTGCTAGCAAAACAGTCCTGTAGTGTAGCATCCGCGTCATCTGACCACTTCCATATTGAGCAAGTCACTGGTACTTCCTGCTTTAGTGTTTGCTCGTAAGCAGGAATCAGGAGGATAGAATTATGGTTAGATTTTCCAAATGGAAGTTCGAGGGAGAGCTTTGTACGCATCTCTGTGTGTGCAGTAAAGGTGATCTAGGTTTTTTTTTTCCTCTGGTTGTACATGAAATGCTGGTAGAAATGTTGTAAAATGGATTTATGTATGCCTGCATTAAAGTCCCCGGCCACAAGGAGCGACCATTTTGTTGATTCTTATACAGCTCATTGAGTACAGTCTTAGTACCAGCGTCGGTTTGTGGTGGTAAATAGACAGCTACGAAAAATATAGATGAAAACTCTCTTGGTAGATAGTGTGGTCTGCAGCTTATCATGAGGTACTCTACCTCAGTAGAGCAATACCTCGAGACTACCTTATTATTAGACATCACGCACCAGCTGTTATTGACAAATAGACACACACCCCCACCCCTTGTCAAACCAGACGTAGCTGTTCTGTCCAGCCAATGCAGCTATATTATATTATCCGTGTCGTCGTTCAGCCACGACTCGGTGAAACATAAGATATTACAGTTTTTATTGTCCCGTTGGTAGGATAGTCTCGAATGGAGATCATCCAGTTTTTTCTCCAGTGATTGCACGTTGACTAATAGAACAGATGGTAGAGGCGGGTTACCCACTCGCCAACGAATTCTCACAGGGCACCCTGATCTCCGCCCCCTGTACTTCCTTATTTTCACATGCGAATGACTGGGATTTGGGCCTTGTCTGGGAGCAACATTATATCCTTTGCGAAAAAAAATTGTCCAGTTCGATGTGAGTAATCGCTGTTCTGATATCCAGAAGCTCTTTTCGGTCATAAGATGCGTTCTGTCTATCAACATTATGTACAAAATAAGTTACAAACAATGCAAAAAAACAAGCAAAATTGCACAATTGGTTAGGAGCCCGTATAACAGTAGGCATCCCTCCGGCAGCATTCTTTCAAGATGGATACTGGTTTCTCTCTTAAAGGCAAATTCAGGTAGCTCTCTATCCTTTGGCCAAGCACCACATAAATATGAACTGTTCGTATCATACGACAATGAAATGTGTCACCATGGCAACGACGGTATAGTGCCGGTGTGATGTGCAGAGCGATGTAAGGATGAGGTCCATTAATCTGACTGGCTGGCTGAGATAGTGCCATCCCATTGATTGGCTGAGGCAAGACGAGGCACGGAGCAATGAGGCACCTCTCCATGCATTGAGCCCCTACAGTGTTAGAAAGCTGTCAGTCGGAACGGAGCTTGTCAGTGAGGAGGTGGGGGAGGGTTAGAGGATGACTTTTCAGTGAGGGGGTGTGGATGGAGGGGTGAATGGATGGATAAACGGATGGGGATGGAGCTTGTAAGAGTATTGTCATTCAGGGGCGTGGGGATGGAGGGTTGGAGTGAGGGATAGAGCCTATAGATAGGCAGCAGTAATTTCAGGGCTGTCTGCTTCACTAAATCATTGGTGCTGTGACATTGTCAGCTACCTTCACACATCTACACATCCTCTGTCCTACTGCAGCCAAAATGGCGTCCTATTCCCTATATATGGGCCCTGGTCAAAAGTAGTGCACTATATTGGGACCGAGTGGCGCAGCGGTCTAAGGCACTGTATCGCAGATGCTAGATGCATCACTACAGACCCAGGTTCGATTCCGGGCTGTATCACAACCGGCCGTGATCGGGAGTCCCATAGGGCGGCGCACAATTGGCCCAGCGTCGTCCGGGTTAGGGGAGGGTTTGGCCGGGGTAGGCCGTCAATAACTAGGCAACTGACTTGCCTAGTTAAGTAAAGGTGAGATTTTAAAAAAATGGTTGCCATTTGGGATGCAGTCTTACAGTTGCATGGCCATGAGGTAGGAAGAAATAGCAGGTAGGGTGATATGGAGCTGTTGCCTGCCTGAGAAAAATACAATCCCTTTTTTTCTCTCTTTTTCCACCCATCTCTCATCCTCTTCCTCCTTTCTCACCCTTGCAGTGCTTTAAGACTGGTGAAAATGAGAGAATAAAAGAAAAAGAGGAAAGTGAAGAAGAACATTATGACATATTAATGAAGTTGAATCTAAAGTTGAATCTAAAGTCATTAGCCTCCTCTCTGGCGGTGCCTTCTATTCTCCTGATTGAAAGTCCAGCTAGGAGCAGGAAGTCGCACTGTGGCGAAAATTGAGGCCCCGCGGACCAGCGCTGGACGTGCTGTTTGACAGAGTGTCTGACTGAAACCCTGTTAAATACGGTCACCAAAGGAATAGGGATGGAAGGACGGAGGGTGTGTTTGTGTGTACCATCATTGTCCTCCCATGTTCATCAATGCATTAACAGAATTATAATTCTATTTCTACCCCCCCCCCCCCCACCGTGGAAGTCCCATGGAGGTCCTGTGTGTTTCTAGTCCTTTAGACTCTGTTGAGTAATGGACTCTGATGGAGGGCAGCGACCCCGTTTGTCTATCTCTCTCCCTCTCGTACATGCACACACGGGCAAATACACACACACACACACACCTGCAAACACACACACAGGACATCTTCCCAGGGCTTGACAATGTTTGACTCACACTGCGCTGGGGCTTTTTATAGATCTAGCAGTGTCATCCTCTTCATCCCCTCTGTGCACATTCATCAAGCCAGGAAATGAGATAGCATGACCTTCCCTTTATGTGCCGTATAGAGACTTCCTGAGCCATGCTAATAATATACCTACAGTAGCCTACCTGAGAATAGTAACTAGGATTCATACAGTAGATAGTGTATATAATGTCCTGGCTTCAGGCACCTGCATACTGGTTTTATTTCAAGAAGTCGAGCGCATGAATCACATTGTTTCACTCCACAGTATATACGCTGAAAGTACAAAATATTAAGCACACTTTCCTAATATTGAGTTGCACACCCTTTCGCCCTCAGAACAGCCTCAATCGGTCGGGACATAGACTACAAGGTGTCTAAAGTGTTCCACATGGATGCTGGCCCATGTTGACTTCATTCTTTACACATGGGAAACCGTTGAGTGTGAAAAATCCAGCAGCGTTGCAGTTCTACCATACCCCGTTCAAAGGCACTTAAATATTTGGTCTTGCCCATTCACTCTCTAAATGGCACACACACAATCCATGTCTCAATTGTCTCAAGGCTTAAAAATCCTTCTTTAACCTGTCTCTTCCCATTCATCTACACCTGGACTCATCTGGTCAGTCTATATCATGGAAAGAGTGTTCCTAATGTTTTGTACACTCAGTGTGTAGTCATATAGTGACATATAGTCACTTATCTCAAACAGTCCATGCCCATCTAATTTACTTAAGTGCTTAAATTCTTTACCGGTTTGTTATAGAGAAATGATTAAGAAACTTTCTTTAATGAGTTCTGTGTGTGTCCGCCCACGTTTAACAGTACAGTGGATGGTAATGTTATAATGTTAATGTGTGGGGCGTGTCAGCGAGCAGATGGATTTTTGATGAGAGATAATAGAAGTAATGAAGGGACCATCATCTGAGCTGAGAGTCTGAATCAATCACGAGAGAGCGAGAGGGAGAGGGAGAGAGAATATCAATCCCTAGCAGATGTGGCCCACCTGTGAGACTGACATGTGTTATCTAAGTCATTATTCCTTTGCTTCAGCTTCACTTGGTGTGACGATTGTAGGAGGGCTGTGTCATTTAGGTGTGGAACACACTGGAACACCGACATGGAACATACACACACACACACAGCGCTTAAGCCCACATTGTTATGATTCAGGCAAATTTCTAGCATCATCTTCACTGTTGTCGACCTGCACTGCTCTAAGACGTTCAGGAGAAAGTGTTGAGTATATTTAAATGATGTAAAAGTTCCACCTATCCCTGCTTGGCTGTTCTGTACCTTGTTTGAGCTAGCTCCCTTCAGACTGTGTCTGGTGTGAAAAGGTTGAGGTGTGTTTAAAAGACATAATGAAGTTGGCATTTAAAGGCTAAAGGCATTTAAAGGCTGGGATGGGTACGTGTGAGACTAGACTGCCCTACCCACTTTTAATAGCCTGACATCTCCGATACGGAAACATTTTGATATTATGCCCCAAGGATGATCGATTTCATCTGCATGTGACACTTTTTGTTGTTGTTGCTTTCTGTGAAACATGAACCTTGCCTGCTTGGTCAGTTTTTACAATTCAAACGCTTGTAATAGCAGTGTTTTAGTCTATACTAGATACATCAGACATGGGAGAAACAGACAGAAAACAGAGTGGCAGGGATCAAACGACAACATCAACAAATCCAATCTAGCCAAACGCTCCAATCAATTCAATTGACTGAGTGGGTGGAGCTGTTTCTGGTGTAAACATAGTGGAAATGACCAGAAAACATTGTCTAACCCAGGTCTCGTTTTACCAGTGTGTATTTAAGGTGATTACCTGCTCCAGTTTGTGTATTGGCCCTGATATTGTTAACCAGTATGGATCTGGCAAAGATCTGCAGCCCGATCAATAGGGCCAGAGTGTCAGATAAGCCTCCTGAAGGGGTGATGCTCTGAAATGAGAGGATGGGAGGATGAATTAGAGCTATTAGTGTGAACTCTCACCTCCGACTCAATGATCTGTGGCTGAAAGTGAGCACTCCTCTTCCTTCCTCTCAGATGAATGTGTCCAGGTGGCCTCTTAGCTCTGAGAGCTCCGTCTCAACACCCTGCTCTAGCATGGCCATGGCCCTGACTCTGGAAATGGCTCCACCCCTCTCTCTGGGTTTAATACTTTGGATTGGCCCTCACAGAGGCAGACTCTGTTGCTAGGGAGGCTAAGAACTGAGGCGACGTGCACCAAAATGGCTCTCTGACTCTCTCCATCTTCCCTTGGATGAAGGAGTGACCGTTCTTTTCTCCATCCCTTCCTTCCTCCATTTATCTCTCCTTCCTACCTGTGCGACTCTACAGTGTTCTATTCAACCGGTTGTGACTAGTAATTTACCTCAAAGCATGCCATTACACCTATAGGACTAACCACTCTGTGTGTGTGTGTGTGTGTGTGTGTGTGTGTGTGTGTGTGTGTGTGTGTGTGTGTGTGTGTGTGTGTGTGTGTGTGTGTGTGTGTGTGTGTGTGTGTGTGTGTGTGTGTGTGTGTGTGTGTGTGTGTCCCATCTCAACATCCATCAAACAGCTGTTTCCCAGCTGTAAAGCCGGCGGTCACATGGCCAGCCAGACCTTATATCACATAGCTACATGATCAATCTGACTAAAACACATCCGCGGCAACTGGTTTTCAGTGTATGACGACTGGGGACTTCAAGTTCAAAGCCATCTCCCGCAGTGTTGCTCTGAAACAGGCACTGTTGCTGCGTTCCTTCCTGGAAACCCTTGCTCCCTCTTAGGTTATTTATCTGAGGTCCTTAGAGGGGGTGTGTTGCAGTAGGACACAGCTTGGAGTCTAGCGCCACTTTGTACACAACCCACAGCCCGGGTACCATGGTATCACTGTTCACTGCTTTACCCCATGTAGCTAGATTCTGCTTGTTATTGTGTGGGGGCAGTATAGGCCTGGCACCACAGCACCGCTGTTCACTAATTCACCCCATGTAGCAAGGCAGCTAGGTTCTGTTTGTTATTGTATTGTATGGGGAAGTGGGAGAGTAGGCCTAGGCCTGATGGTACCACTGCTCACCCCATGCAGCTAGGTTCTGTTTGTTATTGTATGGTGCAGTGGGAGGTGTAGGCCACTGTGTCCATATCCATGGTACGACAGCTCACCCATACAGTTAGGCAGTACGGGTATGGTACCGCTGCTCACAGCTCACCCATGCAGTTAGGCAGTAAGGGTATGGTACCGCTGCTCACAGCTCACCCATGCAGTTAGGCAGTAAGGGTATGGTACCGCTGCTCACAGCTCACCCATGCAGTTAGGCAGTATGGGTATGGTACCACTGCTCACAGCTCACCCATGCAGTTAGGCAGTAAGGGTATGGTACCGCTGCTCACAGCTCACCCATGCAGTTAGGCAGTAAGGGTACGATACCGCTGCTCACAGCTCACCCATGCAGTTAGGCAGTAAGGGTACGATACCGCTGCTCACAGCTCACCCATGCAGTTAGGCAGTAAGGGTATGGTACCACTGCTCACAGCTCACCCATGCAGTTAGGCAGTAAGGGTATGGTACCACTGCTCACAGCTCACCCATACAGTTAGGCAGTAAGGGTATGGTACCACTGCTCACAGCTCACCCATGCAGTTAGGCAGTAAGGGTATGGTACCACTGCTCACAGCTCACCCATGCAGTTAGGCAGTAAGGGTATGGTCCCACTGCTCACAGCTCACCCATGCAGTTAGGCAGTAAGGGTATGTTTGTATTGCAGCTGGAGGGTATATAGCCTAGGCCTGATTTACTTCTAACTGACTAAGCCTACAGTACTGGAGTTGTGGGGTTCCAATCCTGCTGCTGCCAGCAAACTCTGACGGGAACTGTGTGAGTGGGTCATATTGGGGCATTAGACAAAAGGGGCAGTTTCTAATTCAAACAAGCTGTTGTTAATAATAACGGGAAGTACAGTCTGGAAAACAGTAACCATAATGGGGGGAATATTTATTTATACATTTTATCTCCAAGTGACCTTGATTAAATGTCTACAGGATATGAGCGTGACTGACCGGACTGGCTCTTTTTCAGGCATCGTGATATTACAGTATGTTTATGTATCCCAAATGACACCCTATTGCCTATATAGTGCACTCCCTTTGACATATGGGCCCTGGTCATAGGTAGTGCACTATAAAGGGAATAGGGTGCCATTTGGGATGCTGCCTATTTTCTGGTCCCGAACTCCCCAAAACAAAAGCATTCTGTGTTTGCTTAGCTGATGTTTGTTGTGTGGGTTTCATGCACATTTTTGGGGCCTGGATAGAGAGTTGGCGTCTGGAGTTTCTTGGCCATAACTTCAATATGTCTGCATTAGTGGATCAGTAAATAACATATAATTGTGGTAATGAAGGAACCCTGCCGATTAATAACAGGATAATAGTAATCCCATTCTAGTAACAATGTCTTATCCAAGTAGGTTAAAAGGCAAACTCTAAAAATATGCTCATGTCAGATAATCAAAAAGAGCTTGTTATATGTAATTTGGCACCATCATTAAGGACTAAAAGTGAACAAAAATCTATCATATCAGCCATAGTTACTATTACTGTTGAATGTCCCCTCCCTCATAGCCTTCAGGCCTCCCCACAGCCTCTGTTCCCTCCTGCTCTGTGCTCTGACACTGACTGGCTAATGGTTCCAGACAAGTGTCAAAGGAAGTGTCTCAGTGATCTGTCGCTACGCTAACTAACACCTCCCACCACCCATTGCCCTTCTATAGTGACACACAGACACACACACACACATCAGCAGGAAGTGAGGTGCCAGCTTCCTATCCCAGAGCTCCCAGCTGTGAGGATGCTGGGTTAAAAAGATGGCAGTATAGGGTCATATTCATTATGGTATAATGTAGCAAAGCAGTTTGAAAATGAAGCTTTCTTATTGGATTTCTATGTCAGTAAGTCCCTTCCTCTTTTAGCCCATTTTCTTATGTTTGGAGGCTAATGAACACGACCCAGGCATTAAAGTACTGCATGTGCCAGGCCTATGCTGTTACTGCTCATTATAAATGAACAAGACACCACAGACAGTGGCAGTTAAGTGCCTGCTCTTGGTGCACGCTTCTCTGTTCTTTTATGTTCAAGCCCCAGTCGTTTCTCTCTTCCTCGTCGTTCCTCTTTCTCAGCCTATTTTAGGAAATCAGAAGGCCTTTTCACTCGTTAACTATCTATCCACTCTGAGGCGATTGCTTTTTCTTTCCTCATTGTTAACGCGGTAGCTGTAATTATTCACTGGGGCGGTTCTTGTCTCTGCAGCAACAGGTAGAGGGAATGTAATTTGTAATTTTCCTCTCATGCTAATTATCTAGACGACTAAAGCAGAAAAGCCATCTCTGCATTTCCCTGTTAATTATTCTCACCTTTCAAAGTGCCTGTCGTTGGGTCTGAGTCGTCCTGGCTACCTGTCCACTGCTCGGCGTGTGTTTACCAGAAGGAAACAGAATGCCACTAAATACTCCTCGTCTGGAGAGCTCAGCACTTGTGTCAAGAGGTGCTGGATGGAATTGTTTCATGCGGAGGAGGAGGGAAGCATGGCCATGCATCCAATTAAAACCACGTTCTCTGTGAACTGTGCTGCTCTGTGAAAACCATGAAGGGAAAATTGGAACGCATTATAACAAGGTTGTTTTGCTTGAAATGTAAGGGAAGTAACAAAACAGAGAGTGTGTGTAGTGTGTGCGTGCGTGCGTGTATGTTGCATATGCTTATTTGTGCACGTGTGGTATGTGTGTATACATATGTGAAAATGCAGCCAGGTTACCCATGATACAATTCAGTATTCAACGTCCATCCATATATGAGGACTGTCGAGAGATGAAGTGGAAATCGGCCACTAGGGGCAGCATTGAGCGCTGTGACCATGTAGGTTTTGGTTTTGCTATGGCTTTGTCGACGGGGACGGTGGATGGGCTTAAGCATCTGCCTCTGATTCCAAAAGTTACCAGTTTGAATCCAGTTATAGAAAGTTGTTTTTGAGATGTTTGTTTTAAGCCTAACCTTAACCCTTACCTTAACCATTCAGAGTTCAGGGCTCCCGAGTGGTGCAGCGGTCTAAGGCACTGCATCTCAGTGCTAGAGGCGTCACTACAGACCAATGGTTAGATTCCAGGCTGTATCACAACCGGCTGTGATTGTCAGTCCCATATGGCGGCGCACAATTGGCCCAGCGTCGTCCGGGTTAGGGTTTGGCCGGGGTAGGCTGTCATTGTAAATAGGAATTTGTTCTTAACTGATTTGCCTAGTTAAATATATATATATTTTTTTTTAAATGCCTAAACTTAAGATTTCGGATGAATGTATAATTCTGACGTGAGACTGAGAGGTAGTTGGAATATGTCGGTCCGTAATAGACAGATTTAGATAAAGGTGTTTTGAAGAACACACTCTCTCTCCAATCCAGACATGTCTGTACTTGTTATTAAAAGTGGATCTTTGAAGTGATGATGCAAGGTGGTGGTAACCAACTCCTCCATTAGAGGGTAGGGAAGTGAGAAGTGACATGGGGTGATGCGTGCTGTGGAAATGAGGATAGGCATGGGCTAGACTCTGATAGACTATAGTAATGGAACTGGGAGGCTGGCATCCTGCAGTGGTTGTAACAGGCCTTGAGAAAAGACAGAGGGGACAGAATAGGATATACTGACTTGGACGGGAACAGACACCTGCTTTGTTCTGTGTGTGTTTTTCAATCAATATGATGTTTAGCGAAGCGGGCTTCTCTGTGTCTGCTCTGTGTTGCGGCACACTGATCTACAACAGCAAACATATATTAAGATGATATTGTTATTTAAAACATGTAATCAGATTTAAAGAATGAAATGGTTGTCTGCCTTGTCTCCCCAAAGCACACTGCATCCTCAAACCTTAATGAACAGACTCACACAAACACACACCTACCCACCGACACACTCCTCCCTCCTTACTGGAAGATGCAGATTCTTCTGTTTAAGAAACTAAGGGGTCGTTTGGTGTCGTGTTAATCACCTTGGCATTAGTTCCCAGGCTGATTTGATTAGTTCCTGTTAAGTCTAACTAACTTCCCATATCTGAGGGCCCGGGGGTAACTCCTAGACCTGAATTACACCGAGAATTCAATTATACCTTGTCCCTTTTGGGCCGGTGGTGGTCCCTCCTATCCAACAGACAAGGCTTTGGGTTGTATTAAAAACAGCTAAACATGTTAAAAACTACTTTGACGTTTCAGTGTAGTATGAATGCTATCATTAAAAGAGGCTTGAAAAAAGAGTCAAATGAGAAGCAGTCCCCTATATACACATCAGTGAGACAGGTATTATAAATTAATCTTCTGTGAAATTCATCAGAACTCACTTTTAGCCAAATGAGATTCAGCCAACATAATTGAATTTGTCATTGAAAGTTGTCATTCATTTCTGTGAAATCCATTTGTCATTTGTTGAGGCACGATGTAATAAAATACATTTCAGAGTATTCTTGGGAGAGGGCCAGGGTAAATATCCCCCCCTCCCTCTGTAATTACCTGCAGTTGCTCTTAAGCTACTAAATTTGCAAAATGACCCTGTGATAATGGAAACAAATGTACTTTCAGCAATGTACATAGGAAGTCATGGATTTTGTGTTTTTTTACCCTCTCAAATGCTTTTTATAATGGTAAGCATATGTGTAGTTCTGGTTTTGTTCTTTTTTTGTTATATCTGCCTGAATATATGGCAACGTCTGAAGTGATATCCGATTCCCTAGTGAACTACCTTGGGTCATAGTCTCATAAGGTAAAAAGTAACACACTTTATAGGGAATAGGGTGCCATTTCGGACCAAGCATATATTGGTGAATTGTAATGGCTCTTCTCCAGGAAATGGATATCCTCCTGCTCAGTGAGTGGTGGTCAGGCTGTAGATTGCACCGCTGACCCTGACTCTGAGATTAACTGATAAGTGGCCTCTCTCCTCTCCTCTGCAGCACAGTGAAGCCTTACCTCGGCCTGGGAGAATACAGATCAGTGTGTGTGTGTGTGTGTGTGGTGTGCCCCCTGACTCTGTCCTTGGACAGGAGAAGGGGACTGGATTATAATAACACGATGGGACTGGGACACCTGTTTTCTGTCTAGAACAATGCCTTTTCTCATGTGAGATGGAATACTGAAATGGGAGAACTAACCCAGGTCTTTTGGATGTACGATATGTCTGGTTCCATGGCATCTTACTATAATGTCCCTAATGTGAACTAATTCCCTTGATCAATGTTGGTGTAACTTAGCTAGCTAGCTTGTTCCGCTGAACTGAAACAGTGCGTGTCTAATGTGCTCCCTCCTCTCTCCTTCACTCTGGTCACACACAGGTAACTACCAGCTGTCTCCGACTGTGAACATGCCCCAGGACGACACCGTCATGATCGAAGATGATAGGCCACCTGTGGTCCCCGCCCACATGTCTGACCAATCATCCTCCAGCTCCCACGATGACATGGGCTTTGCTGCAGATAACCCGGGGACTTGGGCCCAGGACGTGCCAAACCAAAATGAGTGGTGAGAGAAAGAGAGTTGACATTTTACACCCCAGCAAGGTTTTCTTTACTTTTTGGCTGTAGCACCCACTTTCTGATTTAATTATTGATATCATGATGTTCTTGAAAGATGCCCTTTGTGTCTAGATTCCGTGTGTTATGGAACATTTCGTATGTGGGGAGCGTTAGGGCATGAGAATATGATATCTGACACTATTCTTTTAGTGTAGTCAAGTGTCTGTGTGCATGTGCCTGCGCACGGCTGTGTGCCTGTGTTGAGTGTGTGCGTGCATGTGTGTGCGCACGTGGCCTTGTGTCTGTGTGTGTCCGGGCTCGCGTGCGCACGCCTTCATGACTGTGTGTATGTAGCGTGTGTGCATACGTGCACGTGTTTGCCTTCGTGAGTGTTTAATAATGGATGTGACCTAGGAGGAATATGGAAGATGGTTGAGTTAAACATCTCTCTAGGGTCCTAGCCAGTCCTCTTTCTTCCCCAGGGTGCCTCACACTTCCCCCTGGTTTGGCCTTCTAGAACATCTTGAGCAGCTAGTATTAAATATGGAACCAGGGGCTCAGCAGCCCAATGACAGGCAGGGGCCATGAGTCCTCTGGGACCGTACACTCAATTCAATTCAACCAAGTGGTTCTGCAGTTGTATGAGGAAAATTGGGCTCCAGTGTTTCTGGCTCAGTGTAAACAGTGTAGGTATATATAATGCTTCTGTGTAGAAACCGGCATCGTACATATGAAAGCATGAATGGTATTTATTGATTGCAGTGTTCAGCTACAGGAATTTACCAAAGTTACCAGAATATTCAGTAATTAACAGGTAATCTACAGCAATCTGTGGTGACTTTGGTAATTTATACTTGACAAAAAAAAAATGCATCTATAGTATACATTTTATATGTGTGTGTCCATATTGTCCCTGAGTTTTTAGTGGATAGACCATATGATTCAAGAGAAAATAGACTAATTAATGAAAAAAAAACATCTAATCATCAATGGCATTATTTTCAATTAACTCTCCCAACTATTGACTTTTTTGACAACTGCCACCAGTTTGGCACCAAAACAAATTCATTGACAGAGTAAAATAAACAAGTGTGTTAAAACATAGTTCATGCTGAAACCCTCATATTAAACATAGTGGTATTCACTAAATGGATGGTTTATATTTAGGATGATGTTTTACCGCTGTGTCATTCTATTTTTTATCTTAAAATCATCTTATTTTATTATTTTATATATTGTACTTGTGATTAGAACACACAGAGTGCACGAGATACTGTAATTACAGACATTTATTGATCATCTGAATTACCCCAAAGGGCCACTAGATGTCTTGTAATTAATTACATATAATCCTTGAAAGTTACCAAAATTCTGGTAGTTTACTGGTAAACTTCAAAAGTTTCCAGTAATATACCCTCCCTTTGCAACCCTACATTTCAGTATAATATCCTATTTTATGACTGTCCATGACAGATGTTTGTTCCAGGACTCACATCCAGCCTCCTAGAGACTGTATCAAGGTACACGATTTTCTTTCCTTTATCTCGATTGGTCAGGCAAGATCATGTGAAACATATCGCGATATGCTATTGGACAGTACAGCAACACAGTGATTGACTAGCAGGGAAGAATTATTCTATTAGTCAGAGATTCCATTCTGCTGGAAGGAAGGAGAAGCCTGGTCAATCTCTCTCTCTGTTTTTAGTATTTTTATTTTAATCCCCCCAAGAGACATACCTCCATATTTCCTCTCCATCTCTCTCTCTCTCTCTCCCTCCCTCCCATCTCTCTCCCTCTTTCTCCTCCATCTCTCTCCCTCTCTCTCCCCCCATATCTCTCTCTCTCTCTCTCTCCCCCATCTCTCTCTCCACTCTCTCGCTCTCTCCCTCTTTCCCATCCACTTCTCTCTCTTCCATCTCTCTCTCTCCCTCCCCATCTCTCTCTCTTTCCCCACCTCTCTCTCTCCATCTCTCTCTCCCATCTATCTCTCTTGTGCTCTCTCTCTCCCATCTCTTGCTCTCGTGCTCTCTCCCCCATCTCTCTCGCTCTCCATCTCTCTCTCTGTCTCTCTCCCCCATCTCTCTCTCTCTCTCTCTCTCTCGCTCTCTCTCTCTCTCTTTGATTTATTATGAATGAGTAGCTTTAAGTTTGCATGTCTGTTGGTCGTGTGATGTCTGAGTTTTGTCATTGTGGATTAGGGCCACAGCACAACACTCAAGCTTTCTCACATGCTCTCTCTTTCTCTCTCCATCTTTCTCTCTCCATCTTTCTCTCTCCCTCTTTCTCTCTCTCCCTCTTTCCTTTCTCTATCTCTCTCTCTATCTCCCGCACGCGCGCACACACACACAGACCATAAGTGTGCAGTGTACCACTGCCTTGGGTTATTTTGAATTATTCATATCTCAGAAGCCCAGTACGCACGCCACACACACATTCTCAAACACTCCCTCCACAGTCCCACAGCTGCTCAAATACGCGTGCGCACACACACACACACACACACACACACACACACACACACACACACACACACACACACACACACACACACACACACACACACACACACACACACTGACTGACTGAAGACTATTTCTCTCTGACACATACACAGACATGGGCGCTCACACACACCATACCATGGTAACAGAGGCGCTGAGACTGTAGGATCTGGGTCAGCGACGACCCCATTTTGTTAGAATTGTTGCTTTTTAATTAAGCTGCACGCCACATCCAACCAGGCCCTGTAATCATTGAATATGCATTATGTGGAGCTGTGAAAGTCTCACCTCCGCCCGTGTGTGTATGAGATGTGTGTTTCTCCAGCCGTAGCTCTGCACTACACAGCACCAGGGTTACACACCTTAGCGCATACATAACGGCACTGCCTTTTCCCCCATAGAAAACCTTGTAGTTGGTAGTTTCCTTCATTTTGCTCAAACATGGTCATAGTGTGAGCTGAGTACAGTGCATCAAACGGCTGGCCACAAGATAAATGGTTGTTTTGCAGGCAAAGAAAACCCCATCTCACACGAGACACATTAATACAGCGACCTAGTTTTCCAAGAGATGCAGGAGCAATCTAGTTTTGTGTCTAGTGTGTGTGTGTGTGTGAGCATGCGTGTTTGTGTGTGTCTTTTGTTTCTGTTTGTGTTGCAGGAACATGTTGTGGGTGGAATGAGCGCTCTCCTATTGTTACAGCTGTATAGTTTCTACTGAAAACAAGGGGTTGAAATTGTACCAGCCAAAAGACTCCCAGAAAACATCAATTGAAAATGGCACGCAAGACGATCCAGGACAGACACAGGCATAACCCATAACCTCCATCCCTTTTATCTCTCTCCCCCCCTCCTCAATCACAATATCATATCAAAAGCCAGATAGGCTTACATTCACGTTTTAGTCGTTAGTAATTTAGCAAATGCTCTTATCCAGAGCGACTTAGTGAGAGCATTCATGTTCATGATTTGTAATAACACGTACCACTTCCTGATTATCTCAGTGATTTACAGTACAAGGTATGGGACAGCCTTGCTAATGTGAATGGAATGTGTGGTGGTGGAGAGCACGGGAAGGTACAGGAATGGAGGCCTGAAGGAACGGTGAACTATAGGAACATGTTTAAGCTGACGTTAGTTCAACATGATGCATATGTTTGCTCGCCGTTCTGATCTCCTACACATAAACTATGATCAACTGTATTGGAGAGCAGTTACAGGGGCACCTGCAATTCCTCGTAATGTGGTAGTAGCTCTTGGAATGAACTACAGGCCTATATTCCCCCTTGACGTTCCATTCTCTAAGCAGATGTCAAAGGAGATGGATGCTTGTTATTACTTTCCAGATTAGCCACTCTACCACCCTGTTACTGGAACCAAAGTGGGTCGTTCTAGGCCTCCTACAGAGGCTAAGGCTGCTTCCCAAATGACACACTAGTTCCTATATTGTGCACTACTTATGACCAGGGCCCTGGTAAAAAAAAAAAAATTGCCATTTGGGACAGATCCTCAATGTCATGGGGGTGGATGTTAGGGTGGGCCTGCGCTGCCATCTTAGTAATTTACATCCACTACCATGCCCCTCTGGCTCGACTAGGGCCAGGGACCGTCTTACCCACCAGCCCAATTGAAACCCTCACAGAGTTTGTAATAAGAAGGCTATGGAGAAAACATGTGTTTTTAGCATGTTGAGTTGTAGTGAACGTTTAGCCTTTTAGAAGTAGACATTAATGGATGTCTATTTTCATAATGCTCTGATTCATAGAATGATTGTGAATTTCCATTGAAAAAATGAAATTGAAAAATGGCCACTCTACTCTGACTCATAGATGTGTGCTTTTGCTCTTGCAATAATGGCTAACAATTATGAAATGACTGATGGGAAAACCTCTTTGGCCAGAGAACCATTAGAGATATGACAGGTTAGTATGGTCACTTCAGGTCAAATAGGGAGAGAAAAAGTTACTGCTCATTTAGAAAAGTAGTCCTTAGTCCACCTTTCTTTTCTAACAACACCCAATACCTGTAACTTGTACTGTGAAAGTTATGTATCTGCTTTATTTTTCTGTCCTTACTATCATCCAAACTACATCAATATTTATCTTTCGTCATATAATTGTCCTATGCTTCATTGAGTTTGCATCCAGTTTTCCTTTCCAAACAGAAAGAGATGTTCAGTGTTCTCATTTGTCATTCCACATCTTAACAGGAGTCACAAACCTCCCCCTTTTGTGTGAGGGAACAGTGTCTGCGAAACAGTAACTGAAAATTGCTTGCATACAAAGTGCCAAATAAAGGTGTTTTTCCTTTGAAGCTGCATTTATGTTCTCTCACTCGTTCTCTTTCTCTAACATTCTCTCTCTCTCCACCTCTCTTCTCTCTCTCACACTCTTTCTCTAACTCTCTCTCCATCTCTCTTCTTCTCTCTCACACTCTCTCTCTTTCTCTAACTCTCTCTCTCTACCTCTCTCCTCTCTCTCTTCTCTCTCTAACTCTCTCCACCTCTCCTCTCTCTCTCCACCTCTCTTCTCTCTCTCTCTCTCTCTCTAACTCTCTCTTCACCTCTCCTCTCTCTCTCTCCACCTCTCCTTTCTCTCTCTTTCTCTCTTCTCTCTCCACCTCTCCTTTCTCTCTCTTTCTCTCTTCTCTCTCTCCACCTCTCTTCTCGCCACCTCTCCTCTCTCTCTCCACCTCTCTTCTCTCTCTCTCTCTCTCTCTCCACCTCTCCTCTCTCTCTTCACCTCTCCTCTCTCTCTCCACCTCTCCTCTCTCTCACCACCTCTCCCCTCTCTCTCCACCTCTCTTCTCTCTCTCTCTAACTCTCTCTCCACCTCTCCTCTCTCTCTCCACCTCCTCTTCTCTTCTCTCTCTCTCTCTCTCTCTCTCTCTCTCGCTCGCTCTCAAACTAAGTCACTTCACTTCTCTCCTCCCCTCCTCTCCTTTTCTCACATAGCAGCCTCACCTAGTTCTCCTCATTGAGCTGCTGGAGGTGTAAGTTAAGTTAACCCTGTTCATACGATGCTCCCTTTACAGAGAGTGAGGTAACTACTGTATGCGAACGTGTCTGTGTGTGGGTGTCTGATCAGAACACCAGCATGTGTTACACAGTAGAGAGAGTCAGAAACTATCAATTACTACTTAGCCTGCAGAGCTAAGACAGTTCCCTGCCTAGATATCACCACAGCACAGCATAGATTGAGCACCTGAGTACAGTATCATTCACACGGCTGGACTGGAGTGAAACAGAAATTGAGACCAAAAAATGTTGTGTGTGTCAGTAGTGTTAGTATTATTATTATTATTATTATTATTATTATTATTATTATTATTATTATTAGTAGTAGTAGTATTCCTCAAATGTATCACCTGGTTTGATATCCCTTACACTATTAAATAGTACAAGCATTAATCCCAAAGAGTTTTCTCGCCCTCCCTCGCTCACCTATCGTTCATTTGATTACCCACATTCTAGCTCACCTAGCGTTCATTTGAATACCCACATTCTTGGGATCATTGTTATCTTCCACTTTCACAAAGGCTGCTCTGCTCCCCTCAGAAGGCCTGTGTGTGAGAGAAACCTGGTCTCAGAGCATTTTGTATTATTATGTACGTAAATCCGAGGGCGTATCATTTAGTATGATATGTTACGTTTTGTATGGTATGTATTAATCTGTGGATGTCCATCACCCATTTCATAAGTTAAGTTACGAAATACAATAAGTATTGTATGTTCCGAATTTGCAAAATGTACAATATGTTACGAATTTTCAAAAAGTATGATATGTTACAAATTCCAACTAGGTTACTAGGTGGCTAATGTTAGTTAGCTGGCTAATGTTATCTAGGCTAGGGGTTAGGGTTAGGAGTTAAGCTTAGGGTTAAGTTTGGGAGTTAGCTAAAAGGGTTAAGGTTAGGGTTAGGGGAATGGTTAGCTAACATACTAATAAGTTGCAAAGTAGCTAAAAAGTAGTAAGTAGTTGAAAAGTTGCTAATTAGCTAAATGTTGTGATGAGATTCGAACTCACAACCTTTGGGTTGCTATACTTCGCGTTATACGTCCACCCATCCAACACCACTACTTTTGTTTTTGCCTTAAGTAACCATCTGCCTTATGTAACCATCTGCCTTATTTAACCATACCAAATGTAACATATCGTACACATTTTTGTATCCCGGATTTACATTTCCTATGTTACGTGTAGTCTATGAGACCAGGCTGGTGAGAGAAACGGTGTTATGAGAGGAGAGAAGGGTGTGGGCTGGATGTAGATCTGGATGGCTTTTCTCTCTCTCTTACATTACGCTGCTTTGATCTGACGCATGCCTCACTATCTTTGAAGGGGTAATCACCTCCCCCTTTGAACTTGCAGGAGACTCAGAGACACAGAGAGACAGAGACAGACCAGAGCCTCATCTCTACTGAGACAGGTGAAGAGAGGAGACCGGGAGGAGAGAGAAGAAGAGAGGGAGTAATGATTGGGAGAGGGAATATATTGAGAGAGGCTGAGAGAGAGAGACAGATTCAATATTTTTCTAGAAGTTTGAAAATGTATATGTTAACACTTTCCATGTCAATAAAGCCTTTTTAATTATATTTAATTGCTATAGAATGGGCAGGAGAGAGCGCAACAAGCTCTGTCTCACATCAGAATTAAACGTTCATCCATGTTTCTCAAATGGAACCAGAGGCAGATGCTTACTCCCGTCCGACATCCCCGTCCACAATGCTGAAACCTACTTGATGGTAACAGCACTCATTGTTGCCTGTAGTGGCTGGTTTCCACGTCATCTCCCAACATCCTCAGACATGGATATACTGACTTACAGTACCAGTCAAAAGTTTGGACACACCTACTGTTTCAAAGTTTTTCTTAATTTTACTATTTTCAACATTGTAGAATAATAGTCAAGACATCAGAACTATGAAATAACATGTATTGAATCATGTAGTAACAACAAAAGTGTTAAACAAATATATTTAGATTCTTCAAAGGAGGTAGCCTTTGGCTCGATGACAGCTTTGCACACTCTTGGCCTTCTCTCAACCAGTTTCACCTGGAATGCTTTTCCAACAGTCTTGAAGGAGATCCCACATATGCTGAGCACTTGTTGGCTGCTTTTCAACTCATCCCAAACTATCTCAATTGGGTTGAGGTCGGGTGATTGTGGAGGCCAGGTCATCTGATGCAGCACTCCATCACTTTCCATCTTGGTCAAATATCCCTTACACAGCCTGGAGGTGTTGTCCTGTTGAAAAAAGTGATAGTCCCACTAAGCGCAAACCAGATGGGATGGTGTATTGCTGCAGAATGCTGTGGTAGCCATGCTGGTTAAGTGTGCCTTGGAATGTAAATAAATCACAGACAGTGTCACCAGCAAAGCATCATCAAATTTCAAATCAAATTTATTTTTATATAGCCCTTCGTACATCAGCTGATATTCTCAAAGTGCTGTACAGAAACCCAGCCTAAAACCCCAAACAGCAAGCAAAGCATGTGAAAGAAGCACGGTGGCTAGGAAAAACTCCCTAGGAAAAACTCCCTAGAAAGGCCAAAAACCTAGGAAGAAACCTAGAGAGGAACCAGGCTATGAGGGGTGGCCAGTCCTCTTCTGGCTGTGCAGGGTGGATATTATAACAGAACATGGTCAAAATGTTAAAATGTTCATAAATGACCAGCATGGTCAAATAATAATAATCATAGTAGTTGTCGAGGGTGCAACAAGCACGTCCGGTGAACAGGTCAGGGTTCCATAGCCGCAGGCAGAACAGTTGAAACTGGAGCAGCAGCACGGCCAGGTGGACTGGGGACAGCAAGGAGTCATCATACCAGGTAGTCCTGAGGCATGGTCCTAGGGCTCAGGTCCTCCGAGAGAAAGACAGAAAGAGAGAAAGAGAGAATTAGAGAGAGCATATTTAAATTCACACAGGACACCGGATAAGACAAGAGAAATACTCCAGATGTAACAGACTGACCCTAGCCCCCCGACACATAAACTACTGCAGCATAAATACTGGAGGCTGAGACAGGAGGGATCAGAAGACACTGTGGCCCCATCCGATGATACCCCCGGACAGGGCCAAACAGGCAGGATATAACCCCACCCACTTTGCCAAAGCACAGCCCCCACACCACTAGAGGGATGTCTCCAACCACCAACTTACCGTCCTAAGACAAGGCCGAGTATAGCCCACAACGATCTCCGCCATGGCACAACCCAAGGGGGGGGCGCCAACCCAGACAGGAAGACCACGTCAGTGACTCAACCCACTCAAGTGACGCACCCCTCCCATGGACGGCATGGAAGAACACCAGTAGGCCAGTGACTCAGCCCCTGTAAAAGGGTTAGAGGCAGAGAATCCCAGTGGAAAGAGGGGAACCGGCAAGGCAGAGACAGCAAGGGCGGTTCGTTGCTCCAGCCTTTCCGTTCACCTTCACACTCCTGGGCCAGACTATACTTAATCATAGGACCTACTGAAGAGATAAGTCTTCAGTAAAGACTTAAAGGTTGAGACTGAGTCTGCGTCTCTCACATTGGTAGGCAGACCATTCCATAAAAATGGAGCTCTATAGGAGAAAGCCCTACCTCCAGCCGTTTGCTTAGAAATTCTAGGGACAATCACACCACCTTCTCCATGCTTCGTGGTGGGAACCACACATGCAGAGATCATCCATTCACCATTCTCTGCATCTCACAAAGATACAAATTTGGACTAATCAGACCAAAGGACAGATTTCCATTGCTCGTGTTTCTTGGCCCAAGCAATTCGACCATGAATGCCTGATTCATGCAGTCTCCTCTGAACAGTTGATGTTGATATGTGTCTGTTACTTGAACTCTGTGAAGCATTTATTTGGGCTGCAATTTCTGAGGCTGGTAACTCGAATGAACTTGTCCTCTGCAGCAGAGGTCATTCTGGGTCTTCCTTTCTTGTGGTGGTCCTCATGAGTCAGTTTCATCATAGCGCTTGATCCTTTTTGCAACTGCACTTGGAGAAACTTTTAAAATTCTTGAAATGTTCCGTATTGACTGACCTTAATGTCTTAAAGTAATGATGAACTGTCATTTCTCTTTGCTTATATGAGCTGTTCTTGCCATAATATGGACTTGGTTTTTTACCAAATAGGGCTATCTTCTGTATACTACCCCTACCTTGTCACAACACAACTGATTGGCCCAAACGCATTCACTTTTAACAACGCACACCTGTTAATTGAAATGCATTCCAGGTGACTACCTAATGAAGCTGGTTGAGAAAATGCCAAGAGTGTGCAAATCTGTTATCAAGGCAAAGGGTGGCAACTTTGAAGAGTCTAAAATGTAAAATATATTTTGATTTGTTTAACACATTTTTTTGGTTATTACATGATTCCATGTGTTATTTCATAGTTTTGATGTTTTCGCTATTGTTCTACAATGTAGAAAATAGTCAAAAATAAAGAAAAACCCTGCAATGATTAAGTGTGTCCAAACTTTTGACTGGTACTGTATGTCACGGGTGACTTGCATGGAGACAAAGGGTGTGTGCTCAGCTGGAGACAGTTCCCCAGTTTCACCACTAGGAGTGCTCTCAGATGGGTATAGTCAGTCAGTTTGCCCGTTTCACCACTAGGAGGGCTCTGAGCTGAGCAGCGGTAGTGTTCTCTTCATAGTATGGATGCAGCAGTGGTGGATTTAATTGACATGGTGCAGAAGAACAGTCAGCTCTGATTAACTCCTGGGTTTGTCCTCAGGTGAAAGAGAGGAAGGGAGAAAGGGGGTGGAGAGTGAGAAGGAATGAGATTGAGAGAAAGAGTGAAAGCAGTAGACCGTTTCCCCCTCCTTTGTGAGATGTCACAGGTGGAGACATAATTCCTGGGACAGCTCTGACAGTCTGACGGACTAGGAGAAGCTTACTCACAAAAAAAAGATATATATTTATATACACACACACACACACACACACACACACACACACACACACACCTCCCACACACACACACACACACACACACACCATTCTACCCACGTGTATTGTTAGGTACACATACCACATATTAACATAGAAATTAGTAATTATTGGCCAGGAATGAAAGCTGAACCACAGAACACAAGAACAACCTCCTTTACACACACACAACCTTTGAACTAAAGCCTTGGACATCTTTCCTTTTGTTGAAGATATTTAGTACCAGTGCTTGTGATGTAGGCCTACACTAAAAAGTGCTCGGTTAAAAACAACCTAATTTGGAAAAATTTTGACCAGAACATGTTGGGTTATTTTGACACAGCCAATTGGGTCACAAACAACCGATTGTTTTCTTTAAGTTGGATTGTTGATGCTGGGTTATTGAGCTATGATCCACCAGGTCAGATTGGAAGACTAGGGGTGTGGTGTTCAGATAGTTATTTTTGGCCACCCGTGAGAGTAATTGTCATCCAGGTTAATCTGTTCTGTTATATTGACAACAAATGTTAAGGTTGAGCACTGACACTTTTTTAGCTTTAAAGATGCATTATGAAGAAATCGATCCGCCATTTCCTGGTTTACTAAAATTTGAATAGTTCGCCTAATTTCAGTATTGTGTAGAGAATCATTGTACCGTCGAAAGTAAAATTACAGATCTCACATTCTCACACTCACATTTCTATGTAAATTTGGTCAGGTCGCCCAAAAAGTTATATATTGCAGCTTTAATATGGCTTACACAATAGTATGAGTTCCTTAAAGTGGAATTGACAGCATTTTAACTACTTTGCAGATATGAAACAAACAGACAATCAAAATATCAGTCAAAAATATAAAGTTCCCAGTTTATGGTTCAAAACAAACTTCATAAGAGGTTTGACTCAAAATTCAACGACGTACAGTAAGGAATTGTTGGCAGAGTAGATGGATGCAGTTCAATGCATGATTAATATAATTCACCAATACATTTATTGGTAGTCCATTGCTATCAGGTAGGTCTGTTACATTGTTTGCTGCCTCCACCCATTTAGGATGTACTGTTTCAGTTTCAATGACTCAATATTTTTTTAACAAGAACAGATTAATATAACTAAGGCTGGGAATGTCTATACAGTCAATCTAACAAGGGAAATGACCACAAGTCAGTAATAAGGTGGCTAATAGTCTAGCGCACCTGTGTCAAACAAGGCGAAATTGGTCACACAAGCGAGTATAAATGAGTCAACAGTTGTGTCATGTACTTTATGAAGTTACAGTCTAATGGGCTCACATCAGTCGATTCCACTTAAATTGCGCTGCTTTCATGTGTCCCGTTTACAGTGCACAGTGGAGGGAAAGTGTACCGACACATGCCACAGTCTTAGCTAGGTTACTAAAATGTTGCAGTTTGTCTTCGGTTTTTAAAGCTTGTCAATAATTAACCAAATAACAAAACCTGCAACAAAACATCATACAAAGGAGAAACATGTAGGCCTATTACAGCAACATTTGAGCAGTAGCCTAGGCTGGCTACTCAACTACAATACATTTTGATTGTACCGTACACTAATGCTGCATTCAATCACACCAGTGAGCCATGCAGTGTTTTAAGTGTACAACAACCTATACAGTAGCTCCGTTTTTGTTATTTGGAGTTATTAAATACTCTTTGATTAGGGTCGCAGCATATTATGTACATCTGCAAGCATAGCAGCGATGGCTGGACAAATATTATTCATCTCTTCTTTTGTCTTAGTATGTTAAAATGCTATATTCAGCATCCTATGTACGGTGCCTTCAGAAAGTATTCACACCCCTTGACTTATTCCACATTTTGTTGTGTTACAGCCGGAATTCAAAATGGATTAAATTGATTTCTTCTCATCTACACACCCATCTACCTACCTCATAATGACAAAGTAGCATTTTTTTGTTGTTGACATTTTTTGCATGTTTATGGAAAATGAAATACAGAAATATCTTATTAACGTAAGTATTCACACCCCTGGGTCAATACTTTGTAGAAGCCCCTTTGGCAGCGATTCCAGCTGTGAGTCTTTCTAAGTAAGTCTCTAAGAGCTTTCCACACCTGGATTGTGCAACATTATTATTTTCAAAATAATTAAAGTGCTTTCAAATTCTTTCTTGAACATTTCTAGGCAACAACTTTCAGGTCTTGACATACATTTTCAAGTAGATTTAAGTCAAAACTGTAACTCGAACACTCAGGAACATTCACTGTCTTCTTGGCAAGCAAATCCAGTGTAGATTTGTCCTGGTGTTTTAGGTTATTGTCTTGTTGAAAGGTGAATTAATCTCCCAGTGTCTGGTGGATAGCTGACTGAACCAGGTTTTCCTCTAGGATTTTGCCTGTGCTTAGCTACATTCTGTTTTTTAATTTTTTATCCTGAAGAACTTCCCAGGCCTTAATGATTACAAGCATACCCATAACATGATGCAGCCACCGCTATGCTTGACAATATGGAGTTACAGTGAGGGAAAAAAGTAGTTGATCCCCTGCTGATTTTGTACGTTTTGCCCACTGACAAAGAAATGATCAGTCTATAATTTTAATGGTAGGTTTATTTGAACAGTGAGAGACAGAATAACCCCCCAAAAAATCTTGAAAAATGCATGTCAAAAATGTTATAAAATGATTTGCATTTTAATGAGGGAAATAAGTATTTGACCCCCTCTCAATCAGAAAGATTTCTGGCTCCCAGGTGTCTTTAATACAGGTAACGAGCTGAGATTAGGAGCACACTCTTAAAGGGAATGCTCCTAAGCTCAGTTTGTTACCTGTATAAAAGACACCTGTCCACAGAAACAATCAATCAATCAGATTCCAAACTCTCCACCATGGTCAAGACCAAAGAGCTCTCCAAGGATGTCAGGGACAAGATTGTAGACCTACACAAGGGACAAATGTAGGAAATCAATTTGTGTAAGCTTCGTTACGCTACAAAAGTGCCAGTGCTGAACCTTAACCTCTCTTGGGTATGTGGGACGTGACCGTCCCACCTGCGGGACACACTCCCAACAACCAGTGAAATAGCAGGGCGGCAAATTCAAAACAACCAAAATCTCATAATTCAAATTTCTCAAACATAGAACTATTTTACATCATTTTAAAGATACACTTCTCCTTAATCCAACCACATTGTCCGATTTCAAAAAGGCTTTATGGCGAAAGCAAAACATTAGATTATGTTAGGACACCACCTAAACAAGAAAAGCCACACAGCCATTTTCCAAGCAAGAAGAGGCGTCACAAAAAACACAAATACAGCTAAAATTAAGCACTAACCTTTGATGATCTTCATCAGATGGCACTCATATGACTTCATGTTACACAATACATGTATGTTTTGCTCGATAAAGTTCATATTTATATCCAAAAAACCCATTTTACATTGGCCCGTAATGTTCAGAAATGTTTTTCCTTCAAAAACGTCCGGTGAATGAGCACATCAATTTATAGAAATACTCATCATAAACGTTGATAAAATATTAAACTGTTATTCAAAGAATTATAGATAAACATCTCCTTAATGCAACCGCTGTGACAGATTTAAAAAAAGATTCATGGGGAAAGCACACTTTGCAATAATCTGAGTACGGCGCTCAGAAAACAACAGCACGCAATACAGATACCTGCCATTTTGGAGTCATCTAAAATCATAAATAGCACTATAAATATTCACTTACTTACCTTTGATGATCTTCATCAGAATGCACTCCCAGGAATCCCAGGTCCACAATAAATGTTGTTTTGTTCGATAAAGTCCATAATTTATGTCCAAATACCTCCTTGTTGTTAACACGTTCAGTAAGTTACTCCAAATGTAGGAAGCGCGCCGAAAATTTCACGATGAAAAGTCAAAAAAAGTTATATTTACGTTCGTAGAAACATGTCAAACGATGTATAGCATCAATCTTTAGGGCCTTTTTAACATAAAACTTCAATAATATTCCAACCGGACGATTCCAATGTCTTGATAAATGTAATGGAACACAGCTACCTCTCACGTGAATGCGCGCCAATGAACTCATGTCCTTTCCTGAGTCAACAACTTCCAACTTCCTTTGTTCGCTCTCTGTTCACCATAGAAGCCTCAAACAACTTTCAAAAGACTGATGACATCTAGTGGAAGCCTTAGGAAGTGCAAAATGAACCCTAAGTCACTGTGTGTTAGATAGGCAATCACTTGAAAAAACTACAAGCCTCAGATTTCCCACTTCCTGGTTGGATTTTTCTCAGGGTTTTCCCTGCCATATGAGTTCTGTTATACTCACAGACATCATTCAAACAGTTTTAGAAACTTCAGAGTGTTTTCTATCCAAATCTATTAATATGCATATCCTACCTTCTGAGTCTGAGTAGCAGGCAGTTTAATTTGGGCACGCCTTTCATCCGGACATCAAAATACTGCCCCCTACCCTAAAGAAGTTAACAAATGAGCCAGAATAACATTTACTCTCATGGGTGGCCAAAAATAACTATCTGAAAGCCACGCTCCTACTATGCCATGCCTCCAGTCTTCTGATCTGACCCGTTGGATCATAGATTAATTACCCAACTAAATGACCCAACTGGCTGTGACGAAAATAACCCAGTGTGTTCTGTACACCACCCAGCAATGGGTTGTTTTATAACCCAGCATTTTTTTGTGTGTAACCATTCTCTAAGTTCTCTAAGTATGCGTGTATTATTGTCCATATGGTTATTAGCATAACTTGCCAACATCAGTGTAAACAGCCATCTCTACTTCCCTTTTGTGTGTGTGCGTGCGTGCGTGCGTGCGTGTGTGGTGTGTGTGTGTGTGTGTGTGTGTGTGTGTGTGTCTGACTGTTTTAATTACAGTCTATATCTTCCTTAAATGCTAATAGTCTCCTCTTGGTTTATGAATTTGAATATTAACCAGGACTCGCATTGTGTCATACATGCTGTCGTATCCCTCGCTGTTTGTGTGTGGTGAATCTCTGCGGGCACTATGCCAACACCCCCTCTCTTCTTCACACATGCACACACACAAACCTTACACACATCAACCCCCTCCTATCTCAACCCCCACTGTTCCCTCCTGTTCCATTCACTCGAGTGGAAAAGTCACTCCACCCAAACTCAATTAAAGAACACAAACACAAAACGGAGGGAAAAATGAGAGAGAGAGAGAGCACAACACTAGAGTCGTAAGACAAACAGACAAAGTCATCTTAATTGCTCCCGCTCTGCTCCTCCCTGGCTTCATTATGGGCAGAAAAGATTGCTGCAAGTCACAGGTGTTCCAGCTACCAGCTCCTCTGTGATTGTTGTTGATGAAATATTATGTGTGCCACTAGATAGAACGCACAGGGAGAGAGATGGGAGGGGGGAGCAAGAGAAAGCTAGAGAGAGGGAGTGTGTGTGTGTGTGTGTGTGTGTGTGTGTGTGTGTGTGTGTGTGTGTGTGTGTGTGTGTGTGTGTGTGTGTGTGTAAGAGAGAGAGTGAGCTAGAAAGAGAGAGAAAGTTAAAGAGAGAATCTAAAGACGGAGGGGGAGAGCGAAGGGGAGTGTAAAGAACATAGTGGAGAAGAGTATAAGTAGACCTCTCTCCTTGTTGTTATCCTCTTCTGAAAGAACTCTTCCCCTCGCCAATAAGTCAACATAAATCATGTGTGTCGGCTCCCACAGAGCCTTGTCTTGTCTATGGCGAGCAACATTACATGACTCCGGGCCAGGCAGCACAATATGTATTGAATCAAAATAAGAGGACAAAATCCAAGCACCATTTAAATAATAACAATTACGGTTACAAAAATAAAACTTTCTGGAACAATCTCAAGTCCCATGATGCACACTCTGCTTAGTCTTATCTTAGCAGCAAACATACAAACTAGTGCCAATACAAATCACAAATTTGACTAAGAGTTTCTTGTTCTGTCTAAAACGTATCTCCTTGAAGCAAACACAGCTGAAAGTCTTGAGAGAATACAGTAGGTTTTTATCCAGTTGATTGGTTGACAGGTCTATTGGTTGACAGGTCTATTGGTTGACAGGTCGGCTATAGTGGGCCAGTGGCGTGCAGCGTAGACAGAGGTATTGGCCAGACCTACAGTACCCAACCTGTGTGTGTGTGTGTGTGTGTGTGTGTGTGTGTGTGTGTGTGTGTGTGTGTGTGTGTGTGTGTGTGTGTGTGTGTGTGTGTGTGTGTGTGTGTGTGTGTGTGTGTGTGTGTGTGTGTGTGTGTGTGTGTGTGTGTGTGATTGAAAGCAACTTGGTGCCGTCTGACATCGGGAGCAGTCATGCAGTGAACTGTGGTGTCGGACCACTGAGGTGGCGAGGCCGAAGCGGGCTCCAGGAGGGCCCTCTCAACACACACACACATCACAAACTTCACACTGAGTATCAGTCTTCACCTCTCCCCACGGCATCCAGATGTCCAAACTAGGGATTTGCATCGTCTGGCACAGGGGAGATACTACCACGCGGCCCTTCAGAGAACCGGACAGATTTTAGATGAGCAAAAGAGATGGAGAGAGGGAGAAAAAGCAAAAAGAAAGAGAGCGGGAGGAAGGGAGAGAAAGCCAGAGAGGGAGAGAGATGGGGAAAAAAATAAGAGATCTGGAGCCACACTGTTAAAATAGGAGCGTGGAGATTCTTTAAACATGCGGCCGACGTGTAGTTTGACACATTTAACTTCCTCTGAAAGGGAAGAGTATGAGATGTAAAATGCAAGTTAAGGACTTGGGTTTGCCTCTAAGCAATCCTCTCTGCTAGTTAATTTTGGATGAGGTTTTGAACGGCGAGTCGAGCTATGCTGCTCAGAATGGGTGAAATGGATTTTAAGTGATGCTGCTTTAGAATGGTAGAAGAAGAAAAGGTACTGTTTTATCCAAATGGAATGGGCAGAATACCAGAACTAGGACAAAGACATGGTTTATGTCCCAAATGGCACCCTATTCCCTATAGTGCACTACTTTTGATCAAAAATAGTGCAGTTTTTTACTATTAAAAAAAGTAGTGCACTATATAGGGAGTAGGGTGCATTTGGGACACAATTATAGACTTCTTCAGGGGGAATAACACTAATATACTGTAGTTTTGTATCACGGTTAACATACCTAGTTAGATTTCTATCGCGTTAGAGTTTGGTCAGATAATGATTAGGACACACATTTAATTACATTTTCCATTTTCCTCCTTCAATGTATGAACAGATTTTGTTCTTGTAGTTTGTACTTAATTTAATGCCCCTTGGTAGGACTTAAAGGTAGCAATACATGGCCTCTCATTTCTCAAAAGAAGTTACTTAATCATACATGGTCCAAATGTTCATATTAGGGCTGGGCGATATGGCCAAAATATCTTATTATGGTATTTACAAAACAATTGGGCGGTTTGATGGTATTTTATGTTTTTGAATAAAAAGTTAAACATTTGCCTTATGAGTAGTGCGTGATCCTAAGGTAGCAACACATGCATTCTATGTGATTTCAATGAGTCTTTCTCCATTCTGATAGTTTTATACTATACAAATAAACTTCACTCAAAAATAATTGTCTGAATTTTTTATTTATTTCTGCATTTCCTACACTCATTTGAGATTATTTCAGCACTGCCACGTAGAGCTGCACGATATGGGCAAACAATCTAGGCCTTATTTTTTACCAAATGTTATAACTGTGATTTGACTTGGGATTTAGAGAAAAACACTTGGGTGAACTGTTGGAATCATGGAAATAGATAGATTTTTAGAATGCAATAGTGGGCATTTTGAATTCAGTGTTTGACATGACAACGAATGAAAATGGCAGGGAGGAGTTATTGTGACAGGGTAGGAACCAAAGTGTTGATGAGTGTTTCCTAAGGGACCCTATAATCATTGGCTACATTCAATGTTTTCTCTTAGCTACTTCATGTTGATAACATATTCTTGCTTCGCATATGCCTCTTTGATTGAGAAGATATTGTTGCACAAACAACATGCAGGGGTAGGTCTACTCAATCGCTAGTATTATCAGGCTGTAAAGCTAGTTACGTTTGCTCTGACTAGTGATTAGCATTAGCGGCTAACAAGATTTAGGCCCAACTTAATAAGAAAAGATGAACTAGCTTGCAGATGTACGTAACACAAACTAATAGTGTAATTATAGAACACTAGTGGATTTATATTAAGAAGCAAAATGAAAGCAGCATCATTGTCATCAACATTGTTGCATGTGCTGTATTGACCATGCAGAGACTGAACGCAAGTGTCTCGTGGTAGAAGAACAACAAATGCTTTCCTTGAGTGACAGGGGGTGGGGCTAGTTCTGTATGGAAAGTGGCATGGAGAGCGAGAGACCGGAGAGAGGTGACTCACGTAGCTAAGTAAACCATAAAAATGGATGTAACACACAGCGTATCATATTTAACAATCCAAACATTCAAGTACCGTTATAGAAAGTAAAGCCCAAACCAGTCCGTACATCCATAGCGGTATATCGTAAAATACGGAATAGCCCAGCCGTGGTTGATATCATAGAATTCCATTTAGAATTGGATAATAAGATTTCCATGTTTCATTCTGTTAAGTTCATGCATTGAGTCTGCCTATATCTCATGCCATATAGAAATGCTGGAAGTAATACTCTAACCAGACAAGGCTTTAACTTCACACTGCCATTAACATGCCATAGGGACATTCATAGAAAGTTAGCAAGTGCCACCAGAGTAAGATTGAATTCTCCATTAGTCTGTGTCAGTACAAGCTAGATGTGAAGTGTAGAGGTACTTTACATCCCCTCAGGAACATAGCACAAGGTTAACACGCAAGCACGCACACGTGCGCCCCCCCCCCCCCCCCCACACACACACACACACACACACACACACACACACACACACACACACACACACACACACACACACACACACACACCGCACGCACGCACGCACGCACCAAACACACCACAGACACATACACACACACACCACACACACACCCATGAGAGAAATAATGTCAAGTTTAGCTTAGCTAAGGCGTAGCCCAGGGCGATGTTATTCACACACACTGTAAAAGATCCTACAGAGGACTTACCATGTTAAGCTAATGTGTTTGTCAGATCTAAAATATGGGTCAAAATGAATGAGAAGCTTTTAAGTTTTTCCCAGACAATGAAGCCATAACATAGGAAGTCCCCTTGTGTTTCTGATATTCTCTGTACAGCACTTCACTTGTCATAGATTCTAAACACAAGATATCAGGGAGTTGCCTATGCATGAATTAACGTTTAAGGTTGACTAGAGAGCAGAAGACAATCTCTTGAGTGTGTGTGTGTGTGTATATTACACACACACACACACACACACACACACACACACACACACACACACACACACACACACACACACACACACACACACACACACACACACACACACACACACACACACACATCCCCTACATACTATGCTTCCACATGTGGCTGTGTTTATTGTGTGTGTGTGCTTAGTTTGAGGCCCGTGCTGTGTCTTTAAATTGTCTGGTTTGTTTGTGGCTACAGAGGCTGATGTGCAATATGGATGACGTGTGGAGGGCAGGCTCGGCCAGAGCTCGGGGTCCATGTAAGCTGACAGTCACACATTGTAGTTGGGCTGCCTCCGTCCTGCCTGCTCCCAGCCTGCTGCCTGCCGCCCTCCTGCCTGCTCCCAGCCTGCTGCCTGCCTCCGTCCTGCCTGCTCCCAGCCTGCTGCCTGCCTCCCTCCAGCCTGCTCCCAGCATGCTGCCTGCCTCCGTCCTGCTTGCTCCCAGCCTGCTGCCTGCCTCCCTCCTGCCTGCTCCCAGCCTGCTGCCTGCCTCCCTCCTGCCTGCTCCCAGCCTGCTGCCTGCCTCCCTCCTGCCTGCTCCCAGCCTGCTGCCTGCCTCCTAAGGCCAACAACATCCCCATGTTTAGTCACAGCTCTCTGGGAGCTGGGTTAACCAACAGAGCTCAGGGAATGGACCTCCTGCTGAATGAGTTGATGTTGCTGCTGTGGCTTTACACACACACATACAACTGTGCACACACACACAAGATAATGATGCTTCTGTGCTGTCTCCATCCCTTACTCCTAAAGGCCCAGATTGGTGGGTTTGTCCTACCAGAAGCAGAAATGTTGCTGTGTGTCACAGTAATTGGTTGAAGGTGTGTCCTTAACCTTCAGTGGCTGTGAGACTGTACCCTTCTACTGTTGGTGGTGGCCTTTGATGGTTGGCAGGCATTCTCTCTGGGTGTGTTAAATCAGCCCAAACAACAGACAGCCATGGCTGTGTTGGAGTGAATTAAAACTAAATTCATCATGAACACTAGTCTTTCCCTCTCCCTCAGCTACCTTTGGAACAGTTGACATTTAAGGAGGAGTTTTTCTGTTCTGTGATGGAGAGGGGAGAAAAGTGAAAGGTGATGAATAATACATTGTCCCTCTCCTCCTCTGTTCCTCCTCCTCCTCCGCTGTTCCCGTGAAGCAGTGTGAGGTGGTCTGTCAGGGAGACGTTGATGGTAGTGTGTCAGTCTGGCGGTGACACACAGAGCTTGTTATTTGTAAGTGTGGTCGGTCGGTCACTACGCTCCCCATTGTTTAACCCCAAACAAAAGACAAACGCTACCGCCACAGAGACCCTCTTCTCTACTGCATAGTGGAGTTACTTCATCAAGCCCAAGGGAAGGCTCTACTCTGAAGAGTGTTCTCTTAGAGAGAGAGAGGGGGGAAATGGAGATGGGGAGATAGAGATCGAGAGAGAGAGAGAGAGAGAGAGAGAGAGAGAGAGAGAGAGAGAGGCTGTGTTAATTCTGCCCCCAGGGAGAGACATCGACTGCATTTTATGTCAAACTGCGACAGATATTCTGATACAGTGGGGGGAAAAAATATTTGATCCCCTGCTGATTTTGTACGTTTGCCCACTGATAAAGAAATGATCAGTCTATAATTTTAATGGTAAGTTTATTTGAACAGTGAGAGACAGAATAACAACAACAAAAAATCCAGAAAAACGCATGTCAAAAATGCTAGAAATTGATTTGCATTTTAATGAGGGAAATACGTTTTTGACCCCCTCTCAATCAGAAAGATTTCTGGCTCCCAGGTGTCTTTTATACAGGTAACGAGCTGATATCAGAACAACATGAGGAGAGAAAGGGCTCCTCCAGTCTAGAGTTGACTGAGCAGAGTTACTGTAGTGTTGTTGTGTTGCTGCTCTAATGATAATGATGTTTTCTCTGTGGAAGGTTAGAAAGTCAAGTGAACCATTGTACTGCTGTCTCCTATCTCCTGGCTGTTCTTCCCTCACGTCTCACTCATTTCTCTCTTTTCAGACTGTATTGTGGACCCACCTCTCTGTTCTTTCTCTCTCTCTCTCCCTCTCTCTCTCTCTCTCTCTCTCTCTCTCTCTCTCTCTCTCTCTCTCTCTCTCTCTCTCTCTCTCATATGATGCGTTGAGCTGTTATCTCTCCACTTCTTTCTCCATCAATGTGACCTCTCTAGGCTGGGGTCATAGGATCAAATGTCAACAGTCCACTGCCTGGTCACTGCAAATCTCTCTTCACAACGAGCTACATTCAACACTGTGATTAATATTGTCAGTCTGTGTACACTGGTTTCTCTGTGTGTGTGTGTGAGAGAGAGAGACAGAGGGAGAGAGAGTTTCACTCACGTTTATCTGTGCTCATCAGTGTTCATGTCTCTCCTCCCTCTATCTCTGCTCTAATTGGAACATTTTCTCAACTTAATTGCGACTTTCTCCTTGGCATGCAAATGTTGTTCTCTGGCTCGCCTAGCCTGCCCCCTCTCCTGCTCCTCTCCTCTTTCCAATTAAGATCCAGACAGAGATAGGGCCGCTCAAAGGTAGCACGCTATGGAGGGCTGGGCCCACCACTGCCCCAGACAGGGGGATATTGAGTGGTTGTGACCCCAGCAGAGCACCACCTCGCTGGGCATCACACCCACGTATCTCCCCCTGTGAACTCTGTGGAGGTGTCCTTGATGAGAGCAGTCACTACAGAGTGTGTGTGGTGTGTGTGTGTGTGTGTGTGTGTGTGTGTGTGTGTGGGTGGATCTTTGGACACTGGCACAACTGAAACTCTTTATCAGCTGTTCTGATCAGATCTCCTCCCCATCGTTCTAGAAGCCAAGGGGAGGCATATTGTGTATGAGTGTGAATATTAATTTAGAGATTTTATCATCCAATATCATGCTTCGTCTGGCCTGTTCGTAGTGTCCAGAGCCAAGTCTCTATTTTATGGCAGTTAAACCAAAGGGGTATATATTTGTGTAGTAGTTATCCATTATCAAGTTTTAACATCATTTAATAACCATATATTGTTTTGACTTATTTAGAGCAGAGATATGGATTGCTATTGATGTACTGAATGTTTCTGAATGGTGATTAACTGAGACCACCAACACACACACCTTCATCTTCAGTCTCTCACTCCTGTCCTCTCCTCTCTTCCTCCATCTCTCCCTCAGCTCCCTCAGTCCGGACACAGAAGATCCGGAAGATTCCTTTCAGAGGGAGGGGTTTGGACGCCAGAGCATGTCAGAGAAACGCACCAAACAGTTTGGCGACAATGCAAATCAGCTTGAGATCATCAAGACGCGCAAGTCCAAGAGCATGGACCTAGGTAATAACTACTGTACAAGACCAAGAGCATGGACCTAGGTAATAACTACTGTACAAGTCCAAGAGCATGGACCTAGGTAATAACTACTGTACAAGTCCAAGAGCATGGACCTAGGTAATAACTATTGTACAAGTCCAAGAGCATGGACCTAGGTAATAACTATTGTACAAGTCCAAGAGCATGGACCTAGGTAATAACTATTGTACAAGTCCAAGAGAATGGACCTATGTAACAACTTCTGAACAGGTCCAAGAGAATGGACCTAGGTAACAACTACTGAACAGGTCCAAGAGCATGGGCCTAGATAATAACTACTGTACAAGTCCAAGAGCATGGACCTAGGTAGTAATTACTGTGGGCACCTGGGCCCAGATTCACAAAACCTTCTTAAGAAGAAATTGCTTCATAACTGCCATTTTTTCCCTTAACTATAGACTTACTGTAAGAAGAAAGTTAAGCAAAGTTGCTATTCTTCAAAAAGGTGCTTGGTAAATTTTATTGAGCTATTTGTTATGTTTCTCCTTAAGCAAGAAGTTAAGAAGAAATTAGATTCTTGATAGTAAAGCTTCTGAAAGCAATTAAACATGTTTATTTCACTCTCAAAATTTCAGTATTGATTATTTTAAACCCAAGAACATGTTTTAGCACAGTCATTTCAGTAAGAGATATGCTAACATGATTGCTATTGCTAGCTAGATAGCTTGCTAAAACAATTGACAAGCAACAAGCATCTTAAGATTTATAAGAAGATATTTGAGAAGTTTGTAAAAAAGTTATAAAATCTTAAGGTATTATTGAGGAATTGCACTTATTGACTTCTTTTTTTTTTCTTAAGAAGCTTCTTAAGTTTTTTCGTGACTTGTTTTGTGAATCTGGGCCCTGGTTGGTTAACACCAACACTCCAAACCCCTGGGTCCTCCTTCAACCCCCCTTCCACATTCCACTCTGTCCCTTAACATGTCACATTGTAAACCTGTGCCCAGTGGCCCATTGTGAAACATGGGTAAATTATCTGCAATGTGACTGTACAAAACCTTATTTTTTCCTAGCCCTTCGAGACTGATAGGAACAATTGTCCTGGAACATCACCATTAGGGTCAGCGTGCAGTTTTGGTGCTTTGTGAAAGATCCTGGGGATGGGAATAGACAGACAGGTGATGTGGGATGGAATGCTAGTCTTGACGAGAAACATGCTGAGGAACACTTCAAGCCACTCCCCAAAGGACCATCTGGCTCTGCACCTCGCATCATTGAGTTATCATGACAGATAACAGACATTTTTATGTCTTTAGGTATCTAGAGTCTTGACCTGACAGGACTTTTATCCTCCAGGGACTAGCTTAGCAGTTTCCCTCAAACTCTAAAAGGTATAAAAGTTCATCACAAACCCAGAGTCCTCAAACTAAGTCTTAGTATAAAAATATGTAATAATCCACTCTGGCCGATGGATGGGTTTCACTGACCGAGTAGCTATTATTCAGCAAGATCCTGATCATTGTGAAGGGCATTATGTTTTCAATATCAATGAAAGTTCAAATGATTGGAGGAAGTGTTTAGATCTGATGAGAAGTCCATAGGAAGCTGAAAACCGTAACCTGAAGCTTCTATTTCTTAGTAGCTAAAGGTCTCATCATCGAAAAAGGCACACACTATCATGGTTCATCAAAAAGCTTTTTAATTGTACCACTAAGTGCTGTCAGCAATTCATGTTTTTTTTTCTCTCTAATGAGAATTTTATGAGTGAGGAAAAAGGAAGATCACTTATCGAAAGCTTTATGCTAGCTGTTGTTGAATAGACAGTTTTACTTTGCAAATAACAGCTAATGCCTCCAAGCATCACTGGGAGCATTAAGATGGGCTTGTCAGTGATAGATTATCAAAACTCAGGAACCCATCGGGCACATCATGACGAATCAGATGAGGCATCGGAATATGACCGGGCATAACCGCATGTCAGAAATGAGCGGAACATTCCCTCGCCGTCGGGATCTCAAGCGCTTCTCAAACCTGACAAATCACCCTCACGTAGCTCTTAGCATGTTTAACAAAGCTATTTCTCCACAGAAACTGTTTTTCTTTGAAATATTTCTAAGTAGGGTGTTTTTCTCCCCTCGTTAATCTCGTTTCAGGAGCTCTGTGCCAAATCAGATCAGCGTCAACAGCTAACGTTTCATGACTTTCATGACCCATCTCCATAAATATGTGCTAAACACTAAGCTGCCCAGACACCTTAAAGTTTTATTCCATTTAGATGTGGAACAAGATTGAGAGGAGGAGAAAATAAGGGGCTGAATACTGCACACCTCTCTGTGGCTGAGAGGAATATGCTAACACATTATACCCAGTCAGCCTGAATAATCCAATGATCGACAGAACTGCATGGTGTTTTAATATCTCTCCACTTCTGATTGTTATTCCAAAAGCTCTTCAATAGTCTTTCTCTTCCTCCCTTTTCACAGTGATAATATGCATGTTGGCTGACTAGGCTAGCCTTGGAGACTGGCCACAGTAACACAAAGACTAATTCAAACCCTTTTCACACTAGTTGCTGGAACCACATCAGAGTGTATGGTTCTGGTTGCCACGATAGTGTGAAAAGGGTACTAGAGATGCTCTGGAATGGTGTTCTGATTTGGAATGTGGAATGTGGGCACTAACTAACCAATCACACTTGTTTATGCCTCTTTAACAGTATCAGACGAGTTTAACTCCCACCTCACCCCGAGCACAGAAAACATGGAAGGTAAGCACTAACCACCAATCAGGGCGTATTGTTCATCACCACCGCCACTGAACCGGCTAATCGCACAGCACTTTGGAATAACAAGCTCATCTCTGATTGGCTCGTCTTTTTGAGTTGGGGTCAGATGTCAAGAGAAGGGTTTGAGAAAGGGGCGGTATTCTTATTGACCCCTTTGCCATCACATAAAGGGTAACTTTTGTTTTTCTCTTTGCTCTTTGTCTGATTATTCCTCGGCCAGAGAAATGGAAGGATATTTATGATGCCATTTGAGGTAATTGCAGTGAGCACAAAAAGGGTTTTCATATTTTGTAGGGAGAGAAAAAGAGAGTGGCATGGTGTTGAATAGAGGTTTGGCAGCAGTTGTCTGAAACGTTGCCACCATGCTTGTTCTGTAGTGAATATGATAGAAGAAAACATTCATTATGCCGAAAGGTGTAGGGGTAGGGTTGTGAGGAGTGAGGCAATGTAGTCCCATTTGAAATAGAGATGCTCAATGCCAGTTGGCCTCTTTAGCTGAATGGAATTAATCCATCAATGACAAGCCAGTGTGTTCTCACCTTCCATTAGTACGGGTCTACTACAACGTGTGTACTCACCAGGCACAGAATGTGTTGAGAGCTGAACAATACATACAGCACTTTTACTAAACAGCAGCCAAAATCTATTCTTTCTCCTACCTATTGCACATTAGTGAAATAAATACAAGTGATTCACTGAATGAGAAGGACAGGATCACAGCCTAACTACAGGTAATCTATACTGAACAAAAATATACAGTGAGGGAAAAAAGTATTTGATCCCCTGCTGATTTTGTACGTTTGCCCACTGACAAAGAAATGATCAGTCTATAATTTTAATTGTAGGTTTATTTGAACAGTGAGAGACAGAATAACAACAATAAAATCCAGAAAAACGCATGTCAAAAATGTTATAAATTGATTTGCATGTTAATGAGGGAAATAAGTATTTGACCCCCTCTCAATCAGAAAGATTTCTGGCTCCCAGGTGTCTTTTATACAGGTAACGAGCTGAGATTAGGAGCACACTCTTAAAGGGAGTGCACCTAACCGCAGCTTGTTACCTGTAAAAAAGACACCTGTCCACAGAAGCAATCAATCAATCAGATTCCAAACTCTCCACCATGGCCAAGACCAAAGAGCTCTCCAAGGATGTCAGGGACAAGATTGTAGACCTACACAAGGCTGGAATGGGCTACAAGACCATTGCCAAGCAGCTTGGTGAGAAGGTGACAACAGTTGGTGCGATTATTCGCAAATGGAAGAAACACAAAAGAACTGTCAATCTCCCTCGGCCTGGGGCTCCATGCGAGATCTCACCTTGTGGAGTTGCAATGATCATGAGTGTCACGACTTCTGCCGAAGTCGATGCCCCTCCTTGCTCGGGTGGTGCTCAGTGGTCGACGTCACCGGTCTTCTAGCCATCATTGATCAGTTTTTCATTTTCCACTGGTTTTGTCTTGTCTTCCTACACACCTGTTTCCAATCCCATTAATCATGTTGTGTATTTAACCCTCTGTTTCCCCTCATGTCCTTGTCAGAGATTGTTTGTGATGTTATGTTACGTGTGTTTTTGTATCCGTGTGCGACGGGTATATTTTACCCATGTTATTTTGTACTTTGGTTTTGGGGTTTGTTTTTTCATTAAATACTCCAGATTTACCATACATTTACATTTTAGTAATTTAGCAGACGCTCTTATCCAGAGCGACTTATAGTAGTGAATGCATACCTTTCATACATTTTTTTCCCCGTACTGGTCCCCCGTGGGAATCGAACCCACAACCCTGGCGTTGCAATCACCATGCTCTACCAACTGAGCTACAGTTTGGTTTCTCCTGCGCCTGACTTCCCTGCCACCCACATACACGAATATGACAATGAGAACGGTGAGGAATCAGCCCAGAACTACATGGGAGGATCTTGTCAATGATCTCAAGGCAGCTGGGATCATAGTCACCAAGAAAACAATTGGTAACACACTACGCCGTGAAGGACTGAAATCCTGCAGCGCCCGCAAGGTCCCCCTGCTCAAGAAAGCACATATACATGCCCGTCTGAAGTTTGCCAATGAACATCTGAATGATTCAGAGGACAACTGGGTGAAAGTGTTATGGTCAGATGAGACCAAAATGGAGCTCTTTGGCATCAACTCAACTCGCCGTGTTTGGAGGAGGAGGAATGCTGCCTATGACCCCAAGAACACCATCCCCACCGTCAAACATGGAGGTGGAAACATTATGCTTTAGGGGTGTTTTTCTGCTAAGGGGACAGGACAACTTCACCGCATCAAAGGGACGATGGACGGGTCCATGTACCGTCAAATCTTTGGTGCGAACCTCCTTCCCTCAGCCAGGGCATTGAAAATGGGTCGTGGATGGGTATTCCATTATGACAATGACCCAAAACACACGGCCAAGGCAACAAAGGAGTGGCTCAAGAAGAAGCACATTAAGGTCCTGGAGTGGCCTAGCCAGTCTCCAGACCTTAATCCTATAGAAAATCTGTGGAGGGAGCTGAAGGTTCGAGTTGCCCAACGTCAGCCTCGAAACCTTAATGACTTGGAGAAGATCTGCAAAGAGGAGTGGGACAAAATCCCTCCTGAGATGTGTGCAAACCTGGTGGCCAACTACAAGAAACATCTGACCTCTGTGATTGCCAACAAGGGTTTTGCCGCCAAGTACTAAGTCATGTTTTGCAGAGGGGTCAAATACTTATTTCCCTCATTAAAATGCAAATCATTTTATAACATTTTTGACATGCGTTTTTCTGGATTTTTGTTGTTGTTATTTTTGTTGTTGTTATCACTGTTCAAATAAACCCACCATTAAAATTATAGACTGATCAATTCTTTGTCAGTGGGCAAACGTACAAAATCAGCAGGGGATCAAATACTTTTTTCCCTCACTGTAAACGCAACATGTAAAGTTGTTGGTCCCATGTTTCATGAGCTGAAATAAAAGATCACATACATTTTCCAAAAAAGCATATTTCTCTCCAATTTTGTACATAAAGATGTTTACATCCGTGTTAGTGAGCATTTTCCTTTGCCAAGATAATCCATCCACCTGATAGGTGTGGCATATGAAGTAGCTGATTAACCAGCATTCTCATTACACAGGTGCACCTTGTGCAGGGGACAATTAAAAGGCCAGTCAAATGTCCAGTTTTGTCACACAACACGATGCCAGAGATTTCTCGAGTTTTGAAGAAGCGTGCAGTTGGCATGCTGACTGCAGGAACGTCCACCAGAGCTGCTGCCAGATAATTTAATGTTAATTTCTCTGCCATAAGCCGCCTCCAACGTTGTTTTTGAGAATTTGACAGTACATCCAACCGGCCTTACAACTGCAGACCATGTGTAACCATGCCAGCCTAGGACCTCTACATCCGGCTTCTTCAAAACTCATTCAGATTGGCTGGGCCTGGCTCCCAAGTGGGTGGACCTATGCCCACCCATGGCTGCGCCCCTGCCCAGTCATGTGAAGTCCATAGATTAGGCCCTGGAATTGATTTAAATTGACTGAGTTCCTTATATGAACTGTAACTCAGTAAAATTGTTGAAACTGTTGCATGTTGCATTTTAAAAGTTTTGTTCAGTATATGACCCAGCTATTTTGACGTAGAGTATTGCTCTCATGTCCATAGAAATAGAACACATTCTAGTTCTGTGATCGCGTCACCAACACCACCAGCACCACCAATGTCATGGCTACTTAGCCAAACAATGACAATGCCTCTGATTGAGATGTTGAGTCACAGTAATGATAATGGGGAGTCCTAAGTGACATTATGATACATGTAGAACAGTGTGGATTGGAGGATATAGGACGTCCTCTGGTCCTCCTAATGAACCAGGGTTGTGTCCCAAATGGCACCCTATTCCCTATATAGTGTACTACTACTTTTATAGGGCTCGGGTCAAAAGTAGTGTACTATATAGGGAATATGGTGCCATTTGAGACACAGCCCAGGAGTTGGCAGAGACAAGGAGCCTGGTCGACCCAGGGCCGCATCTCTTCCTCAGGGATACCAGGACATGGCCCCGCCACGCCACCCTGGGACTATTTTTAGCTTAATTACCCTTTTAACGCTGCGCTTTAAACCCTCCACACACTGAATACATTAGGCATAATGGAGCCCCTGTCCTCCCCGTCCATACAAAAATCTTTACATGCAAGGATGAAGTGGTTGTGAATAATGGTGGTGGGAGCATTGCTCCTTGGCTGCTTTCCAAATGGCACCATGTTCCCTATATAATGCACTCCTTTTAACCAGAGCACTATAGGGCTTGGTCAAAATGTGTGCACTAAATAGGGAATTATTGTGCCATTTTGGACGCACCCATTGTAATTATACTATGGGGCTGCTGGAGCTACTACCGTAATAATCACTAGTGATTTATTCATATAGTTTGCAATACCTCCCTTTAACGCTTAATGATCATCGCTCTTCTCCAATTAAGTGTCCTCCTGGTTGCCTTTGGTTTCGCCTTATTACTGTAAGAATATATTGCACATTCATCTTGGTCACTAATATTTGCTGGTGCGTTTTGGCCGTTTTTTTTGTATGTGTGTCGCATCTTTATGCTTCCCCCTATTTCTCCTCTGAACGTGCGACGTGCGGTGAGTGTCATACCTGTGTCGGTTTGCGATAGGGAATATGTATTATTTCTTCCCCAATGAGCAGAAGACGTGGCAGCGTGGGTTGGTTGTGTGATAGGACCTGGCATATTGAGAGCTGTCAGTCAAAACGTCCCTGGAGAGGTTCTGAGAGATTCAGATGAAAACAAAGGCAACGGCACGGACCAATCAGAGGCCTCTGTGCCATTCCCAGACAGAAACACTACACACCGCTCTAGCATGATTCAGAATACGAAAGGGTGATAATTCCCAAATTCGGAGAATGGCAGATGAGCGAGAGAGCGGCAGATGCCATTTGTGTTTCCATAAACTCTTGTATCCGTCCGTGGGTTTATCCCCCACAATCCTATTGTGTCAAACATGCACCCGCCCAGCTTCGGTGTGTGCTCTATTCTGTTTGTCTGGATTTATGCATAAGCTTCCAAAGCCTCACATTTACATGGCATTTGGAGGATGTTGATTAAGGCACATCCTCCAGCATATGGAGAATTATGCCACGTCCTTACCGGGGGCTGTAATTGCCTGTTATTCATGTTTTTGATGTCCGTCTGTCCTCCCATGTCCTTCATCTGACACAAGTGGTTCTTTTGAGAAATGAATCCAGATGATTTCCCCTTCCACCCAGGTGGTACGATAAGATGAGCAAATATCCTTCATTGTCATATAAAATGAAGTCAGTAATCAGAGATGTGCCTTTGCTTTCCTGAGGAACAACGCAGTTAAATGGCTGTCCTGTTCCCGGTGGTGCTTCACAAGGGTACCTGTAACCCTGCTGACATTTCAAACACACAGTAAAGTTCTGTTTTACTGTCTCCGCCAGCTGGAAGATGTGGATCCACTTACTGGTGATGTTGCATCATGCAATTGCTCTTCCTTTAAGCATGCATCTGAGTGGTTAGCAGTGTGGCCCTCTGCTGAACCTACTGGTACTGGTCCAAAGTAGTGCACTATATAGGGAATATGGTGCCATTTGGGACACATCCGTGTATCTGTGTAGTTGGTAGCATGGTCCTCTGGGGCCTGCTGGGAACAGGAGTCTTTATTAGCTGTGACAGGGTTATTATGGAGAGCTGTGTACAGGCCTCAGTTTATACATACAGTAACAGCTAACGACTGACCTCGGTACAGCCAGACGGGGGAGTAGTGACCCATGGACCAGTGGATCCAAGCAGCGCTGAGAGACAGGAGACACACATCTTGTCACAGTAAGGTCAGAGGTTAGTGGCTTGGATGACCCGAACACCCGTGGTTAAGTTTCCTCCCCTAGTCTAAAAAAACATGGTCAAGGATTCCTCCCAAATGGCATCCGATTCCTTATACGCTGGGAAGTGTACTAATTTTGACCTGGGCCAATCGGAAAAGTAGACTAGAATAAAACTTTATTGTCCATCCAGGATGGACATTTTTCTTTGGCATCACCTTCTAGTAGAAAAGCAAAATAGTGCACTAAATATGGAATAGGTTTCCATTTGGGATGCATCCCTACACTGCTGAGAAGTAAGTCATCATTGATCAACAGAATTCCTTTTTCCACAGTCGTTCACTTCTGTAAGAAGCAGATTGTGATGTCACTTTGATATAGAAGCGTTTGGCACGGTTCTCGGCTAATCACGAACGTAGCCACTGCAGGTTTACTTGGCTAAAGGATCAAGTAGAGATTAGCAGCCTGGCGCTTTCAGACAGTAGAAGACGGGCGTCTGAAGCTGCTACTGCTTGTGAAATTATGATAACAGTAGCAGGCAACACATGGATTACTGTCCTGGGCTGGCATGTTGCCTTCTATATCGCCTGGAGTCCTTTAGACTTCCTCTCCTTCTCCCGATCTCCCCTCTCAAATCACCTGTAATTACTTCACAACCAACCACTCTACTCCTCTCTGACTTATAAATGCTTTTCAGAGGGAATATTCATTTCATAAGAGGGAGAAGGAAATAGATTCTTTATTGTTTTCTTTCTCTAATGGGGGTTTATTTTCTTATCCCTAATCTGTGTTTGGCTCCGTGTCTGTTCATCCACAGATCCACTGTGAGAGCTCAGCAGCAATAGGCCACGCTCCGTTTAGGGCCCTTAAAACAAGTCAGGGGTGTTATTGATGACTGAAGGAAACGTGGGGGGCAGAAGGCCGAAACGAGACTGGCTAGCTGGCTGGCTGGGTGTTTACATGAAGCGAAGCTGCATGGAACCTGGCAGCACATGTTTTGGACCTGAGGGGTCTAAACAGACAATGCTGGTCTGTGGATCTCATTCCCATATGCACAGTCCTTAGAGAGTCCTCAGCTTCCACTGAACGGTGGTCAAAACCCAGACAGGACTAATTCAATCAAAAGTTTATCAACTATCTATTAACTGTTTCCTCGTTCAAAGTTTCTTATTAACACGCTGGTTAGAAGCAGATTTAAAATCTATTCTGTTTTGTTGGAAGGTGGTTGTTATTGGTTAATACAGCACAATGAAGAATAAGTGAATGGATGGGGACAGAAAATCCAAATGTCTGCTTGTTTAACATGGCTATCTGGTGAGGCCAGAGCTCCGGGGAACTGACTGACGCCGCCTGACAAAATTAAATACCAATACCCTCAGTCTCGCTCCACTTCCATACCTTAAACAAACACACAGCAGCCATTGGAAAACGAATGATAGCTGTCTAAAGGTTTATTCCAGAGTTAGATAAGTTGCTGTCCAACACTCAAACTGCTATCCATCTACAGATCTGGAGTCTTGCAAGCATACCTATCAGTAAATCTAGTGCTAGTGTCAACAGTCTTCCAAGTGGTGGTTATACCTGACAAGAAAAGCAAACAAAAGAAAGTGTTCATATTGTGCCATATATACAATCCCCTTTTAGAGTTACTTACAACAGACTGCCCGTCTTCTGCTATGGTTGTTTCTTCATTATTTGCATGTTAATTACATGCATTTTGCATGAACGGGATCCATTATAAAGCATATTTCAATGAAATTAGTTGTCACGGGTCCACCTGTTTTGTGCCATCAGTAATTTCGTTCTGTACACTGTGATGTCATACTTCGCTCACATCTTCCTCTTTCTTTGTTGTGTGTGTGGTTTGGGTGAGGGTGAGGTAGGCTACTTGTCTTGACAGGAGTTTGTAAAGATTCCATACACGTTTATCTCTACTTGATCTAACAGGTGGCTGCTGTTGGCAACAGTTTGGGAAATCTCTGTGTTGTAAAAGGCCCACCTGGCTATAGCTTGCATTATCTCTATACTAGAGCAATCCCATTTTGGGTATGGTGTGGTGTGTGACCCTGCGTTCATATTCGTTATCTCCCATCTGCACAACCTTAATCTTCTCGTTTTGAAGTGAGGCTGTTTGTGTCCTTTAAAAGCCTCGTTGCGAAGGGCTTTAAAAAACGGATTAGACGCATGGAAGGTTCAGAGTAGTGACATCGAGGAGGCCACGGCAGTAGGAAGTGAATGGGCTGTGTTTGGGCTGTCTACAATACTTCTGATTATCCTCCCGTCTTCTAACGCGTTCTCCCTCCTCCCCTCTAACTCTGCATCCCATCCTCACCCTATCCTCACTTCCACCCCTATCTTTCCCCTGTTCTGCTCTAGATCAGAGTGATGTTATGTTAATCTAATTTCTGTTCTGTAAACCATGGCTGCTCACTCTTGCCTACAGTACTGTACACACTTTAGTATATAGACATTTGGAAGCTCGCTGTGTTTTGAAAATGTAGTCAGTTTACAAGCACACATTTCAGGCACATTACACAGTCTGAGAAACTTTGTCAAACATTGTTGAAATGAGAACAAGGGTTTACTCTGTTTTCTCTTTGTCTTGCTCCTACAAAGATAGATAGATATACCCTCATAATGTTTCACACACTCCAATTCATCATTTATTTTCCAGATGAATTCCCACAGACTATAGCCCATCCCTCTTCTCTTATAGTGAATTACACGCCAAGTGGAGGGTTATACATCATATCATTTTCTTTCGGTCTTAGGAAACTAGGAAAACTTAAATGATTTATAGCAATCAGAGTTCAGCGCAGAATATAACGTTTCAGGACACATTTTCAGGGTATGAATATCACACATCATAAAATCTTTGTCTATTTCCTATATAGCGCACCACTTTTGACCAAGGCCGTAGGGTATTAATAGGGTGCCATTTAGGACACGGTCAAACTCAGTTGTTCTTAGACCTGTGTTCGGACTTCTCCTTTATCAGACTCCTCGACAGCAGAAGCAGTAGGACCCTCCCTGGGCCTCAAGAAGTCCTATAAAGACTATATAAACTTATTTAGGGCATTACGAGTCTTTGTCATGCATAGGAAGGCTTTATGAATGCTACATATCACCACTCTAAGTCAAGTGTTACCACTTCTCCTTCCTTCAGGCTCTTCGACAGGAGAAACAATTGGTCCCTCTCTGGGCTTGAAGAAGTCCAGCTCCCTGGAGAGCCTCCAGACTGCCGTTGCCGAGGTTACACTCAACGGGGAAATTAACCTCCACAGGCCACGCCCACGAATCATCAGGGGGCGGGGCTGCAACGAGAGCTTCCGGGCAGCCATCGACAAATCATATGACAGGCCAGGAGTAATCGTTACTGCTATGGAAGAGTGTGACCTGAAGGGAATGGAGACATGTGAGTGTTAAGTGTTCAGACTGTAAGACCTTGGTTTTATAAAGCATAACTCATTTTATGTGTAGTTTATAGACCTCGGTTTTATAAAGCATAACTCATTTTATGTGCAGTTTATAGACCTTGGTTTTATAAAGCATAACTCATTTTATGTGCAGTTTATAGACCTCGATTTTATAAAGCATAACTCATTTTATGTGTAGTTTATAGACCTTGGTTTTATAAAGCATAACTCATTTTATGTGTAGTTTATAGACCTCGGTTTTATAAAGCATAACACATTTTATGTGCAGTTTATAGACCTTGGTTTTATAAAGCATAACTCATTTTATGTGTAGTTTATAGACCTTGGTTTTATAAAGCATAACTCATTTTATGTGTAGTTTATAGACCTTGGTTTTATAAAGCATAACTCATTTTATGAGTTATAGACCTTGGTTTTATAAAGCATAACTCATTTTATGTGTAGTTTATAGACCTTGGTTTTATAAAGCATAACTCATTTTATGTGTAGTTTATAGACCTTGGTTTTATAAAGCATAACTCATTTTATGAGTTATAGACCTTGGTTTTATAAAGCATAACACATTTTATGTGCAGTTTATAGACCTTGGTTTTATAAAGCATAACTCATTTTATGTGTAGTTTATAGACCTTGGTTTTATAAAGCATAACTCATTTTATGTGTAGTTTATAGACCTTGGTTTTATAAAGCATAACTCATTTTATGAGTTATAGACCTTGGTTTTATAAAGCATAACTCATTTTATGTGTAGTTTATAGACCTTGGTTTTATAAAGCATAACTCATTTTATGTGTAGTTTATAGACCTTGGTTTTATAAAGCATAACTCATTTTATGTGTAGTTTATAGACCTCGGTTTTATAAAGCATAACTCATTTTATGTGTAGTTTATAGACCTCGGTTTTATAAAGCATAACTCATTTTATGTGTAGTTTATAGACCTTGGTTTTATAAAGCATAACTCATTTTATGTGTAGTTTATAGACCTTGGTTCTATTAACCTCTATGGGCTAGGTGGGACGCTAGCGTGCCACCCGTGGTGCACTCCATCAACAGCAGGTGCATTTCAAGAGCGGCAAATTTGAATCCAAATAAATGTCAAAATTCAAATTTTTCAAACATACAACTATTTTACACCCTTTGAAAGATAAACATCTCCTTAATCTAACCACGTTTTACGATTTCAAAAAGGTTTTACGGTGAAAGCATAAATTTAGAGTATGTTAGGAGAGTACATTTACAAGAGTTGTGTGTAATGTTTTGTCAATTCAAAGACAAGGTCACCAAAACCATAAAACCAGCTAAAATGATGCACTAACCTTTTACAATCTCCATCAGATGACACTCCTAGGACATTATGTTAGACAATGCATGCATTTTTAGTTCTATCAAGTTCATATTTATATCCAAAAACAGCGTTTTACTATGGCATTGATGTTGAGGAAATCGTTTCCCTCCAATAACCGGCAGTCAAGTCAGCGTCACAAATTAAATAATTAAAATTAGAAAACATTGGTAAAATATTATATTGTCATTTAAAGAATTATAGATTTACATCTCTTGAACGCAATCAACTTGCCAGATTTAAAAATAACCTTACTGGAAAATCACACTTTGCAATAATCTGAGCACTGCGCCCAGAAAAATACGCGTTGCGATACAGACTAGACGTCATGTTGGGGAGATCTAAAATCGAAAATACTATGTAAATAATCCATTACCTTTGATTCTCTTCATCAGATGTCACTTCCAGGTATCACAGGTCCATAACGAATGTAGTTTTGTTCAAAAAAGCTCATCATTTATGTCCAAAAATCTCCGTCTTGTTAGCACATGATCTAAGCCAGCCGGACTTCTCGTCATGAACGAGGGGAAAAAATATATTTACGTTCGTTCAAACATGTCAAACGTTGTATAGCATAAATCATTAGGGCCTTTTTTAACCAGAACATGAATAATATTCAAGGTGGACGAATGCATACTCTTTTATAACGTATTGGAACGAGGGTACCCAACATGAACTCGCGCGCCAGGTGTCTAATGGGACATCATCATTCCATGGCTCTTGTTCGGTCAGATCTCCCTCCAGAAGACTCAAAACACTTTGTAAAGGCTGGTGACATCTAGTGGAAGCAATAGGAAGTGCCAAAATATTCCTCAGCCCCTGTGTTTTTCAATGGGATAGGTTTAAAGGCAATACAACACATCAGGTATCCACTTCCTGTCAGAAAATGTCTCAGGGTTTTGCCTGCCAAATGAGTTCTGTTATACTCACAGACACCATTCAAACAGTTTTAGAAAATGTAGGGTGTTTTCTATCCATATGTAATAAGTATATGCATATTCTAGTTACTGGGTAGGAGTGGTAACCAGATTAAATCGGGTATGTTTTTTTATCCAGCCGTGTCAATACTGCCCCCTAGCCCTAACAGGTGTTAAGCAAACCTATGTAGTTTCTGTAGTTCATGGTCAGTGTTAAATAAAGTAACTGGCCGATAGTTCCAAAATGAAACAATTTGAATATAGAAGGAGGATCCACCCATATAATTAAGCAATAAGGCCCGGGGGGGGGGGGGGGGGGGTGTATATGGTCAATATACCAAGGCTAAGGGCTGTTCTTACACACGACGCATCACGGAGTGCCTAGATACAGCCCTTAGCCGTGGTATGTTGGCCATATACCACAAACCCCAAGGTGCCTTATTGCTATTATAAACTGGTTACCAACGTAATTAAAGCAGTAAAAATAAATGTTTCATCATGCCCGTGGTATACGGTCTGATATACCACGGCTGTCAGCCAATCAGCATTCAGGGCTCGAACCACCCAGTTTATAATTACATATAGAACATTGATTTGCTAATATCTCTATGGATCCACCCCTCACTCAAGTTCTGTAGGTTTTCTCTTATACATTACTTAGTGAGAGGCATGCAGAAGGGAATAAGCATCCAATCAGCTTTTACATCAGTTTCCCATCAATATGCATAGGGTTAGTGTAGAAGTGAATTGTTCGAGACTGCTTCTCCATGTCTTCCCTGAGGGCTCACAGCCATTTAAACTGCATTGTCATTTATTCCAAGCAGACTACAAACAGAACAAGGAAAGCTCTTCCATTGTTTTGCCAACAGAACACACGAGTACTGCTTTTTTGCATCTTGGCTTATGGTCCTGGATGTTTTGTGTTGTAAGCTTTTATGTATGTACGTTTTTTTTTAATGTTGTGCCTAGATTCAGAATACATTCTTTATTTTGGGATTCAATAGAAGAGTTTGTCGTCATGTTCTCTAACGGTTCCTTTTTATTTATGTTTTTACTTTCTTAGTGTCATACACATTGGTACAGGTAAATCTGTAGAAACTGGATTTTTGGATTCTTTACATACTCTAACTGTACGGCCAAATGTATTGACTAAAATTGAGACCAGAAATAACTTAAATTCTCAAAGTATTACCTAGTCTCCCACTTCCCTTTGACTGAGCACGTCAGTTGGCAGGTGTTTCTTGACACAAAAGCATGCATTGGAGATAGAGGCAGGGATGTGTTACGTTCCTGAACAGGTAATACCCTGCAACGCCACCACAGTAATCACCAGATATATTTTTCATTAATTCTCCATGAATGGATTCCATTAAAGCAACCTGGGGAAATTTGAAAAAGAGGGGAATAATTTGCATGGAATTATTTGCATCTCTTTGTTCTCATAAGCTCTGTCTGCAAACCACTAAATGCTGTCTTATCTTGCCTAAGAAAAAAAATGGGACAAGCTCTACGATTTCCTCCTTCCTTTCCTCTGCCGAGGAATATTTTCTCTTCTCCCATGAAATTCAAATAACTCAGATTTTAGATGATATTATATCATCACAGGGTTTAATAGTCAACATTGACGGATAAGCCTTTCACTTTTCCTACAACCAATACTTTTATTCATATAAAATGAGAACGTGGCGTCGCCTTCTGCAAATGTGTCCCCACAAGATATCCTACCGAGCTACTGCATTCCCTTATATATGTTATCAGGGGTTTAATGTTTCTAAACAGAGATTCTGAATTAAAATCCCCCTATATTGTATGTTGAAATGAGCCTAGCAATTTTACATTTCAGTCAGAAGGCTCATTCACACACACACACTGAGATGAATCTCCCTTTTCTCTATTGAAATGGAGAGATTTAATGATACACTTTGATTGTAGTGTCAAAACATTTGCTGTCTGCGGCGGGCACACAGATCGTTTTAATTGCCCCTATTCAGTTCACTTTTCTGTGGACTCCCTCCTGCAATCTGAGCTTGGCAAGTACCTAAACTTTTATTTTCCCGAGGCTTTTTGATTGAAACACCATAGATTATTCTTGCTGTTTTGCCTCGACTCGTTCCTGTCAGTCTTTGTGTGGCTAATGTGAAATTAAGTGTTCTATCATATTTAGACCTTCATCACGGTTGATTTCTCTCGTTCTAATTTTTTTGGGCAACAGACTTTTAGTGGGCTGCTTGATAAAAACAAACCAACACACACACACACACACACACACACACACACACACACAGTGTTTTACATTCCCCCAGGAGGGCCAGTAAGATTACAATCTTTAGTGTGTTATCGGTGACAGCGTCATTAAGAGCATCTAACATTAGTGCTGTTGCTAATCTTAGCCATAATGGCCAAGATGCAGCTCAGTTCTGAGATATGCCGCCTTTGCACTTAACGAAATGATAAGCACGCCTCAGTATGAGTGATAGAATTGATATCTGTCCAGACCCTGTTAGTCTTATCATATCCCAAAGTGGTGATAGGCAAAAAAAAAAGAATATTTTTTTTGCATAATTGAATAGGGCTTAAACCACTGGATTCAGCATGCTATTCTTGTCATACACCGCCTCATGGTGAGATTTCATTTCAGTAATTTCCTTTGAGATGGATGCAGAAAGCAACCGCTGATAACTCGACGGAACGAGAAGAAAACAAGTCCTTGGCGCTTCATCCTTTGAAATGTGAACCAAGGTTGCGTTCCAAATGGCACCCTGTGGGTCCTGGTCAATCGTAGTGCACTGCATAGGGAATAGGCAATCATTTGGGATGCAGACCAATACTTTTCAATCACCACACCACAGCCCAGTCAGTCTCATCTCATCTCATCTAGCTATGCTAAAAATCCATCAAGGACTTACCTTTTTTATTTTCCTGATAAGAACCTTTCTTTTTTTCCCTGTCAAAGCCAGCCAATCAGGTAGTAATGTGCGAGACATTAATAAAGCTTAATCCCAGGGCCATCTACCTCACGCCTCATTGTGACGCATATACCACCGTAGGCATGCAGCCCATTGGAGTAGAACCCAGGCTATTTGCAATTAAGATCCCCATAGGCCTTCTCAGAGATTATTTAAATGTGAATTAGTGACAGATTAATTACAGACACGCTGCAGTGTAGTGGAAACCTTGAGTATAATCAACTCAGTTTCACTGAAGAGGGTTCATTTCAATATGGAGGTTTTCTTGGATGATGGAAATTTGAGACATAGTAGCGAAAACAGAGATAATGACAAACTAGCTACATATATATAATGCATGTACAGTGCATTCGGAAAGTATTCAGGCCCCTTGACTTTTTCCACATTTTGTTACGATACAGCCTTATTCTAAAAAAAACCTATTCTAAAATAACAACGTGAAAACAGTTTTTTTTGGTGCAAATTTAGAAAACATTTAAAACAGAAATACCTTATTTACATAAGTATTCAGACCATTTACTATGAGACTTGAAATTGAGCTCAGGTGCATCCTGTTTCCATTGATCATCCTTGAGATGTTTTTACAACTTGATTGGAGTCCACCAGCAGTAAATTCAATTGATTGGACATTATTTGGAAAGGCACACAAATGTCTATATGAGCTCCCGCAGTTGACAGTGCATGTCAGAGCAAAAACCAAGCCATGAGGTCGAATGAATTGTCCGTAGAGCTCTGAGACAGGATTGTGTCGAGGCACAGATCTGGGGAAGAGTACTAAAAATATCTGCAGCATTGAAGGTCCCCAAGAACACAGTGGCCTCCATCATTCTTAAATGGAAGAGGTTTTGAACTACCAAGATTCTTCCTAGAACTGGCCGCCCGGCCAAACTGAGCAATTGGAGGAGAAGGGCCTTGGTCAGGGAGGTGACCAAGAACCTGATGGTCACTCTGACAGAGCTCCAGAGTTCCTCTGTGGAGATGGGACAACCTTCCAGAAGAACAATCATCTCTGCAGCACCCCACCAATCAGGCCTTGGTAGAGTGTCCAGACGGAAGCCACTCCTCAGTAAAATGCACATGACAGCCCGCTTGGAGTTTTGCCAAAAGGCATCTAAAGACTCTCAGACCCTGAGAATCAAGATTCTCTGGTCTGATGAAACCAAGATTGAACTCTTCGACTGAATGCCAAGCGTCCGTCTGGAGGAAACCTGGCACCATCCCTACGGTGAAGCATGATGGTGGCAGCATCATGCTGTGGTGATGTTTTTCAGTGGCAGGGACTGGGAGACTAGTCAGGATCGAGGCAAAGATGAATGGAGCAAAGTACAGAGGGATATTTGATGAAAACCTGCTCCAGAGCACTCTGGATCTCAGACTGGGGCGAAGGTTCACCTTTCAACAGGACAACGACCCTAAGCACACAGCCAAGACAATGCAGGAGGGCTTCGGGACAAGTCTCTGAATGTCCATGAGTGGCCCAGCCAGAGCCCGGACTTGAACCTGATCGAACATCTCTGGAGAGACCTGAAAATAGCTGTGCAGCAATGCTCCCCATCCAACCTGACAGAGCCTGAGAGGATTTTTTTTTTTCACCTTTATTTAACCGGGTAGGCCAGTTGAGAACAAGTTCTCATTTACAACTGTGACCTGGCCAAGATAAAGCAAAGCAGTGCCTATTTAATTTATTTCTATTGACTGTTTTCGTTATATGAACTGTAACTCAGTAAAATCATGTTGCATTTATATTTTTCAGTATGTTAGACCCAAACAAAAACAATCTCTCTCCCTCCCTTTTTCCATCTCTCAGTGGAGGAGGACACCGAGGGGAGTTCTCGGTCAGGCCGGGATTCCATATCTACGGCCACCGACCTGACCCTGCCACCCGGCAACTCTGTAACCATGGAGAGGCAGGTGAATGGCAACGGCGATAAAAAGAGGGTGAAGAGCGTGAGGGACAAGAAGAAGCCTGAGAGAGATAAAGAAAAGGAGAAAGAAAAAAACAAAGCCAAGAAAGGGTTGCTGCTGAAGGGCCTGGGAGATATGTTCAGGTAAGGACCCTTTACCCTCCAGACCCAATCAAAACTCTTCTTCTGTTAATGTATTCAGTAAAACATTCTGGAGCATGACTAGAGCATTCCGGAGCATTCTGGAATCAGAACACAGAGTGTGTTCTCTTTGTGATTGGTATTGGAACTAATGGGGGTGAACCTCACCTTAAACTCTGCTGGGGTTAATGTCCAGGCAGCCAGGCCTCTGGCACATCTCAAGTGTTTTTTTTAATAAGGAAAGGATGTTTTATTCATTATGTGCAGTATCATACCCACCGAAACACATTCTCTGTTTGTTAAACCAGTGGAGAATGCACTGTACCCAGCCTGAGTACTAATGGGAATATGTGATTGGGTCTTATTAGAACAAAGGATAAAAAGCTTGTGAAGATTATGAACTTGATTTCATTAGAATCACTTTGCATGTATTTCAGATGCCCAGGGGCATTGCATTGTGAGTCATCTGCTGCTGTGCAGTCCTGGTTTGTGGCCTACAGCGTGTCAGGCTAATGGTGTGAAATGGGTAGAGATCACTCTGCTCTTGTTGGTCACCCATTGCTCTTTTTGTGTGACCAGTAAACAGTCCCCCAGAGGGGGTTAACTTCTATAAAATGCTTCCTGCATTAGGTGTATAGAGCTTCTCACTGAAACAGTACAGCAGGCCCTGGGGCTGTTCGTATCAACGTCTCAGCGCTGGAGTGCTGACTTTGGATCAGTTTGGCCTTTTAGATCACAATGAATAAGATTACACCAACAGTAAGGACCTGATCCTAGATCAGCACTCCTACTCAGAGATGCTTGATCAAATTGCTAATGCTTAAACTACAATGTGATCAGCACTAACCACTAATGTATGGTATTGTGAATCTGATCCTATCATGTACAGTAAGCTAACCCTCATCAGGTGAGGGATGGTGAGGGTGTATCCTACACCCTTAGTGCTAATTCAGAGAGCAGGGGGTCCAAGCGTGAGTGTTAGGGGCGCAGCTACCGCCACTGCCGTGAGGCTAATCAAACAGAAACCACAATTAATTATTTGGATTTTATGCTCATTTGAGTCCAGCATAAATAAGGGTGCTCACACACACACACACGTCTGTTATCATGCTATAAATTGTTTTCCTGCGGATTATCTTAATGGGATTAACTAGCGTATCACGGGGGACAGCTCCATAATTAACAATGAAACTACAAGTGTTTTGAGGTCATGATTCAGGAATTCAGAAAGGTTGCTTATCTGGGGGAGATTATTTTAGAATTACACATAGATGCACAAGCACACTAGTGCACACACACAAACAGGCACGTAAACATGCACACAAGCACACTAGTGCACACACACAAACAGGCACGTAAACATGCACACAAGCACACTAGTGCACACACACAAACAGGCACGTAAACATGCACACAAGCACATGCAAATAAACACACAAACCTCTGCCTTTACTATGTCTTACTTTGAAGTGAGTTTGATTAGTGAATGAAAGTTGAAATGTGAGTCAGTGGCTTTCATCTCTTCCTGTGTCACGACGCAATCGGCACTGCTGGCAAAGGTTGTTCCTCTTCAGCATCTTCTGCGGCGCTAGAGAGGTACAGACTATTCGCCTGGACCTTGCCGTGCCCTTCCCTGGCACATCATCTTTCTACATTATCTCTGAGTACCACAGCCACTTAGTAGTTGGCACACAGCAGCCCTCCCTGACACTCTCCCCTGCACCCTGCATTTAACTCCCGGGACTTCTGACCCTCTGTCTTATATTGGATATGCAAAGAGACAGCTCACCAAAAACCACTACTTACTTCTCTCTCTATCTCTCTGTCTGCGTCCCAAATGGCACCATATTCCTGTTATACTGCTCCACTTTTGACCAGAGCCCTATGTGCCCTGGTCAAATGTAGTGCACCGTAGGGAATAGGGTGCTGTTTGGGACGCAGCCTCTATCTCTTTCTGTGTGATGCTGGCTCACTCCCTCCCTGCCCTCAGTTAAAAAGCAGGCTTGGAGAGTGTTTTGTACTGAGTTAAAGGGATACTTTGGGATTTTGCAGTGAGCCCTTTTATCTACTTCCCCAGGGTCAGATGAACTTGTGGAAACCATTTTTACACCTCTGTGTCCAGTATGACGGAAGATAGCATTGGCTCACAAAACTATCTCTAACTACCATTAGAGTAATGGCTACCAGACACCGGCTAACTCTAGTTAGCAATTGCACTAGCGCTAGTTAGCAATTTACTTCAAACTGCATGCAGAAACATAAAAATGATATCCACGAGTTCATCTGACTCTGGGGAAGGAGATAAAGGGTTTCAATGACTATCCCTTTAAGGTGAGACAGGTGCAAGGCAATGGAAAGACACTGAGCTAAACTGTTCATATGAAGGAGCCTGAAAAATAGAACAATAATAAAATGCCAAGCTAGAGAAAGGGGAAGAGTCAAATATGAAGTGAGAGAGAGGGTGACAGAGAGAGAGAGAGGGAGAGAGCTGACAAATATTCAAAGAGAGAGAAAATTGGAGGGAGATAACGAGAAAAAAAAAGTGTGAGAGAGAGATGTTCGATATAATGTCAGTTTATTTTTTGATGTTTTGTTCTGACACTCATTGAAAATTGAGGAGTTTCATACACAGAGAGAGATAGCATGTCCATCCAGTTCACCAGCACATCATGAGAAATATTCCTGTTGCATACAAAACAGCTTAGAATCATCATCAGCCAATGGCATGACCAGACTTCATCATGATGATCACACATGCAACCTGATTGGCTTTAGCCCTTATCCCTGGGTGCTAATTTGCATGGAACAGGCCTTCAGCACATCAAACCAATAAGCCTCCCTGACAGAGACACACACACACACACAAACACACACACACACACACACACACACACACACACACACACACACACACACACACACACACACACACACACACACACACACACACACACACACACACATAATCCTTTCACAAACACACAGATAAACACACACACACACACACACACACACACACACACACACACACACACACACACACACACACACACACACACACACACACACACACACACACACACACACACACGCACACACATCTACTCCCCCTAAGGAGATTTGAAGGAGTTTGCAATACACTGCAATTTGAGCTCATCTGCATGCAAAGCTAAGGACGTGGCGCCTGATGAACATGCAGTGCACACGCTTAATGGACAGCCTGATTGGTAGTGCATTAAAGCCAGGGCCAGTGGAGAGTAGTGTGATATTGTAGAGAAAAGAAGAGTGAGATAGAGAGGGGAAGAGGAGGAGAGAAATTTGACTGCTTAAGCCGGAATAAAAGAACCCTCACAGTAAAATAGCTTCTGTTATTGAATGTAAAATGATCTTCTGCAGCACATGATATCATGTCTGCATATTTGATGCAGTAATTAATAGGTTATTCCTATCAAAAGGGCAGAAATGGTCATGGAAGGGGATCGAAATCCCCTTAAGGGAGGACGATAGTATTTTCATTTCACTGTTGTTGTACTATATGACGAGCCCAATGTCCAGTGGACATATATCCATCCAGCCATTATTCTAATAACCGTGGTGCATCTCATGTCCTCTACTCCCAGATAGCATGACTGTGATCATGTATGCGTCCCAATTGGCACCCTATTCCCTATATTTTATTTTACCTTTATTTAACTAGGCAAGCCACTAGGCTACGCTGCCGCCCCGTAGTGCACTGCTTTTGACCAGAGCCCTATAGGAATAGGGTGACATTTGGGATGCATGTCATTACTTTCGGATCTTATCAGGGTTGTTTAGACCTCCACAGCCCCACCCGAGGCCTTGTTAACCCTGTTAGCATGTCGCTATGCTGCCTCCATACAGCCATCTAGTATCTATTCCTGTCTGATTTGAATGGCGCAACGGCTCCATTTACAACCTTAATGAGGTGTTGTTTATCTTCCCTCTGATTGGCTGACCTCTCCGAATGCCCATCTCCCTCTCATCTCCCATCTCGCTGTCTTTGTGTGTGTCTGCGTAGCGGAGTGTTTACCGTATTGTATGTGAATCGGCCCTTGAGCATGGTTTGTATGTGTGTATGGAGGTGTGTGTGTGTGTGTGTGTGTGTGTGTGTGTGTGTGTGTGTGTGTGTGTGTGTGTGTGTGTGTGTGTGTGTGTGTGTGTGTGTGTGTGTGTGTGTGTGTGTGTGTGTGTGTGTGTGTGTGTGGTGTGTGTGTGTGTGTGTGCGCATCAGGCTTGCGTGCTCAAGACCCGCTCCTTTCATGGGTGCTGAACTAATGCATCCTGGGTTGTGGTAAAAGGAGCAGGCAGCTGCCGGACGGAGAGGGAGAGAAAGACAGACCGAGCGAGAGACAGGAATGGTGTGCACTGGAGTGAACTGTGGTGCCACATAATAGGGGGAAGAGGAGGAGGTGGAGGGAAAAAAAGGAGCAGGAGGGGAGAGGGAAGAAAAAGTAGGAGGGAGGTAGCGAGTGGGGGGAAGGTTGGATGGTGGATGGTGGATGTAAGATTCTGTGCCACAAAGGCAGATAATAGGAGGGTGTTGTTGGCAGCAGGAGAGTAGCTAAATAGTTAGCGTGCCTTGGCATGATGTAGCGTGATGTTATGGGATCTGTTGTATACACTATGTTATGTATGCATTCCACATGACCCCATATGGTTGCGTGGGCGTCGTCACTTCTGATTGTGGTAAGCCGGTTTGGTCATTAGTATTGTAACATCGACACACATTTGCATATTTGTATATTTTTTTATTTATAAAGGATCCCCATTAGTTTCTGCCAAGAAACAAAGCAATAAAACAACACGTACAACACATTATTAGACCACTAGTCTACCACTACATTTCTGCAATACGTAATGTATAATACATCATGTATAATGCCACAATACTACAACAATACAATGTACGTGTGTGTAGAGTGCGTGTTTGCGCGTCTGTGTGGCTGTGTTTGTGTCTCTTCACAAGCCGTGTTGTTCCATAAGGTGTAGTTTTATGTGTTTTATCTGTTTTTTTATCAGTTTCTACTGCTTGCTTGAGTTACCTGATGTGGAATAGAGTTCCATGTAGTCATGTCTCTATGTAGTACTGTGCATTTTCCAGAGTCTGTTCTGGACTTGGGAACTGTGAAGAGACCCCTGGTGGAATGTCTTTTGGTGTATGCATGGGTGTCCGAGCTGTGTGCTAGTCTTTTGAACAGACATCTCGGGGCTTTCAACATGTCAATACCTCTCACAAAGACATGCACTCTCCTCTACTTTGAGCCAGGAGAGATTGACATGCATGTTATTGATGTTAGCTCTCCGTGTACATTTAAGGGCCAGCCGTGCTGCTTTGTTCTTGGCCAACGGTAATTTGCCTTTGTCCCTCTTTGTGACACTTGACCATATGGTTGGGCAGTAGTCCAGGTGGGATAAAACTAGGGCCTGTAGGACTTGTTTTGTTGATAGAGATGTAAAGAAAGCAGAGTGGCGCTTTATTACGGACCGACCTCTCCCCATCTTAGCTACCATTGCATCAATATGTTTTGACCATGACAGTTTACAATCCAGTGTTACTCCAAGTAGTTTAGTCTCCTCAACTTGTTCAATTTCCACATTATTCATCACAAGATTTAGTTGAGGATTAGGGTTTAGTGAATGATTTGTCCAAAACACGATGCTTTTAGTTTTTGAAATATTTAGGACTAGATTACACCCATTCTAAAACTGGCTACAGCTCTTTGTTTAGTGTTGTAGTTGACGTGTATAATGTTGAGTCATCAGCATACATAGACACACAGGCTTTACTCAGTGCCCGTGGCAGGTAATTAATAAAAATGTTAAAAGTAAGGGGCCTAGACAGCTGCCCTGAGGTGTGCCTAACTCTACCTGTATTATTACACACACAGTTTACCCATCAATAGCAATTAGGCGTTCCCATAAGCAGGCACTGACAGCTGCAGAATCTCATCTCAGAGAAATAATTGTGGTTCATGTCATGCCTCACTTATCATAATGTCCCATAAAAGATTGGCCAAGGTATTAAACCTACCATAGTTCAGTCAGGATCAAGCTACAACCCATTTAGAAGAATAACCACCAGCTTATGTTAGAGGAAGAGAAAAGGACTCAACTTAGCACCAACATACTGTAACATCACAAATGGCTGTTGAGTACAACATATTTGTATGATATATTTCCTACTAATATGTGTTTGACATGACATACCGGATGTGTTATTGTGAGTGAGTATTTCAGTATATAAACTGAGAATTAAAGACATGCCAAATTTGCATTGGGTTTATTGATGTAACAGCAACAGCCTTCCACTCTTCCTCTCACTGGGATCCACCACTAAGAGAAATCTCATCTCATAGTGGGTATTGTCCTTAAGAAGAGGATCCCGTTTTCACCCTGTCAAAAACATATTTGAGAATATTTCCCTCCCTCTTCAAAGCCGATTGATCCTTGAGCTTTAAAGGGGGTCATTTTGGGCTGAAGTCAAACCTTGAAAACCTTGAAAAAGGACCAAATATGTCCTCTGTGTGTGACATCCTGTTATCCCCCTGCCAATCACAGAGCAGAGACACAGCAGTGGGGGCGGGACAATGAACACAATTCACCACCCCGGCAGATTACCAACCACTGTCACAATGAAACAAAACAAAACATATTCTGGGTGGTTAGGCTAAGCACAGATTTGTGTGTGTATGTGCATTCGTCTGAACGCGTGTGATTGCGTGTCACAGGAAAGGTCTTATTGACGATTTGGGGACATGCTTTTAGAAAGCATCCAGCATTGGATTAAGGAGAGAGGGGAGGGCGAAGAGAGAGGTCAAAGACTGTAGCCATAATATCAGACACTAAAAGGGGGGGGTGTATGTATGTGTGTGTGTGTTGGCGGCTTAGAGACCAGAGGGACATGTCCAGCTCTTCTTTCCTCTGACCACTCAATGCAAATGTAATCTGACACCAGTGTATTTCCATCAGAGGGCCAAGGAATAATTTGGTTTGGAATGATCACACGAGATGTGTGTGTACTAGAAGTTGTAAAAGGAGTAGGGAGAGCATGGAACTAATTGAATCTGAAATCTTGTTGGAGTGAAATGGGATCCACCGGTGTCTTTCACACAGCAGCATCTCAGAGAGATGGCTCCAAACATGACTGAATTCATAAAGTGGCTTGTTAAGGACCTAATTAAATGTAGCAGCTTCCTCCACGGCCATCCTTGCCCTCTAATGGAACAGTCCCTGGGAACCCAAGACTCTCCTCACACACTCTTATTAGCTCATACTGTATATGTTGGATCCACACTATAGGGACGAACCGAGCCAAGTCTAGCTGTTCTGGGCTGCCCTGGTTACACATTCACCACCATGCTGGAAGGGACAATGTGTAAAGAAAATTCCCAGTACAGTAAGCGTCCGCCCTGTCATGTGGATTAGACATTAGTCTCTTCTCTTAGCTGCTCTGTCTGATGACGATGAGTTTAGGCCATAATCAACACTAGACATGCTTCACTCTTTTTAATTGCACTCTGCATCCGCTAACTTTTGTCATCTTCTTTTGGTTTTTGTTTTCCAACTTTGATTACCACTGTGTTGGTATTTCTGTACTGGAAGCGATTCCTTTGATCAATCAGAGCAGAAGTATGCTAACTAGACTGTACATTGATTCTCAAAGGGATGGAAATTGAAGTCATGAGAACACAAACAACATAGGAAGATCTGAGAACATTGTGATCCCATTTTGTTTTATCAAAAAGCTCAAGTTGGAAAAAATAATTAATTTTGTAGAATGGAAGGAATATTTAACATCCAAGTTACAAAACAAAGGTTCTCTATAGAATTTACTGTACAATGTACTGTATATGTAAATGAGTTGGGTTTAAATGCAGAGCATGGTGTGCACTGCAGTAATGCAGTTGTTAGAAATGCATAGGGGGAAACCTTTTTTCTTATTTTTCTCCTCTCTTGTGATACAGTACGTAAATGATCATATAATGATACTCATTACTAGTCTGCTCACTCATGTGCTGAACTTACCATGTAATCAAATAGAAATTGACCTTTCATATCCAGTGTGTGCCCTGTCCACTGAAGTGAAGTGTGCGTGTTTGTGTGTGTGCCCTGTCCGCTGAAGTGAAGTGTGCGTGTTTGTGTGTGTGCCCTGTCCGCTGAAGTGAAGTGTGCGTGTTTGTGTGTGTGCCCTGTCCACTGAAGTGAAGTGTGCGTGTTTGTGTGTGTGCCCTGTCCACTGAAGTGAAGTGTGCGTGTTTGTGTGTGTGCCCTGTCCGATGAAGTGAAGTGTGCGTGTTTGTGTGTGTGCCCTGTCCACTGAAGTGAAGTGTGCGTGTTTGTGTGTGTGCCCTGTCCGACTGAAGTGAAGTGTGCGTGTTTGTGTGTGTGCCCTGTCCACTGAAGTGAAGTGTGCGTGTTTGTGTGTGTGCCCTGTCCACTGAAGTGAAGTGTGCGTGTTTGTGTGTGTGCCCTGTCCACTGAAGTGAAGTGTGCGTGTTTGTGTGTGTGCCCTGTCCACTGAAGTGAAGTGTGCGTGTTTGTGTGTGTGCCCTGTCCACTGAAGTGAAGTGTGCGTGTTTGTGTGTGTGCCCTGTCCACTGAAGTGAAGTGTGCGTGTTTGTGTGTGTGCCCTGTCCACTGAAGTGAAGTGTGCGTGTTTGTGTGTGTGCCCTGTCCACTGAAGTGAAGTGTGCGTGTTTGTGTGTGTGCCCTGTCCACTGAAGTGAAGTGTGCGTGTTTGTGTGTGTGCCCTGTCCACTGAAGTGAAGTGTGCGTGTTTGTGTGTGTGCCCTGTCCGCTGAAGTGAAGTGTGCGTGTTTGTGTGTGTGCCCTGTCCGCTGAAGTGAAGTGTGCGTGTTTGTGTGTGTGCCCTGTCCGCTGAAGTGAAGTGTGCGTGTTTGTGTGTGTGCCCTGTCCGCTGAAGTGAAGTGTGCGTGTTTGTGTGTGTGCCCTGTCCACTGAAGTGAAGTGTGCGTGTTTGTGTGTGTGCCCTGTCCACTGAAGTGAAGTGTGCGTGTTTGTGTGTGTGCCCTGTCCACTGAAGTGAAGTGTGCGTGTTTGTGTGTGTGCCCTGTCCACTGAAGTGAAGTGTGCGTGTTTGTGTGTGTGCCCTGTCCACTGAAGTGAAGTGTGCGTGTTTGTGTGTGTGCCCTGTCCACTGAAGTGAAGTGTGCGTGTTTGTGTGTGTGCCCTGTCCACTGAAGTGAAGTGTGCGTGTTTGTGTGTGTGCCCTGTCCGCTGAAGTGAAGTGTGCGTGTTTGTGTGTGTGCCCTGTCCACTGAAGTGAAGTGTGCGTGTTTGTGTGTGTGCCCTGTCCACTGAAGTGAAGTGTGCGTGTTTGTGTGTGTGCCCTGTCCACTGAAGTGAAGTGTGCGTGTTTGTGTGTGTGCCCTGTCCACTGAAGTGAAGTGTGCGTGTTTGTGTGTGTGCCCTGTCCACTGAAGTGAAGTGTGCGTGTTTGTGTGTGTGCCCTGTCCACTGAAGTGAAGTGTGCGTGTTTGTGTGTGTGCCCTGTCCACTGAAGTGAAATGTGCGTGTTTGTGTGTGTTCCCTGTCCGCTGAAGTGAAGTGTGCGTGTTTGTGTGTGTGCCCTGTCCACTGAAGTGAAGTGTGCGTGTTTGTGTGTGTGCCCTGTCCGATGAAGTGAAGTGTGCGTGTTTGTGTGTGTGCCCTGTCCGATGAAGTGAAGTGTGCGTGTTTGTGTGTGTGCCCTGTCCACTGAAGTAAAGTGTGCGTGTTTGTGTGTGTGCCCTGTCCACTGAAGTGAAGTGTGCGTGTTTGTGTGTGTGCCCTGTCCGATGAAGTGAAGTGTGCGTGTTTGTGTGTGTGCCCTGTCCGCTGAAGTGAAGTGTGCGTGTTTGTGTGTGTGCCCTGTCCGCTGAGGTGAAGTGTGCGTGTTTGTGTGTGTGCCCTGTCCGCTGATGTGCACATGCTCATTCCATTCCACAAAAACGACGAGAGGAAAATTGTTGAATTATGCTACTGAATTCCTTTTCAAAGCCAACCAATTAAAAGCCAGGACCATACTTCTGTTCCCTCAGCTCTAGACATGTCGTTCTGTGTGTTAGGTGAAATATTTTCTCTTCTCTTCCCTCATCTCGCTCTGATCTGTTTTTCCTTTTGGTGAGTTTATGTGAGGGTGACAGAGAAATATATACCTCCTTTCATGACTTGCTGGGAATTTGTCATGAGCGATGCTTAATTGGGTCTTCTCTGGCACATGATGGGGGGAGAGAGAAAGAGAAGATGTTTGTAGCCTGTGCAGATTTTTCTCGTTTGAGAGAGTGAGGACAGAGATGTTGTTTTTAAAAGCTGATCCTCTCAGCTGTAGATCTGAGAGAGAGGAGAGATGATGGCAAAATATCTGCCCTCTGTATTTTTTTTTGGGGGGGGGGGGGGGGGGGGGGGCTACAGATACTGATGTCTGAGAGGTTGGAGCGTGAACACTACAGGGGCCTGGCCCCAGTGGCTGATGCCTCCCCATCACTGAGCTCTCCGAGCTGATTCCTCCAGGAGCTGATCTCTCTTAGCAACTGATCCCTGTAGATCTCTCCCCAGCCCTGTCAGCTCGCTCTGGGTTCTGATCCCCTGCACACGGACACTGGCAGAGCCTTGTCCTTGGATCATTTTCATTTCCATCTCCCTCTGTTTGCCTCCTTGTCTCTCTCTACTCCACCTCTCTTGCTGTCTCTCTCGCTCTCCAATTATCTTCTACCCCCCCTCCTCTCTCATCTCACACCTCACACCTCTCCTTCTCCTGCCCTTGGGGGATTCAACCTCTCGTCTCCCTCGCAATTCTGCGAGGATGTATGTCACGGATCAATGATTCAGGTGTCTACTCCCATGATGCTTCACATACAATGCATATTCTAGTCCTGTATGTGTGTGTTTCAAAGAAATGACAGTGAGCTAGATGACCTGCTTCTCCTCTCTTTCATATGCTTGGACAGATGAAAGTATGCAAAGACATGACAGGACTGACCAAAGTTGTGTCTAGTTAAAGTCTACTAGAAGCTTCTCTGTTAGTTCCATCTATTGTAGAGTGTTGTGTATGTGAACTGTAAGCCTAACTCAGACACACCCGAGGGGCAAGACATGGTGCCTGGGTGATGTGGCGTAGATGTGTGTATGTAGTGCCTTAAATCACAGCTGGAGCAATTAGCAAGTGAAGAAGCAGTCTAGCTGTTTACCTCCAGTGTTTGTGTCTGTGTGTGTTTGTGTGTGTTTTCCCAGCTAACATAGTGAAGTGTATATGAATGAAAAAGGAGCTAGCGCTCAGCATTCAACGTGCTATATTTCACACAGAGGCCCGGCCGCATTACAAAGGACAAGGAACAGCCCAACATGATTGTCTTTAATGTTGCTCATAAATCACAATGATGGGGGGATGCCTGTGGGAGTGTTTGTGTGTGTGGGTTATGTGTGTGGGTTAGTGTGTGTGTGTGTGTGTGTGTGTGTGTGTGTGTGTGTGTGTGTGTGTGTGTGTGTGTGTGTGTGTGTGTGTGTGTGTGTGTGTGTGTGTGTGTGAGAGGAACGTTCCAAATCAGCGTCTCTGACACTCGTGATTAAACCCACTTATTATAACATAAATAAATAGTCTATACTCATTCATAAATCCATGATTTACAATCCGAATGTGCCGCGAGAGATGTGTTTTTTGAGAGGGAATGAGGCAGTGTGGTTTTGAAGGACATGCAATCACAAGCATTCACACTCACACAGGGAGAACGTGTTGGCAATATCCAGCCATCTTAACAGGTCATTTCTGCCCATTAAAGTGTTTATTGTTCACACTTGTAAAACATTGCCGTCTTATTGTCCTGATGGTGATCAGGCTGGTCACTTTATCCAACATTCAGGTCAACTGGCCTTGTGCCATTCTGATAGGAGAGCCAGTCTCAGTCTTGACACATTGACAGAAAGAGATGGAGAGAGAGAGAAAGGGAGGAAGAGATGGAGAGACGATGACATGCAGAGAGAGAGAAAAAGGAAGAGAGGCAGAGATGGAGTGACAAGGACATGCAGAGAGAGAGAAAGAGGAAGAGAGACAGAGATGGAGTGACAAGGACATGCAGAGAAAGAGGAAGAGAGACAGAGATGGAGTGACAAGGACATGCAGAGAGAGAGAGAGAAATGGAGGAAGAGATGGAGAGACGACGACATGCAGAGAGAGAGAAAGAGGAAGAGAGACAGAGGTGGAGTGACAAGGACATGCAGAGAGAGAGAAAGAGGAAGAGAGACAGAGATGGAGTGACAAGGACATGCAGAGGAAGAGAGACAGAGATGGAGTGACAAGGACATGCAGAGAAAGAGGAAGAGAGACAGAGATGGAGTGACAAGGACATGCAGAGAGAAAGAGGAAGAGCGACAGAGATGGAGTGACAAGGACATGCAGAGAGAGAGAAAGAGGAAGAGAGACAGAGATGGAGTGACAAGGACATGCAGAGAAAGAGGAAGAGAGACAGAGATGGAGTGACAAGGACATGCAGAGAGAGAGAAAGAGGAAGAGAGACAGAGATGGAGTGACAAGGACATGCAGAGAGAGAGAAAGAGGAAGAGAGACAGAGATGGAGTGACAAGGACATGCAGAGAAAGAGAAAGAGGAAGAGAGACAGAGATGGAGAGACGACGACATGCAGAGAGAGAGAAAGAGGAAGAGAGACAGAGATGGAGTGACAAGGACATGCAGAGAGAGAGAACGAGGAAGAGAGACAGAGATGGAGTGATAAGGACATGCAGAGAGAGAGAAAGAGGAAGAGAGACAGAGATGGAGTGACAAGGACATGCAGAGAGAGAGAAAGAGGAAGAGAGACAGAGATGGAGTGACAAGGACATGCAGAGAGAGAGAAAGAGGAAGAGAGACAGAGATGGAGTGACAAGGACATGCAGAGAGAGAGAAAGAGGAAGAGAGACAGAGATGGAGTGACAAGGACATGCAGAGAGAGAGAAAGAGGAAGAGAGACAGAGATGGAGTGACAAGGACATGCAGAGAGAGAGAAAGAGGAAGAGAGACAGAGATGGAGTGACAAGGACATGCAGAGATCTCGCTCTCTCTGGGGGGCAAGGTGTCTCAGGATAGGACCTACATTCAGCATGGTACCTTACCGCTGCCTCCTTGGACCGTTTTGATCATTAGGAATGCAGGCACACTGGCTGCCTGAGCAATGCTGTGCTCCTCATACATAATAACAACCTCCCTCCCTGACTGCCTGCCTGCCTACCTGCCTCCTTCCCTGCTTTCCTGTCTCCCTCCCCTGCTTGCCTCTCTGCCTGCCTCTCTGATTCCCTCCCCTCCTTCCATCCCTCCTTGCTTCCCTCCCTGCCTGCTCACCTTACAATGACTATTTAATGATGATACCCAAACCCCATGAAGCCAGGATGGATAATGGGGGACAGAAACACGGTAGGAAACTCAACTGGAAGAAGTCTTAATAAAACAGTAGACAAGTGGTGAGGATGGAATCACTTCTCTGTGAAAATGCTCAAATGGAAGATTCATGACTTGTTTAAGCTTAACACAGTTTGCCTCTGTCATCATAGGTTTTCAAGAATGATAATTATTTCTCCACGAGGGAGACATTAGTGGATCTGTTGTTGGATTGGAAAATGTTTTTCATGCACCTCATCAGCACTCAGAGGACTGCAGCAGGAAACTGAAGATGAAGTACACATCTCAAGTTCCCTATATCAGTGGTCACCAACAGGTCGATCATGATCGACTGGTCGATCTCCAAGGCATTCTTTGTCGATTGCCAAACATTTATGTAAAAAAATAATAATAATAAAGTCTTGCATTCCTATTTTCCTTTTATTCGTCTCGCGCTGTTAAAGTAGGTGCACCCAATTCAGCTGCCCTGCGCGCCGGGTAGGCAAAGTGTTCCCATTTTGAACCATTTCATGTGTCTGAAGGTACAAACTCTGCGTTCCCTGTGGGCCCAGACAGCAAATCAAGTGCAAAATAGTCCTACCGATAGACAATTGGATGGGTCAGGTTACCGTGTCTGCAGTAAAGTAGGAAGCTCAAAAGAAAAGCTTGAGCAAAGTTGATACTGTGAGATTTCAAAACATTTTAAACCATGACTAGAGAGAGACTGTCAACGAATATAGCAAAGAGCTTCTGTTTTTATGAGTGAGTTCATGTTTAAGTTCTTACTCAGCACTGTCAACACTTTGTATTCAACACTTTTATAAGCCATAAAATGTGCATTCTTCCTTCGTCCACTCAGCGCTACAACAAGCCCTGCAGCTGTAATGAAGGAGTAGGAAAGTGTATCGATAGGCTTGCGTTGCTATTATTAGCCGCTTGGGTCTTTTTTAATATCGAGGAATGTTCATTAGGAGTAACAACATGAATTTGTGCATGAGGCAGAAATAATGCGGTAAAAATAAATAAAGAAAATAAATAAGAATAATGGGGTGCGACACGAGTTTGGCCATCAGCTGGAAGATGGTGTCCCTTTTTGGTCAGTGTCAGCGGACGAAAAGGACAGCGGAGGGACGTTGAGACTGACCATCAGATGTAGGCACCATCAGCCCAGTAAAATGAAAAGCAAATGATTGAAATGTGTACTCACTCAGCTGTGCTTCACTAGTAATACAACAACGGATCTATTACCGGTGTGACCATAGCCTAGAAATCTCCTTGTTTTTGAAAGAAAAGCTCATTTTTCGTCCATTAAAATAACATCAAATTGATCAGAAATGCAGTGTAGACAGTGTAAATGTTGTAAATGAATATTGTAGCTGGAAACGGCAGATTTTTTTATGGAATATCTGCATAGGCGTACAGAGGCCCATTATCACCAACTATCACGCCTGTGTCCCAATGGCACGTTGTGTTAGCTAATCCAAGTTTACCATTTTAAAAGGCTAATTGACCATTAGAAAACCCTTTTGTTAGCACAGCTGAAAACTGTTGTTCTGATTAAAGAAGCAATAAAACTGACCTTTAGACTAGTTGAGTATCTGGAGCATCAGCATCTATTCTTGTTCTGAGAAATGAAGGCTATTCCATGTGAGAAATTGCCAAGAAACTGAAGATCTCGTACAACGCTGTGTACTACTCCCTTCACAGGACAGTGCAAACTGGCTCTAACCAGAATAGAAAGAGGAGTGGGAGGCCCCGGTGGACAACTGAGCAAGAGGACAAGTACATTAGAGTGTCTAGTTTGAGAAACAGACGCCTCACAAGTCCTCTACTGGCAGCTTCATTAAATAGTACCCGCAGAACACCAGTCTCAACGTCAACAGTGAAGAGGCGACTCCGGGATGCTGGCCTTCTAGGCAGAGTTCCTCTGTCCAGTGTCTGTGTCATTTTGCCCATCTTAATCTTTTCTTTTTATTGGCCAGTCTGAGATATGGCTTTTTCTTTGCAACTCTGCCTAGAAGGCCAGCATCCCGGAGTCACCTGTTCACAGCCCCCAGGCCCCATCATGGCTGATCACTCTCCTCAATCACCAGCACGCTCTGGGGTCCACACTTTCATTTATTTGTTTTAAACTCTCTCCTGACCAGCTTCAAGGAGAGACTCAGACTCAAGCAGCTATGGATTATGTTAGGGTCTGAGTCAGTCACTAGGAGAGGAGAGAGGGGCAGCTGTAGTGTTGTGATTTCTCCATCTGTGGGGGGTTGAGAGGGGGGCCACCAGGGTTGAGTGTCCCCTGGCCAAAGCCAGGCCCCACACAGTCATTTTTAATATAGACAGGGATGGTGGGAGACAGAGAGACAGGCAGACAGACGGACAGGCAGACAGGCAGGGAGGGGAAGGAGATAGGCATACAGAGAGAGATGCCTCTACTGTGTGACGTCCACATCAACATTCCAATCATTTCCATCGAATACCCTGTTTATGGTAAACAGGGGCACACAGTTACAAGTGCACAGAAAATGGCCCCTATTTTCTCAGCTCCTCAGCTATCATTTGACACTATCATCTCAAATAGCCCACATTTTATGTCCCTGTTGAATTGTATGTTTTTCTACTTGAAGGATAGAGTAACTGGACCCCATAGTGTTGTCCTGTCTAGGACTGACTTTTATGCTCAATAGTGAGACTTCTGATGAGAAGCTTTTTCCCAGAGTGGGCCATGGTGAAATCCCCCACAGAGTGGAGAGCGAGAGAGTCAAGGCCTAATGTCATGAATAAATACATGTCATGCCTCTGTGTTGTATGGGGGACATGCTGCATGGTGCCCATGTCTGCATAAACAATCTCCTTCCCTTCCTTTCCCATCGCTTGCTCTCTATTTATATGAGAGAGAGAGAGAGAGAGAGAGAGAGAGAGAGAGAGAGAGAGAGAGAGAGAGAGAGAGAGAGAGAGAGAGAGAGAGAGAGAGAGAGAGAGAGAGAGAGAGAGAGAGAGAGAGAGAGAGAGAGAGAGAGAGAGAGAGAGAGAGAGAGAGAGAGAGAGAGAGAGAGAGAGAGAGAGAGAGAGAGAGAGAGAGAGAGAGAGAGAGATTTTAGCTGCACAGGCTGAAATAGGTTTTGCATGTGCTCTTCAGTTATCAACCTGAGGGTCATTCCACTTAAATAAAAAAAATACAAGGAAGAGGATTTCAACACCCACTATCTCTGATTGTTCTGAAATTGTTTCTGTTGTTATAAACATTAAACTATAATTTAATATCTGAGAAATTAACTAACAAATTATTATCAGAGAAATAAACCTAACAACTTCAATGACTAATTTATCATAAATAAATAAAATCACCAAAATCACAGAGAATTTGGATGTTTGGTACTCTATTTATTGAATATGATAAGAAACCTATAAATTAAAATGGACAATTTGTGTGCAACAATTAGCATAATTTCTCAGATATCCAATTATATTTCTACAAAATAATATTGCAGGATTGCTAATCTTGTCTGTTTCTGACAACAGAAATGATTTCAGAAAAATCTGAGATGGTGGGTGTCATGGCTTGCTGAAATGATATACAGTACCAGTCAAAAGTTTGGACACACCTACTCATTCAAGGGTTTTGTCTTTATTTGTGCTATTTTCTACATAGTAGAATAATAGTGAAGACATCAAAACTATGAAATAACACATATGGAATCATGTAGTAACCAAAAAAGTGTTAAACAAATCAAAATATATTTTATATTTGAGATTCTTCAAAGTAGCCACCCTTTGCCTTGATGACAGCTTTGCACACGCTTGGCATTCTCTCAACCAGCTTCACCTGGAATGCTTTTCCAACAGTCTTGAAGGAGTTCCCGCATATGCTGAGCACTTGTTGGCTGCTTTTCCTTCACTCTGCGGTCCAACTTATCCCAAACCATCTCAATTGTGTTGACTGGTACTGTATACAAATCAACTCCACTTCCTTGGAAACCATTGGCTGAATCAAAGTCAGCCTCCCTAGTTCCACCCATGACAGGAAATAAGAGTATGGTTCTGTTTCTTCCTTTCTTCTCAGAGAGTCAGTCTCTAGTGGTGACACTACCACTGGTTTGATATTACCATGGAGCTGGATGCTGCAATGAGGAGGCAGTGTGTGATTCTGAAATGGCACCCTATTCCCTATATAGTGCACAAATTATGTCAAAAGTAGTGCACAAAATAGGGAATAAGGTGTCATTTGAGACTCAGATAATGTGATCTCAAAGGCATAGTACTATGCTCTTAAAGAGGAGGATAGACATGGAAAATACTGACTGACATTAGACTGACGTTAGACTGACGTTAGTAGTGTGATAATGAGATCCACAGGGAGAGAAGGTTAATCGGCAGGCGGTGCTGTTTGAAGAGGCAGGAACCCATGGGGTTCTGGTCAAAGGTAGTGCACTTTATAGGGGATAGGGTGCAATTTGGGACACATCCTAGGCAGTGTACATCGCCGCGATGTGTTTCAACACCTCACAGGTAGTCCCTGGTAACCAGTGGTGGTGACATCATAACAGGCTCTGCTAACGATAACGATGTCCTCATTAACGAGTGTTAACAATCAACAGGTCACACTGGGAACAGCTGAGAGAGATTTCACTTGCTCTCTCTGTCCCTTTCACTTGGTCTCTCTCTCTCTCCCTCCCTCTCTCTCTCGTTAGTTTTTACAAGGCACAGACACATCTCTCTGTGGTTCTGCCTGTGTCTACCCTGAGGTGAAGCAGAATGTGTTCTGTGTTATCAGCACGTGAGACTGAGAGAGGAGGGGCCTCTGGTCAAAAGTAGTGCAGTTTATAGGGAATAGGGTGCCATTTGGAACGTTACCTTTCTCCTCCTAACAAGATGTTATTAAAATTACATGCTGCTATCTGGGAGTCGCCTTAGGTATCCTGTGCTACTCTACTCTACCGTGATTGTGCTTTGGCCTAACTGACTCACTGGTTTGCATTGAAACATAGAGGGAGGGCTGGGGAAGGAGTTGTTAACAGACTGAGGGTGTTTTGATACCTGCAATGAGAATCATAATCATGTCTATTCTGATTCACATCCAAGAAAACAAATTGCTGTGTATTATCTAGATGACTTTATAGATTACCGTTAAGAAAGCCTTGGGTGGAGTGGAGGGAAGGAGGGTGGGAGGAGAGATAGAGAGGCATAGCCATGTTTATTTATTTTTTTCCTGGCTGTGACAGACAAACCGTCTGGCTCGGCTCAGCGCAGGCAGCGACTTGGACCCCTGCATGGGTCCTGACTCTGGCCTGGGGAGATTTGGATTAACGTTCAGGTTGGTGGAGCAGAAACTGTAATGATTATCTCTGACCTTCAGATTATTAAAGTTACTCAAATTGATAAATACAGTTTTGTTTCTTTTTTTTCTTTCCATTTGCAGCTGAACTAAGCCAGACCATCATTTTTCTCATCATACCAATGGTGTGTCTTAAATGAGGTTACATCCGGTGACTACCAACCATATAACATGTTTTTTTGGCGGGAAGGAAATAGGCAGCCATTTCTACCCATTTCTGTACTATAACTTCCTGTGAGTCCAAACCATTACACAACTCACAGAGGAGATGTCAAAACAGATGATCTTCCCTCCAATCACCCTGCAGTTTAAAAGACTGTAAATCCTAATGACTTTAAGTGAGTTATTTTCTATTCTTTCGAGATCTTTAGGTTTGCTGCCGTCTGCCAGAAAGTCACACTATGAGGTTGGAATAATACTGTGAAATGTTTTAAAAGATGAATAATGCCCTTTTAGTGTAAGAGCTGTTTGAAAAGACCGCCAGCGATTTCAGCTTGTTTTGGTGGGATGGAGTTTTGAACCTGCCTGGTGACATCATAAATGAGTTAATAGACCAATAAGTTCCAAACCTCTCTGCCAATAACAGCTAGTTTTCAGTTTCCCACTCCCAGACAGTCCTAGCAAAATTCTTGCCTGAGAAATTCCTCTTTTCTAAGAAGCAATTTATCATTCTTTTGGACCACTTTAATTGAAAACAATCACGGTAAGGTACTTAATTGTTACCCATAAATGATTTGATATTGAGATAAAAATGGCTGCATTGGAACTTTAATATGAGCCTCCTGGAGCCCCATGTACTGTCTATGTTATTAGACTGTAAATCGATGGAGATAATATATGGTGCATCGAGTGGCTGTTGTAAACTATACTGTGTATTCTATTATATAATGCAGTTGCTCAGTGAAAAGCTATTTCTGGCTATGAGTAACGTATTATATATTATGAAAATTGGAATTTGAAGGTCATGAAACCTCCCCATAAGAAGGTGTTGTTTGATTGGAACTTATTAATAATTTACCTGTGCGCTCAATCATACATATTGTATGAATCACGTGCTTGGGGACGTAATAATAACCACTTAATTATATGGTAATAGTGCAATTACATTTAGTTTGATGTTGAATGATCATGTATTTTTTGACAAGCATAGCCACACACTATGGAAATGATTGTAGAGAATAATCTCATTGTTGTGATGGGGGGGTTATATCAATCTCCTTCAGGCATTGCCTTTTGTCCTATCAGTACATCCTTCAGACTTAACTACACTGTCTGCATCTCCCGTGTGTGTGTGCGTGTGTGTTATTGACTGTCCATGAGTGACTAGTGCACATTACTCTGTTATAAACTATTCCTCTCCATTCTCCTCCTCATCATCAGGCTTTTGTTTTGATGCCGGCAGGTGTTTATGTATTCATTAGTCATACCTGTCATTGGATAGATACTAGGAGATGGACTATTGCACAATACTATTGTTCTCTGCAGGGTTCGGGGGGCATATTGATGTGAATGGCATATTAATTGATGTGAATGGCATATTAATTGATGTGAATGGCATATTCATGTGTCATCTACCTCAAGAGGTCTGGAGATGCAGCCTCCATTATTGCAGTGATTGGTGTCATCAACTCATGACTATACTGACTGTGTCACAAATGGCACATATTCCCTATTAAGTGCACTACTTTTGACCATGGCCCACAGGGTCAAAAGTAATGCATTATGTAGGGAATATGGTGCCATTTTGGACGCACACACTGTCTGGCATCCTGTATCACAACTGTTTAAGCAGTAGTGCAGTTAGCATTTCAACGTTGCATTGAGGATTGTTCTAACATGCATAATGCAACAAACGGTGTATGTTACAACATTCATGTACCTTGTGGTTTTGAAGCTAAGTGCTCATATTGCCAAAAACAATGTTTCTAACTCCTGTCCTGGCTCATCGTTCAAGTGGTCAGTGGTTTAGTACTGAAGAGAAAGATGATATGTCCCAAATGGCAACCTACTCCCTACATAGTGCACTACTTTTGACCAGAGCCTTATCAACCCTGATCAAACTAAGTGCACTGTATAGGGAATAGGGTGCCATTTGAGATGTAGGCAAAATACTGTACCTACTCTCTCTGTTGTTATTGGTAGTGATTAATGAATCATCCATTACCATAGGGTATATTCAACCTCATCAGCTCTACAGTTCCTCTCAGCACCACCACTCCCTCTGGCCTGTGTCAACCTCATCAGCTCTACAGATCCTCTCAGCACCACCACTCCCCCTGGCCTGTGCCAACCTCATCAGCTCTACAGCTCCTCTCAGCACCACCACTCCCTCTGGCCTGTGTCAACCTCATCAGCTCTACAGCTCCTCTCAGCACCACCACTCCCTCTGGCCTGTGTCAACCTCATCAGCTCTACAGCTCCTCTCAGCACCACCACTCCCTCTGGCCTGTGCCAACCTCATCAGCTCTACAGCTCCTCTCAGCACCACCACTCCCTCTGGCCTGTGCCAACCTCATCAGCTCTACAGCTCCTCTCAGCACCACCACTCCCTCTGGCCTGTGCCAACCTCATCAGCTCTACAGCTCCTCTCAGCACCACCACTCCCTCTGGCCTGTGCCAACCTCATCAGCTCTACAGCTCCTCTCAGCACCACCACTCCCTCTGGCCTGTGCCAACCTCATCAGCTCTACAGCTCCTCTCAGCACCACCACTCCCTCTGGCCTGTGCCAACCTCATCAGCTCTACAGCTCCTCTCAGCACCACCACTCCCTCTGGCCTGTGCCAACCTCACACTGTCTTTGTGCCACGGTGCCAAGCCGGCAGTGTGTTTGTGTGTGTGCTTGCATGTGAGTCTCATAGAGATAGAGGACGCAACATTGTATCTGTTTTATTATGCCATGTGTGAGAGCATAGGCAACACCATTGAGGCCCTCTCCATTTTGATGTAGTCCATTTTCTTCTACTACTACAAATTGGTAAACAAACTGCCACCTGGAGTGTGTTGTTTGAACAGTTACTGTATAAAGCCACCTCCTGTTTTGGAATATTTGCTCATGAGTATAATTCATTGGCTGACCCCTCCTGATGACCTGGATGGAATTATGTGATCCTTCCTTAACCCATAGGAAGTCCCGGTCCCGCTTTAAATTAAGTGCAGCTTATAAACGCTTCATAAAGCCTTCATAAACACTACATAAAAGTGTTACAAATAATCTACAACCATATGTCATGCTTTATAAAGGGTTCATAAATGTGGCATAACTGGGTGACATAACCACCCATGTTAAATGCAGTGGTGGAAAAGTACCCAATTGTCATACTTGAGTAAAAGTGTAGATACCTTAATAGAAAGTTACTCAAGTAAAAGTGAAAGTCAGCCAGTAAAATAATACTTGAGTAAAAGTCTAAAAGTGTTTGGTTTTAAATATACTTAATTATCAAAAGTAAATGTAATTGCTAAAAGTAAAAGTATAAATCATTTCAAATGTCTTACATTAAGCAAAGCAGATGGCACCATTTTCTTGTTTTTAAAATGTATGGATAGCCAGGGGCACACTCCAGCACTCAGATATTATTAACAGAAGATGCATTTGTGTTTAGTGAGTCCACCAGACCAGAGGCAGTAGGGATGACCATGTGTTCTCTTGATAGGTGCGTGAATTTGACCATTTTCCTGTCCTGCTAACCATTCAAAATATAATGAGTACTTTTGGTTGTCAGGGAAAATGTATGGAGTAAAAAGTACAATGTATTATTTAGGAATGTAGTGAAGTAAAAGTAAAAGTAGTCAAAATGATTCATAGTAAAGTACAGGTACTCCCAAAAAACGATCTTAAGTAGTACTTTAAAGTATTTTTACTGAAGTACTTTACAAATATGACATAAACCTGTTCTTTATAAAGGGTGGCATAAGCACTGCTTAATAATGGCCTTATAAATCATATTAAATTGAGGCGTCACATAGCATTTATAACCCTGTCATGAATCTTGGTAGATCATTGCAACACCAGTATATTGTGTTCGATTCCCGGGACCACTCATTCTGAAATTCCGTGACCCGGCAATACTTTTTTAGTGTTGCTGACGAGACGCTGATCATGTGATGAGTTCGCAAATCAAATGCACCGGGTGTGCTGCCACTGGACAGCGAATAACAAGTAAGTTAACCTTTATTTATTACAATTTAAATTCGTTTCTAGTAGTTAAGTGTTGAGTTAGATTGCGTACTGTAGCTACCTCAATCTTTATTTCAAATAATTTTGGTGACTTCACAGCAATTGCCTGCTATCCAAAATTTTGCTAGTTAGCGGGCTCAAATAAATACAAATCCCTCAAGATACAGCCATGTCTCACAGTCACATATAATGATATGAATTGAATGGAGTTAACAATCTTTCCATTTAGAGTTTCTGGCGTAGCACAGAAATGCCCTTATCCAGATGGTGTGACAAAGGCATTTCCTAACAGACCTGTTAACTTTCTTTGTTGTTACTTTTAAGGGTTGGAACCAACATGCAGTACCTCCAGCAGGAAGAGAGGCAAGAACCATTAATCCGCCAGCTCAGGGACAAGCTACACTATTCACAGCCCCGTGTAATGTTTAATGTAATTACATTGCTGGACTTTTTGAAACTTAATGTATTTGTATTATTTCAAAAATGTGCAAATAAAAGGAAATGTATGGTTTAAACATGTCTTTAATGATTATTTGGTTTAGCTGTTTATTTGTTTTACTGATAATTCCCCAAGTGTTAATACATGTATGTTTACATCATTAAGTGTTTATGTATGTGTTATGAATGACCAAAGGTGTTTGACTTTATAGTAAGTACAGCGTCATGCGATATAGAGTCTTTATAGATGTGTTATGAATGGTGTCTGACTTCATACTAAGTATTATGGCCTAAATTCAATAAATAGGTTATTAACGCTGATTTATGAAGATTCTCTCATGATCCACAAGTAACTGTAGGGTGTGAGAGCTATTTAAATGGGTTGATGGACCTGCAAAGCTTGTGTGTGTGTGTGTGTGTGTGTGCGTGTGCGTGTGTGTGTGTGTCAGAACCAAGATGATTTGGAGTAGTCCAACCTGAGACTACCACACCAGGTATTCCTCTTCTGTTCACATGCTGGAGACCAGGGCTTGATTACAACCTGTTACAATGGTGACAACATTTTGTGGCTGATCTTTCAGCAAGGGGAAGTGGGTGAATGTGTCAAAGACTTAACACATTCAAGTGTATTGGGGGCCCGGTATGGCTTGTTTTTGTTGTGTGAATGTTTGTGTACTGAGGAACATGTAACTTGGTTCCAGAAGACACTTTACATTTCTTTTAAGTCGGGGGCTTTCATCAAGGTAATTGTTTATTGGTGTAACGTTGTTCCCGGACAATTGCACACACAGCACATATAAGCCTGGGATATCAACCATTTAAAGTTGGACTTAGTGGGAGTTACCATAGAATTCTATAGGAGTGACCTCACTGAGTAAAGTATTTGTCATCGTCACTAGTTAACACAGTCAAAAAGTCATACTTTGCTAAACCCTGCCCATTTATCTTCTTAAAATATTTGGGCGGAAGTGTCTGAGATTAGGTGTAACGTGACTAACATGACATCACTTTAGAGCGTATGCCATCCTTCAGCACAGCATGTCACCCTTTATAAAGCACATGTTTATATCATTCATCATAGAGGGTTATGGCACATTTGACATGATTGATGGTGATTGTCACACAGGTATGCCACATTTATGAACCATTAAGCATGACATACGGTTAAAGATGCTTCGTAACACGTTCATGTAGTGCTTATGAAGGCATTATGAAGCCTTTATAAGCTGAATGTCATTTAAAGCGGAACCAAAGTCCAATCCAGTTGACTATTTAAAAATGGTGCAAATCCTTGTTCGTGCTCTGCCCATGCTAACAGGCGTTTGGGCACTAGAGACCTGTGTGTGTGTGTGTGTGTGTGTGTGTGTGTGTGTGTGTGTGTGTGTGTGTGTGTGTGTGTGTGTGTGTGTGTGTGTGTGTGTGTGTGTGTGTGTGTGTGTGTATATGAGATGCTGATGAGATGACTCATCATATTTCTAACTGTCTAATGATCGTTAAACTGCAGTTTGTCATTGGATCATTTATTTATTGGATTCCTCCTTTTCTAAAACAAGGCAATTACCTACGCAGACACTTAAAGGTCCTGAAGGATACTGAACATCAATATGATCTTAAGTTGTTTATTTCTGAACAAATGTTTGCTAATGAAAAATATTGACTTAAAAAATATTGTGCGTCCTAGCGGCAAGTGGCAAGGCTGTCCACTCCAGTTTGTTTAGCTAATCCCGTGTTTCGCTGTGTTCCCGCTGGCTAACGTCATGGCTGTTACACCAGCGGGCTGAGCAAAGCTGTATCAATCTGTCCGTTAACCAGTAACCACGGCGATAGCCTTCTAATAGCTCTTGTAATATGGCGGTTCCCTCCGCCCCTGCTTTGATGTCTGTCTGTGCTCAGGCCCTCCCTTTCTCCCTTTCTCTCTCTCTCTCTCTCCCTTTCTCCCGCTCTCTCACTCTCTCTGTCCACCAGCTATGAGAAATAACCTTTCATATTAGGTCTCTCTCCCTCTCATACCCAGCGGTTTGATATGAGTTTAATCCCCACTATGATTCACTCTATCTTTCACTGTGACAAATCCTTTACTTTATTGATGTTGATTTTCCCCAAGAAGTTGAGAAAGTTTTACTCCCTCTTGGCTCTAATTTGTCAATACTTCATATGTTTGGTTTATCAGCCTTTTTAAGCTCATTTTTTCCTTCCATTCTCCTGGTTCATCTATATTACTTTAAAAGTTATAAAGAAGGCAAGGAGGGAAAAGAGGAGAAGAAGAAAGGTGAATGTTTTTCAGTGTGGGAATTAGTTAATGAAAGTCCTTGAAGTGAGGAGAGGGAGCGAGGGAGGAGGCTGTCACCTGCCCTGTTGATAGATAGCGCTCCTTATTAATAGTATTCCCTTCGCAGGGTTTTATGCCTTTACTTGAGCCATTTGTTGATTAATTAATCAGGTAATGCAGGCTATCTCTAGGACAAAACACAACAGTAGTTCTCCTTGGATCGTATGCAATCTCAGGTGTAAAGAATCTCTCCCACGAGACTGGGGTATGCGTTCCCTATCTAGTGCCCTTATTTTGACCAGGGCCCAAAGTAGTGGACTATATAGGGAATAGGGTGCCATTTGGGACGAAGCTTAGAACTGCACTCCATTCAAAAGATTACAGTCCCAGCAGTAAGCGCTACAACAAGCCAAGGGAAGCCATTCCATTTGCAGAGTGGGCTTGTTTAAATGTAAAGGAGAACATTAAACAACAGAGGGGAAATGGGTTTCCCATTTCATGAATATATTTCATTTAGTAGCCCTACGTCAACTCTGTCTGATGTTATTCTTTCATTGTTGGGAAAACATTTTGAAACTGTCAAACTGCTTTGGCAAGAAGTCAGAATAAACAAAGTGAATAGACTCAAAGTACAACATAACATGGACCAAGAGGTCTGTCTGTCCAACCTATTACCTAATACACCCTCCGCAAGAATACAGCACTTTCAGTCTGAAAATGGAATGGGATTTTTCTGCAATCAATGCAGCTTTTCATAATATTTGTTAATGTTATACAATGGATGAATTGAGCCATCAAATTGAATAGTTATTGAATCCCCTCATACATTAAGTCCACAGGAGGTTGGTGGCACCTTAATTGGGGAGGACGGGCTTGTGGTAATGGCTGGAGCGGAATATGTGGAATGGTATCAAATACATCAAACGTGGTTTGATGCCATTCCATTCGCTCAGTTCCAGCCATTATTATGAGTCGTCCTCCCCTTAGCAGCCTCCACTGAATTATTTACATGTAGATCCATACACATTGTTATTGCCTTGCCGCTATACAGATCAGTAACTGTTGTTGAACTTGCAACGCACGCACACACATACACAAACCCACGAGGCAGACTTGCCATGGAACCCATAACCAGCTCCATACATGTGTTGTAATATTAGACATGTGTTCATATCTCTAGAAGTGGCTTTCAAACTGAGCACCTGGTGCACTTCCTGAATGCACTTCCTGAATTCCTGTCTATTTCCTGTGTCCTTCCTCCTGCTGCTTTGAGTTCCCTCACAGCTGGCACCGTTATAGAAAAAAAATGGCAGGAAATTACATCACAGGCAGTATTTAACGAGAGAGGCTTTCCTGGACAGTGTCTTTAGAGAGTGCTCACACCACATAAATAACAACTGTGGTTGCGACCCAAATGGCAATTGGCCCTGGTCAAAAGTAGTGCACTATATAGGGTATAAGGGACCGTTTGGGAAACAACAACATTTAATGAGCACAAGCCCCCCAAAAAACAAATGATTGTGCCATCATCCAATATATATGTGATATAGGCTACTGCACATTACGCACAACAGAAAAACAGAAAAGCCCATCGATGTAGCTAGCTATATGCTCTCTTTGGTAAATAAATGAAACTAGCTCTGGTAGAATAATCTTTTTGAGTGTGAACTGTATTACTGTACTGTATTGTATTACACTGTATAATGCAGACTGGAATAACGCATGTTCAAACCATGATAAAGCAGAAGGCAACATGGGATTCTTGTGCAGTACATGCAGCCTACAAATGTATAGTATAGGCTAGCAAATTTGATTTTAATTTTGAAATATAATAGGGCCTATTTGTATAATTAGTAGGCTGACACATATTTACCTTTCATATTTCCCCTAATGCTATTAGCCTGCTTCCTTCTCTCTCTCGTTGCTTCATTCCTTCCTCGCTTTCAACAGTTAAATTAAATACGTTTCGTTGTTCTTACCTTCATCATTCTAATGACATCCTTGAATAATGTCGGACTAGAATTAGATGCAGAAGGATTTCACTTCTCTTCACAAAGGTTTAATGGTTATTGGTCTGAATAAATACTGTAACTGCTAACACATCGCACATTCGCTCTTCTTTCACACTACCCGTGAGTTCTATTGGCTGCTGAATTTAACATTCAGCAAAGAATTGCTTGCGTTGCCTCTTTGAATACTTTATTGGTATAAGAATTGCTAAAACAAATAATATCCGACAAGCTATTCTTGTCAAGCTTTCCCTGCATGGGACTCCGAGAGCTAAGGAGTGTTTTTTAAGGAGAGAGGCCAGCGGAGCACAGGTGTGTGCGTATTGCGCAAGAGACAGAAGCTATAAGTTAGAAGCGTATTATGCATAACCCATCATGAATTAGTTCAATTAGTACTGCATTGAATATATTACCTGAAAGAGGTAGGCTAGGACATCTATATATAGGGCCATACTGTATATCAATCTATATATACATCTATATATATATATATATATATATATATATATATATATATATATATATATTAGAGGTCGACCGATTATGATTCTTCACCGCTGATACCGATTATTGGAGGGCCCAAAAAACCCGATACCGATTAATCGGCCGATACTTATATATATAGTTGTAATAATGACAATTACAATAATACTGAATGAACACTTTTATTTTAACTTAATATAATACATAAATAAAATCAATTTAGTCTCAAAAAAATAATGAAACATGTTCAATTTGGTTTAAATAATGCAAAAACAAAGTGTTGGAAAAGAAAGTAAAAGTGCAATATGTGCCATGTAAAAAAGCTAACGTTTAAGTTCCTTGCTCAGAACATGAGAACATATGAAAGCTGGTGGTTCCTTATAACATGAGTCTTCAATATTCCCAGGTAAGAAGTTTTAGGTTGTAGTTATTATAGGACTATTCTCTCTATACCATTTGTATTTCATATACCTTTGACTATTGGATGTTCTAATAGGTACTTTAGTATTGCCAGCCTAATCTCGGGAGTTGATAGGCTTGAAGTCATAAACAGAGCAATGCTTGAAGCACAGCGAAGAGCTGCTGGCAAATGCAGGAAAGTGCTGTTTGAATGAATGCTTACGAGCCTGCTGCTGCCTACCACCACTCAGTCAGACTGCTCTATCAAATCATAGACTTAATTATAATATAATAACACACAGAAATACGAGCCTTAGGTCATTAATATGGTCAAATCCGGAAACTATCATTTAGAAAACAAACGTTTATTCTTTCAGTGAAATACGGAACCGTTCTGTATTTTAACTAACGGGTGGCATCCCTAAGTCTAAATATTGCTGTTACGTTGCACAAACTTCAATGTTATGTCATAATTATGTAAAATTCTGGCAAATTAATTACGGTCTTTGTTAGGAAGAAATGGTCTTCACACAGTTCGCAATGAGCCAGACCCATTCCAGCCTTGTGTAGGTCTACAATCTTGTCCCTGACATCCTTGGAGAGCTCTTTGGTCTTGGCCATGGTGGAGAGTTTGGAATCTGATTGATTGCTTCTGGCTTCCAGGTGTCTTTTATACAGGTAACAAACTGAGATTAGGAGCACTCCCTTTAAGAGTGTGCTCCTAATCTCAGCTCGTTACCTGTATAAAAGACACCTGGGAGCTAGAAATCGTTCTGATTGAGAGCGGGTCAAATACTTATTTCCCTCATTAAAATGCAAATCAATTTATAACATTTTTGACATGCGTTTTTCTGGATTTTTTTGTTGTTATTCTGTCTCTCACCGTTCAAATAAACCTACCATTAAAATTATAGACTGATCATTTCTTTGTCAGTGGGCAAACGTACAAAATCAGCAGGGGATCAAATACTTTTTTCCCTCACTGTACATCTATATATATATATATAGGGCCATACTATATATACATCTATATATATATAAAGGGTTATATGTCAATCTAGAAGAGGATTATCTATCTTGGATGTAATTTTAATGGAGTTGATGAAGAGGGAGAGCCTGCTAGAGAGTGCTCGCGGGTGCACTGATTTAAAGCAAAGGTATTCGAGTGAAAGACTGGAGCTGCAATTAAAAAAACTGTAATCTTTACAATGAAAAAACAAGGTGACCCCCGAAAGCCAGATGGAGATGGTGAAATTAGAAGCACATTCAGTCTTTATATTACTGTAGCATAGACTATGCTGCAGCAAATGTAGGCCTACTTGTCACAAGAAAAAAAGTTACCATGATGAGATACTGTAGGTCTACATCAATACTGAGATGGGCTGTCTGTCCACACCCTGAGCGTTGATTCATCATGCAGAGGACGTAGAGAAGCCAGATTTAGACATCACATATAATTTAACAGTTCCATTTCACACCATATAAATAATTTATTTTAATTCACTGGTTTCTCACAGTTATTTATCCTGGGAAAAGGGAGTGGTTTTGGACGGTAAATCCCAGTAAATCTCGGTTACGGGGTTCCCGCCATTCAACCCTAATCAGCATCCATCCTGGACATCCTCCATGTCTCACAGTGGCAAACTCTCATGATGATTGTTCTCTATCAGGTCATGTACTGTACAGGTCATATACCCATTTCAGACAGAAGATGTGGTATATGACCTGTAAAAAATACAAGGCAATGTTTGTATGACCCCCTTTCAAAAAGCCCCTTATTTACTACTTTCTTGGAGGTATACCCCTTTTTATACATATCCGTGGGTAACTGGCAAATTAGTAGGGGTGTGGGGTGTTGTTAAACCATGGAGGCTGTTTGCATTTCAAATTAGGGAGGTATTAAACAATGGAATTGTTAATGTGATTACCAGCAAGAAAGCAGTGAACCATTCACACAGACCTGATACCTGTATTTTTGTTGCAGGAATCATGACTAGGTCTTTAGCTGGCTTTTATTTGTCCATGTTTTTTAACCCCTAACCCTTTTCAGATATACCAAAAAGCTGTTATAAAAAAGCAGGAATGGTAAAATAGTGGGATTTTGGTCTGTGTATGAAATGGATAATAGAGTAGCTCTGATATGATGGTGGTAACCCCATCCATGCTCTTCTGATCCCCTCTCCTATCTATCCTCCATAATTTTCTCACACCCCTCAGACAGACAGAGTTTCCAGTCATTTGCACATAGCTGCACATAGAGGACTGAGCGGGGGAATTTACGATCGTCAGGCGCAGTTATTCTCACCCCTCTATAAAGCTGTCGTGGATTTACCGCTGCCACCATGTCACCCGCATCATTAAAATGTAAAAGTTTGCCGCCGCGCCATCGAGAAAGTTGCAAATGATGCCAGAGAGCGGCTTCTATGGCTCTGCTAACTGAAATTTACCCAGCAGCTCAGAGTAGTGTGTGCACCTCAGTCAGACTGAATCACAAGCTGTCACAGCTCCTATCACACTCAGTAAACCTTATGAGAGAGATTTCAGACGGAAGTCTAAAACCGACTTGCTTTTAACTTGTTAACATTTCTGGACAATAAAGTTGGATGATTTAGCAGTGTGGGGAAACCACATATTGAGATTTGATTAAATATGGCACCATCTGTCGTGAATGTTTTTATCTTAGTTAGTTATTTCTTCAAGCCAAAGAGCATAGTAGAGTTCTCACATATAAAGTCTCTTACATTTTCACAGTTGCCCAAAGCCCAACAGTATCTCACACAGAGATAGGGGATTCAAGAAAGGCCCAGCTCGCGACCTAGACTAGAACAAAGCCTGGGCATCAATTAAATACCTTCCCCCTTATTGTGTCTCCAGGTTTGGGAAGCACCGCAATGGAGACAAGATGGAGCATAAGGGGTCGAGTAAATCTAAGATGGAGGACACACAGGCGTCTGAGGAGGAGATGCTACGGATGAAACTGGAGCAGGAGAGGTGAGTGTGTGTTTGTGCCTGTGCATGTGTTTACAGGGCTCGCCCGGCTTGGTAATAGCCTCAAAATTAAGTCTGTGAGGAGAATGCACAGCGCTGCTACATGCCGCTGCCCGGGAAAATGTGCAAACTGCCCAATTAACTAAATGGGGCGGTGTGGAAAGAGGAAAGTTCTGGGAAAGCATTCCGATGTCAATTTGTAAACGTCCAGGCCTTTTATAACAGTACATTAAATTGATCATTTCTAAAGATTTTTTGCTTTGTGCCATTGAATGGACCTGACCTGCTAATGGTCCTGGTTCGCTCCTTCTGCTTTGACTGATTGAATGGCCGGTCTCATTAGAATTGTCAAATCAATGTTGTAGGGCATTTCGCTTTTCTTTTTGGCAGTAAAAAGCTTGTTAATCGTTCAAAAATTTGGCGTTTGGTTTCGTCATCCTGGACTCTATTAGTCCCTTGATGTTTTAGGGGACGTTGAGGCCTCTGTATAGTTACATCCCAAATTGCACCTTATTGCCTATATAGTGCACTACTTTTGAACAGATGGCACCCTATTCCCTATATAGTGCACTACTTTTGACCAGATGGCACCCTATTCCCTACATAGTGCACTACTTTTGACCAGAGCCATATGGGGCCAGGTCAGAAGTAATGCATTATAAAGGGAATAGGGTGCCATTTTGGACACAGGCTATGTATGTATGTATGAGTGAACGGACATATTTGTTTTTTGTTTTCTCCGCCTCATTCTTTCCTTGCAGACAAGCTCTATTAAATTCACTTGACTGAAGGAGACAATATCAGTGGCTGTGTGAATGGAACGAGGGGCTTGCTGCCTCTATTGTTCTCTGCAAGCCAAATGAACGACAAATGAACTTGGTTATCAAACTACTGTTGGTAATGAAGGTAATTGAAAATAAACAATGGAGTTGATATTGCTCTCAGTGGAAAGAGAGGGAGGGAGTGAGGATAGCTGCCTGTCGGATACGCACACACACACACACACAACAATGGTCTTCCTATTCAATGGGACATCTGGAGACAGTCTTCATAGAGGCTAGACTGTGACATGCAGGGAATGTCTTGTCTTGTGCTCTGTGAGCCCTGGCTGTCCCTCTGGCTGCTGGCCCAACACATTGCCAGCACGCCCCAGAGACCCACAGCCTTCCTATCCAGAGCCTTCCAAAGCCTCTGTCCCTTTGAGGCTCTCCCAAACGTCTGCCATGCAAAGCCGGTATAAAACAGCACAGACACAGACTGGGGCTAAGCCTAAAACATGCCCTCACCCTTCCCTTCCTTTCCTTACTCCCCTCACTCCCCAATCACTATTTGTCTGGATCTTGACTTGTATACGTTTCTCATTCTCCCATTTAGTCTGTTTCCTCTCCGTTCTGCATGTCTAAGCCCTAGTGTCAGAGCACTGGAGCATTATACAACAGGGCCACTTTCCTTTCCCCTTCTCACCATCCCAAAATGCCATCACTTAACCAGAATGGAAATTCTAAATTGACTCTCAGATAATGGAAATGGAATCTGGGAATCCTTTGGGAAATCGTCTGTGGTATTAATACAGTAACCTGACGTCTCGAGGAGGAGGGAGCTGGCTCAGCCTGATATTCAAAGCATGGCAGTTCAGGGGGGCGACAGCTCCAAAATCAATTACCTCTGTATTTTGGGTTGTGTTACGCCACTCAGAGGTGCAAATTTTGATAGAGGTGGTGTGCTGACACTGAGAGTGGGTCTTGCTCAAGGCAAATGTACTGATTGATTATATAGGGCCCATTGAGACTGGGTTATTTTAGACACAGCGGTTATGATATTATGGATCGAGGGAGGGGGGAAACGGGGACTGTATTTCTAAAACTAGCGCACGTACAGTAAGCCCAGCAGGGGAAGTGTCAGGGATGTCGGGATGGCCCGTTGCCAAACACACCGCTCAGCTGACACCAACGATTTAATTGAAGCACACTTTTTGACCGGAGCTTTTAGTGATTCTAAATATAAATGATCGCCATATATATTTTACCTCTATTTAACTAACAAATTCTTATTTTCAATGACGGCCTAGGGACAGTGGGTTAACTGCCTTGTTCAGGGGCAGAACAACAGATTTTTACCTTGTCAGCTCAGGGATTTGATCTAGCAACCTTTCTGTTATTGGCCACCCCTCTAATTACTAGGCTACCTGCCTCCCCTAAAGAGAAGACGTAGAGAAGGTTAGGGTGGATTAATGTGATATCCTAGTTGTAGTCTGTGTACCCTCTTCTTCCCTGGTCTGGTCCCTAGTCTTCCCTGTGGCTCAGTTGGTAGAGCATGGTGTTTGCAACGCCAGCATGGTGTGTGCAACGCCAGGGTTGTGGGTTTGATTCCCACGGGGGGCCAGTACAAAAAAAAAATGCATGAATGAATGAAATGAATGCATTCACTACTGTAAGTTCCTCTGGATAAGAGCGTCTGCTAAATGACTAAAATGTAAATGTAAAAAATGCTATGAGGAAACTATAAAACAGATGGCATGTGTTACATATCTAGGAGTCTGACCTTAATAACATTATAAAAAGTATGGTTTCGATTACAGTGTTAAGAGACACTATTAGACCAAGTTTATTCTGCATAATAGCCTCCATGTATTGTAGTCTTGTGTTTATATCTGAGTGCCTCAGATATAGTAGAAACACTGATGCTGAAATATCTACCAGGGTACAGAACCCAGCAGTGCAGTGATGAACCATTCTGAACTTGATAAAGAGTCATCATCAGCACCATTTGTTTTGCTATAATCTCACAATTGATATGCATCTGCCTGCCTGCCTGCCACCTGTGTTGCTGTTCAGCAGACTCCATTCCTCATCAAGCGCTTCATTAAGACCTAGCTGGAGAGGCCCTCCACAGCCACACACACACACACACACACACACACACAGACACAGACACACACACACACACACACACACACACACACACACACACACACACACACACACACACAAACACACCGCCCTCAGCACAACAGCCATTACAAGGCTTTATGCCTGTGGACAACCGCTGGCTACTCTACCTGATTGCACCACACTGAGGGACTGGCATGATTCTCTTTGATTGGTACCATGCAGGTTGGATAGTACAGAGAGTCCGTGTGTTTCAGGGAATCCGTTTGAGCAAGGTAAGGTACAGGATCACTCATCTTTATAATGAGTGGTTATTTGGGATACAAGGCGATTCCTAGATTGCTTGCTCAGGCCAATCCCTTTGAACGCGCTGATTCTCTCTCTCAGTGCCTGGGGTTTTGTGTGGCCTGCCGTCAATCAAGCAGAGAGATTCCAAGAGGAGGATATGCATTATTCCCTTTCATGCCTCCTGGTGTGCTGAGATTGGGATTGTCTCATTGTTTTGTCAGTTTACCAGAGCATCTGTCTGAAGCCAGGTCTAAACCCTCCTCACAGTAGCAACCTGCTGGTGTCTGCTGCCTCTGTCTTAAACTGTATCCAACTGCAACCCTTCCTTCACCCTCCTTCTCCCCCCCTCTCTCTGTTTCCCCCCCTCTCTCTGTCTCTCTGTTTCTCCCCCCCTCTCTCTCCCTCTATTTCTCTCACTATTTCTTTCTCTCTCTGTGACTGTGGTGTGAGATTATGATGTCCCTTCTCTTATCTGGTTGGCTCCTCTGAGCTTCTAATCAGTGGCTCACACTCCTCCACTCCTCCATCCCTTCATCTCACTCTCCTCCTGCTCCCAGACCAGAAGCCTTGTATTGCCTGTTTGGCTGTTTCCACCACGTCTGCCTGTTTGTTTGGTTTCCTGCTGATGCCAGCCAACCAAAGACAAGGTATACTGCTCCTGTTCTGCAGTTTGTCAGTCAGCAGTTACAGTAGCATCACACAACGCAAGTGTGGTTGGTCGGGTTTCAAGGAACTAGGAGCTGCATGATCAACTAGCCTTCCATTTCCTTATTTTAGAATGCAGATGGACCCCGTATTGATGTAATACTACAGACCTCAGCATCACATCAGTGTGGCTGGCTGGTTTTGGGGAATTAAGCCTCAACAGCAACAATGTTTCTATTTTAGAATTGAGAGAATTGAGAGTACATAAAGTGTACGACTTTCCTCTGTTAAATGAGATTAGAAATGAAACTTGTGTTAATGTCTTACTAATTACAGTGTCTGTAATTACGCAGCAGGTACTTCATAACTTGTTACTGCACTAAGTTAATGTGTGTTAGTCATTATCTCAGCTGATCCCTTCATAACAGTAATTGTTTTACCAAATAATTAGCTTCGTTATTTAATTTTTTTTGTAACGTGTTGCTGTCTGTCGTCATTAACATGTTGAGTTCAATGAGAGATCAAAGGAACTGATTGCAGGCCTGATTATATTTGTAATTATTTGATACTCAATTAGTTTGATAATTGATACACTGCAGCAAGCTACATGTGATTATTACAGAATTTAATTGTGCCCAATTGTTTGCCTGATAAAATTTGGTAAAATAAAGTGTCAACCTTAAAGAGTCTGTCCATCAGAGTCTTAATGGGAGCACAGTCCTTTGCACACAAGATTGTACTTTTGTGGGGGGGGGGGGGGGTTCTCAACCCATTTGTTTGAAAGTGGGAAGAAAAAATATATGCAAGATGTCTACAAGAGTTACTAAAGAAAGCAATGCATTCTGTTTCATCCCGCCTCTGCAACCAAGCATATTGAACAGCCAGACTCTCTCCAAGTGGAACTCTGGAAGTGCAGACTTGGTAATGAGCGTTTGAATACAGCAGCCGCCTCCTCTCTGCCTCTCTCTCTCTCTCTCCCCCCCCCCCCCCCCCCCCCCATTGAAAGACATACGGAGGAGGGTGCATTGGCTTCATCCGTCCAGAATTACACAGACTTGTTTGATAAACACTCCAATTTATTCAGAGCACAGAAGAAGGACCTCAGGCGAGCCGACTTGTCAGTAGTGCACCGCTCTCTCTGCAACTTCAACTCTCTCCTAACTTTCTCTTTGAAAATGAAACAAACATGGCGGATTCTTCTCTCAGCTTAATGCAGTGACTCACTTCTGAGTTGTTTACTGTTGAGGGGAAGCTTGTGGTTTTAATTGTGATGTGTGTGTGTGTGTGTGTGTGTGTGTGTGTGTGTGTGTGTGTGTGTGTGTGTGTGTGTGTGTGTGTGTGTGTGTGTGTGTGCTAGTTGTGTGATGCTAAGGAGCTCTCTTCTAACAGCAACGAAGACAACACATGAAGAAGGAAGCCACTTACCTGGAATCGAGGAAAGAAAGCTTCTGGAAAGCTTGTGTTTTAAGAGATTGTCAGTCAAAATCTCAATGATAAACTCCTGACTTGGCATAATCCCTTCCATTACACTATCTAGAGCATCCTGGGCTAAGAGAAATAGAGGAGAGAACATGTTAAGAAGAGAGGAGAGTAAGGACAGAGAAGAGGAGAGGTGAGAGTAGTAAGGATAGAGACAGGAGAGGTGAGAGAGTCCACAGTAGAGAGGAGAGACACTGCTTAGTTAATTAAGGGTGATGCAGTAATGGAGTGCTTAGTGTAGGCAGAGCTATTCCTCATGTCAACACCACACTGGGTCATTAATTACGTAATGGAGTTAAGGCTGGACGATGGGAGGGTAGGGGGGCGGGCAGTTACCCTACTACACCTACCAAGCAAGTAAATGGGGCCTACCCACCACATGGCACAGGGGTTCGGATAGGGGGGAAATGTGCCATGGAACCCTGGTCGTGAGTTGGTCAGCATGTGTGATGACTGTCATGTTACACTGGCATTGTAGGCAATCTGGCTGCTGTTGGTTGGCCCTCAGCTAGAGGTGCTAAGCCATCTGATCTGAGGGTGAAGCTCTTCTATTTCTCTCTCTCTCTCTCTCTGTCCTGTCTGTGTCTGTCGGTCTGTCCTGTCTATTTGTCATGTCTGTCTGTCCTGTCAATCTGTCCTGTCAATCTGTCCCGTCTGTCCTGTCTATCTGTCCGGTCTGTCGTGTTCGGTCTGTCTGTCCTGTCTATCTGTCCGGTCTGTCCTGTTCGGTCTGTCCTGTTTATCTGGTCTGTCTGTCCTGTTCGGTCTGTCCTGTTTATCTGGTCTGTCTGTCTGTCTGTCTGTCTGTCTGTCTGTCTGTCTGTCTGTCTGTCTGTCTGTCTGTCTGTCTGTCTGTCTGTCTGTCTGTCTGTCTGTCTGTCTGTCTGTCTGTCTGTCTGTCTGTCTGTCTGTCCTATCTGTACTGTCTATCTGTACTGTCTATCTGTACTGTCTATCTGTACTGTCTGTCTGCGCCATGCAGTCTAATGTCGCCAGTCTTGCCGCTCCACCCATTATCCCATTTGAACACTGATATTGTATTTTTATGAATTTGATTAGTCGGTGAAGAGCCTAAAGCCTTGAATTCCCACTGGGTTTCTGTAAAAACCTGTCATAACATCATTGTCTGGTCTTACTGGCAGGGGTGTGACATCAGTTTGGGCAGGTGCCGAGATGAGATGAGACTGCTGTGGCGGGAACTAATCTATATCACTCTGTTTCTGACACCCACAAGGTTGTGTGTGCTGTACAATAAGAGTCTGTCTCCCAAATAGCACCCTATTCCATATGTAGTGCACTACTTTTGGCCAGGGCCCATAGGGAATAGGGTGTCATTTTGGACACAGCAGAGACTGCACTGAAGGGATGGGATTTATGTAATAAATGTATATTATTTAGACAAATACAAATACACATCGTGGACAAGCCTGAGGAGTGTATAAATGACATGGGACACGAAACATCATGTGAGCACAATACCATCAAAATCTAATCCTTCTGATCATTCTGAGAAAATGGGATTTCCATGACTAAAAATAAACGAGCCAATCCTTTTGGAATTAGGTTATTGTGACATAGATAAATAGTCATTGTTTGGAATGTGATTATACTGTTATTATAATAGACAATATACAGACCCATGAGAACTCACTGATTCCAGCCTTGTTACCACGGCAATGCTGTCAATCATCTGTGAAGGATAGCCGATGGGGGTCAGAGGTTAGCTATGACCTGAGGTCATGGGGGAAATAGGGAATATCCCACAGACTGGGAGGTGAGATGACCCCCACGTAGAGCCTGGGAGAGTGTTGGGATGAATTGTGGTGTGTGGGTGGGGATGTGTGTGTGTGTGTTCACGTGCATGCGTGTTCGTACAGTACGTGCGTGTGCCTACTGTACGTGCGTGTGTGCATACTTGTACCTGCATGTTATTACGTGTGTGTGTGTGTGTGTGTGTGTGTGTGTGTGTGTGTGTGTGTGTGTGTGTGTGTGTGTGTGTGTGTGTGTGTGTGTGTGTGTGTGTGTGTGTGTGTGTGTGTGTGTGTGTGTGTGTGTGTGCGTATACTGGTACATAAGTGTGTGCGTCCCCTCTGGTAGGACACAGCATCTGGATCTACTACCCAGGCTGGTGGCTGCTGCAGTGCTGGCATGCAGGGACACCAGCAGGGGTTCATCCCTCTGTCCTCACCACCGCTCCCCTGTTACCCCTGTCCCAGTCCCCCATTCCCACAGCTCCAGATCACCTTTCACCCCTCACTCCCCCCTGTAAGCCTGGGTCTTGTTTTCCGTGGAAGGAGAGACAGGCATTCATAGTCCAGGTCAACTGTATGAGGCAGGAAAGGCCCTGAAAGGCCCTGTTGTGTGGAAGGAAAGGGGGAAGAGGTCCCAGGGAGCTGGGGCGGGGGAGGAAGAAGAGAACAGGGTCCGGGTGGAAGAGGAGTTGGAGGAGAGATCAGAGACGGATTGTTTTCTCTCTGGTTAGAGGACCCAGGGGAGGGATCTATACACTCTCCTCAGGAAGATCCCCTGCCAACCATGGTCTGGATGGCCACTCCACGTCTGTGTCCCAAATGGTTCCCTATTCCCTACATAGAGCGCTTTGGGCCCTGGTCAAACGTAGTGGACTGCATAGGGAATAGGGTGCCATTTGGGATGCCTCGCAGTTCTCCACCGGCCACACATCTGAATAACTCAGCGTGCTGTCTGTCCTCCATTAGACTTATCTTCTCTTTTCTGGGGGAAAGAAAAACAGGCTAAAGATGTTAGGAATAGCCCAATGAGATGAAGAGCCCTGCGATAGATGTGGGAGGTAGATAGACTTAAAAGTAGGAATGTTGTTGTAAGTCTGTCTATGAAGGAAATGATATATCTCTAAGTGAATTTGAAAAGGCTGCAATGTGTAGTGTCTGCAGACACTATGAAACCAACAGACTATCTTGGGTTTCATCCCAAATGGCACCCTATCACCCTACATAGTGTATTACTGTCGAACAGGGCCCTTAGGGCTCTGGTCAAAAGTAGTTCACCATATAGGGAATGGGGTTCCATTTGGGATGCAGTCCTTTAAGACTCCTCTAGAAGCTCCCTAACCTTTCCCTATTTCCCCCAGCCGATACCAACCCCTCAAATGCCCCGTTTCAAAAACAAACCCTCTTTTCAGGCATCCTCACAATGGCTTTCATGTGTTTTATTCCCTAAATAACAGTATGAAATATTGAGTTATAGCACTGCTGACCTTTTCCTCTCTCTCTCTCTCTCTCTCTCTCTCTCTCTCTCTCTCTCTCTCTCTCTCTCTCTCTCTCCCCATCTCTCTCCCTCTCCCCCATCTCCCCTTCTCTCTCTCTCTCCCGCATCTCTTTCTCTGTCTCTCTCTCTCTCTCTCTCTCTCTCTCCCATCTCTCTCTCTCTCTCTCTCTCTCCCCATCTCTCTCTCTCCCTGCCTGCCTCTCTCCACCCCCCCTCCCTCCCTGCCTCTCTCCACCCCCCCTCCCTCCCTGCCTCTCTCCACCCCCCCTCCCTCCCTGCCTCTCTCCGTCCCTCCTCTCCAGGATCCAGGCGAAGACGAGGGAGTTCCGTGAACGTCAAGCGTCGGTGGCGAGGGAGAGGGAGTACGCTGAGATCCTGGACATCAACCCCAATCTGAACTGCACGTTTAGCTCCAACGAGGACGAGGAGCACCCCTACGCGGGCATCGGCTCCCTGGACGGGTCATCCGAAGACAGCAGACAGGAGCCCCTCCAAGGGCCCCAGCCCCCCCAGGACAGCGGTCCAGACCAGCCCGACCTGGAAGCCCTGTATGCCCAGGTCAACAAGCCTCGCAACGGACACCCTCCCTCAGCTGACAGGTAGGGGGCACCGCTACCCACCACCTACACCAGCAACTCCAAAAACAGTCAGCAACTAACAGCATCATCAACTACAGCAACACCTCACCTCCATCTCCTACAACACCAACAACACCATCAACAACAACACCACCACCACCCAAAACCAACAACACCATCAACAACACCACCACCACCCAAAACCAACAACACTATCAACACCACCACCACCTAAAACCAACAATACCATCAACAACACCACCCAAAACCAACAACACCATCAACACCACCACCACCTAAAACCAACAATACCATCAACACCACCACCACCTAAAACCAACAATACCATCAACACCACCACCACCCAAAACCAACAACACTATCAACACCACCACCACCTAAAACCAACAATACCATCAACACCACCACCACCTAAAACCAACAATACCATCAACACCACCACCCAAAACCAACAACACCATCAACACCACAACCACCACCACCCAAAACCAACAACACCATCAACAACACCACCACCTAAAACCAACAATACCATCAACACCACCACCCAAAACCAACAACACTATCAACACCACCACCACCTAAAACCAACAATACCATCAACACCACCACCCAAAACCAACAACACCATCAACACCACCACCACCACCCAAAACCAACAACACTATCAACACCACCACCACCTAAAACCAACAATACCATCAACACCACCACCACCTAAAACCAACAATACCATCAACACCACCACCCAAAACCAACAACACCATCAACAACACCACCACCACCCAAAACCAACAACACTATCAACACCACCACCACCACCACCCAAAACCAACAACACCATCAACAACACCACCACCACCCAAAACCAACAACACTATCAACACCACCACCACCACCACCCAAAACCAACAACACCATCAACAACACCACCACCACCCAAAACCAACAACACTATCAACACCACCACCACCACCACCCAAAACCAACAACACCATCAACAACACCACCACCACCCAAAACCAACAACACCATCAACACCACCACCACCTAAAACCAACAACACCATCAACAACACCACCCAAAACCAACAATACCATCAACAACACCACCCAAAACCAACAACACCATCAACAACACCACCACCACCCAAAACCAACAACACCATCAACACCACCACCACCTAAAACCAACAATACCATCAACACCACCACCCAAAACCAACAACACCATCAACAACACCACCACCACCCAAAACCAACAACACCATCAACACCACCACCACCTAAAACCAACAATACCATCAACACCACCACCCAAAACCAACAACACCATCAACAACACCACCACCACCCAAAACCAACAACACTATCAACACCACCACCACCTAAAACCAACAATACCATCAACACCACCACCACCCAAAACCAACAACACTATCAACACCACCACCACCTAAAACCAACAATACCATCAACACCACCACCACCTAAAACCAACAACACCATCAACAACACCACCACCACCCAAAACCAACAACACTATCAACACCACCACCACCTAAAACCAACAACACCATCAACACCACCACCCAAAACCAACAACACCATCAACAACACCACCACCACCCAAAACCAACAACACCATCAACACCACCACCCAAAACCAACAACACCATCAACAACACCACCACCACCCAAAACCAACAACACTATCAACACCACCACCACCTAAAACCAACAATACCATCAACACCACCACCCAAAACCAACAACACCATCAACACCATCAACAACACCACCACCACCCAAAACCAACAACACCATCAACACCACCACCACCACCACCCAAAACCAACAACACTATCAACACCACCACCACCTAAAACCAACAACACCATCAACAACACCACCACCACCCAAAACCAACAACACTATCAACACCACCACCACCTAAAACCAACAATACCATCAACACCACCACCCAAAACCAACAACAACATCAACAACACCACCACCACCACCACCACCACCTAAAACCAACAACACTATCAACACCACCACCCAAAACCAACAACACTATCAACACCACCACCACCTAAAACCAACAATACCATCAACACCACCACCCAAAACCAACAACACTATCAACACCACCACCACCTAAAACCAACAATACCATCAACACCACCACCCAAAACCAACAACACCATCAACAACACCACCACCACCACCACCTAAAACCAACAACACCATCAACACCACCACCCAAAACCAACAACACTATCAACACCACCACCACCTAAAACCAACAATACCATCAACACCACCACCACCCAAAACCAACAACACCATAAAAAATAGCACCAACACCTAAAATCAACAACACCATCAAAAGCACAGACCACCAGCGCCCCCATCACCATCTGGCTCATCTACAATGCACACAGCCAGACACACAACCACGGTCTTCCATTTAAACCTCATTTATTAAAGATGGGGGGGTGTATTTCTTTCTCTTTTTCAAATTGTTTTATTTGTCACACATGTCACACATACTGTGCAAGAATACCACAGGCAGGTTTTTACACTGTGTCCCTTAGGCACTGCGAGACCCAGGTAGATGGTGGATTCTTACAGCGGGGGCAAATCCGTCAATAATTCTGTTCTCAGGGTGTGAAAAATGTAATATCAGAACAACGCTCACTTTTATTGTCCAGGGTCATGTCTAATCCTCCCCTGCTTCCACATTCCTTGTCTGGAGGCGCTCTGCATCACTGTCAATGCACGCACACACACACGCATGCACGCACGCACGCACACACACACACACACACACACACACACACACACACACACACACACACACACACACACACACACACAGACACACACACACACACACACACACACACACACACACACACACACACCACTGTCAGTAAAGCTTCTCTGGCCAATAAGGGAGAAGGTCATCTATAAACCCAGGAGTCAACAGGAATATATGATGTGATAAAAAATACAGCTTGGTATTATTACATTGTTTAGCTATGTTAATTAGTGTGAGGAAGGCATTGGTATTCTGAAGAGCTATTTTGAAGATTTTGCTATGCTTGTATGTGCTTGGGCTTTTTGAGTTTTTTTTTTTTTTACTCTGGCTTTGGTCGGTAGTACATTGGTTTGTTACAAATGAACCCTATTCCCTTCATAGTGCACTACTTTTGACCAGGGCAGTATACAGTTCAGGGAATAGCGTGCCATTTGGGACACAGCCATTGTATTACTGATACATTGCCAGTGATCTGTTAAAAGCATCCAATGCTGGGAGTCTTTTGGTTTGGCAAAAATGATGTGTTTTCAGTTCCCCATTAGCTTATGATGGGAACTGCTTTAGTTTCCCAAAACAAAAAAAGGAAGGAAGGCAAATATTTATCACAAACACAAGTTTCATAAATATGGCAAAAAGTATGTCATGTCGAGGGACCAAAGTTCTCAGTTGCATTTCTCACCGCTGTCTACAATCTGTTATTTAAGACATGCTCCGGTACTTTGGCGACTAAGAAAGTATTTTTTAACCTCCCTCTTTGGGCTGGATATATCAGTGTGTAGTTCATACATGAAGAATTACTGTCTCTCCTCAATTAGCCACCAAATCCCGAGTTGTTCTCTTGTAGCTGTGCTGTGCCATTTTCCCTAAATTTCTCCCCACGTGGACCATCTCCCTTACAATTCCAGTTCTAGACAATTCTTAGTTCAGCCCCTCACATTTGAGTGACAGCTTGCCAGAGGCCTGCCCAGAGTTATCCAATGAGGTTACAGTGCAGGCCCAACGGCTCAGTGGGCACAGCAAAGAGAGAGCAATGACGTGGTGCACATACACTATATATACAAAAGTATGTGGACTCCCCTTCAAATGAGTGGATTCGGCTATTTCAGCCACATTACTGACAGATGTCTAAAATCGGGCACACAGCCATGCAATCTCCATAGACAAACATTGGCAGTAGAACGGTCTTACTGAAGAGCTCAGTGACTTACAACGTGGCACCGTCATAGGATGTCACGTTTCCAACAAGTCAGTTCGTGAAATTTCTGCCCTGCTAGAGCTTCCCCGGTCAGCTTTAAGGGCTGTTATTAAGTGGAAACATCTAGGAGCAACAACGGCTCAGCCGCGAAGTAGTAGGCCACACAGGACAAGACCGCCGAGTGCTGAAGCGCGTAGCACGTAAAAAATAGTCAGTCCTCGGTTGTAACACTCACTACCGAGTTCCAAACTGCCTCTGGAAGCAACGTCAGCACAAGAACTGTTCGTCGGGAGCTGCATGAAGTGGGTTTCTATGGCCAAGCAGCCACACACAAGCCTAAGATCACCATGTGCAATGCCAATCGTCGACTGGAGAGGTGTAAAGCTCACCGCCATTGGACTCTGGAGCAGTGGAAATGCGTTAACTGGAGTGATGAATCACGCTTCACCATCTGGCAGTCCGACAGACAAATCTGGGTTTGGTGGATGACAGGAAAACGCTACCTGCCCGAATGCATAGTGCCAACTGTAAAGTTTGATGGAGGAGGAACAATGGTCTGGGGTTGTTTTTCATGGTTCGGGCTAGGCCCCTTAGTTCCAGTGAATGGAAATCTAAATGTTACAGCATACAATTACATTTTAGACGATTCTGTGCTTCCAACTTTGTGGCAACAGTTTGGGGAAGGCCCTTTCCTGTTTCAGCATGACAATGCCCCCATGAGCAAAGCAAGG